>NC_140633.1:30292982-31492982 GCF_057382275.1 Copadichromis virginalis
AGGCCCTCACCCGATGAAGCCAACAGAACCACATCATCCGCAAAAATCAGAGATGAGATTCTGAGGCCACCAAAGCGAAAGCCCTCCGCCACTTGGCTGCGCCTAGAAATCCTGTCCATAAAAATTATGAACAGAACCGGAGACAAAGGGCAGCCCTGGCGGAGCCCATCACCCACCGGGAACGAGTCCGACTTATTGCCGGCTATGCGAACCAAGCTCTTGCAACGGTTGTATAGGGATCGAATGGCCCGTAGCAATGGGCCAGACACCCCATACTCCCGCAACACCTCCCACAGGACACCCCGAGGGACACGGTCGAATGCCTTCTCCAAGTCCACAAAACACATGTAGACTGGTTGGGCAAACTCCCATGCACCCTCAAGTATCCTGGAGAGGATAAAGAGCTGGTCCAGTGTTCCGCGACCAGGACGAAAACCGCATTGTTCCTCCTGTATCCGAGGTTTGACTAGCGGACGAACTCTCCTTTCCAGCACCCTGGCATAGACTTTCCCAGGGAGGCTGAGGAGTGTGATCCCCCTGTAGTTGGAACACACCCTCCGGTCCCCCTTCTTAAAGATGGGGACCACCACCCCGGTCTGCCAGTCCACAGGTACTGCCCCTGATCTCCACGCAACATTGCAGAGGCGTGTCAACCAGGACAGCCCTACAACGTCCAGAGACTTCAGGAACTCGGGGCGGACCTCATCAACACCAGGGGCTCTGCCACCAAGGAGTTGTTTAACTGCCTCAGTGACCTCGCCCCCGGAAATTGGCGGGTCATTCCCCTCATCCTCAGACTCTGCTTCCTCCTCGGAAGACGTGTCAGTGGGATTAAGGAGGTCATCGAAGTATTCCTTCTACCGCCTGACAATTTTCTCAGTCGACGTCAGCAGCGCTCCGCCAGCACTATACACAGTGCAGGTAGAGCACCGCTTTCCCCTCCTGAGACGCCTGACGGTTTGCCAGAATCTCTTCGAGGCAGTCCGAAAGTCTTTTTCCATGGCCTCTCCGAACTCCTCCCACACCCGAGTTTTTGCTTCAGCCACTGCCCGAGCCGCATTCCGCTTGGCCTGTCGATACCTGTCGGCTGCCTCCGGAGTCCCACAGGCTAACCAAGCCCGATAGGACTCCTTCTTCAGCCTGGTGGCTCCCTTCACCTCTGGTGTCCACCATTTGGTTCGGGGATTACCACCACGGCAGGCACCAACCACCTTGCGGCCGCAGCTCAATGCAGCAGCTTCGGCAATGGAGACGCTGAACATGGTCCATTCGGACTCAATGTCCCCAGTCTCCCTCGGAATGCTGTTGAAGCTCTGCCGGAGGTGTGCGTTGAAGATCTCGCGGACTGGGGCCTCTGCTAGACGTTCCCAGCACACCCTCACTACGCGTTTAGGTGCACCAGGTCTGTCCAGCGTCCTCACCCGCCACCTGATCGAACTCACCACCAGGTGGTGATCAGTTGACAGCTCAGCCCCTCTCTTTACCCGAGTGTCCAGATCATATGGTCGCAGGTCTGGTGATACGATTACAAAATCGATCATCGACCTACGGCCTAGAGCGTCCTGGTGCAAAAAAAAAAAAACATTCTTGGCAAAAGCGAAAAGCAAAAGCGAAAGAATTTGCCAAGAATGAAGAAATGTATTTCTATGATCTTACTCCACGGCCACGTTCATACATGTGAAAGTCTCCATCTCATCGTTTTGAATTGAATTCTAATGAGCATTTAAAAGACGTTTTTAAGTTCGTGACTTTTCCAAAATTTTTCATCGTTACTGTAACGACAGAAGTATTTAGGGCTTAATCATACTCAAGTGGTAGCACAAATGCTTTACCATCAAAATATACACAAAGTACTTAAAATACACAGTTATTAGATTTACATTTTAACCCCTGATCCCATCCATGCTGTCCTCTAAGCAATTTGTAAGACTTCTGGTCAAGCTGTCATGCGGCACAGCTACATGACGCAAGCTCCAATGACGTGACGTGAAGGTCATGCAAATCGATAGGCCGTTTCAGCTTTGGAGAAAAATTTACTACACCCTGGGTTTGAAAAAAAATGTCTGGGATTCTCCCGTAGACCGAATTATCTTCTGATGCCACCGTCATCTGAAATGGAGGAGGAGCTTAATACGGGTCAACCTCTCTTTTACTAAAAACAGACAAGTAACACGATGTGAGACTTCACACTTCACAGCACTCTAGTCTTAAAGCATCAATAGACACGCTACACTCCCCTGTGAACACAGCCCTGCTCCAATGAGGCTGATTAAATGTGAGTGCTTAATAAATCTACTGGATTGGGGATGTGGAGCTCCAGTGGTCAACTGCATAATTAATTAACATTTGATTTGAGTGAGCCTTTAAACATGAAATAAGCCTTATCTGTGTATATAAAACACTTAATTTAACACAGTTACTGAAGGTCCAGTCATCTGAGTGAGATAATCAAAGCATTAAAGAGCTGCTGGGTATTGAACACAGACTGATACATCACATCAGTCTGACTTTAGGTCCTAAAATCCAGCATCACTGACCAGTTGAAACCACTTTCTTCTGTAGATATTTAAAAAAAAAAGAAAACGTCCGTACCTGATCCACACACAACAAACACAAAGAGGGCGAGCAGCCAGGGACCCACAGGATACTTCTCTTCTTGTGGCCGCTGTGGAGGAGAAACACACATCATGTACGTCAGCAAAAATGTGCTGCCGAGCAAACACAGAGGCTTCCCTGCTCCTTGTCCAACTTCAACAACTGTTTTTGCAGGGATAAACCTCAGAGTCTAATTATACACTGAAAGGTGCAGGGTCAGCACTTCTCTCTCCCTCTTTACACGGTGGCTCATCAGTCAAAGGTTTAGAGAGCAGCCGTGATGAGCTCAAATTCAAATTCAAATTCAAATTTTATTTGTCACGTACACAGTCATACACAGTACGATATGTAGTGAAATGCTTGGACAACTACTCGTGACCTAAAGAAAACAAAAAAAGGAAAGGCTATGAATAAGATAGGAAATAAATATGCAAAATTAAAAAGGGTAAATTTAACTAGGAAGGAATAAAATATAAATTAAGGTTAAAAATGAAATAACTGTACAACACAAATTAGAATGAAGGGTAAATTTAACTGGGAAGAATAAGATAAAATATATAAATTAAAGTTGAAAATAAAATAACTGTACAACAAAATACACAATACACAATATAGAACTATATAAGAATGTATGAAGAAATCTAAATATAAATAAATATATACACAATAACAGCAGCTGTACAAGTATTAACTGGAAATGAAGAATATAGTGACCAGTGTTGTGCAAAAACAATGTCCAGAAAGTCCAGTGTGTGTGTAAGAACTGTATGTGTGGGTCAGTACTGTGTGGTGGTGTGATTGAGAGACCGTATCGCCTGCGGGAAGAAGCTCCTCCTCAGTCTCTCTGTGTTGGTCTTCAGGGAGCGGAATCGCTTTCCTGACCTCAGAGAGAATAGTCTGTTGTTGGGATGGCTGAGGTCCTTCACGATCTTCCTGGCCTTGGTCCAGCACCGCCTGCTGTAGATTGAGTGCAGGTCAGGGAGCTCGGAGCGGATGGTGCGCTCAGCTGACCGCACAACCCTCTGTAGAGCTCGTCTGTCCTGCATGGTGCTGTTCCCGAACCAGGTTAAGATGTTTCCCGCCAGGATGCTCTCTATGGTGCACGAGTAAAAGTTCCTGAGCACCTTGGAGGGCAGTTGGAAGTCTCTCAAGCGTCTGAGGTGGTAGAGATGCTGTCGGGCCTTTTTCACCACGGTGTTGATGTGACAGGACCATGACAGGTCCTGCGTGATGTGAACTCCGAGGTATTTGAAGCTGTCCACTCTCTCCACTGGGCACTCGTTGATGACGGGGGTCTGGTAGTTCCTCTCCTGCTTAGTGCTGAAGTCCACTATCAGCTCCTTTGTCTTACTGACGTTTAGAAGGAGGTTGTTCCTCTGGCACCAGTTCTCCAGATTCCTAATCTCCTTCAGGTAGGCCGTCTCGTTGTTATCAGAGATCAGGCCCACCACGACGGTGTCGTCAGCAAACTTGATGATGGTGGTGGAGCTGGTAGTGGCCACACAGTCATATGTGTACAAAGAGTACAGCAGGGGGCTCAGAACACACCCCTGGGGGGCTCCAGTGCTGAGAGTGGTGGAGGCTGAGACATGTCCACATCTGGTTGGATGTGTTAAACCTGGACCACATGCAGCTTGATTTGATCTCAAGTGGGCTCAACCTGAAAAAGTTTTGCCAGTAACTTAAAGAAGGGAGAGAATTTGTATGTTTACATCTAAAAATATTTCACTTTAACTTTAAAAAAAAAAACAAAGAAAAATATTATTCCTTTCCAAATTATTCTCTTATTTAATGAGACATTCACTCTATTATTATTAATATAATAACATGTACATATCTTATCAGACACCAGCAACCAGCTCAAGGATTTAGCAGCAGAAACCCTGATAATCACAACCAAAGCATTCAGAGGAGCATCTATGAACCCATGACACATTGAGCCTTGAAGCAGATGGGCTACAGCAGCAGAAGACCACACTGGGTGAAACTCCTGTCAGCTAAGAACAAGAATCATTGGAAGATTAGAGAAACGTGGCCTGGTCTATGAAACTCAATTTCTGCTGCAATATATAGATGGTAGGATCCAAATTTGGTGTAAATAATATGGCAGTATGATTCCATCCTGACTTTCATCAACAGTTCTTGCAACACCTTCCTAATAAATTGGCCAGTGTGTCTGGCGTCACAGTGCTGCTCGTCTTTAGCTCATCTTGGTCTAGAAATGCTTCCACTCCCTGTGTAATACCATGGGGATCACCAGAGAAGGATTATCACAGAGCTTTATTGGAAAACTAGAGCAAATGAGCAAATTTGACATTCTGCATTACATGTCTGCTGTTGGGATGTCAAACGTGTGAGGAGGAGGAGGATATGTGAAGAAAACTAATGTTGACATCACTGAATAGAGTTACCGAGACTAACAGAAATGAAAAGAGAAAACTTGTGGAGAAGACAACCCTCCATGATCCCTTTACTGACCTTGAGAACAGATACTAAAGTTAATAAATGTTTAAATCCACAGTAGTGGAAAAGAGTGCAGATAAAAATGAAAATGTGAAGGACGTATTAAAGATATTTTAAAATGTTCCACAGTCATTAAAAGTAATTAATAGTAACTAATAAGACTCATAAGCGCCATCTAACATCTATTTTCACTTTTTTAATTCAGTGTTTTTTTTGGTTTTGCTTTGTGATATCAGCTTGCCATTCAACTGTACTGACCTCAGTGAAAGGTGGGAGCAGGTGAGACAAACATGTTGAGTAGCAGGGATGTCAAAAGGGCAAAGACTCCTGTTCAGCTCACCTATTTTGGCATTAACTGTATTTTCTTAGATTTTACAGCTTTTGCTACATTCATACTACACCACATTCATTGATTCAAAAACAATTAAATGAGAGAAAAGCTCCAGTTGGTTCTTTTTTGTCTTTTTTGGGGGGAACTTCACAAAAATCTTCTGGGCAACAAGCCACCACAAACTTTTCTGCAATTTTTTTTGCAAATGTCTTTCTTAAAATTTTAGCCCAAATGGTTGTGATGCTGTAGTAAGTGAAAGAAACCAATGTTTTCTAGCATGTAGAAATTGCACGGTTTTTTCAATTCAACTCAACTTTATTTACATAGCGCCAAATCACAAAAACAGTTGCCTCAAGGCACTTCATATTGTAAGATAACCATTCTACAATAGTGGACTTGGCGACAGTGGGGAGGAAAACCTCCCTTTTAACAGGAAGAACCCTCCAGCAGGATCAGGCTCAGTGAGGGGCTGGTTGGGGGTTAGGGGAGGCAGGAAAAATGTAGAGTGCTGTACAGTGGTCCTTCGTTTATCGCGGGAGTTACGTTATAACAAATAACCCGTGATAGGTGAAATTCATGAAGTAAGGAAAGTTTTAAAGTCTGTCTCCTGAATCCAAACTGGGAGCTGGTTACATAGGGGTGTCAACACAAGGCCCAGGAGCCAAAACTGGCCTGGCGAAGACGCCAAACAATGTGAAGGAGGTCCTAAATAAAGTTAAAAGTCCAAAATGTAAGTTTTACAAGTCTTATTTTTGTTTTTTTAAACAATTGGTCCACAGTAAAACAAACAACAACAACAAAAATTTCCAAAAAATTACCAAATAAATCTGATAAATAAATCGTACGTTCTTTTATTTACCAAAAAGCCTTTTATCATTTGTTTTGTTTCATTAGGGGGTGGCTGTAGCTCAGGTGGCAGAGCAGGTCAGCCACTAATCAGAAGGTCGGTGGTTCGATCCCAGGCTGCCTCCTGGCTGCATGCCAAATATCCTTGGGCAAGATACTAACCCCATGTTTGCCTACTGGTGGTGGTCAGAGGGCCCGGTGGCGCCAGTGTCCGGCAGCCTCGCCTCTGTCAGTGCGCCCCAGGGCAGCTGTGGCTACAATGTAGCTTGCCATCGCCAGTGTGTGAATGGGTGAATGACTGAATGTAGTGTGAAGCGCTTTGGGGTCCTTAGGGACTAGAAAAGCGCTATACAAATGCAGGCCATTTACCATTACTTTTAATCATTTTTGTATTTTTAAAAAAATATATTTATTTCTAACAAGTCTTTTCTGTTACTTTATGATAGCTCAGTAATTAATGTGTAGTTAAACTTCTTCACCATGACAGAAAGTTTCACCGGTCACTTAGGATCAAAGTGGACTGTATGTGGCCCACAATGTAGAGTAAAATAAAGTGATGGGTTTATTGGGGTTTATTTTCCTTTTCCTTGATGACAACCAATTATTTGTTTTTAAATCAATGCATTTCAGACATGCTCTCACGTTTACCGCTGATTTTATGTCAGAATTAACGGGTTTCGGCAATTTTCCTGCCCTAACTGCAGCCTCTTCACCCGGACAGCAACATGCAGTGTGCGGCGGTCACGAGCGGAGTGAATCCAGTCTGAATAAATTACACCCCGATCCGCTCCGTGTGAAATAAAACACACCGCACATATCACGCTGAAGCTCCCAAGTCGCTCAGCACCCTGACACCTTTAACTGACAGCTGGCACCATCAGCACTACCATCACCGCTGCGCTCACGCCGGGCTGAACGTCACCTCTCTGGGCTAACGTGTCAGGTTGGCGTCGCTCTGCGTGTCCGTTAGCGGCTCACCAGCGTCTTGGCTACGTTTCCTCTTTGAGTGATGTTCTTGCTGTGCTTCTCGTTGGCCATGCGGATCCTCTGTTTGGCCACCATCTTCACCGGGATACGCCAGTCTGTTTTTAGCCTGTTGTTTTCTGATGCTGCAGGTTGACGACAGCAGCAGCAGCGGCGCCTGCGTCAAGTCACCAAAAGTCCGCGAAGAAGAAACCGGAACCGAAGTGCGATAGCGTTCAAAATACGAGCACGAAGCTATTATAACAAGTTTTTATGCTCTATTCTATGGTATTCGAAGTTCAGAAATCCAACACGTGACTATCTATATATGCTTACTGTACGTTTAAATCGTTGTAAGACTTAAGTTATAAGAAATTATACAAACTGTTTACCGAGACTCTTACTTTGAAGGGCCCCACAGGATGTTGCGTGTTGTACGTTGTTGAGCTTGAAAACAGCATCCCCATGCACCTGGCGCGTTCAGGGGCGCGCTCCAGCTATCGATGACTGAATAATAGACTATGATTGAAAATAAATGAAATAGAAAACGAGTCGTCACTGTACGACTCATTTTCTGTACACGTATTTTGTAATAAATATTATGAGATGATTAAAAATACTCTAATTTCTATCCATCCATCCTCTTTTGCTCATCAAGTTTGTGGGTTTACATGTCTGTCATCTACCTAAATATAACGATGCGTGTTTTGAGACAGCCTAAAAGTTACCTTGTTGTTTGCCTTAAAAAAGAAGATTGAAATGTTTTTTTGGTCCAGTGGTTACCAGTCAGAAAGCCAGTGGTTTGATCCCTAGCTCCTTCAGTGTGCATACCAAAGTATCCTTGGCCAAGTTACCTCACCCTTAGTTGTCCTCAGTGCATCCATTTCACTTTGTGGGATTCTTGTTTTGACATTTCAAAGCACTTATTACAAGTCTCATTCACCTATCCAGACAGGTGCTTTTGCCTAACATTCACAAAGTTGCTTTTATTCATCTGGATGTTGTAGGATGTAGCTTTTCAGCGGGAGAAATATTTCATCACTCGTCTAAGTGACCTAATCAGTCTCGGCTGACTGCAGTTTCCCCACCCTTAAAAACCATATATTTGCATAATAACCTAAAGAAGCACCAAAAACAGGGCATGGGGTCATGGCCATTGATCAGTGATCATGAAACTGAGTACTATCCACAGATCGGTGGGGGACGACTGCAAGCACTGGATTTATTCTTGGTTGAGAGATGGTTGTTCCTGTGGTGATGTGTGGGTGTTCATGTGCTAATGGGGTTTTGCCAGTAGGGGGCGCTGTATTTGAGAGGGCTCATGAATGCCTCTATAAAAGAAGACTGACTTGTGAATGAGATAATAAAAATGTTTGGAGCAGACGCTCGCAAAACACAAGTGGATACTGTGTAATTATTCAAAGCTATACGAAGACAACACATGGTACCAGGAGTAAAAGTGGGAGAGCGGAAGCGATAGTAGCTCAAAGTTCTGTTTGAGATGGAAAGTTTGAAGCCTCCGGAAGGACTGAAACTGGCGGTGTTTTAAGCAGCAGTTTGAGCTGTACATGGCTGCCATGGGACTGGACTCTAAACCCGATGCCAGGAAAATTGCATTGCTGCTCACGGTAGCTGGTCCTCAAGCCATTGAAGTCTTCAACACGTTTGAGTTTGAGGAAGTTGGTGACAGGAATAAGTATGACAGAGTGATTGAAAAGTTTGATGCACACTGTTCACCACAAAAGAACACAGTATATGAAAGGTATGTTTTCCGATCTCGGATGCAGCAACCAGAAGAGACTTTTGATTGCTTTGTGACTGATTTGAAGCTAAAGGCACAGTCATGTGATTTTGGAGAGCTGAAAGATTCTATGGTTCGTGATCAAATTGTGTATGGGATCCATGATAAACAGACTAGAGAACGGCTGCTCAGAGATTCCAAGTTGACTCTGGATGAAGCAGAAAGACTGTGTCATGCAAGTGAGTTAGCCCTGCAGCATGCAAAGACATTTAATGAGACGAGCGTCGCTGCAGTACATGATGGTGCAAGAATAGCTGTGGTTAAGAAGAAAATGGGGAAGAATATGTCACAGAAGCCCAGCAAAGAGGATACAGTGTACTCCTGTAAGCGATGTGGTAGCAGACATGAACCTAGACAGTGTCCAGCTTATGGCAAAAGATGTTTGAAATGCGATGGAAAAAATCATTTTGCCAAACATTGTCTGTCGAAAGCCAAACCCAAATCAGTGCATGTAGTTGAAGAGACTGACTTAAGCGAGACTTTCTTTGTGGGCATAGTGTCACTTGAGGATGTAAAAAGTGAGCATAACGAAGCAGAGGACAATGAGCGATGCTCAGATTATGAAGACACGTGGATTGTTTCACTCCCAATACAAGGAGCTTTGGTGGCACTAAGGATTGATACAGGTGCGCAGGCGAACCTAATCAGCATGACAGAGATCCATGCCATGAAACCAAAGCCCAAAATAATAAAGAAAAGAGTACCTCTAAAAGACTACAATGGAAAGTATATTGAGAGCAGTGGTCAATGAAGGCTTAAAGTGACAATAAAACATAAAGATTATGATGTATTGTTTAATGTTGTTCCAGAAGGTCGTGAATCACTGCTGGGTGGCGTGACATCCAAAAGATTGAACCTAGTAGAAAGAGTGTATCACATCAGCTGTCCAGAAACAGAAAGTGGACAGCGAGGAGCAGTTGACTCCATTGTACAGCATTATGAGGATATCTTCAAAGGTTTGGGATGTCTACCATGCAATTACAGTATCCAGCTGAAAGAGGATGCAAAGCCAGTGATCCATGCACCACGTAGAGTCCCAGCTCCACTGAAGGACCGTTTAAAGAAAGAACTTAACAGGATGTTACAGTTGCAGGTCATTACAAAAGTGGAAGAACCGACTGCGTGGGTAAACTCAATGGTGTGTGTGGATAAAAGGAATAAAAACAATGATTTGAGAATATGCATGGACCCTGGCGATTTAAATCAAGCCATAAAACGTGAGCACTACCAGATACCAAAGCGTGAAGAGGTTGCAAGTGAAATGGCAGGCGCCAAATACTTTTCAAAGCTAGATGCAGCACAGGGTTTTTGGCAAATAAAGCTGGATGAGAAAAGTTCAAAATACTGTACTTTCAATACACCTTTTGGCAGGTATAGATTCCTCAGAATGCCATTTGGCATAATCTCAGCATCTGAGATTTTTCATCGTGCCATGGACAACATGTTAGAGGGTTTACAAGGTGTTCGCTGTTATGTTGATGATGTGGTTATATGGGGCTCCACCCTACAAGAACATAATGAAAGACTGGTGAAGGTGCTGCAGCGGATGAGGGAGAATGGATTAAAGTTAAATCGTGACAAGTGTCATTTTGGTGTGAAGGAAGACAAATTCTCTGCTGGAGGTATTGAGCCAGATGAAAGAAAAGTAAAAGCCATCGCAACAATGCCACACCCGACAGATAAGAGAGGTGTGCTCAGAGTGATGGGAATGATAAACTTTGTAGGAAAATTCATACCTAACTTGTCAGTGAGAACATCAGCACTAAGGGAGTTACTTCGTGATTCCATGGAATTTAAATGGTCAGCGAGGCATGAACAAGAATGGAATGATTTGAAAACCACACTGACAACGCGCCCAGTGCTTGCATATTATGATCCAACTAAGAGTCTGAAAATCTCAACAGATGCCTCAAAGGATGGGCTTGGAGCTGTTTTACTTCAGGCTGAAGAAGGGAGTTGGAAACCAGTTGCTTATGTTAAACCAAGATGGCGCCGCGTATGGATGCCCTGGTGCTTCAGTGCGTTACTTTTGTCTTGTTTTTGTGCATTTCTTCTGTGTCTGGGCACTCCTCTGGATATTCTTACACCAGAGAAGAGCTCCTTAACTGCAGGACTACAACGCCTGTGGATTTATTTCCAATATTTGTCGCATCTGCGGCAGATTTACTGCTGACTCTGATCAGGAAAGTGAGACGTCGAAAGAGAGGTAAGCGAGCCGGCGTACTCGTGCGTTTGAGGAGACGCGGACTGAGAACGGCCCTTCCTGGGATCTTCCTTTCTAATGTACGCTCACTCTGGAATAAGATAGACGAACTGGCCCTGATGAGAAGCATGAACAGAGACTTTGCCTCCTCCTGTGTCTTGTGTTTTACGGAGTCGTGGCTCAGTGAGGACATCCCGGACTGCGCGCTCAAGCTGGAGGGCTTTCATCTGCTGCGCGCGGACCGGCAGGCCGCTCTCTCCGGTAAAACCAAAGGTGGAGGTGTCTGCTTCTACATCAATAGTGGCTGGTGCACAGATGTAACAGTGATTGCTCAGCACTGCTCTCCCTCTCTGGAATATCTTTTTATACACTGCAAACCGTTTTACTCTCTGCGGGAGTTTGCTTCATTCATCCTGGCCGCTGTTTACATCCCGCCAGACGCGGATGCGCAAGCAGCTCAGTGCGCACTCGCAGAGCAGATTCTCCACATGGAGCGGACATACCCGGACTCTCTCATCATTGCTCTTGGGGACTTTAACAAAGCCAATCTGAGCCATGAGCTTCCGAAATACAAGCAGTATATTAAATGCCCGACCAGAGAGGAGAGGACATTGGACCACTGCTACAGCACGATCAGCGGGGCCTATCGCGCGGTGCCGCGCGCTTCACTCGGACTTTCTGACCACGTCATGATCCACCTGATCCCCACGTACAGACAGAGGCTGAAGCTCTCCAAACCTGTCGTGAGGACCAAAAAACTGTGGAGCAACGAGGCTGTGGAGGAGCTTCGCACGTGTTTGGAGACCACAGACTGGGACACAATGAAGGCTGCTTCTAACAGCTTGGACGAGTTTACGGACACTGTCACCTCCTATATCCACTTCTGTGAGGACAGCATTGTGCCATCACGCACCAGGGTGAGTTATAACAACGACAAACCCTGGTTTACTCCTAAACTCAAAAAGCTGTGGCTGGAAAAGAGTAAGGCGTTCAGAAGCGGAGACAGGGACTGCTACAGAGAGGCCAAGTACAGGTTCACTAAAGAAGTGGACGTTGCCAAACATCAGCACTCTGAGAAGATGCAGCAGCAGATCTCAGAGAATGACTCTGCCTCTGTGTGGAAAGGTTTTAGGAATATTACAAACTACAAGCCTAAAACCCCCCACTCCACTGATGACTTGCTCTTAGCCAACACCCTTAACAACTTCTACTGCCGTTTTGACGAGCCATCAGGCAGCCTTCACACCTCCAACAACCCCAACAATAGAGGCACTTTGGACACTCATTCCCCCACCTCTCCCCCCTCCATAGAGCCATCACCACCTTCAAACTGTTCACCTGCAACACCCGCCCCCTCACCCCACACAAAAGAGGATTTCACACCACCTCCTCCGACCACAACTCTTCATATTCATGAAGCAGATGTGAGGAAGCAGTTTAGGAGTCTGAATGCTCGGAAAGCTCCCGGCCCAGACGGTGTGTCTCCTGCCACCCTCAGACACTGTGCAAACGAGCTGGCCCCAGTGTTTTCTGGCATCTTCAACTCCTCACTGCAGGCATGTCATGTGCCTGCCTGCTTCAAGTCCTCTACCATAATCCCTGTCCCCAAGAAACCTAGGATCACTGGACTAAATGACTACAGTCCGTGGCTCTGACATCTGTGGTCATGAAGTCATTTGAGCGCCTAGTTCTCTCCCATCTCAAGACCCTCATGGCCCCCCTCCTGGACCCCCTGCAGTTTGCATATAGAGCCAACAGGTCTGTAGACGACGCCATCAACATGGCCCTACACTTCATCCTGCAGCATCTGGACTCCCCAGGAACCTACGCCAGGATCCTGTTTGTGGACTTCAGCTCTGCCTTCAACACCATCCTTCCAGACCATCTCCGAGGCAAGTGTTACGTTTCGGTGTGTCAGTGTTTTGTTTTTGCGTGACTGTTATGTATTTCCTGCTTTACTTTGAAAGTCTGTGTTATCTTAGTGTGTTCAGTTTACATTTTCCCTGTCTCGTCAGTTCTAATTTGCCCCAGCTGTGTTTCCCTCCTGTGGTCCATTCCCTGATTGCTCCTTCTATGTATTTAAGCCTTGTGTTTCAGTATGTCATGGTCGCGATCTCCCCCGTGTTGTAAATAGTTTGGTGTGTTTGTTGTAAATAAATAGTCTGTTGTAAATAGTTGTGAATGGGTTTGTTAATATTTTCGTTTGAGACACCTTCGTTTTGGGATTTTGGTGGAGGGCCTTCGTGGTTTTATATTCCTTATTTTTGTTTTTCTGCGTTGCACCCCGGTTGCCTAGGCCGGGGTGTAACATATGGGGGCTCGTCCGGGATCGCTGGAGGGTCCGAGGGAGGGACTGCTTCGGCCGTCTGCCTTCGCTGGAGGATCCGGGGGACCGCTCCAGCCTTCATCCGCCTTCGCTGGAGGGTCCGTGGGACCACTCCAGCCTTCGTCGTCTGCTGGAGGGTCAGGGGGACCGCTCCAGCCTCCATCAGTTTCATCTGCCTCCGCTGGAGGGTCCGTGGGACCGCTTCAGTCTTCATTTGCCTTCACTGGGGGGTCCGAGGGACCGCCCCAGCCTTCGTCGTCTGCTGGAGGGTCCGTGGGACCGCTCCAGCCTTCATCCGCCTTCGCTGGAGTGTCCGAGGGACCGCTCCAGCCTTCATCAGCTTCGTTTGTCTTCGCTGGAGGATCCGAGGGACCGCTCCAGCCTTCTGCAGCTGGTGGGCTGCGTGTCCGTGTGTGCAGCTGGTGGGCTGCGTGTCTGTTTTTGCAGCTAGTGAGCTGCTCGTCTGTCTTCGCTGGAGGATCCGAGGGACCGCTCCAGCCTTCATCCGCCTTTGCTGGAGGGTCCGGGGCACCGCTCCGGCCTTCGTCTGCCTTTGCTGGAGGGTCCGGGGCACCGCTTCGGTCTTCGTTTGTCTTCGCTGGGGGGTCCGGGGCGCCGCTCCGGCCTTCGTCTGCCTTCGCTGGGGGGTCCGTGGGGCCGCTCCGGACTTCGTCCGTCTTCGCTGGAGGGTCCGTGGGACCGCTCCGGCCTCCACCAGCCTTCATCCGGTTTTGATCAAACATTTCACTTGGGGTTACATGTTTGATTTTTGGGTAGGGGGAAATGTTACGTTTCGGTGTGTCAGTGTTTTGTTTTTGCGTGACTGTTATGTATTTCCTGCTTTACTTTGAAAGTCTGTGTTATCTTAGTGTGTTCAGTTTACATTTTCCCTGTCTCGTCAGTTCTAATTTGCCCCAGCTGTGTTTCCCTCCTGTGGTCCATTCCCTGATTGCTCCTTCTATGTATTTAAGCCTTGTGTTTCAGTATGTCATGGTCGCGATCTCCCCCGTGTTGTAAATAGTTTGGTGTGTTTGTTGTAAATAAATAGTCTGTTGTAAATAGTTGTGAATGGGTTTGTTAATATTTTCGTTTGAGACACCTTCGTTTTGGGATTTTGGTGGAGGGCCTTCGTGGTTTTATATTCCTTATTTTTGTTTTTCTGCGTTGCACCCCGGTTGCCTAGGCCGGGGTGTAACACAAGCTTTCCCAGATGAATGTGCCTGATCCCATCTGCCGGTGGATCACTGACTTCCTGACGGACAGGAAGCAGCACGTGAGGCTGGGAAAGAATGTCTCGGACTCCCAGACCATCAGCACCGGCTCCCCTCAGGGCTGTGTTCTTTCTCCTCTGCTCTTCTCCCTGTACACCAACTGCTGCACCTCCACCCACCAGTCTGTCAAGCTAATCAAGTTCGCAGATGACACCACCGTCATTGGGCTCATCTTGGACGGGGACGAGTCTGCCTACAGGAGGGAGGTTGAACGTCTGGTGTCTTGGTGCAGCCACAACAACCTGGTGCTGAATGCCCAGAAGACAGTGGAGATTATTGTGGACTTCAGGAAGCACACAGCCCCACTCCCCCCCATCATCCTGACTGACACCCCCATCACCTCTGTGGACTCATTCCACTTCCTGGGTACCACCATCACCCAGGACCTGAAGTGGGAGCCCACCATCACCTCCGTCATTAAGAAAGCCCAGCAGAGGATGTACTTCCTGAGGCAGCTGAAGAAATTCAACCTGCCAACACGGACGATGATGCAATTCTACACTGCAATCATCGAGTCCATCCTCACCTCCTCCATCACCGTGTGGTACGCTGGAGCCACTATCAGGGACAAACAGAGACTGCAGCGTGTTGTGCGCTCTGCTGAGAAGGTGATTGGCTGCAGACTCCCATCTCTGCAGGACCTGTACACCTCCAGGACATTGCGGCGTGCAGCTCGGATCTCAGCTGACCCTTCTCACCCTGGACACAGTCTGTTTGACCTGCTCCCCTCAGGCAGGAGGCTCCGGTCCATTCGCACCAGAACCTCTCGCCACAAGAACAGTTTCTTCCCCTCTGCTGTTGGACACATGAACAATAACCACATGACTGTCCCCGCCACTAACACATGACCCTACGCTGTGTCACTGCACCATTTCATGTTTGGCACTGATCACCACCTGCACTCATGTATATATCTTTCTACGTAGCACTCATAATTCTTATTCTCATGTATATATCTCATGTATATTGCATGCACATATCTTTCTTTCTACATAGCACTTTAATTCTTATTGTCTGCACTGAAGCACCGCAGCAATTTCCTAATGTTGTAAACCTCAACATCTGGCAATAAACCCATTCTGATTCTGATTCTGATTCTAGATCCATGACTAAGTCTGAAACCAGATATGCTCAGATTGAGAAAGAATGTCTCGGACTGGCATATGGACTTGATATTTTTCACTGTTATGTTTATGGTCTTCCTACCTTTACAGTTGAGACAGATCATCGTCCTTTGGTGTCAATCATTAAGAAACATCTGAACGAGATGTCGCCGAGGATTCAACGTCTGATGATGAAACTGCAAAGGTACAGCTTTGACTTGATATACACACCAGGAAAGCATTTAGCTTTAGCGGATGCACTGTCGCGAGCATCAGAGGTGTGTCACGCAAGCTCCACTGAGAAAGAAGTAGACGATCATGTTAATATGATAGTGGAGTCTCTGCCAGTGTCTGAAGCAAAGATAAAACAAATATGCGAGGAGACAGCTGCAGACAGGGAGCTGCAAACGGTGATGGAAAATATCCAAGGAGACTGGCCCAAAGGGTCTTGTTCAAAGTATTATCATGTTAGATCGGAGCTCAATGTGGTAAATGGACTGCTGTTGAGAGGCAATAGGATTGTGATACCACATAGTCTGAGACAGCTGATACTTCAAAGAATACATGAGGGACATCTGGGAATAGAAAAGTGTAAAAGGAGAGCTAGAGACACTGTGTACTGGCCTGGCATTAATAAAGACATTGAGACTAGGGCTGGGCCATATTATACCGTTCACGGTAATACCGGTATAATGTTAGGCAACGATAGGAAAATGAAATATCGCGATAGAATATGAGTAAAACGCGCATGCGCAGTGCCTTTGTTTTCATACGCACATGGCCGATTGTTGAGTGAAACAGATGAACCAGAATTGGTTTGTAAAAATGGTGCAACTTCAGTGATGTGGAACTGGTTTGGTGTTTGTCCGTCAGATACACAACAAAGCACATTTTTTTGCAGAACATGCAAGCGGCCGTTGTTATTGTCATATTTGTCGGACTAAGATGCTCTTAAATCTGGGAGTAATCTGGGTCCTAAACTCAGTACACTTCAGGTCAAACAAACACTGCAGCATCACTGAGAGTTAACTGTCTAAATTCTTTCATCTTTAATAAAACGATCAGCATTGCTGCTTTACCAGGTGTAACAATTCAGTTTAACTTCCAGGCATCCATGAAAACAAAATTTATTACATTTAACGGAGTTAGAAGTTAGCAGGAAGCTAGCGGAAGTTAGCTCGCTAGTTTCGCTAGTTACCTAAGCATGATATAGCATGTTCTGACTGAGAGATTTCTGAAAAAATTCAAACGTACAGCTCTGCTATCACTTCCAACATAAATGAAGGCAGGAAACTAAACAGCAGTGACGTTTGTAGGGTTACTGAAGTTGGGCTAGCTGGTATATAATGATGTGCTACGTGATCGCTAGCGACACAGCTATGTTAGCATAACATAAACAGTGAAGCTGGAGGATGAACACTAAGGTTCCTCATGGTTAGAGACAAATGCAATCGCATGGCAGGATGCTGTAAACGGACCAAACGTCAGTCAGGAGAACAACTGAGATAATCCATCCACAATACAAGGCTAGTCATTAATATACTGCAACAACATGGGAATAATCAGAATCAGAATACTTTATTGATCCCTGGGGGAAATTATTTTTTGTTACAGTGCTCCATTTTAAACCAACATTAAGACAAGACAGAATAGAGCAGCTGCCAGAGAATTCAACATCAATGAATCAATGGTACAGAAGTGGAGGAAGCAAGAAGAATGAGTTTAATAAAGTTTGATTTATCTAACTGCTTTGTTTAGCTCAATGTGCCTTATGGTCCAAAAAATACGTACTGCACACTACAGTTTAATGTTGCAAAGCACCTCTTTTTAACTTCAGTGGATATTATATATGGTTATGCTCAGGATATGTCAGCCCATTTCTACTGGAAATGCCTTTTGGTTAAACTTTCAGCAAGGAATTTGCATTTGCACTGTTACATTTTTATAAAGCTTTAATGTACATAAAAACCAGCTTCTTGTTTAAGTGAAAATTAATGGAAGGTTGTCTTTTTGCGCTAGTAATGTTGTGGAGTATTTTGTCTCGCATCAATTATATCGTCAGTTATATCGTTATCGCAAATTTTCAAATGTATATCGTGATAAATATTTTTGGCCATATCGCCCTGCTCTAATTGAGACCATGGTCGGAAAGTGTGAAACATGTAACAAGTTTCAGAGCAGACAGGCAAGAGAACCCATGATGATTCCTGAACTTCCTACAGCGCCTTGGAGGAAAGTCGGAACAGATTTATTTCCTTTTAATGGGAAAGACTATCTGTTGGTGATAGATTATTACTCTAACTTTCCTGAGATTGCTCTGCTTACAAGTACAACTGCTAATAATGTGATCACACATGTGAAGTCTATCTTTTCCAGGCATGGAATACCTGAAACTGTCATTAGTGACAATGGTCCTTGCTATAATTGCAAAGAATGGCAGAATTTCGCAAGAGAATACGGCTTTAAACATGTCACATCAAGTCCTCAACATCCACAGGCAAATGGCAAGGCTGAAAAAGGAGTGCATATCATCAAGCAGCTTCTGAAGAAGGCTACAGACAGTCGATCAGATCCTTATTTAGCTATGCTGAGCTACAGGACTGCTCCTCTTGACTGTGGTTTATCCCCTGCAGAATTGCTGATGAATCGTAAGCTACACACAACTTTGCCCTGCTATGCAGAAAGCAAGCAGAGTGAAGGAATTATAAAAAAACAAGAGCATCTGAAATGGAAACAAAAACTACAATACGACAAGGGGACAAGAGCACTTGAGTTGCTTGCAAAGGATGATGTAGTGAGAATCCAAGATCAGAATGCATGGAGCAGGAAAGCCGTTGTTCTTCAGGAAGCAGGTCCGAGATCATATGACGTAAGAACTGAAGAAGGTCATGTGTTCAGAAGGAACCGTCGCAACTTGCTGAAGACAAAAGAGACATTTCAGGAGGAAAAATATGGTGATGGAGATGAAAATGTTGATGTGTCACATGCAGAGACAGTGTCTGGTTTAAAACCACTGGATGGACATGGGCATGTGGAGAAGAGTGCAGTTGTTTCAGAACCTGTATTGAAGAGGTCAGAGCGTAAGGTCCAAAGACCAGTTAGGCTTAATCTGTAAAGCTATGACTGGATTTGTTTTTTTTATCTTATATTCTGATGGTGTAACAAAAAAAAAAAAAAAGAAAAAAAAAAAGAAAAGGAAGACATATTATTGTAATATAAATATGTGTATATGTTGATTCGTGGGACCTATGTTGTAAGAGAAAAGGGGATGTGGTGATGTGTGGGTGTTCATGTGCTAATGGGGTTTTGCCAGTAGGGGGCGCTGTATTTGAGAGGGCTCATGAATGCCTCTATAAAGAAGACTGACTTGTGAATGAGATAATAAAAATGTTTGGAGCAGACGCTCGCAAAACACAAGTGGATACTGTGTAATTATTCAAAGCTATACGAAGACAACACAGTTCCTGACCAAACCAGCATTCCTCCCTGTCCAGGATGTGTACATCCTCTTCATTGTAAGAGTGTCCACTGACCTGTAGGTGTAAATAAGACTGCGGAGTCCTGGTCTGACGGGGTAGCTCTTCTGTGCCGTGCCGTCCGTGAAGCCTCCTGGCATACACCATATTACTGTTGTTGTGAATGGGGACCTGATTCTTGGGGGTAACGAGTTTTGGGATTTGAAAGTCACGGAGACAGTGTTTTTAGAAAATGCATCTCTGCAATAATACTCCTAACACATAAGGTATCACTAAAGGTTTTCGCTTAAGCAACAGTTGCCCTCCGCTCCTGGATCCAGCTGGCATAACCACATTTACTCAAGGCCTTATTGAAATGATATTCTTCTGCTTCCTTCTGCTGTGCCCGTCTGGGATGGTGTTCATTCTGTGTTGTAGTGTCCGGATAACACCCACCTTTGACTCTTTCAAGATTCCAATTCTGTGTCTGATTCCATGAAGCCACATCCATTTAAGAGATCCACTGCCAATGTACTGGTTCTATACGTCATAATGTCCTCAGAAGTCCATGAAGTCCTGTTGGGATCAAAAGTGTTTTAGAGGACCTACATATTATTAAGCTGGTAGTATTTTATTTTATTTTTTTTTAGCTCCTACACCCTGGATGCTGTTGTACTTTGTAAACTCTTTCAGTCAATGTGCCATCCCAGTAAGCTACTTGGTAAAGATTAATGACCAAACTGGGTATTTGGTGCTTCCTTTCTGCTCTACTCGATTAGCTAGAACTGCAGATTCACTAACGTCATTATTTTAAGGCTCTAAGTGAACCTTTTAGTATTTACTTTAACCTCTGCCTCTGTACCACAGTGTGTTTTCTGTCCCATATCCCCCCTCTCACCCCCAACGGGTCGCTGCAGATGGATTCCCGTCCCTGATCCTAGTTCTGCCAGAGGTTTCTTCCTGTCAAAAGAGTTTTTCCTTCCCAGTGCCACCAAGTGCTAGCTAATCTGGGGTTGTCTGATTGTTTGGGTTCTCTGTGTATTACTGTAGAATCTTTAGCTTACAATATAAAGTGCTTTGGGGTGACTGTTGCGATTGGTGCTATGTAAATAAAACTGAACGGAAGTTTTTCCAAATCTCACTCTGATAGATAATACTTAATTTTAAAATTCTTCCACGAGTCTGATTAAACTTGAAAATGTCAGCCAGTGGCTTTAAGGGCCAGTCTTCAGGGTGATTAATAGTTAGCTGTCAAAATGAACAAAAACCAAGTGTTTCTGATATCAGCAAACCCACTAAAGCCTTTTTTTAAATGACTAACTGGCTACAATACTGGCAAATGTTTACACCACTTGAAAAAACTCGTACTGCTGGTCTTGTTGTGAACATTTATCAGAGTGAATGGATTATTGCTGTAAGGCGGTACTTGTTTGACACCACATTACACAATCAGGGTCAATAGACTCTGTGTTTAGACCACCTTAAATTACAGCCTGTGTGTCTGACTACAGCGGAGCGACAAGTGCATGGTGAGAGTGATAAGAAGGTACTCACTCTCATGTTACACAGACAACAGCAAAATGACCAATATAAGCATGAAACCCATCTCAATGCAGTGAGTAACAGCTCAGCTTTTACTTAGTATGACATGTGTTTCTGTTACAGCGTCCTTACATCACGAGGAGGAGCGAGCCGGCTGCTCGCAGTCAGGAGGGCAGAGACAGAGTAGAAGTTTCCTAGCAACTGAGTCAAAGAGTTTACTTGGAAAGGACTCCACCAATGAAGAAGAGACAGACGGGTTGTCCAAACACTGTACTTACGAGTGTGTTTGTACAGAGGGCCTCGAATGGTTAGATTATCAACTGCTTGACCAACTATACAGTCTGAAATACATACAGAATACAGCATGTTGCTTTTACTTTTGTAGTGCACCCCAAGACAGGTTAACAACAGAAAAGTGTTTAACTGTTGGCAGAATCAGTCCTATAATCACATTAATACTAATCGGACACCACGTTTATTTCTTCCAGGAGAGTATGAGTCAACGCACATTTTATTTCAGACAGTGAAATTACAAAGAGAAGGAATACTTTCAGCTTATACCATTTTAAATAAAAAAAAAATGTAAGCAGGCCATTTATTTTAACATGTACAGAAACAAAACATGCATGGCACTTGTCCATACCCATAATTTAGTACCCATGGTTGCACTGTTTAATGAATGTAAGGGCATCTGGACCTCTGAATTCTTTAAACAGAGTTTATAAAATTTGGAAAAATTTTTACTGAGTTAAAGAATGTTCTAAACAAAAGAGAAGACAGATTGCAACTTTTGCTGGGTCTTTTGTTTTTATGAAAAAAAAAAAAAAAAAGACTGATCTCAATGGGCCTTTTCTGGTAAAAATAAAAAGCAATCAACTAAACTAACCCCCACTGATCACTAATGTAGCTGAAAGCAGAAGCATGAGCTGTGTTTAGAATAAAGGTAAGCAGAGATGACACTGAATTGTGTGCTTCGGTGTATTAGCCATATTCTTACAGTTGTGGACCCACCTCTCAATTTATAATTGATACTTGTGAATTTACAAAACCAAAGATTCTCCTGATAGGCTCCCATTTTCTCCTTTGCCACCCCATTTAAGAAGGAGAAGAAGAAGGAAAAAAAAAAAAAGCTCAGGGGGTGGTGTAGCAACCTTGTCAGCCTCTCTGACCTGACTGCAAGTCTCCAGCTGCTGAGCTCAAGCCTGCCAAGAAAAATAACACCCAGCTCCCTCTGAAAATGCAAACATTTGACATTTCCCTTCGTGTGTGAAAAAGAAGCGCTGTGAGGAAGTCAGAGGTTGTGGCTGCGACTTCAGATCAAATGTCCTGGTGTGATCGGCGTCAATGCAGGACCTGAATTTGAAGCTTCTTTCTTTCCCATCCTGGGAGGTCTCCATCGTCTCTGAAAGAATGAACAGTTTTTGGTGAACCAAGATCCAAATTGGCATGAATAAACAACAGATTTGGATGCAGAAAACAAATTATAAGCCTCCTTCTCTGCAATGACAAACCATTTAGCTTTTGGTGATATTTGGTCAATGTTACCTAAACATTATCATCCTGAAGAGTTGGTTGGTTTAAGAGAGATTTATAAATATGATACTGTAATTTAAGCATTCCTGCTAAGTGACTGTACTTTGTAACTTTAGGCACCCAAATCACTTTGTCACCTAGTCACGTGGCAATAACTCACCATTTAAGCCACTGAACTTTAAGCTGATCATCAGTAGGGGAAGAAAGGTCATTTAACCCTTAAGCCCTCCTCAGACATTTTTTTTTCCAACTTTTTCCATTGATGAAAAAGATTTCCTGCAAAAAGAATCCATGACAGAAGCTTAACACAGCCAAAAATGATCGTCAAATCAAATTTTTTTAAATCAGTCTCTTTTACTCTTACATGTGGTCCATACTCTGATGCATTTGCACTCTTTTGAAAGATAAAAAAAAAACAAAACAAAAAAAAAAAAAAAAAAAACAAAAAACCCAGAAACACCACAACATACCCCCCCGAAAAAAAACAAGCATTGCCTGGTCTGAAGAGTCCCGATTTCTGCTGCGACCTTTGAAATTTGGGGTCGAAATTTGGCATAAACAGCATGACACCATGAATCCATACTGCCTTGTGTCAGTGATCATCATTTAAAACACCACAGCTTACCTGATTATTGCTGCTGACCACATCCATTCCTTAGCCACCAGAAGATGAGTACATTGTGGTTACAGACTCTAGCAGGATAAAGCTCTATGTCATAAAGCTCAGATCATATCAAACCTTAAGACCTCCAATTACCTGATCTCAGTGGAACAGGGTCACATCATGATGTGCACCGGATGAATCTGCAGTGGCGCAGATGCCATCATATCAACATGGAACAAAATGTCTGAGGAACAGTTCCAGCACCTTTTTGAATCTGTGCCATTCGGTTGAATCTAAAGGAGTTGCTGTAGCTTAGAAAGCAGAGCAGGTCATCTAATCGGAAAGTTGGTGGTTCGATCCCAAGCTGCTCCAGTCTACATGTCAAATCTTGTCCTTAAGATGCTTACCCTGATGCATCCATTGAAATGTAAATGTTAGAACACACAAAAGTAGTGTTTATACAACATGCCCCATTCATACAAAGCGAGTGGTTTGAGTGCTCAGATAGAGTAGAAAAGCAAGATATAGGAACCAGTCTATTTACCACGTCATGAACAATTACACAGGTGAGTGTATGCAAGCTGTGACATTAAAAGAAACTCTTTCATGCACATTTAGTGAGACTGTTTCCATCTTGTGTTTACAGCCAAGAAATTCACTTCTACCTCTGCACAGTTTTTGTCAAAACAGCTTGGAGAATTTCTGCATGTTTATCTGCCCTTGCAACACAAATGAAAACATTAAAGTTTCCATTTATTCTCAAACTGTGCAAACATTGTACATTTTAAAGAATAAAGATAAAACTGAGTTCTTGCTCTTTGTTAGAGCAGACAGGAGGGAAGCTGAGACCGTTTACAACTCCGAGGCAATAATTATCCCCAAGTCTAAGGGACAGCAGGTAGATGACTTAACATGTGCATGTGGGATGAAACTGCTGTAGGTGACTCCAACTGGGGAGTGTTTCACATTTAACCCACTTTAGAAAAAGATATTGTTTGAGGAGTAAAAACGTAACAGACACTGTTAAGTAGGATCCAAATTCAGAGAATTTCAGAGCATCTGTGTTGTAAAGGAGCACCACTAACCTTAACCTATAACACTGGGAATATATAACCTAAATTCAGACTTGTTTACCTCAAACCTGCTACTCTAATTATAGTCCAAAAGCACCCTGTAGAGAACAAACATGTACTTCCAAGTCGTCACGAGAGGAGGGTAAACAGCAGTTAACCCAAGCAAAATAAACCTGAAACATGAGAGATGAATTAAGCTACAGACAGGTCCAGCTGGAGCGGTGGAGGAGGGAAGGAAATATTCAATGTCAGCTCATATGAGGGTGTGACGTTAACAAAATAAGGTCTGTATGAAAACACAGAGACAGGAGGCTGGGTTGAAGCTCATTACATCCTAAACAACTCCACCCTCTTCTTTTGAATGCTGGGCTCATTTACCTCCTCCCTGCTGGCCCACTCCCCACTGGCCTTGATGCTGTCAGGCAAACAGAGCTCCATGTTTAAGTTCGGCTACAGAAAAACAGACTTAACATAACTGAGCTGCTGGAGAGTGCGTTCATTTCATGTCCGCAAACAGTGATGTTCATTCTCATTCCCGTCAGCTGCTCACGCTCACTGCTGCTGCGACGAATGTGAAGCACCATTTACACGCTTCCTGCCACACAAGCAGTCTCACAGCAAAAATGCCGATCTGCTTTTTTCTCTCTCAGCACAGCCAAATGTTTTTCATGGGCTGAAGGAGGAAGAACAACAAGCCGGAGAATGTATTTGCAATTAACTGACCTTTGGTCACTAAGAATTTCACTGATGCGTTGTGAGGCACAATTTAGAAAGAAAGGAAAAAAAAAAAGCTGTAATGGATTGATTCAGTCAAGGTTATTCAATTATTTACACAGGTACAAGCCATTGGACACCCTGGAATTGTTGTTAAAGTGTGGAAACCCCCCCTTCTGACATCCAGAGAGCTCTTTATTCATTATAAAGAATGGCCTGTCTACTTAATCCATTAGTTTTTTTAAACTGCCCATTATTTGATAATGTACCATTAACCTATCCCTATGATTTGTCTGCTTCTGGATTTATGTCCTGTGAACTAAGCACAACTGTCTCAATAGGCACCAGTTAGAGGGTAAAAATTTGTGTGTGTTTGCATGAGTTTGGGAATGCATTTTTGTTTCTGTGCGTGCCTGTTGCTTCTGTGGGTCGGGTCTTCGACTCAATCTCAGGCCCCCCACAACTGTGGAGGCCTGTCTCACCCCATCACACTTGCTGGTGCATTCGTCTGCTCTGGCAGAGCCTACCGGCTTGTCGCTGCAGCCCCCTGTGGCTTTTGCACGATGGCTGCTGGATGAACCTGGGTGACCGGTTGGGATCTCCTCAGCACTTTTCTTCTCAACTAGAGGAGAATGACCAGGAAGATGGAAATGGCCAAGGGACAATTTCAGCCTCAAACTGCTTCCTGGACAGTGTTACAGGGGAAGGACTCTTGTGGTTGCTGAACTACAGCAGCTTTCAAGATGAGGAAAAATAAACAGAAAGGGGATGTACGTGATGGTTCTCAGTCATCCAGGTCAGTGGTCCCCAACCTTTGTTGCGACACCGACCGGTTTATGTCTGACAATATTTTCACGGACTGGCCTTTAAGGTGTTACGGAAAAATACAACAAAATAAAACCAGTACCAAAAAAAGAATATTATTCATAACACACGAGGAAAAGGCCCTGGGAAACAGAGTTAACGAAAAACAATAAAAAAAAAACAATAAAAAACTTAAAATAAATGTCACACCTGAGCCTCAACTCTCGCGGCCTGGTACCAAAAGACTCACGGACCGGGGCTTAGGGACCGCTGATCGAGATCATTGTAGTTTGTCTGCCTGCAGACCGTGACACAAAACTCAGAGTGGAGAAAGAGAGAGGTGGACCCAGGAGCAGACACAGGTGAGGAGGCAGAACTACATTGACATGAGGGACACTGACAAAGAAACCTCAGACCCGATACTGACACAGAACCAAAACCTAGGAACAAACAAAGACATCAAGAAATCAAAGATTAACAATACAAAACAGAAAATGCTGCGTCACCGACCCAGGACTGTGACACTTTGAAAGAAAAGCATCTGTACTACTTTAAGTTTCTATCTCATCAGAGAAGCTTCTTCAGTTCTAAGAGCAATTGGTGGAGAGTCCCAGATTTGAAGAAGCTTCTCAGATAAGAGGAACACTCTCGTTGGTTCCTATAATTTGCTAGGTTTTTGATTCCCTTTTATACTCCCTAACCATCTCTTCAACCTAAGACGCAGACAAAGAAGACTTTGTCCCAAGAGTTTGCACCTTGTGTTCACGGTCAGGGAACACCAGAGCAGAGTTGATTTTATGGAGAGCACAAAATCAACTTCTAAGTGAAAAGATACAGGTCTATTTCACTATACATGCACTCCAAAACAGGATTAATCAGACTCTACAGGAACTCAACACTTCTACCCTCCCCTATTTTCAAGTTTGTGGACAAGGCTTAGAGCCCAACATTCGAAAGGAAAAGACCGACAACACTGGAAATTCCATACTTTGCTAATAAAAACTCCCCAGTCAATACCGGCACAATACTTCACCCATTTTTCCTGACTGTCCTTGGTTGTGAGAACTTTTCAGACAAGAATCTCACTGAACCTGAAAAGAAAGTGCTAGCCAAACGACTCAATTTTGTAATTTCTCTCCCACTCAAGATGGCGGCGCGTGAACAACGCGAGGCTCAGTGTCTCTCCAGAATCTGCTATTTAGCGTTTTTTTTATCTACTTTTAACCGGATTATTCATCCAGAATTGCTGTGCGTTGCTGACCTACAGCAGACAAGAGCTTCTGGACATCTGGACTCATAACTCCAACAGTTTTATCGCTGATCTCCGACTCATCCCAGAGATCTCCAGAACACCGGAGGCTGCTCACTCTCCCCGGCCAGGCGGAAGTGCACGCAGACGGCGCCGAGATCGTAAACAAAGGCGAGGTAGGCGCGGAGGGCTACGGGCTAAGCTAAAGCTAACACCACACCGGCTGCCTTTACCCAGTATTTTCCTCGCCAATGTACGTTCTCTGGCAAACAAAATGGATGAGATACGGCTCTCCATCACTAACAACAGACGGATTATGGACTTAAATGTCATGTTTTTCACCGAAACATGGTTGAACAACAGCTGTCCTGCTAACAGAGTGTGTGGCGTGCATGTGTGGCGTGTCCTGCTAACAGAGTTAGCAGGACGCGCCACACACACACACACACACACACACACACACACACACACACACCGAGCCGACAGGCTAGCAGATGACTCCGGCAAGACCAGAGGTGGAGGTTTGTGCATTTATATTAACAATGCTTGGTGCATGAACTCCACTACTACTGAGAGTCACTGCTCACCTAATGCGGAGTTTTTAAATGGTCAAATGCAGACCTTATTACCTCCCCAGAGAACTCACTTCTATCATACTCACTGCCGTGTATATACCCCCCGACGCTAATGCTAGGTTGGCCATGAAAGAACTTTCTGCAGCCATTAACAAACACCAGAATAAACACCCCGAGGCTGCTTTTATTATTGCTGGCGACTTCAACCACACCAACTTAAAGACGGTCCTCCCCAGATTCCACAAACATGTCTCCTGCCACACCAGAGGAGACAAGACTTTAGACCATGTGTATTCCAACCTGGTTGGAGCCTACAAAGCAACACCCCTCCCCCACATTGGACAATCGGACCATCTCTCCCTGTTCCTCACACCTCGGTATTCACCACTCATCCAACGTGTGAAACCTGCTGTGAGGACAATTAAAGTGTGGCCAGAGGGGACAGACGCAGTGCTCCAGGACAGATTTAAAAACACAGACTGGAATATGTTCACCCACACAGACCTGGACCAGTACGCCTCATCTGTACTGGATTACATCTCCGAAACCACAGACAGTGTCACCACCCAGAAATGGATCACCATGTACCCCAACCAGAAGCCTTGGATGAACCGGGATATTCGTCTCCTCCTGAAGGCCTGCAACACCGCCTTGAGCTCAGGAGATGCACACGCCTACAGTACAGCCAGGGCTAATCTAAAGAAGGGCATCAAAAAAGCCAAACACCATTACAAAAATAAGGTAGAAGAACACTTCTCCAACTCCAACCCCCGATGCATGTGGCAAGGACTCCAGACCATTACAGACTACAGGACCACCAAACCCTCCCCCGCATCCTCTGATGTCTCCTTCCTCAACGAGCTCAACAACTTTTATGCTCGTTTTGAGCGAGGGAACCCCACAACCACAACCAAAGCAGACGTGATGCCAGACCACCAACCTCTGACTCTCTCCCCTACCGATGTAGGAGCGGTGCTGAGCAGGATCAATGTCCACAAGGCTGCAGGTCCTGATGGCATCCCCGGGCGTGTTCAAAGAGCGTGTTCTGGGGAGCTTGCAGGAGTGCTCACAGACATATTCAATCTGTCCTTGGCCCACACTGTGGTACCGGCCTGCTTCAAATCCACCTCCATCGTCCCGATACCCAAAAACTCCAACCCATCTTGCCTCAATGACTACCGCCCAGTAGCACTCACCCCCATCATCACTAAGTGCTTAGAGCAGCTGGTCCTAGCACACTTCAAATCCTGTCTCCCCCCCACCCTGGACCCCCACCAATTCGCATACCGCCAGAACAGGAGCACAGAGGATGCAGTCTCCATTGCACTGCACTCTGTCCTCTCACACCTGGACAACAACAACACCTACGCCAGAATGCTGTTTATAGACTTCAGTTCAGCATTCAATACAATCCACCCCTCACAACTCATCAGGAAACTGACAGACCATCAGTTCCCTCATCTGCAAATGGTTACTGGACTTCCTGACCAACCGTCCCCAACATGTCCGGCTGGATAACCACTGTTCATCTACAATCACGATGAACACCGGTGTACCACAAGGCTGTGTGATGAGCCCTTTCCTCTACTCCCTCTTCACCCACGACTGCAGACCTGCTGATGGTTCCAACACCATCAAGTTTGCAGATGACACCACGGTGATTGGCCTCATCAGTGACAACGATGAGGCCGCCTACAGGGAGGAGGTGGATCGTCTGGCTGAGTGGTGCGACAGAAACAACCTGCTGCTTAACACCGAGAAGACCAAGGAGCTCATCGTGGACTACAGGAGGAATGCTGACCCACATCCACCCATCCACATTAAGGGGACGGCTGTGGAGCGTGTGAGCAGCTTCAAGTTCCTGGGAGTCCACATCTCCGAGGATCTCACCTGGACGACCAACTGCTCCAAGCTGGTCAAGAAGGCTCACCAGCGCCTCTTCTTCTTGAGGACTCTGAGGAAGAACCACCTGTCCTCAGACATCCTGGTGAACTTCTATCGTTGCACCATCGAGAGCATGACAGCTGTTCCCACTGTTCCTTCAGTGGGCTGGTTTCAGTCATTATGCAAATGTACCGTTTATAAGATCTGGGAAAACCTGCAGTCAGCTGATACTGAAGAAGTCACTTGGATGAGTGACGAAAAGTTTCTCCCACAAAACGCTGCGTCAGAATCAACTTTTGGAGATATAAAATAGGAAATCGAAAAAAAAAAAGAAAAAAAAACCACACAAAAAAACAACCCCTATCAAATTCTTAGAAGCCTACGTGTCTGACCAAGATCAGGAAATACTGAACAAAATACACAAAACCAAACTAGAATTAAATGGAATTATTAATAAAAAAAAAAACAAAAACAAAAAACCCAAACAAACAAACCCTCAATTCCTACTACAAAAGCTTCGCTTGCCTTCTTCCTTCTTCATCATCATGGTTGGAGTTTACATCCCTCCTTAGGCCAATGCGAGCAATGCACTGTGGGAGCTGGCTGACCAGATTGCTAAGCCCTTATTGGACTAGATGCACAAATAAAGGCGGTGAGGTCTACCCCTCCCTAGCTCACATAAAAGACTGTTATAAAGCCTCAGCTGCAACCGGCGAGGACAAGGGGAGGTATGCTTCGCAGCCCGACCCCATCCATGCAGTAAATACCTATGCCGTGGTCGAGGTCGAACCGCCATTATGGCATTGAAGGTGACCAAAGCCGTGTTATTTGTGTTTACAAGTCATGGACTGAGTCTGGATGTGCAGAGGCATGTAAAGGCTTAGGGGACCCATTGACCAATGTTGATACATTTATCACTCGACACAAACAGCTTTGCTCCTCGTATCACTTAAACGGTCAGGAAACAGAAGCCACCTTTAGGAGGTGTCGGACACCTCGGGTGAGAGGCACCTACACGGGGAGGGATGGCAACACCATCCTGCCCAATGGGCATGAAAACTTAATAGGTCAAGTTGACGGGGTCTATGAACGCCTTAGAAACACTTTTAAAGCCTCTGGGGGATTTTGTTGTTTGGTGCAGAGACAACAACCTCCTGCTAAATGTTAGTAAGACCAAGGAGATTATTGTCAACTTCCAGAGAGGCCACACCTGTCACCCCCCATTGACCATCGACGGCGCTGCGGTGGAGAGGGTGAGCAGCACCAAGTTCCTGGGGGTGCACATCAGTGAGGACCTCTCCTGGACCACCAACACAGCATCACTGGCCAAGAAAGCACAACAGCGCCTCTACTTCCTGCGCAAACTCAAGCGGGCAAGTGCTCCACCACCCATCCTGACCACATTCTACAGAGGAACTATTGAAAGTATCCTCTCCAGCTGCATCACTGTGTGGGGCGGTAGCTGCACTGACTATAACAGGAAAGCTCTACAACGCATTGTGAGAACAGCTGAGAGGATAGTTGGTGTACCACTCTCCTCCCTGCAAGACATTTACACCACTCGCCTCACCCACAAAGCCATCACAATTGTCAACGATGCAACCCACCCCGCGCACTGTCTGTTTAGCCTCCTGCCCTCTGGAAAGAGATACAGAAGTCTCCGCTCCCGCACTACCAGGCTCACCAACAGCTTCATCCACCAGGCTGTGAGACTGCTGAACTCTCTTCCCTCCCGGCTCCCAGCCAGCAGAATCACCAGATTGGCAGAAGTATAGGAAGACAGACTGGACTCTACCCCTCCCACACCCCATCCAGGCACACTCTCCAACAAGGAAACACTCTCTGAACCAAGAACTGGAAAACATTCCTGACTGGAAACAACTACCTCTGCATTGCAATTGCACACACCTGCTGCTATATATTTTTAGTATTTCTTTTAGCACTATTTATATTATTATATTACTATTACTGCTGCTATAGTCTTATGCTGCATTAAAACAAAAACCCCTACCAACCACAACCTGGGACTACCTCAAGTAGACTAGTATACTATTTTCCAGGGAACACTGTTGGAACACTTTATTTATTTTTAGGTCTTGTCTATCCTGTTACCTATTTAATATTACCTTATTGTTAGGGCTGTTTTTGTTGTGCACCTGCACTTTATTGTTGTCAATGTCTACGCATGGGACAGTGTGAAACGTAATTTCAATTCCTTTGTATGGCAAGTACACTTGAAGAAATTGACAAATAAAGTTTTCTATTCTATTCTATTCAACAATGTGTGCAGAAAGAGGGGGATTTCCATGAGTTCAGGGCAAGATTAGAGGAAGTTTTCAAAGAATACAGAGAATATAGCCTATAGCAGCAGCAGTTAAAAACCATGCTCTGATGAACAGCTTTCATCCACCCATTGCTGATTTCATTAGGAAATCAATTGTTAATCATAACACTGACAGGTCCATTGAATGCATGAACTGGGCCCGCCCTGCACAGGAAGTAATCAAAAATACAAGTCAAAGCTTTGCCGCCGCCTTGGCAGATAAAATCTTTTTCTAAGGACAGGTTAGAAAGGGGAAAAAAATAGAGGCGGAGGCAAGAGAGGCAGAGGGAATTTGGGGTTCTAAAAAGGGGAACGGGACAAGAAATTCGATAGGTGTTATGGGTGTGGAGGAAAGGGCCGCTATATTAAGGATTGCCCCGAGCCCCAGCCTGAAGAATATAGACGTCCCAAACCCAAAAACCCATCAATAACTGACTAGCACCTGTCGCCACTGCCAACACCCACACATGTACAGATGACTGTTTAGGTTGCCAGAATCAACAGTCTGTGCTCCAGACCATACATTTAACTGAAGTATTGTTAAACTTCGCTTGCCTTCTTCCTTCTTCATCATGGTTGGAGTTTACATCCCAAAACCATTCAATTTGTGTGTGAATCAGGGGCAGATAAAACAGTCTTGAAAGATCATGTGTCAGGAGTTGACCCTTCGAGTGGCACAATTTATGTAAAGTCTGCAAGTGGTCAACTAAATCAACATAGAATCTCTAAACCAGTGTGGATTAGAGATCCTACCACGCAAGAGGCAGCCCAGGGTTCAGTTATGTGTCTAACGTGTCCAGTGAACCTTTTAGGAAGAGATATGATAAAACTTGGAATTTCAATAATTCCAACAGCCACTGGAATGACAGCTGCAGGAAAAGGAGAAAACTGCTGTAACAATGGTTCATCAGGACAGTGGGGATTTGCATTATTACTGGACACTTGACCTGTCAGCCTCCAGACCAGAGCAAATAAACTGCAAGCTGCAGCTGAGGAACACAGACACCAGAAGATTTGTTACGCTGATATTTTAAGACTACGCCTGGGCCTGATGAGGCCTACACAGACAGAGTGATGAAATTAGGGCCACAGAATCACCATAAAAGCAATATACACTGATGGAGAAATAATGGCTGGATGCAGTATGATCCTTTCTGAAACAGCACAACTCTTTAAAGGAAAAATGCCACGTTTCACTGACAAAGTAAAGCACGGCTGAGTGGACAGATTTAGAGTCTTTAGTGATGCAAGGTGACCACAGAGCGTGGCAGCAAGCTGGAGAGGGGTGGGAGACAGACATGCAACGCAGCATCTTTCGTAAAAAGCTGGGATGGGTGACACAACACCACAAACACATTTAGAAGGGGGTGAGAATGACACATAAGAATGATATCTTGTAGATGTCACAGAACACCCGGAGCTTAAACAGGTCCCAGAGAAGCTCTGGTCTACGGGGAAGACTGATGTAGTGTTAATGACAACAGCAAGTCCGATGGTAATAAAGCCCAAAACCTCATATAGGCCAAGAGTGAAGCAATATTTGTTAAAGCCTGACGCAGAGGAAGGCATTAAACCAGTAATAGAGGACATGATTAAAGCAGGGATATTAGTTGAAGCACCACATGCAGTATCTAACACCTATTTTCCCAGTCAGAAAGGCTGATTCACAGTCGTGGCGCATGATTTAAGACTTAAGAGCTGTAAATCAGGCTGTGGAGAGCATCGCTCCATGCATCAACACCCCAGAGTGAGTGCCTGACTCGTGATTTTAGTGATGTTTTTGAGTACAGCATATCGGATTTCAATTTAGTTCACATACCCACCACACCAGAGTGTATCAGAAATACCCACGAGTCACACAGATTTTGAAGAAAGCTGCATAACAGACTCAAATATCACAGGCATACGACACATACTTAAATGTTGCAGGCTTGCCGCCTGCTGAACAGAGTCACTGCTTCAGTAGTTGATAAATTATGTTTGATTGAAGCTAAACTCAATTATCATCAACAAGCAGCACAGGGACACTTGCAAGAAATAGCCGGTGCTCCAACTAGGATCACAGAGGTAATAAACAAAACCTCCAGCGTATTAGATGTCATCTGCACCAGAATTTTAAATCCCCGACTTAAAATCCACATCATGGACCCTCCTAATAAATTATTTAAACACAATAACGGTACCTCCACTCCTGCTAGATGGTTTGACTTAGAGGCTTTTAACCAGTGGTCTGAACAAATAATAAACAAATGTGATATTCTGCATACAAGACCTCATAGGGCTCGTGCGACAACATCTGATGCACATCCTTGTATGTCTGTTCCTACTGCTGCTGGGGCTGTTGTTAATGGTGATTGTATAGCTGCTGCTGATCTTGCGTCCGATGCACATCCTTGTCTGTCGGCACAGCTACTGGGGCTGTTTTTACTAATGCTTCTGTCACACCTGCTCAGGGGTGTGCACCTGGCACACAAAGGTGTCTGGGTGCTGCTGCTGCTACTGATGCACCACCACAAATGATCAGTATTTCTCCTCCACACAACACCTCAAGAAATTTGCAGTCCTTCACAATGTTTGTGTTAAACAGGTGCTGCAGTAGTCGAGCCCGTTGTTCAGTTTGGGTCTGGTAGACACAGTCAACCCTAGCATTAGAGAGATACCCAATTTTAATGCCCAAGAATTGCGTGAGCACCTTGATTTTAGGGACATAAGTCTTGATGATCCAGAACAAGGGCTGGCAAGGGTGAGAGACTGCTTAGCCTGCGTGATAGGGCAGTGGTTGGATCTCAGCAGAGTTGTGTTCTAAATGTAGTTCTGCGAGGACCGTCGCTGGCTTCTGATGTTCAAGCTGTTTTAAATGCTGATGATTAGTACGATCCAGATCTTTTTCTCGATCAAATAGATTCATCATTACTCTGCATAACTTGAGCTATCAGTGACGATGAATTAGTTTGTCACAGTTGAGCAGAACAGTAGCAGTGGTGCTCGCCTAAGACTAGTTCACATCCCATATGATGAGATTCTCTCAAAGAAAGGTAAACATCTGCACACACCAAACGCACAACAATTTGTGCTTCTTCCTTTGCATAGCGCATTGATTAAACTCATTATCCCCTGATAATGATAAAATTGCTATGGCTAAACAGATGCATGCTGAAGTAGGCCTATGTGACACACAGCAAGTATCATTCTCTGATGTCAGCAAATTTGAGAACACTTAAAACATCAAGATTGTAATCTATTATCATGCTGCAGGGTGTAAACATCTTAGTTTTTTCACACATGATGAGCCAAACCCAAACACTGTCATGATGTACCTGCACAATTAACACCATCACCTGATTGAAAAGCCAAAAACATAACTCAACCTGACCTGCCCAAATGAGAAACAGCTCCAGTTATATAGCAAATGAATAAACCATTATATACACCAAAGGTAAAACTAAAGAGATAACAGCTAACCATCATTCAAGAAGAACCCCATTCCCCCTGCATGATCACAATAGATGGTCCAGTCCACTTTATTGGCTTCTGCATTTTAACCAGCTCCACCCTCTTTCAGTCAAACCAGGAAGGACTGGAGCGGAGGGCAGGTAACTCAGAAAGAGCAGAAATATAATCAATATAACATACCTATATAAAATAACAATGCAAAGCAAAGTCTATGCCCCCATTTGGGCTATAGCTTAGTGCTGTCATGCATTACAGGTAAACTCAAAATATCAAATTAGTTAACTTATGATCACAGAAGCTTTAGAGCATAACATAAACATAAGACAAAAGACCAAATGAATATTACCCAAGTATCTCAGTTGTGTGGTTGCATGCATCCATCACACCGCCTCACAAAACCCCTTTGATTTTCAGGCTGAACTCAGGCGCTACTGTGTTAATAATGTTGATGTCTTGTGTAAAGCATGCAGTATATATCGTGACACTCTACTGGGTTGTACACACATTGATCCATTCATGTATACTACCTTAGCTGCATTCAGCATGTGTGTGTATAAAACACTGTTTCTGCCTAGAGACACGCTTGCTCTCATGTATGATGGTGCATTCGTCGAGCAGAATAAGACGTTTTCTAACATCTCTATTGAATGGCTTCAATACGTGGCCCATACTACCAACACAGTGGTAAAACATGCTCTCAGAGGCGGCGAACAGCGGATTGGTCCATATTTTGAGCCCACAAGTAATACGGCATATGAATTTGCTGGATGTTTTCACCACAGTTGTGTTAAATGCTACCCCGGGAGTGAAGTTAACCATGTCAGCAGAGCATCTATTGGACTGCTGCATTGCATATTTTGTGATAAAGTGGATGCATTGAGATAACACAGTATGAGCATGGTTGTGATGTGGGAGTGTGAATGGGCTGCCTTGAAGCAGACAGACCCCACAGTTCTGGCTTTCTGTATGTGTGCATGAAAGCCACAACGCCTGAATCCATGAGATGCCCTCTTCGGTGGGCGCACAAACGCTCTAAAGCTGTACCACCAGACTACATGTGATGGAAAAAATATTACTACGACTTCAGTCTATCCCACAGTGCAGTCTTTTTAAAAAAAACAAAAAAAAAAAACAAAAAAAAAACAAAACAAAACAAATCCTTTAGGACACCTGCAAATCATTTACAACAACCTTGACAGGCTAGAAAATTATTTCGGCTTTGTACATAGCACTGATATATAGAGAAAGTCTGAACGATAGAGAGATCTGTTTATTCAAGAAAAATCCAGTAGAACTATTTCCTTGAACACTAACTACCCTAATATTGTTTAATAATCCATGAGATAAATATCAGGTCATCCTTTCACAGCGAAGAGGTGAAAGGATGTCATCACACATGCGGAGGAATCTGTCTCTGTTTGAGTTGATATACAAAGCTCGCCCTACTGTACAGAGTTATTATTAGTAATGCAAACTTAGATTTCATCAATGCGTTGTGTGAGAGCCTTTAACGTATTGCAAGGCAACATTCCGCTGACCAATCAGCAGTACAAACATCTAAAAATGAAAGGGGGGGGTCCAATAACAGTCAATAATCAGACTGATTTGATCTTTTTTCTCAGCAATTTTGAAAAAGAGAGACAATCAAATAATCTGGCGGGTTTTGACTACCGTTATTAGGGGCTGCAATCCCTTTTATAACCAGTCTGATTGCAAACAGGTGAAAATGGAACATGTGCAAAAGATGCTTTTGGTGGCCCAACACTAGTTGGACTTATTAAAGCAACAGCAGCACACAGGCAGCATCAGACAACAGGCTAAGAATGAGTTGGACAATGAGATGCTTCAAGTGTTACAACAATCCGGGACAGATGTGTATGAGAAAGCTATTTTTAAAAAAAAAAAAAAAAAAAAAAAAAAAGGAGAAAAAAAGTTGATTTTTTTTTTAAGATAAGATAAAATAAAGATATCTATCTATCTATCTATCTATCTATCTATCTATCTATCTATCTATCTATAGTGATATTCTCCAAAGATACCTCACGCTTGTGAGACAAGGTGCCCATGAAAAGAATGCATTGTCTTTATCCCTACCCGAACAACTTAACAGGGATGCTACACACATCTAAAAGGATTAGGAGGAATGCAGAGCTTATTTCATCAGCGCTGAACCGTTCGCCAGACTTAATTTCTTACAACGATAAAGGCGAAATTGTTGATAAACACACCATTAAATGTAAAGGTGTGACACTCAATGCTCTAAACTCAAGTTGCCACCTACGACTCCTTGAAAGGATTAGTTTGTGCGTTTGTAGCCAGACATGCACCTAACAGCTGTGCCTGATACTATCAGATGCAATAAAAAGAACTGATATTTGAAGAATGAAACTGTTGTGAAGAAGGTCAAAGCGGCCTACAAGTGCCGTGTGTTTCCAGACTATACAACGCAGATTAAATTAGAGCAAGGGTTTAATGGCAGACTGCATCTCCCTTGTAGCATGGTCGTCAGTGGCCCCAGTAACTGCAGAAAGACTTTGTCAAAAATATTGTTGAAAAGGCTTCCAGGATTATTCCACACCGTATTGATAACATTGCACACACCTCAAGCTGATGATACCCTCCTACCTACAGACAAGAACAAATTTGCTAATTATAGATGATTTAGTGAATGATGCCGCTAATAATATAGAAGGGTTAACCCTAACCCTCACAAATAACAGGTAATTGTAAACAATAACAATAACTGTTTGATTTAACTCTTAGACATCTCCGAGTTGGAGGATTACCTATTCCCTCTGAGTCAGATTCCCAGGCTACCTTCACAAGTACAGCTAGATTCCCATGAAAAATATTTGCTTCTCGGACACTGAGAGACAAGACTTGTTAACAGAGCTAGGCCGTCTGGCCGCTCGTTCCCAGAGCTCCATGCTCGCTCAAGCAACCGCTGAGACCCAGGCCCACTCTCGGCAACGCAACACGCCAAAGCCCCGGCGCGTGAGCTGCTTATACTGAGCGAGACAATGTGAGTTTCTGTAGGTTCTTGTAAATTTTGAGCTTACCTCGGGGCACTCAAGACTGAGCACCAGGACCAAGAGGAGGACCAGAGCAAGGCGTAAACAGAAAGCTGCTAGTCTCTCTCGCTCTTCGTGCAGTATGTCTCATCTTCAATGCCCTGTACCAACACAGGTCGATTATCTTGTTAATAATTTCACCTCCTCACTACATACGACTCTGGATACTGTAGCTCCAGTGAAAACGGTCTCTGATTAGAAGTACCTGACTCCGTGGTATAATTCTCAAACATGTAGCCTAAAGCAGATGACTCGTAATCTGGAGAGGAAATGGCGTGTCACAAATTTAGAGGATCATCATTTAGCCTGGAGAAATAGTTTGCTGCTTTATAAGAAAGCCCTCTGCAAAGCCAGAACATCTTACTATTCATCACTGATTGAAGAAAAGAATCCCAGGTTTCTCTTCAGCACTGTAGCCAGGCTGACAAAAAGTCAGAGCTCTTTTGAGCCAACCATCCCTTTAACGTTAACTAGTAATGACTTCATGAACTTCTTCACAAATAAAATTTTTATCATTAGAGAAAAAATTACCAATAATAATCATCATCATCCCACAGATGTAATATTATCTACAGCTACTCTTAGTACCATTGATGTTAAGTTAGACTCCTTTTCTCCAATTGATCTTTCTGAGTCAACTTCAATAATTACTTCCTCCAAACCATCAACGTGTCTTTTAGACCCCATTCCTACAAAACTGCTCAAAGAAGTCCTGCCATTAATTCTTTGATCTTAAATATGATCAACCTCTCTCTAATAATAGGCTATGTACCACAGGCCTTCAAGTTGGCTGTAGTTAAACCTTTACTCAAAAAGCCATCTCTAGACCCAGCAGTCTTAGCTAATTACAGGCCAATCTCCAGCCTTCCTTTCATATCAAAAATCCTTGAAAGAGTAAGTGGCCTGTATTTATATGGCGCTTTACTAGTCCCTAACGACCCCAAAGCGCTTCACACACACACACACACACACACACACACACACACACAGCGCACTGACAGAGGCGAGGCTGCCGGACACTGGCGCCACCAGGCCCTCTGACCACCACCAGTAGGCAACGGGTGAAGTGTCTTGCCCAAGGACACAACGACCGAGACTGTCCAAGCCGGGGCTCAAACCGGCAACCTTCCGATTACAAGGCGAACTCCCAACTCTTGAGCCACGATCGCCCCACTTTGAGTATTTGTCAAACAGCTAATAGATCATCTGCAGAGGAATGGCTTATTGAAGAGTTTCAGAGCTCATCACAGCACAGAAACAGCTTTAGTGAAGGTTACAAATGATCTAATTCAGATAAAACTGAGGTTATTTTACTCGGCCCTGAAAATCTTAGAAATATGGTATCTAACCAGATTCTTACTCTGGATGGCATTGCCTTGGCCTCCAGTAATGCTGTGAGGAACCTTGGAGTCATTTTTGACAAAGACATGTCCTTCAATGCACATATTAAACAAATATGTAAGACTGCGTTGTTCCATTTGCACAACATCTCTAAAATTAGAAAATCCTGTCTCAGAGTGACGCTGAAAAACTAGTTCATGCATTTATTACTTCCAGGCTGGACTACTGTAATTCATTACTATCAGGATGTCCAAAAAAACTCACTGAAAAGCCTTCAGCTAATCCAACGTGCTGCAGCAAGAGTCCTGACAGGGACTAGAAAGAGAGCATATTTCTCCTGTTTTGGCTTCCCTTCATTGGCTTCCTGTTAAATCCAGAATTGAATTCAAAATCCTGCTCCTCACATACAAGGTCTTAAATAATCAGGCCCCATCTTATCTTAATGACCTTGTAGTACCATATCACCCAATAGAGCACTTCGCTCTCGCTCTGCAACCTACTTGTTCCTAGAGTATTTAAAAGTAGAATGGGAGGGGGAGCCTTCAGTTTTCAGGCCCCTCTTCTGTGGAACCAGCTTCCAGTTTGCATTCGGGAGACAAACACTATCTCTACTTTCAAGATTAGGCTTAAAACTTTCCTTTTTGCTAAAGCATATAGTCAGGGCTGGAGCAGGTGACCCTGAATCCTCCCTTATGCTGCAATAGACGTAGGCTGCCAGGGGATTCCCATGATGCATTGAGTTTCTCCTTTCCAGTCACCTTTCTCACTCACTATGTATTAATAGACCTCTCTGCATTGAATCATATCTGTTATTAACCTCTGCCTCTCTTCCACAGCATGTCTTCTATCCCGTCTTCCTTCTCTCACCCCAACCGGTTGCAGCAGATGGCCCCGCCCCTCCCTGAGCCTGGTTCTGCCCGAGGTTTTTTCCTGTTAAAAGGGAGTTTTTCCCTCCCACTGTCGCCAAAGTGCTTGCTCATAGGGGGTCATATGATTGTTGGGTTTTTCTCTGTATCTATGAAGCGCCTTGAGGAGACTTGTGATTTGGCGCTATATAAATAAAATTGAATTGTTGAAATAAGAACATGTTGGCTTTTGTCCTGCCCCATTCTTGCTTTACATTTTTCTGACTGAATAATGGAGGACGACAGGATGTAAGGGACCCATGTTTATCACTAAACCTGGTTTTAGCTACGTTAAAGCCAAATATCACTGATTAAATCTCAAAATACACTTTCACAAAGCAGTGAGCACCCTGCTGCGCATGACCCTTTAATGCTGGGCATACACTGCGATTTTTCTTCCAGTCGCGTTACTCAGCTTCTGCTCAAACTGCACAATTGACTCGCAGGGGTTAGATGCAATCTAAGTGCTCACACTGTGCGTCCATAAAATGAAGGTTATAACAGAAAATCTGTTGCTCACTCTCCCTAACCGTCTTTCATTCACACCACCTTTGATAAATTGCTAATGAAAAACATTGATCAGGCAGCTGTGATTGAGCAGCAAAGTAAATCCAACCATTTTCACGGTTGTGGTCGTGAATTTTGTGAGGCCACGTCGAAAAGGCTTGGATGAGCTTTCCAAAGTTCTACAAGTTGTGCCTCCAGCGCTTGTGTCCAGATCACACGCTGCACTGCTCCATCTTTTTCGCTGACATTTATGGGTTTGCGTGTGCGCAGTGTGAGCGGCTGCGGTGACACCCTCACAACCAAGCAATTGATGATCGGGAGCTGGTCGTGAGGTGTTAATCGCTTCTCGTTACCCCACGTATAGTACACGACGCCATGATGAAGGCCAAAATCGGGCCGATCACCAAAACGGTCGCACGACTCAAAATGGGCCAAAAAATTAAAAATAAATAAATAAAATAAAATATTGCAGTGTAAGGCCGGCATAAGCCCAGCTTTACAGCAACTGCTCACACTGTCAAGGCAATACAATAGACAATTACATCCACACTCTATGATAAGTCTTCACATATCCTGCGCCAAAACTTCTTTAACTGCTGGACAGAACCAAAGTGTCTGAAATGTAAATTTCTAGCCTCCCTTTAGTGTGTTTGTTGGGCAACTTGGATGATGTTACTACAGAAATGAACACAGCCCACATTGTTTTCACTGTCCTATGCATTGCCAAGAAAATTGTCCTCATCCGGATAGGGCCCAGGCCCCATTGTGTTGTTGCTACAGTGTTGTTCTGTTTTTGCTTGTTTTCAGTGACTGACTGGCCTGTCTCTCACACACACACACACACACACACACACACACACACACACACACACTTTATGGATGCTCTTAAGTGACAAATTCAGTGGTTCCCTGTTTTGAGGTTGTGTGGTTTTGTTTTATATCAAGCACATTAGAATTTAAGGCTTCGGTTAAGCATTTTAAGAGTATGACCCTGTATCTTGTAGAAAGATACGCATCACTATGCACCTTTCATACTGCTTCCATAAATTGAGGCTCTGAGTGCCACCTCAGTTTTCCACACATTACTGGCTGATGTCATATTTAAGATTAAGCAGGCACTGCACCATCTCAGAGACTATGGACAGGTTTCCAAATGTCTAGAACTTTTGGGATTAGCTAAATGGGTGCAGTGTCAGTCACTGCAGGATTAGCATGTGCAGATCACATCAAGCTGTTATTAAAGTGCTGATATTTTGGCTGTTTTCCTGCCCTGAAGGTTTAGAGCCAAGCCCCAAATATTTGTCCAACTGGCATTTTGATTAAAACAGAAGAGCTGAACTTCCTTACAGAAGTAAGTCTCAGTCTGACTTAGCATATGGTTATTTAAGAGTCAATCAGCAGTTGCATTTATGCTTTTCGTCTTGAGAAACCAAAGTAGTTTATGTTTTGGATAAACATGCTGGAAAATGTCCTCTTCCTGTAGACTTGTGCCTGTGAGTGCCACAGCAACTCCAAAACCGTTTCAATGCAGAGCCTCACATTCAGAGAGCCAAGGTCAACAAACACTGCTCCCAGTAGGTTTCTATGGTACCTCACTCATCCATGTATGGATTCAAACACAGTCACATTTCTTCTTTGTTTGCGTGTTTGCAGGTGGGTGAATGACTCCTTGTGCAACCGGCTGGTGCTTGGCGGTGATGCCAACGCACAGTAGGGGAAACTGGGTCAGCACCTGGCAGGCCAAGGACATGAACCCACACATGCAGATCTAGACCTTTGAGAGTGCCTACTTCATTTACCCGAACGTTAACCTTAAACTAAAATGCCGCACCCTCAAAACCTTTTAGATAACAAAGGGGAGAGAGAAAGTCCAAAACGCCATTCTTATCAGTTTAGGGCTTATGTGCTTCATTCAGGAATATATATGTGTACTAGTTTCAACACCAAGTACTACAATTATGAAGTTTACTGTAGTGCTAGTCTTCCTGCTGTCAAATAGCATAGCCCTTGATTGTACAATGAAATTGTGGATAAGTGAAACACCATGTGTCAGCACTAGCAACAGCATTGCTGTAGAAAATGGAACTGGGAGTGATGAGGCTGCTATTCCATTTTCCCCCTCCCCCTAGATGGTGACATGTCAGGAACCTCAGACATGGGTGTGTTGATGTTGGGTAGTCAGTGAGAAGCCAGAGGAAACAGTGCATCTTGATAGCGTCAGTGCCTGAAAGACTTCTCCTGCTGTTTCCCATGCCATGGAGGAACACAGCAAAGTTGATCCAGCGTCCAAGATCTAAAATCCAGCAGTTCTTATGACTTATTTGGCTTCAAGTGATTCAAGACTTGTTTATTAATATGAAACAAAACCCCAAACACACGCCCAACTTCAGAAATGTGTTTACCTTGTTCAAGACACTTGGCTTTTATGGAAAGTTTCCCCTCCTTTTATAAAGAGAAATCAAGTCTGGCATTTTTTAAAAGCCCATATTTTCATGACATAGCCAGATTTAAGCTGGGCTGGGTCTGTGCTTTAGTTTTGCTGGGAGGAAGTCTAGCATAGTCAGTTTAGCACCAGCCACCTTCACCTTGTCTAAGTGGCAGTTTCTGGCTCAAAAACCCCAAACAGTGGTAATTTGAGTAGAGCAAGGATCAGGCTTCCAAAAATAATTAAAAAAAACAAAAAAAAAAAAAAAACACAAACAACAAACAAAAAACACCACACCACATGGGCAACACTAAGGCTGCCAGGTTCACTTCTCATACATTTGTGAGTTCTGGGAAAAGGTAGGGCTTAGGGAATTTCCGCTAGGCAAGTGGGAGCTAGTTGGCTTAATACCTGGGAGTAACATGTTGATTAAGGAGGAGTTGAGCTGCTACATATTACAGAAAAACAGGATAGGGTTTCTTTTTTTGGGGGGGGGGGGGGGGGGGTTATTAAAAACATTTCACATAAACCACCAGCTGCTCACCCAACCTTACACAACTGAGCAGCAGGGTGGAAGTGAAAGGTCTGCTGTATATATAGAGGTCTTGATTATGGAACTGGCTGCAGCTGGTTGACTAACACACCTGTGGCCACTCCTGCAGATGAGCAGACAACCGCTGCAGAGAGGAAAGAGGAAAAAAAATCTCTCATAAAGTGGCAACAGGTCAACTTGACCCAGAATTGGTCGCTAAGTGAGTCACGACACTTGATAGAAATCACAAAGTCTGCTCCTTTTATGTAACCAGACCCAGACTTTTCATTAATTCTGCACTGTGATGCCTCAGCATGACAAGGGAGCTCGCAAATGTAATGAAATTAACTGTTGATATGAGTGCTTGTCATCTCACAGACTGAAATAAAAGTGAGACGCAGGGGATATAAATTTAGTAAAAACTTCTTCTGCTTCAGGCAAACTTTATGCCCGAGTGTACTGCTTCTGAGAAAATTGATGTTTTAAGTAAATGAAAAATTTATAAGCCATGCTGTGAGAGGAGATTTCTTGCTTCTTTGAAATCCTTTAATTAAGCTGCAAATTGCATCAAATCATAACTTTCAGTTAAGTTGTTCAAGAGTGCTTTATCTATGAATAATATTCTAATGGTTCTAAAATAATTAAATATGGTTTTGAATAATTTTTAAGCAAAAAGGAGTTAAAATACAAATCATACAAACAAAATTACTTTTATTTTAAATTTTTTCTTTTACTTCTACAAAACAAATCAGTTCAGTAGCACAATGAACAGAAAGTCCATATTGTTCAAATAAATGTGACAAATCTTTCTTTTTTTTTTTTTAAAAAAATGGAAATGTGAAGAGTAAAAAAAAAAAGAAAAGTAGTTTGACTTCATTTGGTCTCTTGAAGGTTAAATAAATTCACAACATGGTCAAATGTGACATATCACAGTCACAAACAGAAAGGAAGGGCAAAAAGGTTGATCAGCTTAAAATAACCAAAACAACAACAAAGGAATATTTATTTTGCAGACTGTTCTTCCTGACATTATTTATATTTCAGTGACGTGTTGCATCTCTTGCATGCCTCATAGGTAAAATAACACATGTGCGTCTGCAGTTACAGTACTGAAATGGAATCACATGGTGGAAATCTCTCCTTCATGTGATCTCAAACGGACTCACCGGCCTGTTCTCTTTTCTCTGTCAAATGTACCCTGCGTGGCAGCGTACCTCACTTGAAATTAATTAATATAACTGACATTTCCTTTGAAGAGCAGCCTCACTATATGTGCTCAAAACAGTACTTGTAATACTCAACAGCATATCCATGCAGTATGTACCTACATAATCAGATGCAGCGTGCAATGAAATGCGATGAAAACTACTTTTCTGTCCCGGTTCTTTGTTAGCTAAGGTTTAATTATCACTTCTCAAGAGTGATGGTGTAATGAGTAATTCAGCTGGCCGGCGCTCCTTTACCGTCAGCCTCATTCGTAACAGCAGCACCTCTGACGTAATATTTGGCTTTTCTATCTGTGTGTGTGTGTGTCGTTGTATCTACAATGGGTAAGTGAAGAATTCCTCATAGGGATGTGTCGGACCTCCGCCAGTGATGCAACTGTATGCTGTCTTGTGTGTTGGTTGAGGTGATGACTCTGCACAGGAATGTAAACTTCTCCTGTTGCCTCTTGCCTGGCTCAGGCCTCAGCTCGACACGGCGACTCATGTTTTTAATTAATTCACGAGTGCTTTCCGGATGTGTTACGCTTTCCTGGAAATACTCAGCTGTCCGTTTTCACTGAAATCAACTCAGTATTACTAAGCAGAAATTTATTGACTGAACCTGTGATTGTGTATATAATCTCAGGTCCAGTCGATTTTTAAAAAGCCTTTTCCCCCAGGGTCAATATTTCATCTCTACAATATTCTTTAACCCTCCTACTTGAGTTTAAAGATGAGAGCTTCTTGTTTATCTCCATCGGCAGTCAATGCTTTTTCCTGTTTCCAAAGTTTTGATTTGGTTTTGGCAATAAAACTGGGTGGAGATGAGAAGGTTATCACAGGCATTTGTTGCCTGTTTCGTTTAAGGTTTGTAGTTAAGTGGCTTCAAACTTACCTTTTTTTTAAAGCAAGTTAGGACTCTGTATAAAATGTAATTAACTTTATGCATTGTATTTCATTTAAAATAGCAGAAAGTTGACATAGAACAATTTTTTAAATTGTTTTTTAATTTTAATGTAATTGCTTATAACGTGTCCTCCATGCGGACATCTTTTTCAGGAAACATCTAATCTCAGCAAGAAAGAAAAATGCGTGCACCTTCTGCAGTTTTAACCCACTGAAATATAAAGTCGAGCAAAGTTGTTAAAGTGGCCTGTCACCCAGTGAAAACAGCTCTAGGATTATAAAACAACAACAACAACAAAAATACTCTTAAGAAAGCCTCAAACTGTTGAGTAGCTAAAATCATATGAGAAGGGATGGTATATTTTTTTTCCCCAAAAAACTATAGCAATATATCCTGAGGGTAATACAATACCCCAGTAAACTTCCTATGTCTTGACATCTTTTAAATGTGTTCAAAATGTGCACTGCAGATGTCCCAGATTCCATGTAATGTTTTATTTATATTAGATTCAGCTAAATTTAGAGTTTAAATGATTTGCAAATCAAACTCTGTCCTTTTTTTTTTTTTACACAACATGCCAGCTTCTATGGAAACTGGGCCTGAAGTTCGGAAAACACTACATTTAATTATTTCTAAGAACAGTGCCCCAGGGACTGGAGCCTCCATTTCTCGGAAGAGGGTGACTCATCAGGCAGTTAGCTCTCAGTGGGAGCACTGTGGCACACATCATCTCTGCACTCATTGCACAAACGTGGACAAAACAACTGTCTACCTAGTAGACTCACTCTTGCATTTCAGCTGACAATCTTTCGTTGAAATGTTACATCCCCAAAATTTTAGTTTATGATCATATTTTTGCAGCTAGCTGTTTTAAAGTCTTGGTCTTACATGTAATGTAAAGAGTGTGGCCTAGGTTAACGCTGCTGTTGGCCAATAGGGTGCCAATGAAAGCTATGGTACTGTTGGCTAAGAACAAAGGAAGATAAGAGGAGGGAAACATGAGAGCACAAGATAATTTATCTGAATTTCAGGAGCAGGACCACACCTCAAACACACCCCATCGATCCATTTCCTACACTGACACTATACTGTTTACACTAGACAGTATAAAGTTGGAATTCAATTAATAAACCCAAGCACCCTCAGCTTAAATTGAAATTCATATCTGCTACCTTGATGTAACCTAAATCTGACCATCAGCAGCACCGCAGTCACTGATGAGTCTAACTTTACTGTGAATTCACCACAGTACTGCAAACTAACCTGTTTATTCTGGAAAACCCAAACCATACTTTCATGCAACATTTGAATAACAAAGCTAGAATAGCTTAGTTTGTTTTGCAAGACGTTTCACAAAATGAAAATACCTAATTTATTAAAACCCAACATATACAAATCCAATATGTGATTAAAATTATTACATGTAAGCTTTAAATTTGCAGTTCATCAAGCGTCACTGAGCAGTCCTTACCTTTAAATATAACTTCTCTTCTTCCTCTAGTGTCCTGTCTTTCGTGTCTTTCTCCATCTCTGAGTGAAGTTAGCTCTTTCTTTTCTCTCCCTGTGAAATACAGCAGCTGGATCTTTAGCTAGCAGCAACTGTGCAACAATATGCACACAGGCTAAACCAAAAGTAACGAGTTCGTTTTGAAAATGTACGAGGTAGAAAGTAATAAAAGAAAAAATTACTGATGACTACAAGGACATTGTTTACAGAGATGTGCAGCATATGAACATGTTATCCTTAAATGTACAGGTAGTTGTCATTTGAGCAGTTCAAGTGATGCATTCAGATGGAACAAGAAAGTCAGAAGTTGCACGAATATGCATACAGGCACAGTTTAATGTAGCAACAGATTAAGTTGGTACGATTAACAATTCCAAGGTACTGAACGAGGACTTAACATGGAAACTTAAAAGTTCACTTGAGATGGCTGATGGCTTCTATTGCACTGTTGTGTCTGCACTGTCTTGTGTCTGTATTGTTCTGTTCTGCCTGGTGTTGCACTGTCTTTGTTTTGTTTGCAATCTTTGCGCATTGCACTTATGTAGTCCTGTGTTGATCGTCTGTTATGTAGCATCATGGTCTTGGTGGAGTGCTGTCTCGTTTCACTATGTACTGTACCACTGCACATGGTTGGAATGACAATAAAGCCACTTGACTTGACCAAATTCAAAAAGCTCTGTACAGTTTATTTCATTGATTAGGTTTAATATATCTTTCTCTGAATTTTTTTCTTTCTTTGATGGTTTGCACAAAAGTCATTGTAGTGATATTAAATGCTGTTTTAACATGCCTAAATAAAAAATAGAAAGTGGCACACAGAAGTACAACAATCATTTTAGTGACTCCCGTAACAGTTCACAATAAGCAGCTGTATGGCTGTCAGATACACAACAGGACATTACTGTGTTCTCATAAATAGATGCATGCACTTGGAAAAGTGGGTGTAAAATTCATGATACGTCAGTCTGCTGCCAACCTTTCCATATTGTCCTGTTTATTTTGTGCTCTGTGTAAATGAGCTTTCACCTGTGGGAAGGTTGGCAGCTCCTCCAGTCTGCACGCCAAGGTGTCCTTGAGCAAGGTACTAAATTGCCCCTGTCTGTAAAATGAATCAAAACAATTTAAAGTGCACAGTATGAATGCTTCCAAATGTGACTTTACCGTGGAAAAGTGCATCAGGTACTCAAGAGTAAAGCACTTCATAAATACCAATTTTACCTTTCTGCTTTTATTTGAAGAAAAATACATGCTGTAGTTTACCTGTTTTCCACATTAAAGGTATAGTGAACTTAATTAAACCAGATGTGCAAAAGTTTAAGTTAACTTAGATACAATAAACTAGTGTTAAAGACAAAATAAAATTAACTGAGACCATGTTGTGGACTTAAAAAACTAACAATATGTGTGAGACAGACTAACTGGATTGTTAAATGGAATTATTGTGCTAAACTTCACTCCGACATTATCACGAAAACAAGAAACTAAACAAACTGAAATGCAAAGCACAAATAGCTATTTAAAAACACATGTTCGCTTTTCAAAATGCTGAGCGAGAGTCTAAAAAATGTGTCAACGCTCATGCTGAGTTTATCTTGTGTGAGATATTTAGCTGCTTCAGTTTCTCTTGGCAGACAAAGAGCTATTGTGGCTGCAGACTGTCATGTAGATGACAGTTCTCACAAACACAACTATCCAATATCGCGTGCACACTTGGATGTACACGAGTCCTTGGGGAGTGAAACACAACACCCCGAGTGATCGCTGACTCCAGTAGCAATGAATACATGGCATGGGAACACCTAATTAACACATGGACCAGCTGACAAATGTCCTTTGCAGTGTGGCTCCTTTCTTTAAGCTGCCAGTGCATGAAAGGAGTACTGCAACAGAAACATTTGGACATGCCAAGGTTAATATTGATGAGTTTGCTTTCAAAGAAAAAATTGAAGGTGAACGGCTTGCGTGGCAGTAAAGCAACAAGGAGGCCAACACCATCTAAGAAATTCACCAAAGAGAAACCAGAAAGTTGGTGGGAGGCTGTGTTTATGGATGTGAGATCAAAATAGAATTTTTTGCCTGAAATTGAGAAACACAGCATTTATAAGGGCTCATAAGGGCTACCATGAACTTCCAACAATCAACAATGGAACGATGAATAAAACATTGTTCCAGGAAATATAACTGGAAATTTATAGCTAACTAAAGCCTATAACTTGAGTGCATGGATGTGGATTTTTCATTACAATCTTCAGTCTCAGTCTTTGTGTTTTATCTTACACTGTGGTTGGTTATTACTGAGATTTAATGGGTTCGGAGCAGACACCTGACACAGTAACAGACATCACAGTCATAGAAATAAGCAACAAAGCCTGCTGAGACTGGTTGGGCTGACAGCTTTGACCACATTCAAAGACTAAAACTGAAGATTTTTCCCACATAATGTTTTTTTCAGTTAGATTTTTTTACAAACGCTAGTTTTTAAATGTTTTTTTTTTTTTTTTGCACCTTGAGCACCGGCAACTCTGCCAAAGATTTACTTTTAAACAGTGAAGGTCAGATACTGATACTAAATACTGTGGAAGGACCTCGAGCAGTTCATTTGAGGATGCCCAGCAATACCAGAGCTGGGGTAATTTTGTGAGAAGCAGGGCTGTGAATTTGAAGTTTTTCCTTAGGGCTGTGTTTGCTGTTCAAACTGTGCCTGGAACCAAAGTCAACAAAGGTTTTCCACCCAGATGGAGAAAGTTGCAAGAGGAGTCCTCAAAGCAGAAATCCTTCTATCTATGTGACCAAAACAAGTTCTGTATTTATGTTTATCATTACAACGCTGAAATTTCGTTGACATGTGTCGGTTTAGTAAATCTGACTCTGGCAGAGCTGTGTTATCTTAGTTGGCTGTGACTGACCCTTACATCAAGAAAATATGGAACAACTGCAGCAACTGGCCAGTAATCAAAATCACTGATTTATTTCTTGCCTTAGTAATGTGAACCTAAAGAAAGTATTTCCAAATATTTGGACTCTGAAACATTTGGCCTCATTTGCAAACACAGTGCACAAATGAGTGATTTATGAATATTTTGAGGGTCTGGCTGTCTTAGAAACTTTATCTTATTTATTATTTTAAACTTGAGCTACACTGCCTCTATTATCAGCTTTCTTGATTTTTTTTAAAACTAGTATTTATTAATTTTTTCAAATGGTCATGTCTTCTGTGCATTTTCTGGCTTCCACCTCAGACCTTACTATTTAGGTTTTTCCTGCAAAAATGCATGTCTCCTGCTTTTTTGCAGGCTTCTTTTAAATCACTGCTCTTTCCACATCACCTTGAGCTAAACGTTTGCATATAACAGACATTCTGCAAACAATGAGCTGAACCCTATTATCTGGGATGAGTCGGATCCATTAACACATGCATGTTAGTGAGCTGCAGAACTGACTGGCGCACATGGGTTTTTTGTTTGTTGCAGGTTAATAACGTTTTCACACTTGGTGATAGAGGTCCAGTGTCTTCAAATAAAGGTGACAGTGCCTTCACAGCACCACGGGGATGGTGGATAAATTCAGCAGTTATTATTTCTCCTTTTAGCAGTTTAACAACTGGTTTGTGCTTTGCATTATTGTCAGTTATCTTCCATGCAAAAATTTTTAAGCTACAAGATATTTGGTTTTTCTTGGAACAAACTATACCTACAAGAGGTTAGTAAGTTTTTCAAGTTTTCACTTTTACTGTGCTCTTCTAAGCAAGGTTGTACAAATAAATTTGCCTTTTGGCCTTTTTTTTAAATCCACACCAAAGAGGTTATGTTATTGCTAGGGTGTGTGAATGTGTGTATGTGTTATTTTCTTTGTAAACGTGACGGCTCAAAGTTTTGAATAAATTCTGTTAAAAATTTGCAGGGGTGTAGAGCTGCCTGGTTAGAAACATCCATCTGGTCGGTCACTCGGGCTTGAGGAGGCTGGAGCCAATCCCAGCTGCCAGAGGGATATGCGTGAGTTTTGCCAGAGGTGGGAGCGACCCACCTTAGACTTTTAGGTTTGAAGTATTTACTGTTGCAACAGGGAGAAGAATTGGACATTCTGTGTCTAGCATCTTATCTAGTAATAGAAATATACATGAAAATGAAACAGGCAGAATTGGGAGCCAGCGTCTTGATGATCTCTGGATTCACATCTGGATCCAATTTCTGGAAGCACTATGTTCCACTGAGAGGAAGGGAAACATCTCAACTTTGGTTGTCACTGTCTCAAACACTTTAACCTGGCTCTCTATTTCCTCCTGGGCTCTACACACGTGGATGTGGAGGGATTTTTCAGCCTTGGCAGGTGTGTGCATTCTCAGTCTGCACATAAGACTTGGTGTCCTAATTTGCTGTGTGTCTGGGAGTGTGTCTGTACCACAATCAAAAGCAGGTCTGCTGACATAACTTCATCCTGGCCAACAATACACAAAATCAGTGCAATATTTAAGAATGGAAAAAAGGACCAAGAAAATCTGACAAAAAGTTCAGACTCATACTGAAGAGTTTGAAAAACTGGTCAGTATGGTAAACCACATGGTACTTAACAGCACTATTTTACTCAAGCCTCATTCACAGTCCCACTTATTCTACTTCAAAATGATGAGCTTTTAATCAAAGAGAGTTGCTGCATTCAAGAAAGAATCTGCACACACTGTATATGGGCATATCTGACCTTGCTGTCAGCTTTAGTGCACAAAATATTCAGGATCAATGCTTTAAAAACACAGATTTACTCAGTACTTTTTTGATACGTGCAAGTTTAGCTTAAAGGAAAAGCTTTGCTTGTCCGCATGTGTGTTTATGGGTGAGTGAATAAATGCTGCTTCTAGCTGTCCTTATGCGCTGAAGGCCAGTCCAGGCCAGTGTGCCGGCTATGCCAGTATTTAGTCACGGGAGGTAACTGGGTCAAGAGCCCATAATCCCTCCTGTGTCCTCCTTCAATGCTCCTTCATTTATTCCCTTTTACTGGATCAGTAGGACAGGACGAGGGACAGAAACAGCACAGGGACAAATTATCCCTTCTCGTGTATCAGATGGCTTTCAGCATCTCTATTTTTTTTCTTTGAAGTCTTTGCTGGTATAATTTGAATTCAGAAACATTTTGCAGCATATTAACCGGAGGAGCAGCTGTGTGGATGTGCATGTCAGACTTTTCCTCTCCTGGCTGTAAAAAACTAAATGCAATCAACCTTTTTCAGTCTGTTAGAAGGTTGTTTATGTGATGAAGCTGCACCATCATCAGAGAGGAGACACAAATAAGCAACAGAGGCTTCAGGAAATCACTGAAAGGAATTTTCATCCTTTAATGTTGACGTTATTTGAACTTATTTGAACTTTTGATTTTCAACATTAAAAGGGGACTTAGGCATTTGCATGATTTCTCATAACAGTAATGAGGAGGTCTTAAGTCAGAGGTCACATAAACACCTAATGTGACTGTCTTGATGCCCTGAGGGTTAAGAGGGTTAACCTGACCAGGCTCTTTCCTAGCTCTTGGCTTGCTCTCTATCCTCACTTTCTTTCATCCTTTGCAGACACAAACACAGCTGAGATGCAGGCACACAATCAAAGTCTGTGTGTGTGTGTGTGTGTGTGTGTGTGTGTGTGTGTGTGTGTGTGTGTGTGTGTGTGTGTGTGTGTGTGTGTGTGTGTGTGGAAGCTCTGCCAATCCGAACCGTCTGACCTGCAGTTTTGTCGGGGCCTCAGCTCACCGCTCGCCCTGCAGATGGGCTGCACGTCAGCACTTACAGGAGGAACAATTATGAATGAGACCAGAACTGATCTGAATCAGCTGATCCAAAAAAAGTGTCTCATTTTACATCATCTGGGTCAAGATGAAAAGAATAACGGTCTCTGTCTCCCTCTCTCATGCAGACAAATGCTAGATTTCAAGCACACGATTACTGCATATCTATTAATGTAAACAAACTTCATGTAAAAGCTGTGGGTGATTGTTGATGCTTGATCCTGTTCATTATGACCTGCAGGCATTCGTAAATATTCTTTATTTGTGATGACATTCTGTCTCAGCGATCGTGTTTGCGTGCTGCTTTCAGTGCAGGTACTGAATTCATTCCAGGAAATCTGCTGACACGTGAGTCACACCAGCCCCGGGATCGTCTGCTGACTTAAATTTTGAGGGCAAAGTCGATCTGAAATTTAAGTTAATATGTTTAAGCAAACATAGCAGCCCATTTGGAATACACCACCCTGGAAAACAGTAAATAAATAATTGAATAAATGTGCCATTTCTTTTATGACGGGCACATTAAGACAAAAAATAGCACTTTTTTTTTTCATTTATTGTTTATTTTGAGATTAAAGTTGAAATGTGGATCTCTGCCATGGCTCCTATAACCTCTCTGCATAATGCCTTGTGTAGATGGGTAAGTGAAATAACTTGACCAGCTGACTCATTGTGTCTGGCAATACAACATATCCCCTCTTTACTGCACAAGGGTGCAGCCATCAACATCCTGGCCAACTCTTATGAGTTTGTGTGGTTTTAACTTCTGACCAGATACAGCGTCTCTTCAATCGCATTGGAACGTAGACAGTTTAACAGCCGTGGAAGACTTGAAACTGAACATTTAATCTCCACATTTTGAATTTATTTTGAAGATAAACAATAACTACTCGAAAAAAACCTGATCCGGGTGTTACATGTGGATCAATCGTATTTTTGGCCCCCACATGCCTCCTGACAACGGGGGATGCTTTAGGTGAGACGGTAGATGGTGTCCTATGGATCTCCTCCCACACCTAGATCAATGACTTTAAGGTCTGTCGGGCTATTTGGCAGCATCGGATGCACTGATGTATACCGTTCCGGATGTTCTGCCAGTCAGCCGTCCAGTCGTGCTGATGGAGGCTGCAGGAGGCGTAAAGTTCTCTTCCTCATGTGTCACACGTACAGAGAATGGAGCTCACTGGTGGATCTGCTGGTTCCCTTGTTCTCTGGATAATGCATGATGCTGGTCTGTGAGCACAGATCTCACTAAATGAAGTCAGGGCGTTATGCAACCCTAATAGTCTGCTAAAAGTTTGGACAGAAACATGCACAAAACTCTCCTGCTGGAGGTCACTTTATCCAGCTCTGGACGCACTCCTCCGGCTCCTCACACAAAGGAGCAGTCCTGCTGCAGGGGCTGATGCCCTTCTAGTGGTCCTGTCCTGCTCACGTTTTGCGGTAACCCATCTCCTGGTATCTCCTCCACAGTCTATGCTGGGAGAATTGGCAAACCTTCTTTCAACAGCACAGTGAAAAGAACACTAGCTGCAGTAAAAACAGAGAAATCAGGGATGAAAGATAAGGAGAGTGGCTCTGGCTTACACTACATTATTTAGCATCCGGTAAAACATACGCACAATCATTTCTGCATTTTAACTAAACACACAATGAGATTTCGGAGGTCTTTTTTTTATGACCAGGTGTTTTGTAATTCTGTAATTCAATTTGTAATCTCAGACTATCGGTTAAAAATTGGGTAACACTTTATAATACAGCCCACATCTGAGACGTTAATTCACTTGTACTTTAATGGAATTTCAGGAAAGGACTGTCTCCGTTCCTATAACATACCCGAAGTTATGCAATACTTTGAATTACTCACGCACTACCTAAAGTTACTTACACATTATTTAAATTTCCCGACAGTGTATTTATTTTTTGTTCTTGCGAAAACCCAATTATTACTCATTTATTCTATTCTTAGTCTACCTACCTGTAAGTATTTGCAACTCAATATAGTTACATTTTATTTTAAAATAAAATAATTGAAGTTCTATATTTAACACTGGAAATTATTTTATTTTAGGAAATAAAATTGTTTGCTAAGGGTTAATGGATGAATATGGATGGATGGTAGGAATTACAATTCCTGTAATCTTGACTTTAAAGACATGTATGCATCCTCTTGGCTTATGCAGATGAAACCTCTAAACCTCCAGGCATCTTGTGTACATATATGTACGTGTGTGTGTGAGAGATCTGCAGAACAGCTCTTAAAGGTCAGGTATATACCTTTATATACCTGACCTTTAAGAGCTTCTTTTCAAGGTCCATTTAGCTCTTTCCAAAACAAAAGCCAGCAGTGTCCGATATTTTTAAAACACTCTGCGGTTCCTGTTTTTCTGACCCCTGGTTACAGGTCAGCGAGGCTGGGAGGAAGGAATATTTTTTATGTCGCTGTTCATCAGCTGTTATCCGACCGCTTTACTGAAAAGTAATGCAGTGAAGTTTCATCAATGGACCAGCCAGCACGTTTCAGCTGGACGATCAAACATTAAAAACAGTCAAAACTAAACAGTTAAAGGAGGCTGGCTGACAGTTTAATAAGACAACTGGCTGCATGAAGATAAAATCACATGTTTTTAATCATGAGCACGTACTTTACAAGAGAGAGCAGCCCAGGGTGACTCACAGTCAGCTGCCTGAATAAAATGTTTTAGCTGGTATAATTAGTTTTTCTTTTCAGACAACAATGAGGATTTTACAGAGTTGGTGTCTAACTCTGTGTTTCCTTTTTAAAAAAATGTTTTTTGTTTCTTTTTAAAGAAACCAAACTAATGACAAACTCCTGATGTAAAACTTGAAGCCACTGACTGGATTACCTTCAGCAGAGCAGACGAGAATGAGGTACAAATACTTTCTTTTTTTGTTAGAAATCCAGGTGATGTCAGGAAGAAACAATCATCCATCATTAATGAAACGGACACCTGAGCCTGCTCCAACACACAGGTGTTAACCTAAGATCACACTCCACAGGTAGCTGCGACATCAGGTTGAATCGAATGTCAGAGAGTCAACATCTGATCCCTCACGGCCGCTCCTGGGCCTGAATATGAAATGGTCACAACGTGTTAGTGTTTAGGCATGGTTAAAGCTTGTGTACACGCCACAGGCGGCCTAAAAGATGGACACTGCCAATGTGATGTGACCTACTGGTAAGTGAAAACCTCAAGTTTATTAATTTTGTGATTGCAATTATTTGTGGAGAGTGAAGAGCGGACTTGTCAAACTGGGAAAACCTCCTTTATTCTCCTGTAAAATAGTGCTTGAGACAATAAATTCAACAGGAAAGTGTTTGCTGAGGTCCATGAGAAAAAGAGCTGAAAAGAGCTTTTCCCATTGACTCCTATTTGACCAGAACTCACTTTCTAACAACAAGGGTGCCCCCTGGTGGCCATTAAAAAGACCATCTTTTATACCGTTTATAGTTCTGGATCCTTTACATTTAGTGGATTATGTTGATCTGCTCTTTATGATCCTAAAGAGGCTGAATGAATCTATTGTGTTTTTTTTTTTTTACTGGTTGTGGAAACCACATCACTGTTTCCTATTGTTTTTTTTTTAAATGCAAATACCTGCTTTGTATGGTTTCCTCTTATATCTCTGCATGTGTAAAACAGTTATAATCAGTGTAGACTTCACTCTCACAACATTTTATAAATGTTTGTCCCCAGAATTGAACTACAACTAGGCTAAAAAAAGAAAGGAAAAAAACGAAATATGAGCTACGCTTGTCCTGAAATCTGTCTTTTTCCAGTGCTTACATGTACTGGATATACTGTTTATAATGGGGCCCTTAGATGTATTACAATCCTGAATAGTCCTGGTCAGCTTTCTGCTCTGTACCACTGGTAAACCTTTTTACAGGGCTATTCTCTCAGTCTGCTCCTATGTTAAGAAAAGTGTGAGAGGTTACGGACTTCACTCAGATATTCTTCATATATTCCTTATAATTGTTAAAATGCCTGCTGGCCTCTCAGTCGACCCAGGAAAAAAAGGACTGCTTCGCATCTCTGTAGTTTCTTCATGTGTGTTAAAACTAACAGATATTTTGTATTTCATGACTCATAAAACACTTTACTAGTCAATATTTCTCATATTATCAATAAATCAAATGACTGTAATGTGTGAGTTCCTCCCTTGGAGCCTGCTGAATTATAGACTAAACTCGTGGTGTATATTAATTTTAAACGCCTTTTATTGTCTTCAATGTGTGTGTGTGTGTGTGTGTGTGTGTGCGCGTGCGTATGAAGTCTTCTCACTTCCATCAGAGACTGGTACTTATAAACAAACTCTCCGAAAAACCCTCCATCATCCTGCTCAGCTCTACACATCGCTTCCCCCTTATGTCAGCCTCACAAACCTCAAAATCCAGAGTCTAAATCTTTCACCTACATGTGCAAAAGAACTAAATAACCCTCAGACCACACCTATTCCTTCAAATATTTGGAGCTGTTTCCAGGTGTCTGTAGCTCAGAAGTTAGAGCAGGTCATCTACTAACCTGGTTTGCTCCTGGGTTGCATGCCAAATATCTGTGGGCAAGATACTAACCCCAAGTTGCGCTCCGATGGAGTTTGAATGTTAGATAGAAAGCACTTGTATGAATAAGTGTGGGTATAAAGAGCTCTGGGAGAGTAGAAAGGTCCTGTATAAGAATCAGTCCGTTTGCAAACACTCTGTGCTTCGAAGGAGTGCTGATCATTTTTCAAACAGTCGTGATTTTAACAAAACGAGGAGACCTTTCCAGAGTTAAAATAAATTTATTGCCTTTTTTAAAAATAAACATCTGAAATCAGTCTTTACTCGACATTCATCAATCATTTCCCCCCAAATCAACTCTTTCTACAAGGTTACAAAAATATACACCCAGTTAGAAAAAAATAATCACCTCAAAGATGCTTCCTAGTCTGAAACATGTTTTACATGTTAGCTCATCAGTTTTAATTACTTTATTTTCCTCTAATGGTTTCTTCCATCTAGGCAGACACTGGCTTCTCTTTATGAAATGCATGAAGCCGGAGAGCTGCTGTACAGTGCATTACGATTCTCAGAGAAACTTTTCATTTATCTCAAATCAACAAAAGTCAGTCTGAGAGCTGAAGACAGTGTTGATATTTGGCTGAGGCTCTCTCTCCTTGAACCTGATAGGTCCAAAGATTTAACCCTGTAACACAGACTGTATCATATTTGATACATACATGAGATACATGAGATCTGTACATAATCAGTGTGACTGACAATCACACAAATCATTTATAAACTGCTATTTAATTTTTTTAAAGCAATAGATTCAATAAACACACCAGTTTCAAAAAGGGTCAATTATTTCACGGCTCAGGCTTTACACCATGAACTCTCAGCAACTCTCACTCCATTGCTTGTAGTATTTTTAAAAAACTAAATCAGAACACAGGTTTAAGTGACTCTGCCAAAAATAAAAACATGGTGGAGGTGGCAGTGAATACAGTGCAGCTTTCAGTAACACTGAAATTACAAGTCGTCGTCAGTCTCGATGATACAAAAGCATCACAGTCCTCAGCTCACTCAAATTTAGATGGATCCTGTGCAGGTTTGTGGTAAGTCTTCATAATTTATAATCAATATCATTAATTTAAACTGTATTCCAATCATAAATAAATAAGAAAATCATTTTAAAGTGACAAAACTCCCTCATGTCTTATTTTTTTCCTTGAACACACAAGGACACAACATTAAAAAAAATATTATTCTGAGTCAGCTTCAAGGGATCAAAACAACCTAAAAGTTTCATTAACTAGCTGGACAAATGTGTTTTAAAAAAAATCTGGATCTGCATTAAAACACACACAGTAACAATTATGACGTGAATGTGCGCACCATTTTCTCTGAACTGAGATGTTCATGAACTTTGCTGTCAAACTTTTTGGAAATGTTGCAAAGTTGCTTTTCTTAATAACATAAAACAAAATAAAACACACAAACAGAAACCCAAAAACAAAAGAAAAACCCTGAAATGTTCCTTTCATGCAGCTTGATACAAAAACATGACAGATGACAGATGCAGATTCCTTTTGCAGACTTTCGCCGGCTGAACGTGGAAGTAAACTAAAGCCCAGAAAACTCGGCGTTCCTGGATCTGAAGATGATATTCTTAAACAAGAACACAGAATAAGAGAAGAAGCACTCAGATTAAAAGAATGAAAGTTTCCTTTATGCTGAGCTTGTTCATCCTGTTCAGCGAAGGACCAAAATCAGTAATCCTGCTGGTCACTTTATCCTGGTTAAAAATATCAGAGCTGTAGGAGATCAGAGTTATGTTTGTGTGTCAGAGTTACAGTTTTAGTTTGTTAATGTGCATCGGCATCGGCGGGATGCCCAGTTTGATCGAGCTCTGTCTCATTCGGCTGCTCAGTGAAAAGTGAGCGCGTCACTCACACTCAAAATAAAATTGAGCTAAAACGGAGAAAAATCGTTCAGCCTCACAAAGCAGCAGCAGCACCTAATTCTGGTTTAGAGCCACACTTTAACTTTAACTGCAGCTGACACATGCTGCACGTTCAGTAAGTACCTGCACTGTAGCCCACATTAGCCTTCAACAGTGTATTCATCCAAAATCTGCTACCAAGAACACACTCGTCATCTCTCTCCCTGGTTTTCCACTGCATTCAAATTCAGCTAAATAAAAACAACGATCGTAGCATTAACAGCCTTAAAGATCCCTTTTGAAAACTCTTTCACCCATAGAAAAATATTTACATCGTTATTGCAGTTATTAGCACCGACTTTTCCCTTTAAAACACAGTTATGTTTATCATCTATGATGTAGTTAGCGCTTTTTGCATCCAGTTGATGCAAAGAGCAGATGAAATCGGTATAATATACACTGTATATTCAGCAGTAGGGCTGCCACGATTTGTCGACTAGTCACGATTACGTCGACTATCAAAATCGTCGACGACTGATTTAATAGTCGACGCGTCGTTTGAAGCTTTGTAAGATCACAAAAGACGCAGGAATAAGTGGCAGGATTTAAGAGTGTAATAACGGACTGAAACAGAAGATGGCAGCATTGCATGTACAAGGATGTCAGCTACCGTTAAACCCCGAAGAAGAAGAAGAAGAAGAAGAAGAAGAAGCAGCTGTGTCCCAGAACTCATAGCGCGGCCCAGCGCAGTTTCCAACAATGGCGGCAGCTAGTTAGTTTTAATGTTACTCTTATTATTCTTTCTGGGTCACAAAATAAACGTTTAACATATTTTCAGGCGAGAATGTAGCTGTGTAAACCTCAAATATCTGCTCAGTTTATCAGGACACCACATATTTTCAAAAGCGCTCCGACGTTTTCGGAGACATCTGTTACCCACTAGCTCGTTAGCGAGCCGGGGGCTAGGCTCACTAGCGCCGTGAGAACACCGGACTCCCCGCAAATCATTTTCAAACCCACCGCCATCTTTCGCTACTCAGGTTAAATATATATGAGTCACTTAGATAACTTAAAATGTTATTGTTTGGCTTTTTTTTTAGTATTTTATTTGTTCCTGAGTAAATCAGTTTGTCTGAGATTAAAGTTATAGTTTTTACACAGCTGAATAAACGTCAAGCAGACAACTGATTATCAGAAGTGTGAGATGCTCCAGAATATACTCCAGTGTCCTGTTATATTTTAGATAGCAAGGAGTTCATTAAACTTCACCGAAACAATCTGCAAATTTCATTAAAATTTAATAAACTATCTTGTCTTTATTTTTAGTTAGCACAGACCTTAAACACTTAAAGCTGTAAGCTAATGATAGTTATATAAGAGCAGATGCTGCTGGTGCAATAAGCTGTAGTTTTACGTCCAATGGATGATGATCTGATTAGTCGACTAATCGCAAAAATAATCGGTGACTAGTCGACTATCAAAATAATCGTTTGTGGCAGCCCTATTCAGCAGTCAGGGAAACACTGTAAAATAAAATTTTCATTAAATAGTTCTGAAACTCAAATGGAAGTTAAACTGACACGTATGTCAAAGTGCATTTGAAAATGAAGGTGCAGTGTCGCAGCCTGTCCAGAAGAGGGCGCTACGCTCCCACTGTTTATAGGCCTGATGAGGTTGTTGGATAGAAAAAAGTGGAGTTAATGAGAGGGGTCAGACCTCCTCCTGCTCAGAGGTTTAGCTCCCACATTCCCTTTGCTGTGCACGTCTGCAGCCTCGATGCAGCTTCGGTTTGGTTATGGCACTTCCTGTCAGCGCGTGGCATCCTCCTGTCTCCTACGTGTTCGTCTCCCGCTGGATCTGGATGTAACAGGCCTGTGGCAGAGACATGGTTTAAAATCCTGCACGCATGATGGACGAAGAATAACTGTGATTGGAGTCACAGCTGAAACAAAAACAGCAATTTGGAGATTTCCTGAAGTTTTACAAAGATTTTTTGTTTCCTTTGAGGAACTATGGAGTCAGGAAAGTGCTTATAGACCTTTCTTATTGTAAACTGACACAAAACTAGGAATTTGTTGAAAAGGTTTTTTTAATTACGCTGCTTCAGATCCAGAAGAAAACACAAAGGGTCCATAAAATTATGTTGAAACAGGTACTTTTACACCTTTTATGTAAATGTGTCTGGGAGTCGGCTGCTCTCACCTTTAGTGTTGTGAACATCAGTCCCAGCTCTCCGTGCTGAATGTTGGGATCCATCATATCTTCTATGAGGCTGATTTCAGCTCCCAGGTTTCGGATCCTGAGCAGCAGAATAATGTGTAATGGATTAATTGGATGTTTATAAAACTACTTTCAAAGAGGTGGGATAGTAAAAATAACAAGACTGCGAACTTGAAAACCATCAGGACTGGTTTGGTCCTCTTTGACTTGCTTAGTTTGGTTTTCACTTCTTGTACAGCTACTTAGACAACCTCCAACAAAACACAGTACTTTATAAAATACTCAAGAAAATAGCTCAGGATGGAAAATGCCCTTCATTCTCTTACAGATATAAATTCTGCCAGCTATCACTTATAAAATGTTCCGTTTTTTTAATCATTATAAATATCACGTGTTTAAAAAACTTTGAGGCTATAGTTCCTACACCTGAATCTCTAAAGAGGGGACACAAATTTAACACTGTGAGGTCTAACTCACCGGCTAGGCTGACATCAACCCTGAATCCTACTCCTTTGTATTTGGAGACAAGCTAAAAGTACTTTTTTGGGAAAAATCTAAGTATTTTTGAAAAATATCAGGTAGACTGATGACTGTTTTTGTTCCCTGATTGTCAAGACTTCAATAAAAGCACAAGGTTAGGGTAACCAACACAGACCTCAAATACCACCAATAAGGCAATACAGACACCTCTTACTACATGCAAATGCATGAATGTGTGATAGGATACCTGGCTCTGAGCACCACATAAAGGAAGAGTGGGAACAGATCATCCATGCACCAGAGGAAGTCACCATGCAGCAGAGGTTTCACCTCCAGGGTCAGCTCCTCAAACGACTTCTGGATCACCATCAGCTTGTCTGACGGAGTGAATCTGGTGCTGTGTAAATATGAAGGGTTGAATTTTAATACTCAACTCGTGAATTTACATTATAAACTCATGACATTGTGACATTTTTATTAGTGCGTGGGTGTGTATCCCTTTACCAAAGTCTCAATAGTTTGTGATCAAGCATCACAACATCTATTAAAAAACCAGCTGAGTGAAGGAGTCCCAGTGTGTGCTTGAATAATCAGCTGCTAACTGAGTGAAATGACCTGAAAGTATCTGTGTGGCAGTCTTCACAAGAACTGGGCAAATTCTCTAAATGCTTAGGAAAGGTGTTTAATGCTTCCTTTAGGAGAGGATATAGCTGAGCATCCTTGATGAAGGAAAAGGAGACAATAGCGACATCCCATTCAAGTGATCACCCATCCGACTATCCTTCTTTTTAACCGCTTACTCAGTTCACACAGAGAGCTGCTGGCGGCTCTGAGGTCAGCAGGAGAGTGCAAAATACTGAGCACCCTCGAGGAGACCCTCCATCGCAGTCAGGAAGCTCCGCCCACCAAAGAGCTGAACATCTGTGCGCTCAGGTTCAGGATGTGAAGGTGGACGTCAGGATCGACAACATCATCCATCACTCTGAACTGAGCACAGCTCATCATTCAGTGTAGTGACGCTCTTCTTCATGGCCGACAGGTGAACCATGAACTTTATCCCGCTTTAATAAAATCTGCTTCTAAGGAGTTTTTTTACTTGTGTGAAGAAATATTTACATTTTGAAAAGCTTGTGTGTTTGTAACCAGGACATCTGTAAATTCAGTTGCAAATGAATCACTCTTATAGATACACAAAACTCTAAACCATGAATAAGAGCTCCATTTTTCATTTTTAGTGTCTAGTCATCACTAATGACATTGTGCGTGATCACAGGGCAGCTACCTGATCTGCTGGAGTGTTTCTACAGCAGAAACAAAACAGGCGTCTTTGCTGCTGGACACAATCTGTAATGCATGCAAAGAGATCCAGTTACAGACAATGAAACGAGAGCTGCAGCTGTAAATAAAAGCTGCACATTTAGACTGAAAATTACAGAAAGAAAAAAAAAAAACTGCCTCACCTGCTTTTTCTCCCCAAGAATTGACATCCACAGCGGCCAGAACTTCCTAAAGTGGAAAAATTCAAATGACACAAAACAAACAAACAAAATGTTTTTTTCTAAAGAAGAAAACCTTTTATATTTTTACTTATTTTGTGTGTTTTGTACTCACTCCTGCACTTCCAGGAAGCTGAGCAGCGATTGGTCAGGCTGTTTGTTGAGTCGGAGGATGCGCTCCCAGTACTCAGTTTCCTCCTGCTCCTCCTGCAGGGAGTACAGAGTAAAGAGAGGAGGATAGAGTCGAGGGAGCAGCAGAGGGAGGAGGAGAGAGGAGGAGCTCACCACCATAACACAGCTGGAGAATAACGTGGTGGAGGAAGAAGAGGAGAAAAACACAGATGAAGAGTCAGGAAAACTTCATGTGTCCTGTGTGTGTGTGTGTGTGTGTGTGTGTGTGTGTGTGTGTGTGTGTGTCACTCACCCATGCCCTGTTGTGTAAGAGTTGCGTCTGCTCTTAGATGGAGAGGTGGGGGCATCTGGGAGGACGCTGCCATCGTCCGGTAATCCTGGGAATAAAAACCTGCAGACAGAATATTACACCCATATTTAGTCAGGTGACAGACATTATACCACATATACATATATAGTAAAATTTATTGTATACAAGAGTTTTATTTAAGTTGGTTTCACCTTCAGTTTTTAAATCTAATAAGGGCTCAGTCCCTGTAAACCAAATCTTAAACCACAGTCCTGACTCCCTCACAATCAGCTGATTGATTTATTTTTGGTACAATAACTTTAATATGAAGACATGTCATGTTTACTCTCAGAGTTAAAAGCCCTCAGAGTCACAGGGGAGAGGTTGTCTTATTTTTTTCCAAAATTGTGGAACTCTTACAACTTAAGTGCACGAAAAACCCACATGAAATTTTCAGATCCTCGACATAAAGTCGGTTAAATCTGACCTGGAAAATCTCTGCACAGGTCCATGGTGAAATCATATGCACAAGTGCAGGTGGTCAGAACAGGATTTCAAGGTAGTGACTGAAATGTAGCAATGGCACAGAAAGCTGCACTAAGATGACCTTAAACAGGGAAACAGCAAAATGTCCTAATTTTCAGAGCACAGTCCTGGAAGTTTCTCCAGTCTCAGACCCGTGTATAGAAACTCTTTCCTGAGGGCCCAGCAAACAGATGAATCTACCTGATGACGCCGTAGAAATGCGTGAGGTAGGCCAGGACCTCTTGGACTGCCTGCCTGAGCAGCCTGCGGTTTGATCCCACACCGACGTACGTCATTCTGTACGCTGTCACCAACGTCTCCACCAGCCAGCCTAGAGGGTGGTGGGGGGTCTCACATGCCTGATGCACACACATACACAAACATCTATTAACAAAAACAAAACTACAAATAACCAAAACCAGAAGACTTTTTTGACGCAGGAAAACAGCTCATGATAATCAAACCGCACCTAACTTAAACTTGGTAATATCCCCTCAAGATCTTCTTTGAGCCTGGACGGCTTCCAATGCGTTCAAACATCACGTGATGGATCATCGCGGCTGATCGGGGCTGGGTCTCCAGTTGCCACAGCTATTACAGTTTCTATTTTGGTTTATTTTATTTTGTTTTGAATTCAGATTAGTTTCAGCTGTTCAAAGAGTGAATTTCCACATTTCTGTTTAGTTATTAGCTTTAGTCTTAAATTCCTAAAATATGTGTCAGTAGTGAGATTTAGAAGTTCATAATGAGTACTAAATACAAATGCAACGCTTTTTAAAGGCAGCTGATACGTAATCTTGGCAATTAAGTATCGAAGTGTGACCAACGTGACAGATAAAATATAAGGAAACCACCTATATTTTTATTATTTGCGTTTTAGCGTTTCAGGTAGCTTTCCTTTTTTTCTTCTTCAAAAATGTGAGTTCTAATTTATTTATTCTATGTAATCTGAAAAGCTCCTAAAATGTACATTTTAATTTATGTTTTCTATTGTTTATTTATGGGATTTCTGCACTTACTCTGGCTTCTCCCCACAGTCCAAACAGATGCCTGTTCGGTTAACTGGAGATTTTAAAATGGACTTGAACTGTTGTTGGCCATTCTATCACAGGCTAATCTGTCTAGCATGCAACTGTGTGCAGACACACAACCTCCTCTCAAGGCCCGCCTCCCTGCTAATTCATCCACTTTGCACCTTTACCTCTGCCATGCACGCTGGATCTCCACTGATCAAGTTGGGTGGACATCCAAGTTTTTGATCACACCCCGTACACACAGTCCTATCATTAACTCTGTCTTTCCAAAACCATTTGCGTCTGCGCCTTAATGAAGGATAAATCTGTTTATTTAAATGTATGATCACTATACCTTGGTGAGGTATCTTCGTATGTTGTCGTAGTTTGCTGCAGTGACAGGTTCTTCATACTGAGGAATAAACTCCAGACACTCCAGGACTTTGGTCTGAGACCTGCTGAGGTCTGGGCTACAAACATACAGCACACAGACACATCCACTTATTTAAGTTGACAACTGTATACGTAAGACACGATGAATTATTATCACACTGTGCGGCCCATTAAGTAGTTTGGAAAGTTACATATTTCTTCTGCAGGAGCTTCAGCACATTTAGTTTAAAGTAAAATGATAAATACTGCATTAATGTCTCATCTTTAAAATGTGTAGGTTTACATCATTATAAAAACTGTGCGGCAGAGCTTTCACTTTAACAGATACAGTGTTTTATTAATGCCACTGTGGCAGTTACACTGTCAGCCAAACGTGCCGAAGCATGACAGAACCACCGCTGTGTTGGATGGATGATGTGGTGCTTTAAGTCATCAGCTGTTTCCTGTCAGTTTTATAGAAGTCTAGGGGAAAATGACCCGACTTCTCACAGAATTTATGATGGCAGTAAACACCTTTCTGATGAATTTATGTTCTCAGTTTTAGATTTAAGTCTTAATATGATATTCATTTTCGTAATTATGGTGCTATTTGAGGTAAAATGTACAATAAAGAAGTTTATTATTGAAACCTGATTAAAAAAAAATCAGGCTACTGACTATTAAAATGTTGAAAGTGAGCCTTTAAAACTGGATTTCATCAACCAATGTGTGACCTCAACTTGGCTACATCAATCTTTTATTTGAAATCTGCAGTCTAAACTAACACAAATGAAATCTGAGGCTTTGATGTTGCGTCCTTTATGTGTCTACCTCTGCCGTCGTGCAGTTGTTATTGTAACAGCGATGTTCTCCCAGGCCGTCGTCCTCTCTCCTTTCCCAGCAGCGTCGCAGCCAAGCCGACTCCAACATTCATCAAACACACAGATCCACCTCTGATCTGCCGGCACGGCGTACTGACCCAGTCTGCTGCACATGTGCAACATTTTCAAAGTTTTAAATGACACGGCATTATACGATTATACCCTCGTAACAGACAAGAAGTTGACAAATAAAAGCCTGCACAAATCAGGAGCACATTTACATGCATTATTATAAAACCAGCTCACTAAAGTGCAATAAATACTCACCTCAGGCCGTTCTTCTCCTTGTTTGGAGGTTCAACAATGCCTGGCTTTGTGTACGTTCCAACCACCTTCAGCCCTGAGCTCCACTCTCCACTGAACTGGCCGTCCAGACTGTCACCATTAGGCATGGTTAAAATCCCCTGAAGGAGGAGTGAAGAATGAAACTTGTTTTAGAGTATTATTAGTAACAACCGTGGTAAAAAGGAAAAAAAGGTAGATTAAAGTTTTGAAGACTATCAAAATAAGACCTTTGCAGACACCAAGTCCTAAACAAAGAGCAGAAATCACTTCTACCTTCCCACTGATGGTCCAGTCGTCAGTGAACTCCCCATGAAAAACTGTGTCATCGTCTGACATCAGCAAACCCGGACCCTGTCAGAAAGCACACAGCATCAAATGTGTCACCAATACGATTAAGATTTCATCACCACATTATATTTATTTACATTTCATCATCAGGTCAGATTTAAAGGCAGGCAGGACATTTTACTAGTTCAGAATTCAAAGGCGTGAGGTGCACAGGTGCACCAGTTCTACAACATGCACTACAAACTGCAGTCCAGTCACATGTCATGGATAAGATTAGAAATGTATCGATCCTGAGTGAAACCCTTGTGTCTTTTATGTGCTTTGTGCAATATAAACAGTTGCAAAACAAGAGACATCTATAGTTAAAATTTAAGTAAATACAAAGTTGTTGTTTTTTTTGTTAAAATGTCTGACTCAAGCTAAGAACATCCCAGAAAACATTTTGCAGTTGAAAAACATCATTTTGATGTTTTTTGACAAACCCAACCTAATTAACAAGAGTCTGCTGGACGCTCTTCCTGTACTCTCTGGAAAGGGATGTTTGTGTTTAGTAATTAATTTACAATATTATCTTATCAACTAGAGCATGATAAACTCATTTTATCAAACTGATTCACACACTGAGGTGTCTGTGTCATCCATCTGTTTCTCTTAAAAGGCAAAAGGCAGGACATGGCCTCAACAGGTTGGCAGACTGCAGGGCTAACACAGAGAAATTCACACCTACGGGAAATTTAGAATCACCAATTAACCCAACATGCACTCCTTTAGACCAGGGGTGGGCAATTCCAGGCCCCGAGGGCCTGTATCCTGCAGGTTTTAGATCTCACCTTGGGTCAACACACCTGAATCACATGATTAGTTCGTTACCAGGCCTCTGGAGAACTGCAGGAGCTAATTTAGCCATTTAAATCAGCTGTGTTGGTTCAAGGACACATCTAAAACCTGCAGGGACACCGGCCCTCGAGGCCTGGAGTTGCCCACCCCTGCTTTAGACTGTGGAGAAAGAATGGAGTGCCCGGAGGAAACCCACAGAAGGAGAACATGCACACAGAGGGCCTCTGACTGGCTGGTGGATTCAAACCCAGGACTCTCTTGCTGTGAGGCAACAGGGCTAACCACTGTAACGCTGATACTGGAGGGCAGAGAAGTGATAGGTGTGATCATCTCGCAACAACTGAGACAGAATTTACATCTACATAACCATAAAAGGATTAAAATGACCATGTATTTTAAAAAAGCATGCTTGGGTAATACTGGGGTTTGTATATGTTGTTTGGCTGAGATGAGCCTGATGTCCTTTGCTGGCATGTTTAGAGTCTACTAATGGGAGCAGCAGTGGGGTTAGCATATTTTAAATTCTGCTGTTTGAAGAAGGAAAAGCATGAGCTCTGAGCGCTCTGCACCCCTCTCCACCATCCCAGGACCCCTTCTGGTATGTGCTTCAGTGACATCAAAGAGAATCCTTTTTGATGATAAGCAGGATAAGTTATTTAATTATTACCTGCCGCATGTAGGATGCATTGTGTAAAATGCATTTGGTATTTTATCAACACACCACAGGCCTGCAGCTACTACCTGTCAGCACCAACAATTCAAGCCTTGTTACACCGCATGTCTCCCAACTTATCTGTTATTTCAGGTGCAGGGGTTTGTATATGCTTATTATAAACTAAAAGCTTTTTTAGAACTAACACATAGGATGAATAAAGACAAAAATGCATTTGTAAATGTTCAAACTAGTTTTTTTTTTTCTGCACATGTATTTAAATAAACCAGCAAAAAACCACTTATTAAAATGTACTCAAACTCACTCATCAGCTAACAAATTTGTAAGCACATATGTAAGCAGATACATATTTCAGGGTGTACTTACGCTCATTTTGTTCTCTCTGAAAGTTCCTTCAAAGTACACACTGTGCTGCGTGATGACGACCGCACTACCATGCCGCTGGTCATCCAGCCACATGCCCATGTACTTCTCACCTCTGGGGGGAAAATGAGATCAGGGACTGCTGACAGGAGCATGTCTTTGATACAAAATTCATTCAATGATAGGCCATCTCTAGAAACCAGGACCGATATCAACTACTGTGAACCGACCATTAGACGAAACCTTGCTCCGTCCTACCTAAGGAGATGCGTTCCACATTTAACACTTCTGAGTTTCCATATTTCTAAAATAGCAGTTTTCTTGGGGTTATTCAGACCTTGTGATGTCATCGTAGACGCCATATCCTGTCTTCTTGTCGTGGACCCACTGCCCGATGAAAACACTGGAGGAATTCCTCGCCAGTTTCCCAGAGCTCAGCATGCCGTAACCGTGCCGCTGCCCATCGCAGAAACAGCCCTCGTACACCTCGCCACTTGCATACCTGAGTATGACACATATACAGCAGCCTTCTGTGTTAGTGTGCAGAGCCCACAGCTGTGGCCACTTCAAAAAAAAAAAAAAAAAACACTGTGGAGACATGATGTTTTATTTTAGTTCCACATTTGCTGACCCAAGACATTTGTTAATAAGAGCCGATGTCTTTAAAACTTAAAAAGCTTTTATATCTGTATATGGACGTCCAGCGCTGCTACTTAACACCTGACTAAGGCAACACGTACAATTTGTGCTATCTCACACCAGAAAGTTGGTAGAAAATGTGTACTGACTTGTACTTGCCAAAACCATGGATCTTGCCCTCTCTCCACTGTCCTTGGTAGGTGTCGGTTTTATTCAGTAGTTTATTAGGGATCACACAATCTCCATAGCTGGGAAAAAAAAGTAACAGTTAGCAAAGATCAGAATCTGCGACGTGGATATTTAAAACATGCCGGAGGTGAAGTGTAGGGCAATTACATCACTATTTCTGTTTCTTTTTTATCACATGACCAAAGGCAGGAAGAGCAGAGGTTTCTTACTGGAAATGAACAACATATCCAGTAACCACCTCTGTATAAGACCAGGTTACTGTACTGACCCATCCTCCAGTCCATTCTTGAAGTTCCCCTTGTACAGTCGCCCATCCGGCCACTTCATGGTTCCTCTGTGAAGGAAAATATAGCTTCTGCTTAAACCATTTAGCCAGCGTCATCAATTAGGCTCCCCACACAAAGAAGGAATTTACACAAGAAGGCTGGAAACAGTCTTTTCTTCATTCATGCTGACTTCACTTATTGGTTTCTAGTGATTTGATTCCTCATTCATGCACATTGCTCCTCTTTGACCTAAAAACATAATGACTTCAAACCTGCGTATTGAAGAAGTGGCTCTGCTTTTTAAATATATATAAACATATTTTACATTAATCATTGTTTCTAAGAGATTCCAAAGACATAAAGTTAGATTATTTGTTTTGTACAGTGGTCCCTTGCTATAACGCAGTTCGCGGCCTCGCTGTTTCGCTGATTTTTTATGTCCAATTTTGCATGTTTTTTTTTTTTCTTACAACGCATTGTGTTCTGCACCCTGATTGGCTGTAGACCACTGTCAATCAATCTCGTGCCGTGTCTCCTGTACACTAAAGAATGCGTTCAGCTTGACAAATTTACACAAATCTTCAATCGCTAACAGTGTGACACTGAAGTGCTGTACTGTATGTTTGTAAGTTTTCTCCCCGACAAACACAACAACGTCGACGAGGCGTTTTGCACTGTCAAAGGCAACAGCGGGTGCTTTTGGTTTCATTCTATAATACTGGACTTTTTTTTTTTCTTTGAAGTTTTTAACTTTGAGAGTGTTTAAACAAGAGAGTAGTAAGGGGTTTTACAGCCTTAAAACATCTATAATAATTGTAAAAAATAAAGTTGGATACTTCGCGGATTACACCTATCGTGGGTTATTTTTAGAACATAACTCCCGCGATAAACGAGGGACCACTGTATTGCTAACTGGCTGTTTTTTGGTATTCAAGTTGTATTGGAAACCTATTGAGTTGGGCACATTGTTTTATGCATTTATGCGTGACAAAATAATACAGTTCCATTAAATCCTGTTATTATTGTTTGATTTTACAGGTGTATTAAATGAGGAACATTTTTAATGTTCTCCTAAATGATGCCTTCAGGGGCCCTTAAAGAGAATGCCAAAAACATACAAACATGTTTTCTAACCTGCCATGAACCCGTCCTGCCAACCAGCTCCCGGTGTACTGAGCATCTTTGAACCGTTCGTCTGCCGTGAACGTGTAGGAGGCCGTGCGAGTCATTGCTGGTGACGACCCCTGACCTCCGCCGCCCAGTATCTGATCCACTGTCTGGTTAAGAGATCGTAACCACTTGTTCTGCAGAGAAAGAAGCACAGAACCGAAGGTGATGCTTTAAGACGGAATTCGATCTCAAAAAAAACTTTTTTTACAAACTGATTTTGAAAAACTGAGCAACAGTAATGGTTTAAACCATAAATGTACCTTTTCCTGCGGTGTTGAGGCCACCAGGGTGAAACTCTCCTCTGGACATGTTATTTTGAGGGCATGACTGAAAATATGCAGCACAAGAGCAATAATTAACTTAATTGGTACAAAAAAAACAAGGAGGTGGATCTTTTAAATATTGTATTACAAATGACATCCAACTTCCACTCCCTAAACGCTTTGTAGGCTGGAGGTCCAACTTAAAAATATTTCTAGAATTAGATCACTCTTGTCTGCTGATTTTCATAAGGTCATGCAATGCTCTGCAAGCTGGAATAAGTCAGAGCTCACTCCACTGATCCCAGCTGCTCAGATTTTAAAATCTGACTCATAAATAAAAAGCATAAATGACATCCTTATAAGTACATGAAGTGCTTATTACCATCTTATTAGTCTGGGGGTTGAACGGGACTCTACTGGCTATTCTGGGGTCTCAGCTAGCAAACAAAGGTGACAAATGTACCAGTACTTTTAAAAGTAGATGATTTAAAGAGCAGTAGGTTTCATGGGAAGTTAACCATAACCATGGCTTAATGTTTTGCTGCTTGTTGCCTATCCAATGAATACAAAGTAAATTAAAAGATTAAAAAAAGATCCCCGCATGGATCTCACTGCTCCCATGTTGCTGTTGAGGCTATAGTGTTGCATAAATGTTTTTATCAGAGCGACTAACATTCCTTTACTTCGCATTAGTCAGCATGTAGATTGATTTCTACAACAACAAACTCACAGTCCGCTGCCGTTTTCAGTGACCGGTTTCACCCACAAACAGGTCAGAGGGTAGACGTGATGAGTGGAGAACTGCACACAAAGAGGGAGAGCAGCACTTTTTCTGTAATTCTCACATATTAGGTAACAACGCGCTGTCTGAGATTACAAAACTTTAGAAATGATCAAATCTTACTCTGTGTGTGTGTGTGTGTGTATGTTAGAGAGGGAGAGAAGAGGATAGATGACCAAAAGATATGCCTTTATAACTGTCTGTGGTTTCCTGACTGTGTGCTGGTAAATTGGGGAAGTCCAACGTCTTTTGAGTTCAGCTACACTACCCTACATTAATAAGGCAGTTTCCTCTATAAACTTATGACCTTTTATGATGTTTCAGTTGTTTTCAACATGACTTGTGTTTTAATATTCAAAGTAATTGACTGTTTTAAATTCCTTTTTATATCAATTACAGTTAAAGGTCCATAAAAGCTTGTTTTTTTAACTACATGAGATGTAACCATTAAGTTGTGTGACTCCTACAATATAATCCTGATTTAAATTTGGATGACTTCTCCTTCAAGGACTTCTGCTGCTTTTAGGTCTATCTGTAGAAGTCTTGTTCTGACCATTTGAACATGTGAGCTGAAAACAGAAGCATAGAAATGACAACCATGCTGGACGTGGACACACAGAAGTGAGTGTTGGACCTGTCAGGGTTTCACCCTTGTCTTTGATCCATGAACAGGATTTTAAGGGATAAGCAGGGGTCCATTTTTTGACCCTCGGAATAGCATTTCTGCTTTTTGCAGATGTAGTTCTGTTGTCTTTAGTGGTGCGTGACCTTCGATTTTGTAGCCAAGTGTGAAATGGCTGCGATGACAATCAGCAGCTCAAAGTCTGAGCGCTGTAAAACAGTGGAGTGCTCCCTCTGGATCTGGGAAGAGACGCTGCCCCAAGTGAAGAACTCTCATCATCTTCTTTGCCAGTACTGAGAAGATAGAGGTAGACCAGCAGAGTGGTGCAGCGTGTGACTGGATTGTCATGACAAATTCGTTTTCTCTTGAATGACTGGATAGTAAAGCGAGAGTTCCAACTCTCACCTATGGTAAGGAGATCTAAAAACCAAACAAGTAAAATCACCTGAAGATCTTCTGGGCTAATTCTTAGGGAAACTCAGACATCCAGAAGGAATTTGAAGCCTTTGCGCCTTTGTGTGAAAAAAGAAGCTAGCAGAGATGGTGAAGCATCTGCTCATGGATGACTCATGAATGGAGGGTTTTTGGGCACATCTAACATCTAAGAGTGAAAGATCCAGAACTCACTGAGAGATTTTATATCTCATTGGGCCTGGGAATTCCTCATGATCACTCAGGAGGAACAGGAAAGAGATGCTGGGGAGAAAGATGTCTACAATATCCTGCATAACCTGATGGCAGATAAGCAGAATTGAGTTGGTGGATGGCCGGATGGGTAGACGGACAGACAGATGGATGGATAAGGTGAAGACCTTGAAGGGGAACTGACCAGCTTTAATTTTTGATTGTCATGGGAAGAATTAACATTTCTTAGTGCACATTGCATACCAACCACATTTTACAATTATAAGACTTATTTATGATGCACAAAATGACTTTTAATACATCAACGGTTGCTCAAAGTTTTAACTCACAACACGTGACATGAGCCCAACACACCACACCACATCAAACAGGAAACAGAGTCTCAGGAAGAAACTGCTCTAAAACCAAAAAAAGTAGCCAGAGAGGACAAGCTGACAGTAAGTGTAAGAATAAAGAAGCCATCATCTGGAAGAAATCAGTGACAGTCTCCTTGTTTAAAGCTAGACCACAGCAGTGAGAGATGCATCCTTTCACCATCACCCTTCCAAGCTCTGAACTACTGCAGCTATGACCTCATCTACTTTCACCACTAACTAATGTTGGAAAATCTTCTAAACACAAATGAATCCACACACAGCAGCCTGCTGAGCAGCAGCTGGACAGAATCAGCCATCAGGACCACATGCACAGAATAAATGTTAACACAGGACATCTGTAATGCTGGAATATTACAAAGGCCAATGATCACTGTTTGTTTTAGCCTCATTCATGTTAACTGAGTGGACAAAATATTAAAAACAGAGTATTAGGGAACATAATGGCCAGCAATTCTGACATCAAAGGAAAAATTAATTTATGAACAACGCAAGCCATCGTTCATCATTATACAAACAGACAACGAATTCTTAGTTTAGTTGTAGATCAGTCGATAGTTTGTTCTGTCTTTTCATTTACTATCAAAGGACTGACCAGTTGCCATAGATGTGATCCCACCAGTGAGACTCTTGTCTCTCAGGTAGACCAACTTCAACTCCACCATCTTATTCTGCTGTGAAGATTTGGTGCAAGCTGGAGGGCTACTCCAACTAGAGGTGAATAGGTTTGTGTGCTGCCAACCCAAGCTCAACAAGGCTGCAAAGCAGAGCATAGACTAGTGTCGCCAAGTGCTACTCAAGAAGATGGAGCTGGAGCATGTCCACAGGATGAGAGACTCACTGGTGAGCCAGTTAATTATTCGGCCTATATGATATTTGCAGAGCTCCTATTTCTGCAGGGGAAAAAAATCACCTCAGATCTTTGAACTAACAGAAGAACTTGCTTCTGAAAGTATATAAAGCCCCAGATCTTTAAGCACCTGTAATACCTGTCCTGTATTAACATTTATATAGCTGCATTCAAATCCTAGTTGATCCTGTCAGAGTGGAAGCACTGAACAGATGCCGGCCCACCTACAGTATGCTGCTGCAGCTCAAGCTCAAGCTCAGTTACAGTTATGTCTGTTATTGGAGGTAAACTGGTGGAAGGGATACTCACGAAGCTCTGAGAGGGAATTGTACCCTGAATAAAAGACACAATGTTCATATGTAAGCTTCAGCTGTAAATCAATGCAGATGACCAGAAATCACTGTCAGCAGAGATCCTTTGGGTTTTCTCTGGTGTACAGTGAGTGTTGTTGTTGTTAACAAAAAAAATGAAATAACGACAATTTTAAAAGACTTAAAGGCTCCTTTATACACTGCTTCCCCCAACATGAATTTATGCTACTAACATAAAAAAGAAAAGCACTTTAATATATCTGATTTCATACTGACTTATTCTGAGTACCTGTGTGTGCACCAGGGCGTCATTGAACAATATGAACCAGTGATTTGAGAACCGCCCGGCGTTCTGCGGAGTCAGAGATCGGTTGCTGCTTTCACAGACCACACGACGCCTAGGAAGACGCAGGCACTCCTGAAGAACAAAATCACACACATAAATTTCCTTAATAAAACCCGGAGTACTCTGGTAGCTCATAAGCTGCAACACATGTCTCATAACTTAATGTGTTTTCACACAGGATGTGGAAGAGGCTGCACTCTGAAAACCATTACTTTCAACAGACTGTACTGCACAATGATGGGTTTCTGCTTTGCAGAGCAGCGTGCAGTTCAGATGCTCTTGCAGACACCTTGATCAAAGTGCAACAAATTTAAATATACGGTGATTTATATTTGTCTGGGAATTTGATGAATTTACAAGAGGAAACCCTTGGAAACAGGTTTCTGTGCAAGCAGACACCTCAGGTGTGTGTTTTTACACACCAGTTGCTCTACAGATCTATTATAGTTCTTTAACAACTGAAGAAAGGAGGTGCAGAAAAGAGACTGACATCCAACTGAAAGTATTCAAAACTGTACCTATTTGTTTTGTCTTTGAACAGCATGCTACACCCATCAGTGAGAACTACCCTATTACTTTAGCCAATGAAATGCAGGGCAGGGCTGTTCAGGGCAAGTTAATACTCTGGGAATCAGCTCAGTTTGAAAAGGAGCACTTAGAGAGTGCTGCCAGGAAGGCTAGTGGCTCTAGGGAGTGAAATAAAATTTAGAAGCACACTTGTTGTCATGGGTTAAAACCTCAAAGGAAAGCATAGTGACTAATGTGTATAGACTAGAAAAAAATTACAGGATGCAGGCACATAAAACAGAGTTGTGCTCACAGTAGTTTTGCCAGAGTGGGTCTTCCAGAACAGGAAGGTGGTTTCAGCCTCCTTCTTCCTTCTTAGCAGTGATGAAGACAGGGACTCGCAATCTTTATGACCCTGATCAAGGGACTTATACTCCACAGTTAACTGGGGAGAAAAGGAAAGACAGCACGACAGAGAATTTTGTACACCTGAACATATAAAAGACTTGAAGTCAATATAGTGACATTAACAACCACTTGTTCTAATGTTGCTCAGTCATGGGAACGAAACAGAAAGTGAGGGAACAGAGCAAGGGAAAGAGAGAAGAAAAAGAAGGGGGAAGGTCAAAAAAGTGCTTGAGACAAAAAGAGAGAAGAGAGATTTTCTCACCACATCATAGCAGGCCGCCAGTTTGAGCAGGGCTCGGCTGTACTGGTGGAGCTGCTGCAGAGGCCAGTACAACATTGAAACCAGATCAACATCACCACTGGCTGACTGATCTGATACGGACAGCTGAGTGAGCAAAGTCTGCCGAAAGCCTAAACTCTCACTGGGCAGGAACAGAGACAGGCAGAGACAGATACACTCTTAGAATAACACGTCTGTCAAGTGACTGGGATAAGTTTTATGCTTTTAGTTTAGTCACAAAAGAAGAAAACATACAAGAACATGTATTTGCAAATGAAGAGAGCTGCACTCCTACAGTGAGCACTTAAGAAAAATAAAAGTGCTTACAGCGAGAGTTTGTGAAGTGGTTGGAATCCGCCCATTACTTGGAAATCACCAAGTGAAGAAAAAAACCTAGAGTCAGACAGAGTGATTTTAACTTAGATTTTACCCCTCAGTGACACACAAGATACACCTTTACAAAGTCAAGTGAACTTGCAAGAGCTTAAACCCTCCATCTCAAATTAGAGGCATTTGTACTATTAAAGATAATTTGAAATATGTTTGTCTTCCTGGCTTGTTTCTTTTAACTATCTATAAGCTTAAACAAGATGTGATGAAACCTAACCTGATCACAGCGTAAGTATGTGTGATCCCGAATTTCAGGAGGGTTTGCTTGTATGTAAAGTAATTCTAGCCACAGCACTATAACTGCTTTGTAATGCATGAATAAACAAAGCATCATGAATGTGCAGCTGACAAATCAGCAACAACTGTGTGATGCGATCATGACAACATGGATCAAAATCTCTGAGATATTTTTCCAGCATCTTGTTGAATCTATGCCGCAAATAATTAAGGCAGTTCTGAAGGCAACCTGCTACAAGTAAGGTAACTAATACAGTCACCAGTGAGTGTAAAAACTGAAAAAAAAAATGGAGAAAAGGGGATAAAAAGGCATCACAGGGATTACTGACATAAACATGAGTATGTCTGTTCATGTTTTCTTTGAGGGAATCACATGATGGGACTTTTGTTTGGTGAGACAAAAAAAACCCAACTCACCTTTTGTATGTGTCAATGAAATACTCTGTGTGTGTCAGCAGGGGAAGGGTAGTGACATCACAGCCCTGCACGTTATGCAGGAAGTAGGTGAGTGCTGTGGCATGTTGGCCAATCAGGGTGCTCAGCTGAACAAAACTCTCACAGAGAGAGAAGAAGAGATGAGAGCACTGCTCACCCAACACTGGACACAAACTTTCTGCAGATGAGAAAACACACACACACACACACACAAACACAAATTTTAATAAATGTTTTAATTAGGCAGAACGAGGCAGTAGATGCTCTCTGACCTCTTTTACGCAGAGGGGTGAGGAGGATCTTCCTGACGCTGCTGCACCAACAGTACAAGTGCCTCTCTCTGGAGGCCAGCTCGTGGATAGCCGAAATAAAACCCATGACATTGTGGTCTGCCAGCACCGCACAGCTCTGACCTCCACTGCACACACTGCTAACGTAACCCATCTACACACACACAGCAAAAACAAGAGGGTAACATTTAGGTTACAATTACAGTTAGAGTTAGGCTGGTGTGAGTAAGAACTTCCATCTCATAAATATGTTCGTGCTTTAGCGGAAAAAATGCTCCACCCATCATTTTCCTTACTGTCTGTGTTAAGTTGCGCTTTGGACCTACAAACCTCAATGCAGAAGGGCAGCAGGGTGGGCATGACTGTATAACGCTCCACTCTGTTGGGTGACCTCTTGCTTGAGCTTTCACTCTGGTTTAGCCTCTCAGTTTGCACTGGCTCCTTCTGTTGGCCGCAGTACAACAGGACTGGCTGCACACAGTCTCCATCAGCCAGGAGCAGGGTGTGGCTCTGACCGGCTGACAAGTCCCAAACACGAAGCCCATCAGACAGCTATGGTGGTCCACCCACAACGAAACAGAGTAATATTAGGAAATGGATGGTGTTGCTATGTTTTCCTACATTAGCGAAAATAATAATCTATGTGAATGACTAAATCTTTGGCTAGAAGTGTGAAATGTGTGAATTAAATTTTAAAAAATGGGATGAGATTTCTGTACCTTCGCCTGCTGAGGGACAGTGACGGGGCTGTTCACGTGGCCGAGTTGTCCACACATGTTGCTGCCCCATGAGTACACCTACAGCACAGAAGAGATGAAATAGGGGGTGAGCATGCACTTACATACAAGTAATGCTTGAAACTTGAGACCTTGAAAAATAACATGATTAAAGTATCATAAGACAGTTAATTACATCTTATTTTTAAGATTGAGTCACAAATGTTGATGTTTAATTAGGATGTCTATTAGCATTTTGTTAAAGCATAACTCATCTTTCTGGACTTCTCATTAAAACATACAGAAATGTTAAGCTCATCTCAGCATGCAAGTACAAGTAGCAATATTTAGTAGGGTAAGGTCTCCAGAGCTTGGGAGCATTTAATGTCAAAGGGGGTACTTAGAAATGGCACCTGTTTGTCTAATCATGCTAAGTGTGTGCCGTTTTTGTTACCTGGCACTGAGCAGTGAGAGCCAGTGAATGGTGTGAGCCTGCAGCAACTTTGATCACTTCTTCACCTGTTAAAGACTTGATGCATAGAGGCTGGAGTCTGGACACACAAACACAGTTCACTCGAATCTTGTGGTTATAATTTCTTTCTTTACACATTTCCAACTAATTCAATTGAGCATTTCATCCCAAAAGGTTGTATCTAATTGTCTTTTAATGTAATTCTGTTCAATTCACCTTTAAATAATAATTATGCTTATTACATCATCATAGACATATCGTAAATACAATATAGACATTTTAATTTTAAATATCACTGTTACACTTTATTTTTGGTCCCCACCTGGCGAGCTGATCTCCATGACCAAGTTGTCCCTCAGAGCCACGGCCCCAGCTCCAAATCTCTGTCTCCAGAAATGGCAGGCCATCTTCTGCCTCCTCTGGTGCTCCAGCCGGAGCCCCACCAGCTGAGGACGGCCTGCAAGCACAAGGGTGTCGCCTCCGAGGAGACCCTAACGGAAAAATACACGAGCAGAGTAGAGTAAAACTTTAATGTCCCTGTGGGGGAACCTGCTTTGCAGAGAGTAGTCCATGTATAAAAGATGCTTGGGATTCAATATGATGGTTTGTCGTTACATTAAGACTACCACACCAGCAAATCACAGAATAAGAAAGCATTGACTGAATAAAAGAAAAAATACACTAGGTGAGGACATTCAAATAACTGAATCCTCACATAATTGTCATATTTGAGCATTTATCTATATTGTAAATTGAGTTTTTCATTAAAATTACATAACTCTAGTACAAAATGTTTTTTGTCAATGTTTCAGAATGATCTTGAAATCCTAAAAAAGCCTAGATGGACTTGAGCAATCTTTGAGTAATATGAATGTTATTGCTACAGAATACAATCTGCAGTGTTTCCCACAATCAGCTGAATCAACATAGCTTCAGGATGATCCATTGAAAATGAATTCAGACTGGCCAAGGGGCGACTCAACAGATAAAGACGCCAGTATCTCCCAATATTTTGAGCATAAACTAAGGAAGGGGATCGTTATTGCTTGTGAAAACAAACTTTCGTGGCTCTTCTGAGATTTTAAGAGATGTCATTAATTCAGAAAATTCAGTGTTTATGTCTTCTCTGCAAACAAACTGCATCAGAGTTCAGTGCAGTGTTATTGACCATGCTACATGAGCAAACGCAAACAAACCGCACCCACAAGGGTTTGCATGAACACACCCTAACGACTCACAGAGCTTCACTACTTCACTGGAATCAACATGTGCCACCTTGTACCTACAAAATACTTAAACTAACCGGGAGCTGAGTCAAGCTGTTGAACCAGGATAAGCAGGCACAGAGCAGAAAGTCACAACATCAATAAAAACATTCTGCTATTCAATATATCTAATATATTATTATTTTTTTAAACAAGGCTTTTCAGCAAAAACCTAAAATGTCAACGTGGTTTTCATTTCTGCGTCGGCTGACGAGACACTTTCATTTTTACGCTCCTGAAACTCCTGGAAAACCAGAAACTGAGAGTCTGCCGGCCCTTGTATGGCACAATCAATGTATTTCATACAACCCTTATTAAGTAAAGTTATTTGAAATCATTAGCACAGTCATCAGAAATTACCAGTACTAGTATTGGGATAGAGTTATATAGAGAGAGTATAAGGTGTTTGCTAAAATGGGAAAACTGTGTAAACTTGAATCCTAAAAAAATGAAGAACTCTAGGTCTAATTCCACTGAAAATGCAACATGAAAAAGTGAACTGAAATAAACCCATTGCGGGTTTACTTCTTATTCTATCAGGTAGTGAAATTGGAGAAGCAAAAGTATGTGGCACAATAATCCATTCATCTCGATTGTGTTGTTTTAATAGAGGCTAGAAGGTAACGTTTTAATTAAAATCTGATAAAATGCCTGTTAAAATATTCTTATCATATTCCAAAACAGCTTTCCTAAGATCCTCTGATCCAAACAAAACAAAGGAGGTAATTTATTACAGGACACCAAATGTAAAATTAGATGTCCAGCAAGCTTTACAACATTTCATGACTTATTACAATAAAATTCTCACAAAGTTCTTTCAAGAGTTGAGGGCTAAAGACTTGGTTGAATTAGGTTACGCGAGAGTGTGGCACTTACTAGTGATGATTAAACTTAAAGGTAATATTAAAAGTAAGATGATTAGTAATGCATTATTATATCTTCACAAAGACAGCCAAACAAAATTAGAAATTGTGTGGGTGCTGCTCATCGAATGTATGTGATAAACTGATCATCAGCAGCTGTCACCACCTCTACAAATGCAGAAGTTTTGGCAATTTTCTGGTCTGGAGCATTCAGTTGTGTGTTAACACAATCCCACAATCTTCCCATGAGTGGACGTCCCAAGGAATTCACCCAAAGGTCAGACTATGCAATGCTCAGATAAGTTAGGCCTCAGTTAGCATGTTAAAATATTGCGTTCATGAAGAGCGGTCCAAAATTCCTCCACAATGATGTGAGAGACTGATCCAGTCATACAGAAAATAGTTACTTCAAGTTATTGCTCCTAAAGGAGGTTTTACAAGCTACTGAATCATGAAGTGCCCTTAATTTTTAAGATGGCTGCAAACAGTCCTGTGAAAACTTTCTTTGCCCCTCCTCCCCGTACACAGAGTGGATCAGGCAGAGGGCCACTTGTAAATGAAAGTGACCCAAAGTATGAGAACGGATAACCCAAATAATCTCATACTCTGCAAAGCACTTACACATGTCCCCAGTAATGCAAGGGCCAACACTGACTGGACTGGACAAGCAGTTGTCAAGATAAGCACAAAACAGGTAGATGTACAGAGAGATTTCTCAACTTATTGGTGAGACCAAATGACATTTTCAGGCTACTTGAATGTCATTTTTTATAGAGATTGAGAAATGCTTTAATAATGAAAAAAGATATATTCAGAAAGCAAGAATAACCTTGATTGACTTATCAGTTTATTGAACACATAAGCTCAAGTTTTAAAAGATATGTTGGTCTTAAATGCGTCAAAGTGAAATGCAAACACAGGCAGGAACTGCGCTGTGTGTTCTGTTGCAGGTAATCGACAAAAGTGCCAGATAGCGTATAAACGTGTTCAGTCCATACTGCTATATTTCACTAATTACTAATGTAAAAAGTTAAAATTCATAATCAAACACAATCCTAACAGCAGTTCCTGTAGTTCCAAAGCTAGAACTACAGGAATTACCTCTTGTTTGTTCATTTCAAATACAAGTACAGATGCAAAAAACTAACAGCTGTGGTTTTACACAGAATCAAATGGTGTGTCTGTTTTTTTGTTAATAGCTTCTCAGTGTCTTGATGAAAAGCTATGCTAACAGTCTCCTGGCTCCATATTTTGAGTTTGGGGAATCTTCTCATCTCACTCTTGAAAGTAAAGTAAATAAGCTCATTTCCCAAATGTACAGTTAAGCTGTTCACACCCTATCATTCCTACCGTGGGTGGGTGTTCCAGGAAGCGAGCTTCTCCTGCTCGTTGCCGTTTTCCCCTTCTGGTGTATGTTTGTGAGACTAGAGCTCTTCAGTCCCTGCAGGGACGGCTTTTCCTTCTCCAGACAGAGTCGAACTTCATTCAGACACACTGGGGAAGAGGAGTGTGACCCAGACAGTCCACTGTTACTGTGGAACAGAAGGTCAAATGTTAAGCTGCTAATACCCTGAAGATAACAGACATCCTGGCAGGGCGTGTATCTGCATTAGTCGACGATTATTATTCATGCTTTGCAGTTCTGGGACACGGTTTTGAAACACAGTCTTACTTGTGCATTTGTCTCTTTGTATTTAAGTCATCTTTGTAACTGGAAGTCAGCAGGTCAGAGGAAGGAGTTGAGGAAATGCAGCTGTCGTCTGGATAGAACAGATAAGAGAAGAGAAAACATTACAGAAAGCAGCAAAAAACAGCAATTGAAAACAAAGGAATGAGTGAAGGATGAATCAAGAAGAGAAAAACAGTCAATTATATTAATTGTTACATTAAATGATAAATTTCAAAACATCGAAGAGACGAATATCACAAACCTGAGGTGTGGCTGCTCAGTGAGTCAGTGTCTTGTTTATCTAATGACTGATCAGAGAGTTCCTCAAGGAGATTTTGCAACTCCAGGTCTTCAGAGAAGTTCTTGTTGGTTCTCCAGCCTGACAGCAAGTGCACTTTTGGGCTGCCGTCAGTCTCTGTTACACTGTCAGTTTGACCCTGAGATTCAAGGGTTGGGCTAAAGTTTTCCAGTGGAGGAAAGGCAAGGAAAGACAACTATGAGAGTTAGGAATTATTTTTAAAATTAAGTGAGTTATGTAGTAACGTACTGTTTAGTGTTAGATTTGCTGTCATCAGAACCAGGACTGCTGCTTGCTGATGTTGCTCCAGCCCGGAGCCTTCGTCTGGGTCCTCGAACTTGGAAAGACGTCTGTGAACACAAAATGACAAGGGGTATCACACATTGTTGAGAAAGCTATGGTTCCTGATTATGTAAATTACTTGTTTTTAGTCAATTTTCAACAATTACACACCTGTAAAATGTTGGAACTGGACATTATTCAGATTAACAGGATGTTGAGGCTTTATATACACTCACTAATGCGATAAAACATCATGATTGCACCGCCTAACACACTGTTGGTCATTTACATGTCACCAATAGCGACCAACAGTGTGTTAGGTGGTGACACATTCAGTAGTGACCCATTCAAATAACTCTGCTGCAAGGGAGGGAGGAAGTGGCCTTTTTATGACCGGTCAGTTTCCTTCACACTTCCTGACTGGCAGCTCTGATTAGCTGTGCCGTACCTTTTTTTTTAAAGCTACATTTTTATTTTTTTATTTTTTTACATTTTTTTACAAAAAATAAATAAATAAAATTCAAGAAATTACCTACAACCATATCCTTTTTGGCCTCATTACACAAGTAAAACTGAACATCAGTATACTTGTGGAATGTATGCCAGAATAACTCTCACTGTTTAGAGTTTTATTCCATGCTTCCCACTTGACCTGGTCAAAATTAGCGGATTTGGACACAGAAAGAATCACAGATAGAAGATGAGCCTCAAATTAAAATGTAGTTATAAAGAAGAGCTTTCATATGCTAGAACTTGTTTTGACCACCCATGCCACATGATGGTGTGACTCTTTAAAGTTCACCCCGTGTATTATCAGAATTTAAACATACAGGGCACTGATGCTTGTTTCTTTTTCTCTACATTTTTCGACAGAAACTGTGATGTATCCTTTAATATTGATGCTCCAAGACAGTTATAGAAAAAAGCTGAACAAAAATTATATTTTGGCTTGAGATTGTGATAATTGTAAAGTGCTCACATTTGTTTTTAAAGACTTCAAAATGCGTTTCTCCTGTACTTAAAACTCCTATATGGAATTAATAGCTGCATTCATCTTATTCTAGAGTATTCACAATAATTTGCTCTACTGTTGTAAGTACTGGCAGTTATTTTACAATTTGTGTAGTCCCCTTTTCATTATTGTTCTTTTACTTATTCCTGTTTGTATTTTTATTTACCTCTCCTTTCATCACTTCAGTTAACTCCACTCCGAGTGGGCAGTAATGAGAATCCTCAACTGCTGAGAGCTCCTCCCTTTCTGTCACCGAGTAGTGGGGTGACTGGCCTCGCTCCTTCTTCTTAGGGGCATGCTGGGTATTATAGTCCTGAGGAGGTAACCTGCGGACAAGAGCCAGGCTGTGGTATGCACCGCAGGCCACCTGCAGGAAGAAATACAGCCAGTAAAGCTAAAACAGAACATCACAGCTTTGGAGGTTTAACATGGCAATGAAATTAGATTTTACCTGAATCACATGTCTGCCTGCCAAGTGTTCCACCTTTGGACACAGAGGATAAAGAACACAAGAGTAAATGAACCATTTCATAAATTAACTAATACTTTAAAATGTCTAATATTATTAACATGTACTGAGAAAACGGTTTAACCATTTACACTCGAGCACCTATTTTCCTGTTTTGTGATATTTGTATGAGCTGTATAAATAAATTAGTAGTGACACTTGTTTAACTATTGCTACAGCAGTACTTCATGTCATTTAATTCATTAACAACTTACAACTACATTTAACAGGGAAGGTTTTTTAAATCTTCATTCATATCTATAACAGGAAAAGAGTTGTAGTATTACCTTCTGTGGTTTCCCCACAGGGAAGGTGTTGGTGACCAGGCCGAGTTGGCAGCCACTACCCCACGCCCACAGCTCGTTCTGAGCTGACAGAGCCAGGCTGTGTTCCCGTCCACAGGCAAGGTCCACAATTCGAACCACCACTGGAGGAACGACCTCACCGTCCACCACGATGACAGGACAAGGCTCTGGAACTGTGGGGTAAGTTTCTGTTTCATTTAAATCATATTAAGCCTGACATAGAAGTAAATAAATGCCTCTTTTTAACTGTTTCATCTAATTTAACAAGTTTTTATTTGTCAACCTCATATCTACTATCACCATTGGTGCTTTAAAAATCAGTTTTAAGGCCTCATAAACACGTAGCTGGTAAATTAATATCAGCATTTATAAAGAACGTAAATAAAAAAATAAACCATGTTGCAAAAAATGGGAGGAAGCACTGACAGAAAATGGAAGTTTCACAACAATGGATAAAAGTAATGAGAAAAGAAAGTGTTGAATCTCTGACAAAGAACAGAAGTAAAAGATAAGCGAGAAAGAAGCTGACGGAGGTAGTGAGGAAGGAGGGAAGTTACAATGGAGAGCAGAGGCTGAACACAAGGGTAAAAGTTAGGAACATTCAGAAGAAAGGTGTTAACTAACCGGTGATGTTTGTGACTGTACCCTTCTCTGTTTGCCCACACTGTCCTGCAGTATTCTCCCCCCACATGTAGACGCTACCCTGCTCGCTCAGTGCACCGCAGTGGAAGCCGCCAGCAGCCACACGGACCACCGTCTTTCCCAGCAGAGAGACCTCTGGCACCGGAGCAGACACGGGGACGCTCAGATCCCTCCATAAAAGCTCTCCAAATGAATACACCTGACCACCTGAAAGACAGTAACATCTGAGAAGAAATGCAGTGATGAAGCATAAATGAAAGTGGGGCCTTCTTTACTACAATCAAACTTACCCTGTGCGAGCAGGAGGCCGTGGTGTTCCCCCAGGGAGACCTGCAGCACGGGCCTGGACAGCAGCACCCTATCTGGACAGAGCTGCCTGCTGTGGCCCGCTGAATGCCAAACATGGAGGAGTCCTCGGTCTGGAGATGTGGGAGCCTGCTCATCTGCGAGGCTGCAATGAAGCGTGAAAGATTAAATAAGCAAGTCTTAATAAGTCTGTGCATTCAGATGTGATCAACCTGAACAGATTCTCCAAATTCTGCACCTGGAAACCACTACTGCAGAGATTAGATGTGGTTTAGTGACACAACTTTGAGTGACAGATGGATTATATTCCATCACATCCATCTGTCAAACAATAATTATTTGCTCAATGTCTGCCGGCGAACAAGTCTGTGCAGCTTACACAGCCCTCATACTGAACTAGACACAAATATATGACAGGATTGGGACTAAAAATTAGCTTAGGGTATAGAACTTGTGGCATGTGGCACGTGTTTATGATATATACACATGTTCCTGTACCAATAAACAATAAATAAACAACTGAGTATAGGCACACCTAGTAAGGTTCTGATATTCCTGTTTGTATGTAATCAAAGCTGAAAATGTTACAGATACAGGATTTCTGAGTATGTTACAATAGAATTTATTGTTTCTCTGCACTTTAATGGGGAACATAATTCACAAAATAGACATCATGTAGTATTCAATAACAGTGGAATTTACTGACTGAAACTCTAAATTGATCAAGATTGTATTTACTGAGGGCACGGTCAAGGGAGCACAGACAAAGGTATCTCCCCCTGCTCACCATCAGCTTTAAGGCACTTCAGCACTGGCATTACTTTTCAGACCTAGAAGCTCTGACTATTCTTTTTATACAGTACAAAACCAAACCAAAACTCTCACATTATTAAAAAATGTACTTCTGGTAATGTGTATTTTCTGTGTGATTATGAAATGCACACACCACTGTGGGAAACTTTTGAATAACCCCTCATTTCTTCATATTTTGCTTTCAATAAGTCAGACTTCTACATTTTTTAAAGTAGTCTTAAGCAATAGTTCTTCAAGCTTTCTGGAGATCTCTGAATTCTTTTTCTTTGGTCATTCCAGTCCCTGTATCCGGCCATTTTAAGATTAATGCTTATTTGGTTTGGTTGTTAAACTTACCCTATGAATCACTAAAGTATTAAAAAGGCACCTAACTCAAGAGATGAACCATGGTTAGGGTAAACACATAACAGTGAAACTTGCCAAAGAAGCAATTCTTAAATTTCTATCTTTATATACTCTATTACAAGCAGCCTGGCACAAAACACATCATTTGTTCCAGTTTCTTTATTTGACTCTACAAAAACATTGGAGGAATCACTAGCTACACTCCATGAGACAGGAAGAGGAAATGATGGATGGAAATTACTGGTGTGGTTTACAGGGTGGAAGAGCAGGGCTTTGAGGAGCTGGTTAAAAACATCCCAGGTAAAAAATATTGTTTAGTCTGTAACAATAGTGTGCAGCTTCTGAAAAAGTTACAAGGTTAAATTAATTTAATTTTTCATTTCTACATTTTAATTTAGGTAGTCTATAATAATAGACAGCATCAGAAAACAAGGATGCCCATCATTTACTTACAGTTATGAATGTTGATGCCTGTAATCATCAGTAAAACCTTGTTCAGAGCTTGTTTTCCTCTATTATCAGAAATATCAGAATCAGATGAGAAAATTGAAGAGCAATTCTCTCAGTTCAAAAGAAGACACAGTCACTCAATAAAATTTTATTTAATTAATATAAAGAAATGAGGAATGACTCAAGACTTTTGCACAGTACTGTAGTTATAACCATTAGCATAAAAGTTTCGCTTGAGCTGTAGTGGAAATGAAATTATAGAAGAACTAATGTTTACTGGAATACTTATTTACTGAACAGAAAAGGTTCAATAAGTAAGGTTTAATTAAACTTTAATTGTTATTGTTTTTGAGTAAATGTCCACCAACAGTGATTTTTTCTTATGTTCTCTTCTATGACTTTCAATATCCCTATGAGAAGAGCATGCTTGTTTATATTTCTGTATTTGTGAATGTCGATATATGCCCATTTGTGAATATATGGAGCTAATGAGAGCTTAATAAAACACACAAAAAAACTTGTAAGTTGCAAAGCAGTTTCTCTTAGATTAATGGTATGAACTTTGTGTTTTAATGTACATAAATAAAAGTTTAACACACTGCTTGAGAGATTGTCCAAGATTAAATGAAGGCTAAAGGTATAAAGGATCTTGCTTTTATGTTCAACATGTTTCCACTTAAAACAAGTTTCTCAGAGATTATAAAGCCAAGGTCTGCTGAAAGCGCTCCTATGTGCTTACCTTGCCTCTGGAATCTCCATCACTTCAGGCTCCCCATTCCTCAGTACACTTATGACACTTGTATGTTCATTTCTTCAAAGCTCTTCTTTGTTTTCCCTCTGAATGACTCAGCTGATAGGAACAAAGTGAATCCTCTGTCCTGCTGCAGTGCCTCGTTGGTTTATCAGGCTCCAGGGGCTTATTTGGTACAACAACCACAAAGACACATTCAGTTTATCACTTGATGCAACTCTGGCATGTACCAAAAACACTTAAGTCATTATGTCAGTTGGTTTTCTCTGGTTCAGATGTAATAACATGCAATAACATTTGTCCCAATGTTTGCATATGACTGAAATGTGGTCAAGAGCTGTTTTCCAAGGCATTTATTTACAATTGTCCACTATTCAGGTGTAAGTTTTTAATTTATTTTTTGTTTATGGCCCTTTATGTGGCTGCACATAAAGGGACAATAACCAAATCTGTAACACAGAACAGGGTAAAATATATTAGAAAACATTAACACTGATTTTCAGCCTCTTGTGCAGCACCCTGTACCCTAATACATCACTTTATTACATGAAAAGTGACATGGTGAAGGAAGCGATATTTACATAGATCATGTATCACATAAATCCTGTTCTTCAGTTTACAGGAGATATACTCTTTGATGTAAACATAGTTTCCATTGATCAGGTTGTTAACAGACTTGATGTTTTTGATGTAATCACAGTTTATCCAGGTTCCTTTACTGTGGTCTCAGAGTACTGACATGCTTAAAGTATCCTGTCCTTGACACTTTGTCTTTAAAAGTTAACTTTTAAATATTAATCATTGTAGCCTCACAGAAAGAAGGTCCTTGGTTTGAATCCACTGAGTGAATCCAGAGTAAAGAGAAAGGCACCTGTTTCATTAGGCCTCATTAGGCCAGCCAAGATTTGCTGACTGAGTCTATGTGGTAGCCATGAGAAGGTTGTTCCCCTATGACAATGGGGACTCCAGCCCCCCCACAGCCACAAACTGGATAAGCATAAAAAGATTGATGGGCAAACAGAACATGCCCTATATCCATCCTATTTATTATGTTCTATCATCATTGCCATTTTCTAGATAATAAAGTCCTAAAGAAAACTACCTGAGCTGGCTGCTTTGCACTTTTATGGGTATATCTGGTATCTGGTAATATGGCTCTATCACTATGGACTCTCGGGAGTGAAGCTCAAGCTAACATACAATGACCCATGCTTTGAGTCCCTAAAATAGTTGGATGTCTGATCTCTGACAGAACTTGTGGAGGTCTGTAAAAAGCACAGTTTGGCAGGTAGAGCAATGATATTATATTTACAGCTTCTGATATCCAGAGGACATAATATTCTTTAAAACAGTCCAGATCAGGTGAATGGTATTACAGTTATTAATGCCTATTATGGACAAACACATTTTCATCCAAATTCTGCGCGAAATCCCCCACTTTTATATTAAAAGAGAGAGCCTCTTAATATTATATTTTAAAAAATGTGACGGTGACTTATGAACATAAGTAACTCTGCTTTTAACATTAACTTTAGCTCGACTTCTTAGTAATTTCTTTCTCAAAATTTGCCAAACATTTCACCTTTGGTTCTTCACGGCGATTAAATCACTTATATACGAAATACAAACACATTACAACGTTGTAATGTGATCATCGTTAACTAAAATCGATGCTTTTACATTAAAGGTCAGTTTAATATGACTACGTGTTTGTTTGTTTGTTTGTTTGTTTTTTAGCTCTATTTACAAAACAGTGGCGGCAACAAAACCCATATCTAATCTGTCTAATAGCTATCTAATCTCGGAAGCTGTTTACTTTCACAGACTGACAGCCATGCTTCTTCTGTCACAGAGTAAAGACAGAAACAACTGTGATCATCTTCATTTTTTTTTTTTTATTCCCCTGACAGAATTTCCTACACTATCTAACAATACGAGAGAAAAGCGAATAAAGAAGTTGGCTAGCTCGATGCTACAGCTGCTAAAGAAGCTAACTAAACTCACCGAGCGCCCGTTTGAAGTCGGCGGAAGGCTGCGGAGATTTGTGCTCCGGTCACTGTGAATAAATCCGGAACTGTGTCCAGGTGCCACAGGAGGGGCACCGAGCTACGGCATTTCTTTTTCGATTGTTATTTATTCAAATCAGTGCAGCGCAGTGAAAGCAGAAGTGGTGTGGTTGTTGTTGGGAGGAAACTCTGCGATGGCATCCGTGCAGGGACAAACTTTACAGCGGCGACTCACCTGTTGCTGCAGCACGCGAAAGAAGCTCTAGTATACAGAAAGAAAAATAGGGTCTACTGTAGCTCTGTTTCCAGAATGCAGTCTGAATGGCGTATCATCTTTTTCAAATCCAGTTATCTGTTTTATGTGGAGACTCATGAGTGCCAAAATGAATTATAGAAATACAGATTAAATAATTAATTAAACGTGACATCAATTCATTGAAATGTTAAATAAGTAAACAAGTATTTTATTAAATCTTTTAAATTAAATGAATAGCTATTTAATTAATTATTAAATATATAATTAATTCTTTAATTCTTTAATTCATTTTGGCACTCTGGGCCCTCCACTATTGAGTTGCCTAGGCATGTCTAGAATCTGGGCTTGGGTTGCTACTGGTCCCACCTGATGTATAACCAGTTCTCTTAACTGGAAGCATTTATATTGAATATTCAGGTATTTGCACTTTGAGTATTTGTTTTTTCTGACAAGCTTTTACTTTTACTGCTTACATTTTCAAACAGACTAGGGATGGACGGTAATTCGTTAATGCACTAAATTCAGTAATTACATTAGAATTATGTTATAACTTGTGTTAACAAAAAGGTCTTCAGTTATCTGCATGCTGGATGGATAGAAATGAAAAAGCTCCCATCAAACAGCATTTTTTTTCTTCCTGTGTACTTGATTGATAATCAAATGACATGCTAAGTAACTAACGCTTTAAGATAATAGAATAAGGGCCAGAGTTGCTAAACAGAATAAAATAGCATGTGAGCATGATCCCCAAATAGTTCCAATAGGTGTGGTTAGTTTTACGGGTGTTTCAAAAAGCTGTACTATTTTCTTATCGCATGTCATGGATCGCTGTGTGGCAGGCAGGAGGAGGACCCAAAATGCAAAACTCACAGACACGGGGATGAACTCAAAAATTACAGCTTTAATGCTGGAGAGGCAGAACGTAGGAAATACAAAACTAAACTGGGAAAACTAAATACAAAGCTCGCCAAGAAACACAGGGAAGAACACACACAACATGAGGGAGAACGCGACACAGAACTGAGGGAGACGCAGACATAAATACACGGAGGGTTAACGAGGGAAGTGGGAGCACACGGGGAACACAGGTGACACTGATAATCATAACAAGACACGGCAGGAGTGAACACCACACTGACGGGAGATGGGCAAAGTAAAACAGGAAGTACAGAGGTTCAGACAGGAGGAGAGAGAGCACGGGGAAAACACAGACATAACGGGCTGGGGAAAACAGAATAAACACAAAGAGAGACGAGGGCTCATGAATACACAGAGGGGCACACAGGGGGTAAGAGTCACGAAGGGAACACACTTGGGGAACAACACACCAGGGCAACTCAGGAAACATGGCCTAAATAAGGAACAAAATACAGAAATACATGAAAACTAAGAATACTGGGCCAACATGGCCCAGGACCATGACATCGCAGGTATAATATCAAGTTCAGGTAGGACATGCTTTTTTCAGCATTTATATTAGGACAATTAGCAGTAAGTTGCTTGTTGCTGACATTAGTAAACCAGTTTGTACTCTTGATTTAAATATTTTCCTTCTTATATTTTGCACTTTGAGACAGTGAAACTCAACTTGCAACAGGATCAGATCTTACACGCAATCTCGTCACTTCGCTCTCTTTAAAAATAGTACTTTTTTTGCACTAAAATCCAGTTTGTTCTGGTGCAGTGCATTAGTAAATCTACCTCTAACTCTATTATGTGTATATGATATAATGCTAGGTTACACAGGGAAGTCTGTGTGGAGTCTCCCTGTGTTTGCATGGGTTCTCTCTGCCCACAGTCCAAAGACATGCATGTTAGCTTAGTTGGTGATTTCAAAATTGCCTTTAGATGTAAATGGTTAAATAGATGTCTGTTTCTCATTGTTGTCCCTGTTGGTAGACTGAAAATCTGTCCAGGATGTACTTCTCCTCTTGAGACAACAACTGGATAGGTGCGAGGCTTCCTAAGACCCTGAACTGGGTGAGTGAATAAGAAAAGGATTTGATGTATTATAGATACCAGGAGTGTATAAACAATTATAATCATATCAGGTGCAAAATAATTCATAATAATGAATCAATACTTATAGTCTCATGATATATAATATAGATGACTCTGGATAACGTATGATTTTACTTTAGGAATAGTTTGATGCTAGTTTTTTTTTTCTATTATTAGGCTACTCAAGAGTGTAAATATTTCTTTCACCACTTTGTAAAACAGCTATTCCATATAATTTTTAAACTCTTGTGTTGTGTAGTATTTCTACTCTGCTTTTTAATGTCTGGTTACATTTTTCTGGTTTCCTGTGGATTTCCCCTGCCTTGTTTTTGCCATGCCATCCCAAATTAAAGAATCCTGGAAATGCTCTTGTCCCTTTTAAATAGTTTCCTGGAATAAACACTGGGAAAATATAGAACACGGATATGATGGCAATTAGTGCCATTATAGGTTAAAAACATGAACACCAACCATGAAAGCAGTTTTGCAAGGGGAAGCGGTACTATTGAAAGAATGCAAACACAGGATGTCTAGATTAAAGTGGCATATTTATCAAAGAAAAATACAACATTTGATTATAAAACACATCAGGCACATTTAGGTGCGACACATCACCTAAACATACAACAGAATAAGTTTTAGCCATCTAACTGCATGAAGAGGCTGTTGGAAAACAATTAATGTTCAGGTCTGATGACGCGATTCCAAAAACTGATCAAAAAAGATAACTATAAGTTGTTCCTCGGGTGAATTTAATATAATTAAATAGCAAGACTAATGCATATGGATGTAAGTGCAGGCCTCAATGCTCTGTGTTGCTCCTCATGTGGGCTTTCAAAAAACAGAGGTCTTTGAGCTGCAAATACATCAACCTCTCAACTGGAGGTACAACTTTACTGCAAGCTGCATATTTACAATCACCTGGAATAACCCCATGCTTTAGCTAAATTAAAATTACACATTTGTTTTGGTAAGTGGTCATTTGTTACACAGTATCTGTTTGTATTGTACCTCAATCCTGTTTGATGCAGTGCCCTCCAGAGGAGGCTTTTTTGAGCCTTTCCTTCAGTTCATTTAAAACCCCTCATACAGAATTTATGACAAATATGTTGCTTCACAACTGTGGTTCCTCACGAGTCATTCTGTAACAAATCCTTAACTTAACTGTGGTGTTTTGTGTTTGTATTTTAAAACTTTCAACTTGTAGGCTATGTAACAGCATGCCTCCCTTTCTCACTTACACTCACAGGCAACAGTGTTGCCAGCGTGTTACTTTAAAACACTGTGACGCATACGAGTGACCTAATCGCTTAATTGTGGCTTTTCCCTTCCCTTTCCTTCCTTTCATTTCCTTTGCTTTCCTTTCCTTTCCTTTCCACGGGGATCTTCATAGCTACGTTTTTTTTTAAAATCCTAGCATGATGAGTCATAAGAAGTCTGTTACGAATACTCAAAACAGTGCTCAATCATTTTTAGCTGTAGACACTTTTTTTTTATAAACAATTTAAGTAGCATAACACCCTTTCCTTTCCTTCCTTCCTTTCCTTTCCTTTCAGCCATGTTCGTGATCAGCTCTCGTTTGCCTTTTTAGTGTTTTCTATATAAAAGCATCCAGCAGGTTTTGGCTCAGACTTTTACAGCCTCTCATAAAACAGGGGGAAGAAAGGAAGAAAGGGCAGTGAATTCAGAGGGAGAAAATCTAATATTTTGCCTTCTTGGAGCTGAACATGAGACATTAAAGGATCACAGCTGCTGGCAGTAGCTTCTGATGTGCGCTTTTTGTTGGCAGTCTAATTTTCAGTTTCCATCACACAAACGTCTCACTGCTGTGAAATCTAGCTCATCTAAGGAGACACATTGCTCAAGTCGCTGCTGTTCTCATGATTTCATATGCTCGTCAAGTCATCACCATGGGACCGGATTACTTCAAGTTCATGCGTAGCCGAATAATAGTATAGCTCTTTTTCTCATCAATATTTGCCTAAAAATAATTTTTTAAAAGTCTGGATTTCACATAGCTAAGCTAAGTGCTTAATAAATGGCAAAAAAGTGCTTTAAGGACACAATTTGCTAACATTCATCTTTAAAGTTAATGAATGAGCCTCTTACCATTAAGGTAAATCTTAAATCTTGTTAAATTAAAATGGCTTCTGTTTGGAAATCGCTGTTTTTCATGACATCAAACTTTTAAAATCAATGTCTTTTCCAATGTTAATCTAAAACGGTGTGACAAAATTACTGCAATCTTTTCCTGAACAAGTTTACATTGTTGTAATTCTCAAACTCTGAACAAAGTAGAAGAATCTCTGGTTGATCAGAAGAAAAGGGAAACGTGGCAAGCTAACTCGTGAAAGCAAGGATGCAGTACTTTTAGTATAAATGGAGGCTGCACTTATCACACAAGAAAATACTGAGGACGGCAAAGGTGCTTGCAAGTACAGTCACCAGACATAAATATGCAATCAGCCAACCAAATGGTAGCAGCTTAGTAGATTTAGGAACACAGACATGGTGACGAATTGGTAAGAATGAAGATTTAAGTCACTTTGAATGTGGCATGGTCGTTGATGCCAGGCAGGCTGGATCTTATTATTACAGAAACTGCTGATCTGCTGGGTTTCACCCACACAACCATCTCTAGGGTTTCCATAGAATGGTCTGAAAAAGAGAAAGTATCCACTGAGCGGCAGTTCCCTGAGAGAAACCACATAATATGCTGAACCTTGAAGCTAATGGGCTACAGCAGCAGAAGACCACACTGGGTGCCACTCCTGTCAGCTAAGAACAGGAAACTGTGGCTTCAATTTGCACAGGCTCACCAGAATTGGGCAAAAGTTTGTGAAAATGTTACTTGATCTGATGAGCCTCAACTTCTGCTACAACATTCAGATGGTAGGTTCAAAATTTGTTGTAAAAAACATGAAAGCGTGGATTCATCCTGGCTTGTATCACTGGTTTCTTTGCACACAACCACCTTAACAACTTATTTATGCTGCCATGTCAATATGGATCAAAATCTGTGAGGAATGGTTCCAGCACCTTTTTGAACCTGTGCCATCAAGAATAAAGGCAGTTGTGAAGGGAAGAGTGGTTACACCCACATCCTAGCAAGGTGTACCTAATAAAATGTCTGGTTGTAGTTCATGTAAATCTATGTAACCTGTAATTTCAAACACAAAATCTGTTCACATCACTGACAAACAGTCGGTAACCTGATTTCGTGACCCGAGCAGCCTGTAATTCCCTCACCAAACCCTCATAAAATATTACTGCTGCTGGAAACAACACAACCTGGGTTTACAAGACTGCAGAAGCTGTATGTGTGTGTGTTTGTATGTGTTTGTGCACGTGTGTGTGTGTATGTGGGTAGAACCATGCAGGGTTGCAGCCAGGCCACAGAAACACAGCAAGAAAGGCGAGTTTTACTGACCGCAATGTCGTGAGGAGTAAGTAACATACACACACACAAACACACACACACACACACACACACACACACACACACACACACACACACACACACACACACACACACACACACACACACACAGCAGTCTTAGGGAAAATCAGGTAACACCGGTCATGTTTAATGTAAATTTTAAACATATTATAAAAAGCGTTCTTTCACATTTATTCTCTGTTTATTCTCTCTTTGACACTGTAGTTTGTTTTTTAGAGGATCTTTTTCAGAAAGTAAAATGTAAATCTAGTTGACATCTAGTATTAAAATGCAGATTTTAGGTTGAAATGATTTGACTGCTGCTCTGGTGTTTCCTCAACAGGTGAATCTCCTAAAGTTAAGTTGTGTAAATGTTTTTTTCAAGGATAAATTGAACTTTGTTTCAGAGACAACATGGGAGGGGTTTCGTTTTAACTATCTGGCACTGGAAGTGCTGTGCGTGTGTGTGTTTGTAGGCAGTATATTTAAAGAACATTGAAAACACATGTCTGGAGCTTGATAAAGAATATTTTAGGCAGTGGGTAATTTGGCATGATCTGTGCACACGCACACACACACACACACACACACACACACACACACACACACACACACACACACACACACACACACACACATACAAGTTTACCGACGGGCTGGCTTGGATGGAAGAAGTTTGACCTCATGAAAAATAACATATAAAATATCTTCATCAGATACGCTGTGAAGATCTTCAGTATAACATGCACTAGATCAATTTAAACATGTTCTCATATAGAAAAATACAGACCTGTTACTGTGACTTCATGTTAACTGTAACTGTGGGAACCTGGTGAACTTTATGATTAAGAAAATAAAAACTAAACAAAGACCTTCACACATCTAAAAAGAAGATAATATAGCCGTTTCCCTCTCTGTCTTAATTTGGAGTACTAAAAGCATCAAAATGTGAGAATATAGTAACATTAACTGTTTTGATGAGTACTTTGTTTACCTTAGATCAATATCAGTTGATTCCTAGAGTAATCTGAATGCTACACCTTGTGAATGTCCTTTGAAAAACTAAGCACACACCATGATTCAGTAGCTGTAGCTCATAGAGCCGCCTCTATCAGCATTAACTTGGAGTAATCATTTTCTCTACGACTTTAAAAGTCTCTTACATCATTGTGGAAGAATTTTGGCCCACTCTTCTTTGCAGTGTCATTTAGGTTCATTGAGTTTGCAGATCTTCTTATACACACAGCTCTCTTAGGGTCACACCATTGCAGTGTGGTTGATCTGAACTTTGAGTGGGTCAGCACTTTGATTCCTTTCTTTTTCAGCCACATGTTGTAGATATACTGCTTTTGAATCATTGTTCTGTTGCATGACCAAGCTTTATCTGTCAGATGGCTTAACATGTGATTTTAGAACTTCCTGTTAAAAGGGAGTTTTTCCTTCCCGCTTTTGCCACAATGCTTGCTCATAGGAGGTCATATGATTGTTGGGTTTTTTGTCTGTATGGATTATTATAGGGTCTACCTTACAATATAAAGCACCTTGAGTTGACTGTTGTTGTGATTTGATGCTGGATAAATAAAACTGTAAATTTAATTGAAGGAAACTGCCGAAATGTCAGATTTTACAATTTCCATTACAATTGAGAGTTGATTATGCAGTCTCTTAGACTTAAAAATGTAAAGCAATTGTCCAAAATAGTCTGGAGCCTATGCATCCACCATTAATATGCATTTTGCCTACTGTCTGACTGAAAATCCTTGGATAAAGGACACAAAATTATTTATAAAAAATGCAAAATGATGATTGTTTGACTTGATTTGAAAATATGAATGGAAACATTTTTTCTTGCAGCCAGAGCTGTAAGGTCAGTGGGAGGAACGAGGAGACAGCAGAGGGAGACAGCGTCAAACACCATACAGATCTATACAATCTCACCCTGAAGAGATGTCAGATTAAGTGATAATCAGAGCTCATGAGCTAAAATTTTACACAATCATTTTTAGAAACAACATAAAATAAAGTAAATGAACCACTGCAGTGATCACAGGCTTTATACAAAGAATGTTTTGAAAAAGCATTTGAAGAATCAGTTTTTAAAGTTTCACAGTAAAAAATATATTATGTAATTTTAAAGCTGAGCAAATTTAAGTAAATAGATTTAATTATCCCTCAGTGTGTTTGTTGCCAACAAAAATAATAATATGAATTAATTTGAATGCCTTTAATCTGTCATGCACTCTTTCGCCGCTGGATACATCTGCATGGACCGACACAGTGTGAGCCCAGCCAAACAAAAACTGATGCCAAGGCCAAAAACCTGTCATCAGCATGTCACGTTAAAATTGCCAAAGGGTTAATGCATGAAAGTCATAGACACCTGGCAGATAACTTTTCTTTCTATAGAAGAAGAAGTTTTGCTCGTAACATTACGTAGTATCAGTTCTCAAACCTGCTGCTTCTCAAAAGACACCAAACTGGCTCCAACTGGCAGCACAATGGTGGAAAATATTTGAGTGCATGAGTGAAAAAAGCCCCCAAACTGCGATACAATTACTTATAATTATAATTAAATTAAATGGTATAATTATGAAATTTTGAGCAAAATGCTAAAATAAAATATTTTACTTTGTTTCAGAACCCAGACATAATATTGTTACTTGCAGTTAGAGTTTGTATTCTCTGGCTGTTAAATCCCTAGGTTTCACAATGAGCATGTTATTTATAGATCCTTAATTTGGCCTTGTTTAATTGTTTCACACTATAATGCAAGACTAGTGGTATAAAAAGCCTCCACTCTGGAACGTGTATTGACAACACTCCCATTTTTTTTGGTGTGAAAAACGTTGGTTTAGTGTGGACATGACAGAAAAAGAGAGCAATAAAAAGAGAGAGCGGTGACCATCTGGCTCAGGTCAAACTCCCACTGAGTGATGACCGCAGCAGTGTGTGCATGTGTGTGTGTGTTCCTCGCAGAGCAAGGTGATGAACACAGCTGGGTGTCAGGACCTCAAACCCACAGGAGGCCTCCCCCGTCTTAATCCTGTTACTCTACCAAGTACCCGTCTCCCTCTTTCAGCTCCTATAATTTCCCCCTTTTCCTCTCATTTTGGTTTATTTCTCTTCATCAGCCAAAAACACACTTTTAGAGCAGAGAACTTCAGTAATACAAGCCACACAAGCTGGAAAAGAGCTCTGTGTGAAGCTTAGTGGGGCAACCATTGTGATTCACCTCCTCCATTACTTTGCATCAATTAGCACGTCACCTCCAAGACTTTTGTGTGCGCGTGTGTGTGCGCGTGTGTGTGTGTGTTCTGTGGGGGAGGGTAAGTAAAGAGCCAGGACAATTGTGTATACTCACTTAAATAACAGAGATCTAACAGGCTACTTAATTTAATCTCAACCCAGTATAACAACAGCTGTCAGGGAGACATGTACTGTTGCTGTGACGCTTAATTTAATGTTGCTGTCTGTTTCCATGTATGCTTCACTTAAAGCTGTCTGTAGTCTGGGTATATTTTCTCAGTGTTGTTGCATGGCTTTTGTGTGGATTTATTGACCTTTGTGGTATTTTGTCGACAATGCGATCAGTATTAAGTGCACTGACAACAAGTTAGAAAAAGTGAGTGCAGCATTGCATAACCTGGATTTGCTCAACTGGTGTTTTTGCACCTAGACTGCTTCGACAGAACTCTGCTACATGCTTAACTCATGACGTGGTTCTTATCCTAAGTTCTCAAGGCTTTACTTTACTTCACTTGCTTAAAGTGCAGCTCTGTTGTAGTTTACATTCAACCACGAGCAGAAAGAGCTAACATAATGGACTGTGATGGTATCAGTGCTTTGGGAATGCACATGCTGAGGCAGCTTTCAAATTCAACGGGGCCAGTATTTAACATACCTATTCAAGGTGAACACACACTGGACCACTGCTATGCAAGTTTCTCCCACTGTGCCTTTTGAAGGGCTGATTGTGTCTCCATTTTTGCAGTTCAAACTAGTTAAACCAGTTCAAATGTCTGTCGGTGGAGTGATCATACTATCAGATGCCACTGTTTTGACATACAGATTGACAGATTTGTCAGATCTTGTGATGGCAAAATGTAAAAGTGATTCTATTCTAGGGTAGAATCCCCAGCTAACTGCAATGAACTGATTTATGCAGTTTTGGGCTGTGTTCACATCTGATCCCTAGACAATGTGAGGATAGTAAAGTAAGGATAATTTTCCACAGCTGCTCTTTCTCACATCTAGCACACAGTATGAAATAGCCCACTTCAGACACCACTGAAAATACTATATTTGATTTAGACACGAGTGCTGTCTAAGCGGAGTAAGCGGGAGGCCTCACACTGCACGCATTCTGGCTCAGGGTGAATTCATCGCACATGCTCCTATCTGCAGGAGTGCAATGTGACATCACACAGACGTTGTAAAGAGACAGCAGGGGAAGAGGAAGCTCACCCCAAATGTAGTGGTTTTGAGTGGTACATTTGAAATACTCTGCAGAATTATCCTTTCCAAAAATGATGACCGCTGGTGAGAGGATTATTTTAGTGACAGCGTGACAGGTTTTAAAACTTAATGGCATACTCTCTCAGCTTAGCTGTAAGGTTGGCTAGCTGAATGCTTATTTTGGTAGGTGGCTGTTCAACACCAACAACAATCTAAATACAAACAGAATGCAATGATTTGCAAATCTCATAAATCCATATTTTAATGATTACAACATTCAAAAACTTAACATCTGGTTAAAATGAGAAAATGCACCAATTTAAGAAAAAAAAACACCTGTGTAGCGTCCCTTCTTTTAACAACGCTCCATAAATGTCTGTGAGCTGATGAGATCAGCTGCTGGACTTTTGGCAGAGGAATGTTGTCCCATTCTTGTCTGATAGAGGATTCTCGCTGCTTTTGTACTGCAGATGACGAGATATTTAAAGTCTTCACAATTTAATGTTGAGGAACATTATTCTGAAATAGTTTCAAAATTTGTATTTTGCAGACTGGTGAACCTCTCCCCATTTTTACTTCTCAGGAAATCTGTGTCTCTAGGATGGTCTTTTTTCGCTGGTCAGTCATGTTACTGACCAGCAGCCAGTTAATCTAATTAGTTGCAAAATGTTCCTCCAGCTGTTTTTCTTTAGTACTACTTTCTTTTCCAGGCTTTTGTTGTCTCTGTGTCATCAAATTCAAAATAAGCTAGTTTAAATGTTTTTGGTAAAATCTCTTAGTTTAAACATTTGATATATTTTTGCCGTTAATAAAATATGGGGTGAAGATTTGCAAATTATATATATATTTTTAATTTATTCTTCTGTCACCATCTTGCCAGGTTTAATCATTAAAATTATTTTGTTGTCTTCAGGAAAAATATATGACTTTGGGTTTAAACGCGACCCTTTACACTGTTAACTATTTTGACTTTCTTTTATAAGCTAAACGGTGGGTCTTTCTAATCACATAGCTTTGTTAACGAAACCTAACTAAACTGAAACTGAACAATGAAGTAAGGAGTCTATTTTTGTTTTGCTTTTCCTCACAGACATTCATACAGTACTTTATTGTATTCATTTTAAGCTCTTTATCTGTCTGTCCACACCTACATCCAGCTTAAAATCACCAGTTAACCTAACATGCATGTCTTTGTATTGGAAGCTCAGGGCGTTAGTGCATTTGTGAAAACAGCTCTGAAGTCACAGGCTTCGGGCTTTGCACCTCGCCGTGCACCTGGATCTTTGACTTCCTGAAGGAAAAAGGGCTTGAGTGCTGAGAAAAAACCCAACCCCACCTCCTCACCACTGACAGTGAGTGATGTGGACTTAAGACTGTTTTCCAAGGGCCAGTGAGTAGGTGTAATGACAACAAAACCCCCCAACTCAACATCAACAAGACCAAAGAGATGATAGTGGACTACAGGAAGCTGCAGGAGACACCACATCCCTGCTGGGAGGGTTAGAAGTCTGACTATCTTTGGTGTCCTGACGGGACTGTTCATGCAGACATGGTTAAAATGCTTCTTTTAAAGACAAAGTGTTGCATGTACCCAGCTATGCTCCAAAATCTTTTAACTCCTGATTTGGCAACACTGTGCTCACAACCACAAGACTCTCCAGAACAGTAGAGCAAACCACTGGCAGAGAGCACCCTGTCATTTTTGACACCACATTCGTTGTCAGAGTGGAAGGCCCATATGATGATCTATGCCACCCAATGAACAAACTGTTTACCCCTCTGCCATCTGGCAGATGGTGTCAGTGTCATATCTCAAACCTGCAGGCTCAGTGACATTTTCCTATCTCCAGGCTCCATGAAGACTTGCACTGGGTCACTTAGACTCATCTGGCATTGATTACTGAAGTGCCCCTGTGACTTCATCAGCCAAATCATTCATAATATTGATGATTAAATGTGCTCTTATATGTTTAATCATCAGATTTGTTTTCAACATGTGTTTAGTGTGGTGGTCCATTACTATGGTCCAGTCTAAAATATCCCAACATGCAGTAGAAGGATTATGAGTGAATATTTTACAAACAGTCTTAACTGACAGATGAAGAATCCTGCTGACTGTGGGGAGCTCCACATTTTCCTCTGGCACCATCATGAAGCTGACATTTGTGGCTTTAAGAGCCAAGTCTCAACAACTGTTGGATGGATTACCGTGAATTTTTGTACACACATTTAAGCCCCTGCAACATGAATAAGAATAACTTTGGTGACCCCGCCCTGTAGTTTGTCCAGTATTTAAATGTATCACCAAATACCTACAAAACCAATGACGTCCCCAGCATATTTAAATAAAGACACATATTTACAAGTTGGTAAATGAGAGTGTCATTGTGATTTATAGGACAAAAAAAGGTGACTAATAATGGTTTAAAGTTGAACAATAAACATTTGAAGCCGAACCCCATTGTTTTCATTCAAATCAGAGTTCAGATTTCCAAACCCAAACACTGAAGAAGAAAGCTGTCACTGTCTTAATGCTTTTTAACTGCGCTGTACAGTATGTTTGTGTTCCCAGCCGTTTAGAGTAATGGCAAGAGTGACGCTATATAAACAAGACCTGCCCAGGGTTTATAACTTATAGTACATTTTTACACCGAACCATTCTCGCACTGACTGTATTTCATTTGACCGAATTTCACTCTTATTTCTATACATGTGAATGGCTCCGATTTTTATGGCCACATAATCTGTAGTTTTTGTCCGAGTAGTAGTTGAGATGTCAGCCAGTGAGCTTCCTGCTGCCTACCACGGTCCGAGCACACACTCTGTTGGTCCAAATAAATCGTTCTTTCATCACAGTGTGTGTGTATGTGTGTGTATGTGCGTGTGTGTAGTCCAGTACTGTAGGCCCTCTGTGTTGCATTGACAGACACAAACCAGCTGCCCGCATTCCTCTCTGCCCCCCACCCTCGCTCTCTCTCTCTCTGCTGACTTCTTATGGTTGATCTCCCCTCCCCCCGCTCAGATGAGTCTCCACACATACTTCTGTCATGCTATATATACTCAGCCATAACATAGAAACGAGGCAAGAGACACCTCGGACGATAAAAGTAAAATAAATCGTCTAGAGCAGAACATAATTTGTTCCTTTTTACACCTTAAGAGCTGCTTTCTAAACTCGTCCTCATCTCTCGAGTTTGAGGTACAATAGCTCCACCTTCTCAGCCAATCAGATCTTTTTCCACTATGTCTTTAGAAACTTGCCTTCACTTGTTTGGTTTAATTCTGCTTTGCTCTGTTGTTGTTAACATTGGTATAGACTCTACTTGGGGGTTGTGTGTGTGTGTTTATTTTGAGGTTAAAACCTCACTAACAGATTTTTTCCCCTCTTTAGTGTTGTGGAAACTGCAAGAGCTGTAAACACATTAATACATTATCACCCTTTAAGTTAAGAGGGAAAATTTGTCAACAGATGGATGCCTATTTACACATCCAGCAGTCATGTAGTAGTGTCATTATTCATTTGGAGTTGTGTTTCTGTCCACCAGATGACTGTGAATCCAACATACGCTGTCCTGTTAGCTCTGTCTTGCTCTCTACTAATTCCTAAGGGAAGTATTGGGTTGTGGTTGCTAAATGCTTCACTATGTTCACAAGCTGGATACTCTGAACTTTGACCGACTGTTGTTCAGCGCATGGGTTTCACCGAATAGAGCTAACTACTACAAGTAAAGACAACGTGAATCAAAAAGATGAAGTTAAACTGGTGAAATTAAAACAAGAAGCAAAAGCTGAATTGCTGTCAGATGAGAATTTTCCATTTATAATTGCGAGCAACACGTTTCACATAAAAGTAGTTGCAATCACTTATAATTAAATTTTAATTGCAGTTTTAATGATAATTACTTTAATTTTAATCACATTATCAAGAGGTTAAGAAAAACGGTCAAAGTAAGCAGGCTAAGTCTTAGCAGTTTCATGGTGACATAAACATGGTAGGATCAGCAAACAAAAACTTTTCTGTTCTCTCTCTCTGTATATGTTACTGCATACGAAAACATAGAAATAAAACTGAGCAAATCAAACTTTTTGACCGTGTTCATCCACGTGTGACCTCTTTTATTCTTTCAGTAAATGTTTGAAAGAAAACATGAATGGGAATGAATAATTTCAAGATTTTTGGCAACTATAATGAGTGTACCTACAATTTAAAAAACACTTAAATATACAACTTTTACAACTATTTCACAATGACTCACACGGTAATTGCCCATGGTCTAATATATGGACTCCTCAGAAACACTTAACATGCTGGTTAGACCAATTTGGTCAGCCAACATTTCATTTAAGTTGTCCTCAGATTAGAAAACCTCCTCAAACCAAACCTAACTGTGTTTGTGCACCTCAGCTGAACATCTAAATAGTAGCTCAGTGTTGGGTTTCACGTGGTGGCACAAATACTTTGCATTACAGCCACTAGAACGGAGCAAACACAGCGCAAACCATCCAAATCATTTTTGGATCATTAACTCTCACCTTACTCTACTGTAAATGTACTTTTTGTTTGTCTAGCCCACTTTTCTACCACTGTTTTGCTTTTCTCCCTTCTCTCTTTTTCTTCTTCTTTTTTTCTTCTCCAGGAAATGTCCAGCTGCAGCAGACCGCTGTCTAAACAGTGACTGGCTGTCTGGAAACCCGCTGGACTGCCCACATCTGTTTGACCACTGCAGACACTATCCACAAACATACGCACACACACAAACAGCTACAGTTAGACATGATGAAGTGTGTGGTGTGGCTACTAACTGCTGTGTTTTACACCTCAGACAGAGCCACTGTGTGAGGGAGGGGCAGGAAGAACTCATTTAAAATACAACTATCATCTTACTGGGTACAAATTTATATAAAGCTTATGTTTTTACATGTTTATATCTGTCTGCAGACTTGAATGGCATTTTAGACGTTCTATGGCCTGTATAGTCTAAGAGCTGTTATCATTAAATTAAAGCAAGTTATCTGTGTCCTTTAAGCCTGTCTTAAGTCAATCAAAATGATCAGATTCCTGAATAAAGTCAGCTATCCTTTTGATTTTTCTCCCCTTGTGTTTAAAAAAAGAGCTTGGATAGGGCAGTGTAGTAATATCCTATATTATTCCCTTATGCAATACTTGGTAGTATAAATAAATGTAAAGACCAGCAACATTACAAAACAACATTGTAATTATTACATTTAAACTATAAAAATGTTGATACATTTGATAAGAATGCAACACCATAGCTACATTACAAAAAATAAATTTTGAGCTAAATCAAAATAACTAACTAAATAAATAAATAAATAAATAAATAAATAAAATAATGAGAAGAATGAGGAGAATGTACATATTAGTATGTGGAGTGAATCTGCAAAATATTATGGATGGGGATTTGTAAAAAATGTACAAATATAAATCAGTTTAAAAGCATGGTTATGGAAATGGTCAACATTATCTTTTTTGTTTTTTCCAGTGAATATGATGAATATGATGGCCTTCGGTGGTTTGACTTATTTATTTATCATGTAGTTCTATAAATTTTATTTTAATTTTTTTTGACCACAGAGTTGATGGTTGATGTTCATGGTACAACTTTGTAAAAATTATGACCAATTGCAATGTTGGCGTTAGGTAATGTTCTTGGAGTACCACACTGACATTAATACTCACAGACCTGCCACTAATAACATTTTGTTTTCTGTTTTTTTGTTTTTTTCCACTAATATCGCATATGTGCAACTCTGGGAGCATCCTGTAGAGTCTAGCACTTGGACATTGGGAGAAGATGCTTTGTGTCCTATGGTTTGCTGTGTAGGAGGGCCTACATGGATTAAGTGTCTACTGATGGATCCCACAAGGCCTAGATCAGAGTGGGATCAGTTTAGAGCCTGGGTCAAAACCTTGTATTTTTTTGTTTTCCTTGAGTACACCTGGATAGTTTTTGTGGTGTGGCACATTGCCAGCTGGGAGGAAGATACTGTTGTCAGGGATTTTTATGTGGGGGTGTTCCAGTTACGTTTGTTTACTTTACTCAAATGCAAAGGAAAAATGTGATGGAGACACTTTCATAAATAAATTGCATTTTAAGATGCTGCTGCCCATCAATGTCAAATTTAGTCACCGTTATTTAATGTAAGAACTCGACTTTCTTTGTCAAAAAAGGTCATTGTTTAATGTGTCTTTGTTTATCAATTATCTTTTTAACTGGTGTTTCCCATTTGACTCTTTGGAACCAAAGTGATTCAGCTGAATTGGTTTTGCTGTTTTTGTTGACTAAAGTCTGTCTTTCTATCATTTTGCCTCAAGCTGGACTAAACCTCTCACATGTCAGGGAGTGAGGTTGGAGTTTCAGAGAGAGGTGAAAGTGCACTGATGTAAAGGAAAGACAAAACAAGAGCACCGCAGCGAAAAGGAATGCAGCAAATTAATTGTTTTATCTCCATGATCTTTTTTCTTTCATAATTGTAATTGAATTTGAAATTACAATTTTTGCAATGGAAAAGCCTTTTATGTTACTTTTTCACGTGTGTTTTAATTTGAATTATATACATATGCCAGATTAAACTACTGGTAGTTAAATGGTTTTTGTTATATTTCATTAGAGTCCAGATGCCCCGATGACCATTGTGTGATCGTGATGGATTGATTTATTGCTTCAGTCCATTTATTCATTCACTCTAGTGTATAACATCACCGTGTCTGTAACACTAATCAGATGCTGTCTGACAAACTACACTCCTGAGAAATCAAAGTTTACTTTCAAAATCAATAGCTTTAATAGCTGGAGTTTTTGATTATTACACCTCTGCATTAGTGAAACTAGCTTTCCTGCTGGAAACACTGATTGGGCTGTCCTTTAATAACCCTATTAGCCTAAATATCTCACACTTTAATCTAATTGCTTATTTCTAACATTATGCAAACAATGAGTGACCCTTGCCAAATCATATTAATGTCTTTTTTTGAGTATCCTGGTAAATTTTGCAGTTTAGTTTTTCCCCCTCTTCCTCTTGTACCATCAATAAAACCTGCTTTTTCAGTAATCAGTGTATTGCCTGGTAAGATAACATTAGGGTCAGTGTGTATTGATTAGATCAGAAACAAAGGCAGCACATTATCAACAAGGTTTTAAACTGATTTTTATCAACAAAACCATAACATTCCTCTGCCTTTTACAACTTTTTTAAAAGATGTTACTGAATCCACTTTGGGGAAGGATTGAATAGGTTCTGCTGCTGAATTTTATAGCTTTTTTGTTGTTTTTGTTTGAGCTGTCCTTTATTTGTAACTTAATCAAATACGCAAATGGGAACGACATGCAGAAACATAAGGTGGTGACATGTGGGGACGTATCACCAGCCAGATTTAATCTGTAGACAGTGGTGAAAATAAAAATATGGACACTCAAGAGTAAATCATTTTCTCACTTCCCGTTGTAAGGAATGTGTAATCCAGCCAAATATATTCTGTCCCAGAGAGGTGGGCTACACCCTGATCACGGGCCTTTTAGGTAGACAGATAACGATTCAGGCAAAAATAAACTTGCCTTGGCATGCCAGTGGGCAGCTTTGATTGTTAAATGCAGAGTAACGGTTGCAGCACATGCATGCACAGAAGGCAACTGAAAATGCACAACATGTGAAAAATAGAAAGGGTTATAAAAGAACTTTAAAGAAGTAGATAAAACTGAGAATTCAGCACAAACTAAAAACAAAAACACATAAGACTGAACCTGGTCTCATCCACCTGGTTCATTTTTCTTCGTCTTTGTTATGACAATAGCTGTAGCGCTCTGGACGAACTGAGGATGACTGTTTGGGGAGATTACAACTGTCTAGCAAGCAATGAGCTGAGCCTTTGGGAAAGAACTTGGTTGGTAAATGTGAAAAAGTATCTCCTTCCCTTGAGGACTAAAACACTTTTTCAGTCTTTTTTGTAGTATTATGGTCAACTGTATCACATGAAGCACAAGCACGCTTGAGAACTTGGTGCTGAATCTCTGTGTGGTCAGTCAGAAATCTATACTGAGTTTTCTTTGCAGATTACAGCACAGAGCTCTAAACCTTTTCCTTTTGGTTCAGCTTCTCTTCCTTCTCTGTCTCCTTTTCCTTCTCCCCCTGCCCTCTTCGACCTTCTCTCTTCTTCCTGTCCCTTCCCCCACTGCAAGCCTACCCCCACCCTCTTTTATCCCACTCAGGGTAGAAAGACACCAAATGCAGCAAGGCCCCCAGGAACCGCCTGCACCTCCCACACTGCCTTTGAGCAGATCGATCATGCTGCCAGTCCAAATTACTCTTCCTTTGGCTGTTGTTCCTCCATACAATACTGAATATCAGCTCAAGAGCTGCATCTGAGTGCTTGCCATAAAACCCTTAAACAGCAACAGGTACTTTCTGTGGTTGAGTGGTTAAGACTAGTTTTTTTCGTGAATTTTTTCTCTTTTTTTCATGGTTTGCTCACTGTGCTGCAGAGTGTTTACATGTCCTGCACACATTGAGTGGCTGTGTGTAGCGACTGTGTGGGGCGATGGGGAGAACTCAGTTTTAAAGCTGCACACTGAACAGAGAAAACTGCATTAAAAGGTGTGTTTGATAAAACATGAAAAAGAAAAATCAAGTCCTTTAGTACACAATTAGAGCTGGAGAGTTGTCATACACAAAAGTGGGCAACTGGACTTCATTTCTGTTTATTTTGTTTAGATTTTTGCTTATTGTATTATATCTAGATTTTTATTAATACAAATCATTTGTATTTTGCTTCACTTTTGTGCTCCTGCCTTTTTACGGCATTGAGCTAATGCATTTATTTTACTGTGCTGATCTAAATTCTTTAACCTTTTTTATTGATGTGCTTAAAGTTATGGCTGCTGAAACAAAGTAATTTTACAACTTTTTTGGGGCAAATAAAAATGCATATCTCATTTTTCTTATTCTGCTTTACAGCCCAGTAAAGAAACAATACGTATGTGTGTGTATCTACAAAAAGAGAATATGAGGTATTTCTTATGTTTAGGATTAACCTACATACTTGTTTTGTTTTTCAGAACTAAACCCAAACTTGGACCATTAATTCCAAGTGTTACAAACACACAATTATTGGCGAAATGGTATGATACAGAAAAAAATGATTAATTGGGTAATATTTGTTAAAATCTCTGGTGTAATGTAATTACTGTAACATATTTTCCTGTGGTGGGGGTCCAACGGCCAATCAGGAACGATTGCTGTAGGAAAACAAACACGGTGATTGGCCGAGACACTGCGGCGGTTTCAAGGCGCCTCGCGCTCGGCCGGAGGGGAGGGGGTCCAGTGAATGGAATGGGCGCCTGGAAACCGGTGGAATCTGCACAGAGTGAGGAGCGCGAGCCTCCGGACTTCCAACCGCCCAGCATGTGAAGCGACTCGCTGCGCGAACTAAAGTCGACAAACAGTGGAAATACTAGGCATTTACGCCTTTATCCTACATTGTTTAGCGCTAAAGTAAGTAGTTGTAAAAGTTCAGTAAGCTGGACTAAGGTGAAATTGCATTGTTTGGAGAAAACGGGACTTTTAAACGGACCGGGAGTCAGAGTGGACTGCTTGGAGTCACTTACAAAGACCATTAAGAAGTCATGACATGACGAGTGTTTCTCTTGGATTTATCTTCATTACACACGGGAGAAAAGTCGATTACAATCATTTTAACTGAAATTACTTGGACTTCTAGTTAAGTATTGGGACATTTATTGAAAAATTCTTTCCATTTTCCACCATTTTTGAGTCGCACTACTTGGATCAAAGTTTTTCCTTCCCTCCCCCCTCCTCCTCAACTATGGCGGCGGCCAGGTTCACCACTGGCTCCGTGTTTCTGCGGATCATGTGGCTGCTGTGCGGGCTCTCCTTTTTCTCACCCGCTTCTGCCCAGCATTACAACAGTGAGAGTGGAATATCCATCCCGGAACACGGCTTCTGTCAGCCCATCTCCATCCCGCTCTGCACCGACATCGCCTACAACCAGACCATCATGCCGAACCTCCTGGGCCACACGAACCAGGAGGACGCCGGACTTGAGGTGCACCAGTTCTACCCACTCGTTAAGGTCCAATGCTCTGCGGATCTGAAGTTTTTCCTCTGCTCAATGTATGCTCCCGTGTGCACCGTGCTGGAGCAGGCCATCCCCCCGTGTCGGTCCCTGTGTGAGCGGGCACGGCAGGGATGTGAAGCCCTGATGAATAAATTCGGCTTCCAGTGGCCAGAACGGCTGCGCTGCGAGGCTTTCCCCGTCCACGGAGCCGGGGAGATCTGCGTCGGCCAGAATACGTCGGAACCGGGCACCCCGCCCTCCTCTTCTTCTCCCTTTGCACCGGACCCAATTACTCCCCCTCCCAAAATGGCAAGACCGAACCAGCACCCTTCACAACCAAACCAGTACCACCAGTTCTCCTGCCCGCTGCAGCTGGAAGTGCCCTCCTACCTGGGCTACAGATTCATGGGGGTCAAAGACTGCGGAGCCCCCTGCGAACCTACCAAACCAACCGGGATCATGTACTTCCGAGAGGATGAGGCAAAGTTCGGCCGGCTTTGGGTCGGGATCTGGTCCATCCTATGCTGTGTGAGTACCTTGTTCACGGTGCTCACCTATCTAGTGGACATGAGACGGTTCCGATACCCCGAGCGGCCCATCATCTTTCTGTCTGGCTGTTATTTTATGGTGGCGGTAGCCTATGCTGCCGGGTTTTTCCTAGAAGACCAAGTAGTCTGCGTGGATAAATTCAAGCCGGACGGCTACAGGACAGTGGCTCAGGGGACCAAAAAGGAGGGCTGCACAATCCTTTTCATGGTGTTATACTTTTTCGGCATGGCCAGCTCCATCTGGTGGGTGATTTTGTCTCTGACTTGGTTCCTTTCTGCCGGGATGAAATGGGGCCACGAAGCGATTGAAGCCAACTCCCAGTACTTCCACCTAGCCGCGTGGGCTGTCCCGGCCATCAAAACCATCACTATCCTCGCCATGGGCCAGGTGGACGGGGACGTCCTTACGGGGGTGTGTTTCGTGGGGATCTTCAACGTGGACGCCCTCCGCGGTTTTGTCCTGGCCCCCCTTTTCGTCTACCTGTTCATCGGCACGTCCTTCCTCCTGGCCGGCTTCGTATCTCTATTCCGGATCCGCACCATCATGAAGCACGACGGCACCAAGACAGAGAAGTTGGAGAAGCTGATGGTGCGGATTGGCGTCTTCAGCGTCCTCTACACGGTACCGGCCACCATCGTGATCGCCTGTTACTTCTATGAGCAAGCCTTCAGGGAGCACTGGGAGCGCACCTGGCACATGCAGACCTGCAAGCGCTTCGCCGTGCCGTGCCCGGTGCACAACTTCGCCCCCATGACCCCGGACTTCACCGTGTTCATGATCAAATACCTGATGACCATGATAGTCGGGATCACCTCCGGTTTCTGGGTCTGGTCCGGGAAAACGCTTCAGTCGTGGCGGCGGTTCTACAAGCGGCTCAGTAACGGCAGCCACGGAGAGACGACGGTGTGAAGTTTGGAGCTCCCGTTACCTGAGAATGAGGTCGAATAGCTTTCATTTTACCACACTTATGGATGTATTTTTTGATCAGTTTTTTTCTGTTACAAGGTTGTGGCGCAAATACAGGCCTTTGAACACAACCAAAACTTTTAACAAGTGCCCCAAAAGCTGGCTTAAATTTCATTATACTTCTCTCTTTTTTCTGCCCACAATCTTTGCTTTTGCATTTTTAAAAAAGTTGGATTTTAGCCTAAATGATCATAATGATTACTGGACTGTAATGCCAGACTTGTTATGAAACTTCCCACATATTATCCATTATATCCTTGTATTACTATTTGAATGTACTTCCTCTCAGCTCTTTTAAGAATTTGTCACAAAAAGACTGCAAACTGCAAGAAAAGGTCAAAGTTCAGATCCCTCCAACAGCCACACCCCCTCTGACTGTGAATTCAATACTTGGGGCGTTGTAAGTTACTCTGCTTTTAGCTAAAGACTGAAAAGCTTTAATACACATGTTAGATTTTGCAGAGTACAATCTGTTTGTTTTTGTTTTATACACCAGCTCTGCCATTATGTGCCAAGTGGCTGCCCACAAATCAAAACTTTTGCTTCCTTTTTTTTTCTTAAATATTTTTTCCTGTATTGAATGTTCACTCCGAAGGTGAATGAAGTTTTTATGTATTTGTTTGCACATTTATGCTAAGTGTTAAAAAAAAATATGATTTACACCACAGATTGACCTGGATCTAACACTTAGAGAGACCACACACACACACATACACCTCCACTCTCTGTAATTAAGACACACCAACTCATTGTTTGTCTCTGTGTGTGGTCTCCTATCTAAAAGACTTTTTTCTTCTTTTTTTTTTTTTGTTTGTTTGATCCTTTAAGACATCCAAAGCACCATTTCAACCCATCCAGATTTAATTCGAATGGCTGCTATGGGTTTTTGTTTCATCCTGGATTAAGATGACTGTACACACTCATGCCGGTTTTCTTGTAATTTCACTTGAAGTGTTTAAAGGTTTCTCTTTTTCCCAAGTAGACTGAACATGTTGGAACTTTTGTTAAATTGTTATGATTTTAGTGTCTATGCTGCCTCACGAAACTCCTCAAAACACAGAGAAACTTGAGGTTTTTATCTGGAAGGTAGCAGAGAGTCAAAAGGTCAAAGCCAGGTGGGAGTTCAGCAGTGTTGAATCTAAGGGCAGTAAAACAAGTTAATATATATATTTTAAAATAACTTGCAGTCTTTTCATACAATAGTAGGGAAACTTAATTACTGTTGAAATAAAACATTTTCAGGACAGAGCATTTTATAGTGTTGAAATGTAAAGCCTTTTAGTAAGTGGTGCCAGTAGAACTCAGATCACACCGCACAGGTTTAATAAAAAAGAAAACGTTATTTCTGTGTGACATTAACACCAATTACCAGGTTTCACATCACATAAATGCTGATGCAGCTAAGATGAGAGACAGACACTGCAGTTCTCTGAATTGTATTTGCAAGATAGTGAAAGGATTACAGCTGCTGGCGCCTCTGTAATTGGTGACAATAGCAATCAAGTTATCAGTGATTTGTTCTGCTTCCCAGGCCGCTATTCCTCGCAGAGCATTGGTCAAATGAGAAAATGACCTCTCAGACTTGAGTAATGAAATCAGTTGGAGTCATTGTGGGGAAGCAGAAAAACACGTTTTCACCCTGAGTCAGCCGTTAGGCAGCAGACGAGTGCCTGAAGCTTTTGTTTCTTTCCATGCAGTACATTTTCTCTGCATAGGTCACACACATGCATACACATAAGTAATGAACGGGAACGCTCCAGCAATGAGGGATGACTCGTATTACAGAGCTGTTATTGGTACTGTGTCCTGAATCCTTGTGTTATAATAATAATACTAAAACTGCGTACTTTGTACCAGTCTTCATATTATATGTTAAAGCAGTGTGTATATAGGAAATGCCAATGTTCCCATGTGAATTTACCACATACCTCAAAGCCTGGGTACAATTTGTTTGTAGGACTGAGTTAGGAAACGTTTCACTTCACTCATCACCTAACAATACAGAGCAGGTCTGTGTTACCAGGCTGACTGCACTGTTTGTGTTTTCAGAAGGAATACGAGTGTTTTTATCACAACATATGCAAGGTACCAAGTAAACAGACTGATTTTTTAAAAAGCATAATGTATTTATGGGGGGTACTCATATTTGTGTCTTCTTTTTTTTTTTTACTTGTTTTTTAAAATGAGATAAGCCTTATGTATGTGTACAGTTTGAATAAAAAGCGATAAAGTTTGTAATCTGTTGACCTCTGTGATTTGTTCTTGCCACTCATATTTTTAATGAATCTGTCTTATTGGCAATGCTTCAAGCATTAAATCCAGAGATACGGCAGGTGATCCAAACTTACACCTCAGCTCGAGTCATTGCTGACTTATCATTCTAACGCCAGCATGTCACAAGAATCACAGGCCAAATCTGTATTACCATGCGACCTGCATAAAAACAAACATAACTAACAAAAATCTGTTTTCCACTAGAACCTTTATGAAATTAATGATGGCTTTCAACCTGAAATAAATAGGTAATAAAAGTTATAAATGGAGACATTGTCTGGTATCAAAGATTTCCTATAGCTGCCCTTGTGGCAGGAGAGCCGAATCAGTTTGTTAAAGAAGGCCCAAAAATAAAAGGAAAATGCACAGATGTCTGTAAAGTGTGGTAAAAAAGACTCAATCTTTAATTATTTGTGGAAGTCATGCTTCTGTGTGTATTCAACCATCAAAATCCTGCATACTTGTCCTAAACTACAAATTGTGTCTATAGTGTTAACCTTCAAGTGACTGTGTCGTGTTTTCATGACATCTGCTTTATGTGTCTCTGCTTTGGAGATAAAATTTGTTATTTCTTATTCTGATGTGATGAATCCAAATTGGACCCTTAAAGAAGCTGATTAGCAACTTCTTCCAATATATTTTCTTTTTTTCTTTTTACATGTTACAGCTATGTAAACATATTAGATAGATTTTAATCACACATTGTGAGCTTAAATTTTGTAATTTATTTAATGGTTTTTAGTGATAGTTCACCTTTTGTCATCATGTAACAATTTTAGAATCAGAAAAATAGTCTATAAAGAGGTCTTTCATTTAGAGACAGATATCAGTATAGGTGGGATGTTGAGTTTTATCAGTTATTTATCAGAATTTTACCACATTTGCAAAAGTCTTAAGCCATTGCTCATTTCTTCATTTTTCTTCCAAGAAGCCAGACTGTTTTTTTTGTGTCATTTTTTAAAGTGCATTTGGGTGGTTTTAGTTCTCCAGGTTTTGTGAAGTTTTTCTTTGGACATTGTCTGTGTTTTCACTCATTTTTCAGAGCAATGTTCTTTCAGTTTGTTTAGCCATTTAAAACAATGAATCACTCAAAAAAGACGCCTAACTCAAGGGTCGAAGCAGTGATGTGTTTACCCATAACAAGAAAACTTGCCAGAGAATCAACATTTAATTGTATCGTCAGACACTTTGTTACTAGGATCCTGTCATAAAAGCACATCATTTGTTTCCACCTCTTTAGTTGAATATACAAATATAATGCCAAAGCTGGTTCAGCTACTGTTTTCTAAAGGCTCATTAAATGGTCTCTGTGAAAAGATGGTTGTCAAGAAGCCACTCTTTAGAAACAGAAGCAGGGAGAAAGGACTGAAATGTGGTACATTACACAAGAGCTGGACTGAAAATAAGCAGCGATGGTAGTTATGGAGTGATGATTTGAACCCAAAATTTCAAATTTGGGTTTATCACTCTGTATGTGCAGAGGAGTTCAGTAAAGAGGGATGACAGTGAGTGTCTGCGGCCATCTTATTAAAGACGGTGGATGCTCTGTCACAGTTTGGGGCTGCATTTCAGCTTCATGCCAAAACTGATGGAAAAGAACATTTAAAGAGCGCAACTCTCCAGAAGGCAAGGACTATAGTAAAACTGATGTTTCGTGATGTTTTTATTATAACATGCTGACTTCAGCCTGTTTTTATTACAATATGATGACATAAGCTTGTTATGGCTTATGTGATGTCATAGGGCATCGCATTGAAAAAAATAAAAATTGTGTGGTACAGCTATCTCAGTGCCCTTTTGTTTAATATACTACTCAATATGGTTTCTTTAAATCTTTTTACTAAGAACTTTGAGTTCTTCAAGTAGCCTGGAGAACTATTATTAAAGACTACTTAAAGAATTTACATGTAAGAATTCCTAAAAGAGTTCTGGCCACAACCAAACCTGTTAAAATATTTAACACTGTAGGGTACCAGGATCTTTGCATTGCACATTTCTTGCTGCTAAAAGAGTCAAAATGTATTTTATTCATTTCTGGTTTAAATTAAAAACTTGTGGTATTAGAACTGACCTAATAGCATATCATGAAAAATAGAGCCAACTAACAATTTTGTCATTTTCACTTTCAGTGACTCAAACCTAGTGAAGTTTGTTTGCATCAGAAGAATTCCTATCATGACTTTTTCCATAGTTTTTTTTCTTACAGGACTTGGCCACTGTTGTTGGAATAATGAAACCCCTTTTTTATAGCATTTGCAGTCACTGTATTGTAGTGTTTAACTCTTAACTATGGCTACCCCACACTGGAGAAGCAGGATTTACTGCTGCACAGGCCTCGAGGCAAACACTTCCCCAAAATGGTGATGTAAAATATATTCAATATCTCACATCTACAAACAGAAAGTTTATTTAGTGTAAAATAAAAGTACAGCACTACAATCTGTGACTTCAAAGCGATCCATAAGTCAAAGGTCTTTAAGTGAACAAACAAATTACATTTTATTCTGTCTTGTTATTATAATGAGAAAAGAACATATATAATCCGCGAGGTGTCTGTTAAAGTCCCCAGAAATATTTTGATGTACTGAATGAAATGTTTGTTTAATAATTTTGGTGTTTATAAGTCAGCGGCCTTTGTTTCTGAAGCTTGGGAAAGATCTCAGGTTGGATTATTTGTTCAGTATTTGTAAGTTATGGTGCTAGTCTGGCTCTGGTTTTATGTTGCTGTAAGCCTTTTCAGGCTGGACGTATTGTGTATGCATGACACAATAATATACTTAAATCAGTCAATGTTCATAACATGTTATGACAACATATTTTACCAAATAAGGGCATGTAGTAGCTCTTACAGTCTTTGACCCTGGAAATCAGTCAAAGTTGGGCTTGAGTTTGGGTTGTTTTGTCAAACTGTGAGTCACGTGTATTGTTAAACAAATGTCAGCAGCACAAGTAGAAGGTTTTCACACTTTATGTGGATATTTTTAAGTCATTTTTGATCACCCCAGCCAAGGCATGCCTTCACTAACTTAAATACTAAAGTGCCACAATAAAGTTAGCTGTATGGGCATTAGTTTATGTAGATTAGGAAACATATACATGAGGAATCTGGTGAACTAGTGGGCAACAAAAGTTACAAAGATTAATGATAATTAAAAAAAATATCCTAAATACAGCACTGAGGTAGAGTTAGCTGCTTTAATCATACAAGAGAAAGTTATTCTAATTGAGTGTGCTTACACTCAATTTTTGTTGAACTTGGTGCATGAATTGTTTGTATGTGCATGGCAACAGTCCAGACTCTCAAACAGAACAACAGAACTTTCTGACCAAATATAAATATTCTTACATCCTGAATTTCTAAACAATCTGTATTAATTTGTGTTTACTCTTCATGCAGACAAACAGAAGGACACAATGGTTCATTCTCAGGCAAGACGGGGAGAGATATCTGCTGATATCAGTAAGGTTGTAATGGGAATCATGTCTCCCAGTCATCTCGAAACCCTTTCAGGGACAGAAAGCATTATATTAGTCAGTGGTTCTCAAATGAGAAGGCTAAGCGTTGGGTCTTAGGGTTTGTGGAAAGCATATATTATATACTGCATCAGGTCATTCATTCACTGCATCAGTAGTCTCAGCCCAGGAGTGTCATATAATGGGAAAAGCTAACATAACATGGCTGATGCTAACATAATGATCTGCAGACTAAACAAACACTGGGAATGCAAGTATCAACATCGAGAGAAAAATGCCCTTCATATGAAAAAATGCATCTAAACTTGATGCAGCAGAACTGTTTGCTGGTCTGTTTGAAAGTGACTGAAGATGCAATAAAGTAAGGTACAGTTCTCAACATATTTATCAGACCACCTGTTATAAAAGCAAAAAGAGACAAATATTTTTAGAAATCTATTAAAAACTTGTTTATAGCTAAAACTTATATTGTTAGACAAATACCAAACAAAATTCATGCTTGATACTCAGATTTGAGCCGGCACACTGGACTTCACACTGGAGTCAGAAATGAATTAAACATAAAATTCAGCCACTAAAAATTATCTTTTGGAACTATTTTTACTCTTTATATTGCTGCAGAAACACAAAACTTCCCTTGTGTGGTGAAATGGCAAATGGTGATTTTGGTGTTTGTATCCCAGCTACCACAGAATTAAAAACAAAAACAAAAAAACAAACAAACAAACAAGAAAAAAAATTTAGAAAGAAATTATTAGAATTATGCTGTGTTGTTTTTTTTTTTAAAATAAATCATAAAATTCCTGAAAGAGGCCTTTAGTGCATGGTTCTTACTTTCAGAACATTATCAAACATAAACAGTTAATATGTGAAGCTATTAAACAGGACTTTAAAGATCCAGACTTGTAATAGTATACAGGGTGGGCCATTTATATGGATACACCATAATAAAATGGGAATGGTTTAAAAGTTAAGTTGAAACCAAGTACACCATTGTTTTTCTTGTGACATTACCAATAAGTTTGATGTGTCACATGGCCCTCTTCCTATTGGAAAAACAAAAGTTGTATCTAAGACGGCCGACTTCTAAATAGCCACCATGGTCACCACCCATCTTGAGGAGTTTGCCCCGTCACATATACTAATGTGGTAGAAACAGGACTTTAATATCAACAAACATTCCCATTTTATTATGGTGTATCCATATAAATGGCCCACCCTGTATATTAAAAATTCAACAAGAACAAACACTGTCCTATGCGATGCAGTGATTTACTCCCTATTTCAGCAATCCTTAAACTGCCCAGCAGCCAGCTCAGCTTTTATTACATTCACTTATCATGTAGACACTTAGGCCTGACAGTGAAAATACTTTTCTTGCATGGGCATAACTTTACAAACACTAACAGAGATGTACAGGCAACACTGTGATGCCATTAAGCAGAAAATAAATGGTCGACTCTTGTATATTAAAAATGCCACAGTACTGCAAATGTTGTGAGTACGGTTTGATTTACCTCCTGAGGAGCCGTTCTCAAACTATCCAGCAGGCATCTCAGAGGAACTACCTCTATCCCAGTACTCAGGTTTCCAATGCCAGGTGTAGTACTGACCTCTGGTGGCCACAGCTGCTGAATGCATCTATGAGTAGTCAGTAGAATTATACATACAGTTTGTTGACATGTTTTATTTTAAAGGTACAGTCAGTAATTTTTGATTTTTTTTTTCCAGAGAAAAAGGACACTGTACTCATAAATATAGATGCAGTAATGTCTAAGTACACCTTCCAGCAAACAAATGCATTCTGAAAACTTATAATTCTTAAAAACTACATAAGAGTGAGTTTGCGGTTTGTGGAGGTGGTCACTGGGCCATTTTTTTGTCCCAGTCCAGCCCTGCCAGTGACATATGTAGCATGCCGAAGGAGGAGGAGAAGTTGTTTGCATCATTTAAATTGGTGCCTGCACTTTCAGACTCAAGATATGAAAGATCATATACAGTATAAACTGTGTCCCCATAAGACATATGTCTATATCAAGCTTACAATAAGCAGAAATATTTTTATGTAGTTATTCAACATTCATAACCTTAGAGATTATTTGTAAAGAGGATCAAAAGCTATTCCCAAATGAAAAAACCCTGCAAAAGAAAAATGTTCATTATCTTAATTGTCAAGGGTAACCGTATAGAACAGAGGGTTAAGCTGTGAAATTAGTCTGATGGTTTATTCTAAATAAATTCTTCTTAAGAAAAAAATCACTGTATTCATACCCATATGTTTAATACATTGTTTTGTTTGAGAGCATCACACACATCCCAGGAGCAAAGTGGAAAGTGTCACCCCTCCCCAAAAGAGAAACCCCCCCCCCCCCCCCCCCCCCACCCCCCCATCACATGCACCAAATGACACTGGTCTATTGTAAATAAATATCACATCAACAGATTTTCTTTTCTTTATGTTTACAGACTATAAGATGATTGTGGATAGTTACTCTCCCACAGAGCAGCGATTCCCTAGAAAAGTCTCTTGGTGAACAAAGCTATTGTTTTTTCTTAAACAAAAGCTTTTTACATGATTGCCTTATCTTAGGCAAATTAAATCCATAGAGAAATGGAGTCAGCATTGGTTGACAGATGAAAAGATAAATAGATAAAATTATACGGACTGGTAGACGAGCAACTATAACACTGGAATCGATACACTGAAAAATTGAGCCAACAAACAGGTTTGACAAAGAGACGATCTGAGGGACACAAGTAGTCACGGCTTTCTGCTTGTTTTCTGTGGATGTTTTTCGACAAACTGCCAAAATCTTCACATAAGACACTGAAATGAGAGTGAATGGTATGAAAAAGCTTACAAAGAGAAAGAATATATCAGATAAAAAGTTATGGACTGAAACGAAACATGAAAGTCTAAGTATTAATCTGTGGTTACAATACACATTTTCAATAATAGTTCCACAAAACTTCAAACTAAAGATAAATGAGAATGATAGTATTACACTAAGGAATGAATATATCCACACGAAGAGAATCATGAAAAACACTCTCTCTGTGTTCATAATGACATTATAGCGTAATGGATGACAGATTGAGATATATCTGTCATAGGCCATGGCTGCTAAACTGCAAAACTCAGCAGGCCCACTTATGTACATGGAAGACATGTGCAGAAAACACCACGGCAATGTCACTTCATGGCTGTCTGAAAACATCTGTGAGAGCAAAAGAGGATATAGCGATGTGCTGACATTTATCTGGTTCACACATAAGTTACAAAGCAGTATATACATTGGTTCATGCAGCTGTATGTCCACACGTATGACCACAATAAGGACTGTGTTGGCCACACATATAGAGAGGTACCAGAACAATATTATTACAAAGTACAGGTACTTTAACTCCCCAACATTTCCATAAGCAGCCAGCACAAATGACACTATCTCACTGGAGTTTTCCATTTTCTACACAATATCCCACAGTGAACAAGACAATTTAATAATAATGTTATGGATGATCCTTTTCGATATGAAAAAGAGTATTTGACCAGATTAAAGAAATTTCAGTTCTTTAAATACTGTTTTACAAATACATGTTACCTGATTGTGACATATTCTTTCTCAGCCACCTGTTAATAAATGAGCAGATTAATCAAGGAACAAACAGCAAGCACTTTTATACAATATTCAGACTTTCATTAGATGTTAATATATTACACATAACATTTTACTCAGCTGCTTTCCTCTCAGCTGAACGAGACGATCTGTAAATATTTATAGCTGCAGCATAAAGGAGGAGACATGAAGTGGAGTGGGGCTGAACTTGAGCTTTAGGTTAGGGACAATGAAATTCTCTCCTTTGACAAACATGTCTGACTTTTTTTGGTTTATTTATGTATGCTTGATTCAGAAATTACAACATTTCTTAACCGTTTCAGAACTGAATTTGAATTTAATGATAGTCAGTTTTGGAGTGGCAAACTGTTGAACACAGCAGAATTGTTGGCAGAATAAATTTCAGCCCTCTTTGGACACTGTAAAATGTAAATAAAAATAGAGTGCAATGATTTGCAGATCTCACAAACTCATATGATGTTCACATTAGACTAGTGTTTCCCAAACTGTGGTACACGTACCACTAGTGGTACTTGGGCTCTCTCTGGTGGTACGCAGGAAATCTCCAATTTTTTTAAAAGATTAAATAATATACCATTGTGGAGGTATGCAAAGACAACATGAGAGATCCTGAGGCTCTTCTGGGAGCCGGAGTAAAAGAGAAAAGCGTGAGTCCTCTATAAAGAGTAGCCTTTCCTTATCGCCAGCGGCCGCGGCCGCTATGGAGCAACTGGCGGGCTCGTTTCCCTGCAAAGGCGGCACGGCGCTGTCACGCTGATGGTAAAAACACAGCCCTTTTACATGGTGCTGCCGTGCTGCGATCCCAGCCACCATGGATGAATTGGAGGCCCCCGGGAGAAACGGTGGGGGCGCGGGAGATGCCGTTGATGATCGGGAACTATCGCCTGGATGCTGAAGCTCCTGGTAGCCAGGAGAATGCGATCCGCTTCTTCTGCAAGTGAGTGTTAATTCTTCGCGTCCAACAGCGGGGAGTTGGCAAGGCCAGCTCGCACCGGCAACTGTCAGGGGAAGAGGAATCTGCCATCATGTGTTCCTAGCAAGGACAGCGTGCTCTCAATGACCTCGCGAGCGGTACCATCACCCAGACCCGAGAGAGAGAGGAGTTTCTTGAGAGCGGTGCATTTCCTTTGGGTGGGGGGATCCCGGAGGAGAGTCATCACATGGTGAGTGGACAACGGATCCAACAAGGCCACCACATGATGGTATTTTGTTTCGTCATCTGAAACGCCACGAAGAGCAAACTGAGCTTCGATGTGCACAAAGGAGGGTCGTGATGCCAAAAATCCTGCAGCTTAACTGCCACAGCAAAAATAAAAACGTACAACTCTGCTATCACTTCAGACAAAAATGAAGACAGAAAACTAAACAGCAGTGGCATTTGTTGCTGTGTGGTGGCTAGCTACACAGCTATGGTTAGCATAATATAAACACTGTGACGCTGGAGGATGGACGCTAACTTTTTTCCACTCAATGAGGGTTACCGATGGTTAGGGACAAATGTAATCACATGGCAGGATGCTGTTAACGGGCCAAACTTCAGTCAGGAGAACAACTGCAGTATAAGGTTAGTCATTAATATACTGCTGCATGGGCTGGGCTGTAGTTACATTGTCAGGTTTTAAAAACCGAGCTTTAAAATGAATAGTGATGATAAAAACCGAGAGGTCGACAGCGATCACTGACCTTTTTAGGGGCTTGTTCAGATTAAATAGAACAAAATACAAAGCATTAAAACATGTTAAAAACACAACGGCCTTAATAAATGCTGAGTAGTTTGGACCCGGAAGCAGGTTTCAACAGGTCATCGCTTAAAGATTGGATATCTAACCTGCTGTGAATGTTTTAATGCAGTACAGTAAATAACAATCATATAAGAAATAAAATTGTCTGTGTAAACTGTATGTGGTGTTTAATAGGCCTATACTACTGTACTTTAATGTCGGTCACAAGGGTGGTACTTCAAGAGCCATATCATTTATGAGGTGGTACTTACTGTGAAAAGTTTGAGAACCACTGTACTAAAGTATAGACAGAAAAGAATAATTTGGGACTCTAATTAGTTTTATAATAACAACTTGTCTTTTACAGATACCTTTACTTTTAATCTTCGTTTTAACCTCAGACCTTTTTGACTAATGCTGAAAAATATTAATATTAGCCTCTGATTGAGGTTGCTAAAGGCAAGAGCGCTCGTTAGCTAACAAGCATAGACAAATTTTCTAGTTAACAAACTACAGTGGTAAAGTGACTGAAAGGCCAATTTCACATAAGCACATTTACCATTATGTCCATGTTGTAGCATATAGAAATGTTTAGTTAATACTTGCGGACATACATCTTATGCCTTTGTGTAACTGTGGCTTCGCTTTTGTTGCTGACCAGGTCATTTTAACATCATTTTGACATATTTTTGTGTCACTGTTGAGCTGATGTGATTAGATCCCAAATCCACAACCCACGCCCGACACACAAGCGCAGTGTTCGTGTTAAAGTTGTGTGCCTTATGGGGATACTGCTTACATATTGTTATGTCTATATCAAGCTTTTAACCGTATAAATTTTTTTCAACATTCGTAAACTTAGAGATTATTTGTAAAGAGGATCAAAAGCTATTGTGAAATGAAAACCTCCAAGCTTTGCAATGGAAAAATGCTTCTTACCTTACTTGTCAAGGGCGTAGAGGGTTAAACTGGGAAATTGGTCTAAATAAATTTATTACAAATAAATTGAAATGAGGAAAAAATCATTGTATTAACACCCATGCATTTAATACAGTATTTTGCTTGCAAGCATAACACTCAGCCCAGTAAAGTGTGGAAACATGAGATGCACCAAATGACAAAGGCCTACTGTAAATAGAAATATATGACATCAACAGATTTTCTTTTCTTTATGTTTACAGACTATAAGATGATTGTGGATAGTTACTCTCCCACAGAGCAGCGATTCCCTAGAAAAGTCTCTTGGTGAACAAAGCTATTGTTTTTTCTTAAACAAAAGCTTTTTACATGATTGCCTTATCTTGGGCAAATTAAATCCATAGAGAAATGGAGTCAGCATTGGTTGACAGATGAAAATATATATAGATAAAATTATATGGATTTGTACACGAGCAACTATAACGCTGGAATCAATAGACTGAAAAACTGAGCCAACAAACAGGTTTGACACAGAGACGATCTGAGGGACGCAAGTAGTCACGGCTTTCTGCTTGTTTTCTGTGGATGTTTTTTGACAAACTGCCAAAATCTTCACATAAGACACTGAGATGAGAGTGAATGGTATGAAAATGCTCACAAAGAGAAAGAATATATCAGATAGAAAGCTATGGACTGAAACGAAACATGAAAGTCTAAGTATTAATCTGTGGTTACAATACACATTTTCAATAATAGTTCCACAAAACTTCAAACTGAAGATAAATGAGAATGATAGTATTACACTAAGGAATGAATATATCCACACGAAGAGAATCATGAAAAACACTCTCTCTGTGTTCATAATGACATTATAGCGTAATGGATGACAGATTGAGATATATCTGTCATAGGCCATGGCTGCTAAACTGCAAAACTCAGCAGGCCCACTTATGTACATGGAAGACATCTGCAGAAAACACCACGGCAATGTCACTTCATGGCTGTCTGAAAACATCTGTGAGAGCAAAAGAGGATATAGCGATGTGCTGACATTTATCTGGTTCACACATAAGTTACAAAGCAGTATATACACACACATTGGTTCATGGAGCCTTTTGTCTACACGTATGACCACAATAAGGACTGTGTTGGCTACACATATAGAGAGGTACCAGAACAATATTATTACAAAATACAGGTACTGTCACGGCTGCCGAGGCGAGCCGTGTGGAATAAATGAGGATCCAAGCGCAGGCAGTCGTAGAGGAGTGAAGGTGATTTATTGAACACAAAAGAATGTGGACAAACAGCAAACGGGGCACGAACTAAACTAAACTGGGAAACAACTAAACTACAGAGCACAAACCTGAATGAAAACGAGCAGAGGAGGATGACGATGAACAGCAGGGAGAAGACACGGTGGATACACAGACCGACACTGAGTAATACAGACGAACCGGCAACAGGCAGGAGAACACACAGAGCTTAAATACACACACCAGTAATCAGGGGATGAGAGACAGGAGGGCAACACAGCTGGGAGGAATCTGGGCTGACGGGACAGGGGAAACGTAAACTGATCACACTCACATATGACATGGACCTTCACAATAAAACAGGAAACTCAGATACATGGAACCAGACAAGACATTGAACTAAACAGACAGATTCACAAACAGATTGGGAGACACCATAGACAGACAGGTACAGACGCAGACTTAGAGGCAGATCGAAAATAACACAGAACTTAAACAATCATCATCTAGAAAATGATAACAAACTAAAAGCGCTGGGTCACCGACCCAGGACCATGACAGTACCCCCCCCTCAAGGGCTGGCACCAGACAGCCCAGCAGAAACGAAAAAACGGACCAAAATAAAACAGAAAACAACCCGACCAGGGCGGGCGGAGGGGGCCCAGGACGGAGGGACAGAGTCCAAAAGGGCCCAGATGGTCAAGTTCAGGAGGCCGACCATGCGAATGGCAACGGGGCAGGTCCGGATGCCGGCCACGCAGTAGGCAGTGGCGTGGAAACAGTTCTGGGGGCCGACCGTGCGGACGGCAACGGCGGCGTGGAAACAGTTCTGGGGGCCGACCGTGCGGACGGCAACGGCGGCGTTCAGGAGGGAGTCCACGGTGGCGAAGATGCCCAACAAGCGGCCTGGCAGATGACCGACGATGTGGAGGTGGTAGTAGGGGACCTGAAGGCTGCGTGGCCCCTGCAGCCCCAGGCGAGGCGGAAGCTGAGGCCGGACCAGACGAGGCGGATGAAGACGAGGATGCTGGAGCCGGACCAGGCGAGGCGGATGAAGACGAGGATGCTGGAGCCGGACCAGGCGAGGCGGATGAGACTGCAGCTGGTGATGAGACTGCAGCTGGTGATGAGACTGCAGCTGGTGATGAGACTGCAGCTGGTGATGAGACTGCAGCTGGTGATGAGACTGCAGCTGGTGATGAGACTGCAGCTGATGGCTGGACGGGCTCCTCGGGCCCCCCAGCTGACGAGGCAGGACGCTGGACGGGCTCCTCCGGCCCCCCAGCAAAAACAGTCACAGAACCAGTGGGCACTGGAGCCCCTGGCACACACAGAACAGAACCAGCAGGTGTGGAGACCTCTGGCAGGAACGCAACAGGACCAGCGGGCGCACGGGCCTCTGGCAAACACATAGCGGCCTGCAGCTGCGCAGAGCATTGACCCTGCTCAGGCAGCGACAGCCGGGTGCAGTCCTCAGCTGGCTTCTTAAACTCCAGGGGTCCAGAGTCTGATGGGGGCTGAAACCCAGCCTCTGGGGAGGCCCTGGAGTGCATCTCAGTCTCAGAACTGGCCAGCCTTTGAGGAATGTTGACATTATCATTAGGTTTGACGCTCTGCTTAGAACAAACGGATGAAACCCAGTTCCTTTTAGATTGATTTGACTGGGCTTGTTGTACCGGAGTAGCAAGTGACACAGGGTGCAGGGCTAGTGGCTGCTGAACAGGAGGATGAACTGAGGGTGACTGAAACAATGGTTGGGGTGACGGTGGTGGTGGAATTGGAGACTGAGCTTGAGGCCGGGCGGCTAACTGAGCTTGAGGCCGGGCGGCTAACTGAGCTTGAGGCCGGGCGGCTAACTGAGCTTGAGGCCGGGCGGCTAACTGAGCTTGAGGCCGGGCGGCTAACTGAGCTTGAGGCCGGGCGGCTAACTGAGCTTGAGGCCGGGCGGCTAACTGAGCTTGAGGCCGGGCGGCTAACTGAGCTTGAGGCCGGGCGGCTAACTGAGCATCCGGTTGCAGTTCAAAAGAATAAACAGTCCTGGTATTATCAGAGCTGGTGTTAATTGTCTCTGGGATATATGCCACAGTTTTAGCAGACCCTGGGTTAGCTGACATGGGTTTAACAGGTTCAGAAGAACAACAGCCCTTTGCTTTCGCTGAAGTCTTAAAAATGCCAACCTGGGAGAGATCGGTTATCACGAAGGGTAAGCTTTGTGAATTAGCTCCCACTGACACACCCCGAACAACCCCAAAAGAAAAAGTCTTACAGTTCAGATTGGAGCCGTTATCCTTTTTACTCACCACAGTCGGCCGCTCTGATATCCTGGGGTCCGACTGTGGCGAGGGGCGTCGACGGCGTGAGTGCCGTTTCCCATTTGAAGGCTGGACCGACGGGCCGGGCAGGACACTCTCCGTCGGGTCAGGGAGTGAAGCATGAGTTGCAGAGTGGGTGGTAGCAGGGGGGAGAAGATGAAGCTCGTTCAGAACGAAATTCTGTGTGAGCGGGTGAAGTGAGCTGAGCAACCAGGGGAGACCAGAAACTAAGCGCTGTAGCCGAACAGCTATGCCTTGGCGGAATTCTCTCCCCTCATGCTCGAGCCATAAGTTAATTAATCTGTCCACCGAGTAAATAATGTCCTCCCGGAGCTCCTCGGGCGGGTTGACTGCTGCTGGGTCCATAGTGGCCGGTTCGTACTGTCACGGCTGCCGAGGCGAGCCGTGTGGAATAAATGAGGATCCAAGCGCAGGCAGTCGTAGAGGAGTGAAGGTGATTTATTGAACACAAAAGAATGTGGACAAACAGCAAACGGGGCACAAACTAAACTAAACTGGGAAACAACTAAACTACAGAGCACAAACCTGAATGAAAATGAGCAGAGGAGGATGACGATGAACAGCAGGGAGAAGACACGGTGGATACACAGACTGACACTGAGTAATACAGACGAACCGGCAACAGGCAGGAGAACACACAGAGCTTAAATACACACACCAGTAATCAGGGGATGAGAGACAGGAGGGCAACACAGCTGGGAGGAATCTGGGCTGACGGGACAGGGGAAACGTAAACTGATCACACTCACATATGACACGGACCTTCACAATAAAACAGGAAACTCAGATACATGGAACCAGACAAGACATTGAACTAAACAGACAGATTCACAAACAGATGGGGAGACACCATAGACAGACAGGTACAGACGCAGACTTAGAGGCAGATCGAAAATAACACAGAACTTAAACAATCATCATCTAGAAAATGATAACAAACTAAAAGCGCTGGGTCACCGACCCAGGACCATGACAGGTACTTTAACTCCCCAACATTTTCATAAGCAGCCAGCACAAATGACACTATCTCACTGGAGTTTTCCATTTTCTACACAATATCCCACAGTGAACAAGACAATTTAATAATAATGTTATGGATGATCCTTAATTGATAATATTTTTATCAATAGTCTTTTAATATATAAGAACGAAAACCAGCTGAGCAAATTCTCTGTTATACTGTTTAAATACCGTATTACAAATAATTGTTACATCATTATGACACATGTCTTCTTAGAATGTGTGTCACTTCTAATAGAATGTGCACATCAGCAATTAACAAACAATTTTACAATATCCCATGGTAAAAATTATAGTTCAGTAATAATGTTAAGAATGATCCTTGTAGAGTATTTCAGGTTTCCTTTAATTCTATTCTTTAAAAACTGTTTTACAGATGGATGTTACCTCATTATCACATATTTTTGTCTCAGTCACCTGTTAATAAATGAGCACATTAGTGATCAAAGAACAAACAGCAACCAGTTTTATACAACTTTAAAACCTAATTTTTCATCAGATGTAAACACATAACATTATACTCAACTGCTTCCCTCCAAGCTAAATGATACAAAAGCATGTGTTAATACTTATAGCTGCTGCAAAAAGGAGGAGAAATGAAGTGGGGTGGGGCTGAACTTGAGGATTAGGTTAGAGTTAATGAAATTCTTTTCTTTGACAAACATTTCTGACAGTTTTGTTTAAGAATTCTGCATCAAAAAATAATAAAAATCAAGATACACATTTCATCAGGTACCACAACTTTTCAGAACTGTAGAGTAAGATAACCTTTGTGAAATTCAAATTTCCCCACAAAACGTTTGTTAAAGGTTTCAGAACTGAATTTAAATTTATTTGGGTAAAATATCAAACATAGTAATAAAACATTAAACGTAGTAATTTGAATTTCAGATTGATTTTATGAAGAATTCATTTTTGGCAGGATCAATTTCAACAGTTTTTTTTAGACCCATTCTTTTTTCTTTTTGTACACCCACTGGTACTCCTATAATTATGAGGTGGGAGTGTATGTTTGATATTGTTTTATGTTCTTCAAAAAGAAAACGGCATATTGTTCAATTTGTCTTATGTAAAAATGGATGCAGAAAAAAAAAAATTCAACAGTTTTGTCATTGTTCGTGGGAGCAGCTGAGGGGTATTGTATTTGTCATTAGGATGGCTCCTTGCAAAAAAAAAAAAAAAAGTAACTAATTACTGATTACTTCCCCCCAAAAATAATCCTGTTACTTTACTGATTACTTATTTTCAAAAGTAATTAATTACTTAGTTACTTAGTTAGTTTTTAAAAACACAATTTACAACCTGAATAGGTGATAAAGCGATAGATCTTTCAGCCCAATTCTACTTTTTCTGCATAATCCATCATACAAAATGTAATCAAATGGAAAAGTCTCTTTTAAAAACTTGTTTTATTAATTTTAATCTTTTAACTTTGTGCATCAAGCAAATATTTAATTATATGCAACATTCTCTGACTGGAAGAAATTTGTTTAACATTTAAACCTATTTTCTGCACATTCCAGCACATAAAATAAGATATTTTTTTGTGTTTACACTCACTCTTTCAAATAGATGCAAGTAAAACACAGCAGAAAATAAATAAAATCAAAGACTAGCGGTCCTGTTGCTCTATTTTCACCTGTAAAGCAGGAGTGGGGTAGGCAGAGGTTTGCCCTGGTGCAGGTGTGCCGCAGTGGTCAGTTGAAGAATCCGCGAGTTTCTCTGTGAATTTCACATTACGTCGTAGCGCACTCGGAGCCTGCTTGGAAGTTTAGGGATTTTTTTCCGCTGTAAAAAGAAGTTTTCTTCCCACGCTCATACTCTCTCTTCTGCACTCGATATATTAGCCATTGTCAAAGGAGCTTGCAAAGAAAAGCGTCTGGACTTCTTTAAGTTACTTCAAGACGTTTCACCGAGAAGCTTCTCGGTGAAACTTCTCGGATGAGAAGCTTCTCGGACAAAAACAGGCTCCTGCCAGTTTTTGTCTGAGCGTGTTAACACGCTCAGACAAAAACTGGTTCATCCGAAAGACAAAACGCCAAAACACAGACTTAACAATGTGGTGTATGCTGTACAGTGCAGCGAGGAGTGCCCAGACCTCTACATCGGAGAGACCAAACAGCCACTTCACAAGCGCATGGCACAACACAGAAGAGCCACCTCCACAGGACAAGACTCAGCTGTCCATCTGCAGCTTAAGGATAAAGGACACTCTTTCGAGGATGCCAATGTTCACATTTTGGACAGAGAGGACAGATGGTTTGAAAGAGGAGTGAAAGAAGCCATCTATGTCCACTGTGAGCGACCATCTTTGAACAGAGGCGGGGGTTTACGACACCAACTCTCTGCCATCTATAATCCAGTTTTGAGATCCCTTCCCAGACGCCTTAACGCCCACTCACATCCTGGGATATCTGATCTCAGGAATTCGCATGATAAGGTGGGGCCAGGTTTCACAATGAACTCACCCGAAACTCTGGCTGATTGGGACCCACACCTAGTTTCACACCTTGTCTCAGGCGATTAGAGGATCATCAGGGGGTCCTTTTGTCCCTCTGTGGGGGGATACTCCCACTAGGTTTATATCTGGGACTCTCCACCATTTGACCTTAGAACTGAAGAAGCTTCTCGGATGAGAGGTGAAACGTCTTCAAGTAACTTAAAGAAGTCCAGACGCTTTTCTTTGCAAGCTCCTTTGACTACAATGACCTGGATGACTGAGAACCTTCACAGACATATTAGCCACTGTTGATCTGCACACAGCTGTTGTCACGAACGTCGCACTCGCTTACGTCACTGTCATGAGACATTCTCGCAAAAAAAATCACGGTTTTAGTATCGCAGTGAGGCAGCGTTCCTACGGGAAAGTAATCTAATTACCATTTTTGCAATAGTAATCCCTTACTTTACTTGGACTCACCACCTGTTGTATGCTCTCCAGCGCTGGCTTCCTTGTTCCACCTCGGTAATCTGCTCACTAGGGAAATCGTCAACCTGTCGCTTTGCCTGCCTGTCCTCCAAGACACTCTTGGCAACTCAGAGAATTGTTTCTCCCACAGAAACCCTCCCTGAAGCTTCCCAGTCTGTCCTGCATGTAAGCCAACAGCACCTACTCACCTGCTCCTTTACCTGTCAGTAATTGCTTCTCCCTTTGTTGCAAAGCTCCCATGGTTCCGATCGCGACCTCTATGGACAGCCGTCCCCGTAAGCTGCCTCTGTTTCCACAGGCTCCTGCCAGACACCCTCTCTTCTTTTATGATTAGGCTTAAATCTGTCCTTTTTGATAAGGCTTAAATAAAGGGCTGAATCAGTTTACCTTGAAACCTCTCACTGCAATAGAGCTAGTCTCCTGGGGGCTTCCCACACTCAAAAAAATGAAACGTTGACTTTAATTAAAATTATTTTGTCAACAGGTTCCACGAAATTGAATTATGTTAGTTTAAAGCAAAAATCTTTAGTTCATCTAATTAAAAAAAACTACTTAAGATTAACAAGACATATTTAAGACTAACTAAATCAAGTTATGTTATATGAACATAGATGATATATTTTCAGGTTAGATAGTTTAGATTAGTTACTTCAACACATTTCTTATTTGTGGCAGTAAAATGTTAAATTTAAGTTAGATTAATTCAAATATTATATTTTCAGCCACCTTGTGCTTTATTAATTAGTTTTACATAAATCTATTTTGTCAACAGGTTCCACACAAATGAATTAAGTACATCCAACTTATTTTTTTAAATTTATTTTATTGCCAACACATTCAGTGAGCATTTGTGTAAACCCAGTCCAAAATAAAACACAACAGCTCATTAGGGTTAGTAATTAACAGTATGTAGACAGATGCAACATCAAGACTTTAAATTAAATGTCTGTATCTACCAGAAATAGAAGAAAAAAAAAAAAAAAACGCATTGAAGATCACATAACACATTGATAAGATGACACTTGAGTTATGCACATGTGATGCTAGTAAGGTCTGTGAGTGTTTTTTTTCTTTTAGTGGCTAAAATGGATAGCAAAGTTGCTATTTGCAATGATTGCTTAGGGTCAGTCCAGTAACACAATGCCAATGAAGTGCTTTCCTTTAACAATGCAAAGTGAAGTGTCCACCTCAACAGCCACAATTTAAAAAAAAAAAAATTATGTAACAACAACAACAACAACAACAACAACAACAACAATAATAATAATAATAATAATAATAATAATAATAATAATAAATAGTCCACTGATATTAGCAATCAAAGAAAATTACATCACCATCCCAAATAAAACTTTAACAAAACATGCCAACATTATGGTCTAACAATAAAACAGCTTGTCAGCGTTCAGTTTTTTTGCAACAGCACAGCAGTAACCATTTAACACTTGCCACTGTCAACATTTATTTTACCAGTGTTTGGGCAAAAAACTTCAGATGTAAACATTTTAACATGGAAACAATTGTTCGTCTTTAAAAGTCCACAAAATATACATTCATCCTGCATTCCCAACTTGGATGATCTGATATCCTCGTGTTGGTGTTGTTCCCAGACCATCATGAAAATGTTGTTCCAGGTTCAACATTGCAAGTGACCAATCACATTGTTGTGACGTTATTCTATTCCAAGCCATTTGTGCATTTATGAAATTCCAATGTTGCAAGGACAATATCAATTCTGCTTACTGTTTATTAAAGGGTTAGGGTTAGGGTTAGGGTCAGTTGATCGGCGGACAGAGGCGGTTTCACGCAGCTTAAGTACAGTTTTTTGTTTTACGCCGGTTTTTCCCGAAGTCGCAAAAGTATGACGTCACAACATTCGGATTGGTCACTTGCAATGTTGATCCTGGAACAACATTTAGTATGATGATCTGGGAACAACACCAACACGGGGATATCAGATCAACCTCCTAACTTACCCTTATTTTTAGTATGTATTGCAATTACCTTTACAATGCACACAATGTAACACAAACTGAATATGAACATATTTCCACCTCATAACAATATGCCTTGAACGCTAATATACACACCACCCTTCAACATTTCTGGTGCAGTATCATCTCTCAATTAAATCCTTTAAATCTCAATACTTTTGATTGTCTCTTAGCTTTCAGTCTTGAGGTTAACTGAGATTCAGTGCATATATCCCACCCATTAAGAGTGCACATGCAGAGGCCAGGTCTTCCAGGTCATGCAGGACACACTAGATGGTTATACCCACATCGGCTGGAGGAGTGCTGGCATCAGCTCTTTCGATGGTAAAGATAGCAAGGGTAATTTGTTCCAGCTCCCTCTGAACAGCTGTAGCTTAGACACAAAAACATAGAAAAATGGCATCCAGTTTTAAAAAAAAGAAAGAAAAAGGGCCAAAGCTACCCTTTAATGACGTAAACACAATATTAGGAACATGCACCCCAGTGCGCCACTATTTCAGACTACAGATTCAACGATAAATATAAATAGTTTGGGTATACAAGAAGATTTCCCAAAACATTTAAACAGGTTCCATGCAAATTACAACAACAACAACATTACAACATGCAACAACATTAGTTATTCAAAATTTGGTTTAATACAGATAAAAAACTAAACTAAAATTACCAACCAATTATTCTTTGAAGAGGATGCTTGGGTCTTCATTCAGGTAAAAAGGTAGTGCCCTGAGGACACACTCCCTCCCCTTTTCAATGGTTTCCTTCTGTAGAGAGTGGCAGAGATACAGGAAGAGAAAACAGAAATACTTTAGGATGACAGTAACTCACATTATACGCAAAATGAATGACATATCCACTGCACAGATAGACATGTACACAAGACCAACTAATCATCACATGGACATGAATAGTTAACCTGTTGGGCAGGGTTTCCACCACATTATATATGTCCATAATGGAGGTAAAGACAAACTAATACATCATCTTTTTTGCATTCAAAACATAACATAAAAACATTCACTTCTGGTTTAACCTAAATCAAGGGATCAGATTTTACATATGTTTAGGTAATTTAAATTTTCCAACGTTTTGAGTACCAAACTTTGTCTTGCTTAATATAAATGTAAGTGCACTGTGCAGCTACCATACACTAGCTGTTTAAATTTGAAAATGATCTTATTAGCCATAATATTTTGCTACCAACAGAATAACACACCTGTGTGGCTGGGGCCAAAGTTTGTCTAATTTTCTTCCCTGCAACGCCTCCTTTTTTCTTGAAGACTTTTATGAGCTGGTCAGTGTATTGGTCAAGTTGTGTAAAAAGCCTTGGAACATGTGCAGCAGTAGTAATCCTCACATATTCTGCTTCCACCTGAAAATATGTCAACAAACACAACATACTGTACTGTAAATATACATACTATATGTACACATATACAAACTAAAACTAATGTAGAAAGACCTCATTAAAGCTATAATTTTAACACAAACATTTACACAAAATGCTAATGGAGCCATTACAGCTTTTATTGTTATTTATCAAGTTCCAAAAAATATTGATCACAGCTGATCTGAAAAGAATTTCATGCCTCAGGCCCTTGAACTGCAACCTTTACCATGGTTCAGATGTGGAGACGAAATAACAGGGGCATGGGATGGGTCACAAAAGAAAACTTAACTTATAAAACAGTTTTGTTTTTAAAAGTATAACAGTTCACATACCACATACAAGCTCAGCAGTACCACATACACCACATCAGTATAGGAGGGAGCAGGTAAAGGCAGGATCTGAGATTTATAAAGTAAAACAAGAAATTCATTACTTAATTTCAAGAAGCAAATTATTGTTTGAATTACAACTAAATAAAATACTACTCAGAAGAAAAGCAAGAGATTGACACTGCCATGTGCTAACTTTCTATAGAAGCAATTATCACCAGGTCTGTCGACCTCCATTGTCTGTCCACTCATATGTCTTGAATAATTTTATTAAAAAAAATTAAGTGTGTACTTTCACAAACTGTAATTTATAACTACATTGATATGTATAACTCCGCTAGGAAACATGCTGTATTTACAGACCATTTTTACATAATACAGATTACTGATAGAGCAGAACAATGGTGTCACAGTGGCTTTCGCCCTTGACTTTTTGGATTTTAAATGTCACTTTATGCTATCCTTGCTATCCTATTCGATATTTCCGACTCTCGGATTACAGAAAAGGAATCCCAAGAAAGCAAATGGAAAAATAACCCCTTGAAAGAATAACCCCATGAACCCCTGTAGCTAATCCCTTAATAAAACAAAAAACAATAAAAATGTTTCTTACACAGTCCACAAAATAAGCATGTCCAGGACCCAGTAAAACTAATGTAAAACAAGCACACGCAAACGATATAACATGTCTTGTAAGACAAACGCAAAATATAACCATGCTGGACATATAGATACTACACAACATAGTCAAAGAAAAAAGTGGTCTTACCTCTCAAAGAAACAGCAGCTTGGCGCCAAAACAGCCTTTTTCAGTTAAATTTGCGCATGAGCAGGCACAAGCCGTGAAACCTTCTTGTTCTGCGCGGTTTCATTACAACTGTTTTTGCATTACTGCCACCTTGTGGATATACAAGGTATATCGATCCTCATTGACTTAACTTAAATGTTATGCGATCAAGTAACACATTAGTATTATGTACGTTGAATAATAGACACAATTACGTAGACTTGATTAGAAAAACATATGTTAACTTAACAAAAACATATATTTTAAGTAAAATGAAAATAAATAATTAATATACACTGAACAATCCACCTCATTCATTTTTTTGAGTGCATGACACACTGGGCTTTTTTTTTACTCTCTGTTTATACACCACTTAATCATTAATTATTATTCATCTTTGGTGCTCTTCCATTGTGTGTCTTTTGTTCTGTCTCCCTTTACTCACTTCCAACTGGTCATGGCAGATGGCTACCCTTTCTTGAGCCTGGTTCTGCCAGAGGTTTCTTTCTGTTAAAAGGGAGTTTTTCCACCCTTATCACCATTGTTGTTGGGTTTTCTTTGTATTATTGTCTTTGTCTTACAATATAGTGCCCCTTTGAGGTGGCCGTAGTGGTGATTTTGTGCTATATAAATAAAGATATAAAAATAAGTAAATAGAAAAACTGAACTGAAAATGTGAGTTTGTCAGAGCATAATATGGGCTGTATAGGCCCAGCTCGCTTTCCTCAGGGCTGCGTTTTTTTTTTCCTCCACTGCCTTTCATTTACTGTGAGCCCCATCTGCTCTGTGCATTTGCATTTGTTTCTAATGATTGTAGAAACAAATACATAAATAAATTTAAATGCTGGACATGATACATTTGTCCTAAGTCTGCTTCCGGATGGTAAACAGAATCATGGACCTGAAAGGCATGATTTTTGAAAGTGGTGTGGCACACATTTGAATATAAACACCAGTGAGATCAAGGTGATGACTGTTGATTTTAAGAAGGGGGCTGTAACACACGCTTGTGCTTTATTGCCAAGCCGAGTGTTTTAGTGGACAGTTCTTCATTCTCACTGTTGCCTTTACAGGCTGTTACCAATTGGCACACTCAGCGTTTTTGTTTGTGTTTTGTTACACACTACTGTTCTCTCTCAGCTACTCTTCCCCTCTAGATCCCAGCGTGCTGCTCAAATCGCACAGATATGACCTGATAATAATCTCCAGCTCCACTGGCCAGCCTCCCGTGGCACTGCCTCTGAACCCGCTGCACCACCATGAACAAAACCCCAAGACAGGTAAACTCATTCACTTGGGATAGCGTTTCATACATAACGGAGACCAGGTACGTCACCTATTCCCACCTGTGAACCACAGCCTAAGAGGCTCTCATGCATTCCTTCCAGTTTATGCTGGGCAGAGTACCACTAACACTGGAGCTGGAAGTCAACAAAAACAACATCATCATCTGCAATAAGAAGAGATGAAATCCTGAGACCACCAAAGTGGAAGCCTTCTACCATTTGACTGGCACTAGAAATACTGTTTAAAATTCTGAAAAAAAAAAAAAAAAATCAGTGACGAGTTCACCCAAGATGAAGTCCAACATCCTACAGAGCCCAGAAGATCCCCAGAGGGAGTTATTCAAATGCCACAAAAATTCAGCAAAAAAATGTTGGCTATGTCAACTCCAAACTACACTGATCAAATATCATTGAGAGGAAAACAGTATTTTATCATTGAGAGGAAAACAGTATTTTAGGACCAGAAAGAAACTGACATTGTTTGTCCTGAATATAAGGTTAAACTAACAGACAGCCTCTTATCACCAGTATTCTGGCAAAGACCTTTTCAGTGATGCCAAGTGTAATTCCTCCTAGAGTTGGACCACACCCTGCGGTCTACCTATATAGTATATCTATATCCACAATGTTTCCAAAAATATTTGCTTGTCTGCCTTCACACATATATGAACTTGAGTGACATCCCATTCTTACTATATTGGGTTCCAACTGTTTCTGCTTTGTTATGATATCATTAACAGCTAATTTTAGAATATTTAGTAGCGACAAAATGTCACAACTGGACCTTTTGCACATCCTATCAAGGTACTATGCTGGAATTCAGCTCCCAAGAGTGACCCATTCTTTCACAAATGTTTCTAGAAGCAGACTGCATGCCTATGTGCTTGATTTTATACACCTGCGGCCATGGAAGTGATTGGACCACATGAATCCAAAGATTTGGAATTATATGTGTGTGTGTGTGTGTGTGTGTGTGTGTGTGTGTGTGTGTGTGTGTGTGTGTGTGTGTGGAAAGACAGGTAGGTAGATGCATAGATAGCTGTTTTCAAAAATGCATATACATCTTCATAAATTCATTTATGTATCCTCATATTTAAATTATTTCTAATTATTTTCATATAACCATGTATTAAAATCTCTTAAAAAATATATAACTTTAAGGACAGTATGATAACCAGAAATATGGTTTACTGCCTCTTGGTAATGGAATAGAGGGTTAAGCTGTGAAATGAGCGCACTGGGTTGATTTATACAATCCATTAATCCATCAATACCTTTAGTGTCATGCATTGTTTTGTCAGTGCAGAATAATACTCTTAGCATTCTGCTGAAAGCTGATCATCCTACACCCTAAAAACTAAAACTGACATTTACTTAAAATTTTTGAGGCAACACTTTTACACTTAAAAATCTGTTCAATATACTTGATCAATTGAATAACTAAAGCTTAAACATATTAAGTTGAAATGAGTAATTGTAGTTGTTACACAAACATGAAAAAATTGAGTAAAGAACACTGACATTCTTGGTCAATGTAACTGAAATATAGATGGTCGGTTAATTCAAAATTTTGTTCCATTTACTTAATATTGTAAACTGAATGTAATCAAAATTGTACTTAATATTAAATATGGTAAATGGCCTGTATTTGTATAGCCCTTTGCTTAGTCCCTATGGACTGAAAAGCGCTTTACACTACTTTCAGTCATCCTGAATGTGTGTGTGAATCATTCAGTCATTCACACACTGGTGATGGCAAGCTACATTGCAGCCACAGCCACCCTGGGGCGCACTGACAGAGGCTGCCGAACACTGGCGCCACCAGGCCCTCTGACCACCACCAGTAGGCAGTAGGTGACTGAGACTGTTTTGAGCCACTGGTAGTCTAAAAACCAAACAAACTAATATGTAGTTGTGGAATTATGTATGAAAATTACCACATGTTAAACATTTTTCCAAATGAAAGTTTAATTTTCATAAACATGGCAATAACTCGAAATAAACAAGCACTAAAAAGACAAGAGCCTTTCCCCTTTTAGCTCAAAGCCTTACATACTTGAAGGATAAATGGCAAACCAGGACAGCAAACACAAAAGCTCAGAGTATTTAAAAAACAAAATGAACAGAACAATGTAAAAGGCTCATGGTACTCAATTACTCTATATTATTGTGTTTTACTTAAACTTTTCAGTTGTAGTTGCTGACAATAAATAATATTGATTTGAATAATTAATGATTTTAGTACAGGATACTGATGAGTATAGATACCTATTTGTCAAATATTTTGATTCAATTTTAAACAAAAATATTAAGTTCATGCAAAGAAGGTATTCTGTGAACTGCATACTGAATTTTTTTGTCTGAGATAAATGTAAATGAATACCTTAATTTAACACAAACACATACGTTAACATTTTAGACATTTATTTCAACTTATCAAACTCAAATAATTACTAAAAGGATATTCATAGATTTTATCAGGCTCATCTAATTTATATTTATAGTGATATTTACTAAGCCTCTGAATTACTTTTTAGAGTGTAGGAGTAACAAAGAAAATAGATGTTGAAATGCTGCTACTGCTTTTTATTTGTTCTTGTTTCTAATGTCTCTGTAAAGCACTTTGAATCACCTTGTTGTTGAATTGTGCTATACAAATAAACTTGCCTTGCCTTGCCTTACAGCAAAACAAATTTTAAAAATGCAATAATTACAATATAAACTGCGTAAATGACATGATATGATGTGAGCAGATTTTATTTTCTTTACATTTTAAATCTTTCAGATGATTGGTGAATATTACTTTCCCACAGAGCAGAGATGCTCTAAAACAGCGGTCTCCAACCTTTTTTGCGCCACGGACCGGCCTTTAAGGTGTCGCGGATAAATACAACAAAATAAAACTAGTACCGGTACCGAAAAAAAGAAGATTTATTCATAACACACGTGAAAAGACGCAGGAAAACCGAGTTAACGATAAAAACGATAACAAAATAACGCTGAAAACCGATAAAAACCCTGAAAACCATACATTTCACACCTGAGCCTCAACTCTCTCGGCCCAGTACCAAATGACTCATGGACCGGTACTGGTCCGTGGCCCGGGGGTTGGGGACCACTGCTCTAAAAGAGCCTTTTTGGTGAACAAAGTGATTTATTTCTTTTTAAAAACAAACCTTTTACATGATTGCCTTATCTTTGGCAAATTAAATCCATACAAAAACGGGGTCAGCATCGGCTGACAAATGAAAAGATATATAGATAAAATGATATTGACTTCATGTGGTAACTGAGCAACAATAACGCTGGAATCAATAGACTGAAAGATGCATCCGACAAACAGGTTTGACACTGAGACGAGCTGAGGGGTGCAAGTAGTCACGGCTTTCTGCTTGTTTTCTCTGGATGTTTTTCGACAAATTGCCAAAATCTTCACATAAGAGACTGAAATAAGATTGAATGGTATGAAAATACTCACAAAGACAAAGAATATGTCAGATATAAAGCTGTGGAATGAAAGTGAACATGAAAGTCGAATTAGTAATTGGTGGTCACAATACACATTTTCAATATTATTTCCACAAAACTTCAAACTGAAGACGAATGAGAATGATAGTATTACACTCAGGAATGAATATATCCACACAAGCAGAATCATGAAAAACACTCTCTCTGTGTTCATAATGACATTATAGCGTAATGGATGACAGATTGAGATATATCTGTCATAAGACATGGCTGCTAAACTACAAAACTCAGCAGGTGCACTTGTGTACATAAAACACATCTGCAGAAAACACCACGGCACGGTCACTTCATGCCTGTCTGAAAACATCTGTGAGAGCAAAAGAGGATACAGTGATGTGCTGATGTTTATCTCATTCACACATAAATTACAAAGCAGTATATACATTGGCTCATGTAGCTGTCTGTCCACACGTATGACCAAAATAAGGACTGTGTTGGCCACACATATAGAAAGGTACTGTCATGGTTTGCTGTGTGGCAGGCAGGAGAAGGACCCAAGATGCAGACTCACAGACACGGGGATAAACTCAAAAAACACAGCTTTATTGCTGGCCACGAGAAGTAATACAAAATAACCTAAAACTGGGAAAACTAAAGCATGAGCTGTACAAGGAACCGAACCACGGGGAGAATTACACACAACATGAGGGAGAACGCGACATGAGGGAGAACGCAACATGAGGGAGAACGCGACGCCGAACGCGACGCCGAACAGAGGGAGACTCAGACAGAAATACACAGAGGAAAGTGGGCACACACGGGGAACACAGGTGACACTGATAATCATAACGAGACAGGGCGGGGTGAACTGAACATGACATGTACAGGCACAGAGGTTCAGACAGGAGGAGAGAGAGCACGGGGAAAACACAGACATAACGGGCTGGGGAAACATGAAACAACCACAAAGGGAGACGAGGGCTCATAAATACACAGAGGGGCACACAGGGGGTAAAAGCCATGAAGGGAAAACACTTAGGGAACAACACAACAGGGCAACTCAGAAAACATGGCCTAAATAAGGAACGAAATACAAAAATACAAGGAACTAAGAATACTGGGCCCACATGGCCCAGGACCATGACAGGTACCAAAACAATATTATTACAAAATACAGGTATTTTAACTCCCCAACATTTCCATAAGCAGACAACACAAATGACACAATCTCACTGGAGTTTTCCATTTTCTGCATATCATATATTAAGCAAGATAGATCTGTAATCTTATGTATGATCCTTTTAGAAATGAAAAAAAGAGTACCTGAGCAAATTTTATGATCTTTGCTTTAGGGTCTGTTTTACAAATACATGTTACCACATCATGACATATTCCTTTTCAGCAGCTGTTCCACCTGTGTTGAAATGTGCACATTAAAAATCAAAAACACCAAACAGTTTAAAACTTAAATGTATAGATTCATCAGCTTTCAATAACACATAACATTATACTGCTGCTTCCCTCCCAGCTAAAAGCCTCTGTTAACATTTATATCTGCGGCACACAGGAGAAGAAATGAAGTGGGTGGGGCTGAATTCGATAGTCATGGTTAGAGAGGTCATTATTTCCTTTGAAAACATCAAGGGCTGCTGCTCTTCTGACGTCACTTTGCTCTGCGCATGATGCAACCTTTGGGCAAACCTTGGACTTTTGGGCGGTGCTGTCAAGTTTGTTGGCTCTCTGTCATAGAGTATCACTTCCTGTTCCTGTTACAATACACAGTGGTGTTTTTTGTGTAGCCAATTTAATTAAAAACTAATAGATAGCCTGTAATTTCATGGTGTAATATTACGTGCTTCATCGAAAGCACATGCTCTGTTATTTTCACAGTATTCATTTACTGTGGCTTTAGGGATTTGCTAGCTTAGCATAGTTTGTAGCCAACTTGCTAGCAGTATGGCCTCCTCACCTGTCCCTCCTGCACCTTTCTGCTCATTTGTCTCAGATGTTTTGTTACTCCTCAGCCTCCTTTAGTATTAACAATATTTGTAATAAACATAGCCTGTTTGCGGCCCCTCAGGCCAGGATCACGGGCTTCACACTCTCGAAAACCCATAGCTAGCCAGACAGTGCAGATGAAGGTAGTGTAGCCAACGTAAAATTATAATTCACTACAGTAGTAATGACACCTGGTTACAGCAGTTGGATATCACCTAAATTAATATTGAATCGATGTGTAACTTTGCAAAACAATGTTGGATTCCAGCATTTTCTGCCCCCCCAATCGGAGCAGGAGCAACATGTTTAGTTGTATGTTCTCCTTAAATTGCTGGCTACCTGAGTGATGTCCAAACAATGACTGTCAGCAGCTAACCAGAGTTGGGACAAGGAAGCAGAGTTGACATCAAGTGGATGACATCAAGCTGTGTGCCAAAAGTGAACGAGACATCGATTCACTGATCCACACCACCATGATATACAGCAATGACATCGGAATTCCATAGAGGACAATATTTTAAAACATCTATTTATACTCATATGTGTTTAATATAATATTTTGTTTGCAAGAATAATAACATTTGCTTTCACTGAAAAAATAGATAATCTCACTAGAAAAGAGGATATTACATGTTAAAAGTTGATTTTAAAAAAAAAATCTAAATGAAACAATAGATCATGTTAATGCAAATATATGAAGTCAGCAGGCTTTATTTTCTTCATGCCATGTCCACAAACAATAAGATAATTGCTGAATGTTATTCTACCACACAGGAAAGATATTGAACAAGGAGATGTATTTTCTGGTAAACAGAAGTCCTTTACATGATTACCTTTTCTAAATTTTCAAAATAAATTCTCATTTTAACAAACCCATTGTTTGCATACCCATAAATGTTTTGTTTGCAAGAATAGTGCCATTAACATTTCACCAAAGGAGTTAAGAGGAAATTTGAGTCTGTAAAGAGCTTTTGCTGTATGTATCAATAAATGAATAAAATATGTCTATGAGATCATTGCTAAATATCACTCTCCCACAGAGTAGAGGTTCTCTAAAACAGTCTCTTGCTAAAGAAAGTGATTTATTTTCTTTTAAAAAGTAGCCTTTTAAATGAGTGCCTTATCTTTGGCAAATTAAATCCATACAGGAACGGGGTGAGCATTGGTTGACAAATGAGGACATACATAGGTAAAATTATACGGACCTCGTCCGGTACCCGAGCTATTAAAAACCTAAAGTCAATAGAGTGAAAAATGCCGCCAACAAACAGGTTGGACACAGAGACAATCTGAGGAGTGCAAGTAGTCACGGCTTTCTGCTTGTTTTCTATTGATGTTTTTCGACAAACTGCCAAAATCTTAAAGTAAGAGACTGAAATGAGAGTGAATGGGATGAAAATACTCACAATGGCAAAGAATATTTCAGATATATAGCTCTGGGTTGAAACTGAACATGAAAGTCTTATCATTAATTGGTGGTCACAATAAACATTTTCAACAATATTTCTGCAAAACTTCAAACCAAAGATGAAAGAAAATGAGAGTATAAAACTAACAAGTGAAAAAATCCACACAAGCAGAATCAATAAAAACACTCTCTTTGTATTCATAATGACATTATAGCATAATGGATGGCAAATTGAGATATATCTGTCATATGCCATGGCTGCTAAACCCCAAAACTCAGCAGGTGCACTTATGTACATAAAACACATCTGCAGAAAACACCACGGCACGGTCACCTCATGGCTGTCTGAAAACATCTGTGAGAGCAAAAGAGGATACAGTGATGTGCTGCCATTTATTTCATTCACACATAAGTTGCTGAGCAGTATATACATTGGCTCATGCAGCCTTCTGTCCACACGTATGACCACAATAAGGACTGTGTTTGCCACACATATAGAGAGGTACCAGACGAGTATTATTATGAAATAAAGGTATTTCAACTCTCCAATATTTCCATAAGCAGACAGCACAAATGAAACAATCTCACTTGAGTTTCCCATTTTCTCTATAATATGTTACAGTGGATAAGATAGATCAGTAATAATGATATATTATATTCATTAGAAAGAAATACCAGACATCAATATAGCTGAGCAAAGTTTCTATGATATCATTCAAATACTGTTTTACACACACGTTACCTGATTATGGCACATTCCTTCTCAGCAGCTGTTGCACCTGTTGTACAATGTCCACATTAGCAATCAAAAACAAACAGCAAGTAGTTTTATACTTTAAAAGATTTAAGATTCAATTACACAGATTCTTACATATTAAGAACTCATAACAATAAACTCAGCTGCTTCCCTCCAGGTTGAACAAGACAAAAATAAGCTTCTGCTAATATTTATAGCTGCAACACAGAGGAGGAGGAGGAGGAGGAGGAGGAGGGACAAACGGTGGCATTCTTTTCTTTTGACAGATATTCCTGAGTTTTTGTTTGTTTTAAATAAGATACTGTCACGTCCGGTGTGGCAGACGTGTGGAGTTGTAGAAAGGACCCAAAAGGCGGCAGCTCTGGTGCAGGTGAGTATTTATTTACAGGAGTGGGTACAAACAGCAATGGTGGGTGAACATGAAACTGGAAAACCTAAACTGGGTAAAACTAACAAAACAAACCAGAAACGAAGATGCAGGGAGGTCCGGGGAAATACATACTGAGAGACACAGGGAGACCAAGGGGAAACAACATAGACGAACCAGCAACGACTAAGACAGAAGACAAGACTTAAAAACACTCAGAGAACACAGGGAGATCACACACAGGTGGGGGACACAGCTGGGAGTGATTAACGTGACGAGACTCGGGAGGCAAACTGAAAACACTCACATAAGACGCAGACCTTCAAAATAAAACAGGAAATGGTAAATGGCCTGTATTTATATAGCGCTTTTACTAGTCCCTAAGGACCCCAAAGCGCTTTACATATCCAGTCATCCACCCATTCACACACACATTCGCACACTGGTGATGGCAAGCTACATTGTAACCACAGCCACCCTGGGGCGCACTGACAGAGGCGAGGCTGCCGGACACTGGCGCCACCGGGCCCTCTGACCACCACCAGTAGGCAACAGGTGAAGTGTCTTGCCCAAGGACACAACGACCGAGACTGTCCAAGCCAGGGCTCGAACCGGCAACCTTCCGATTACAAGGCGAACTCCTAACTCTTGAGCCACGATCGAAAGACATACACGCAATGACACAACACACAAACTTCACACAGACTGGGGAACACATAGGAACATGAAAACAAAACCCAGAATAATAATAACTACTAAAACATAAACACGGAGTCACAAACTCTGGATCATGACAGATACACTGTAAAATCATTACATCAACACATCAGTTATTACAAGTCTTTAGTATTGTAGAAGATAACTTTTTTCTTATTATTAAGGGAATTCAAATTTCTCCACAAATGTTTTGAAACAGCCTAAAACTTGCCTGACCTGAACCTGAACAGTGTTCGGTTACTGGATGAATGTGCAAACCACCATTTGTCCATAGGGTGCACATGGGACCAGGATGATTGATTTTGTAATTGTATCTTCAGTTCTGTATGTTCTGTACACTTGAGTGAAGATTGGCACTAAGCTATCAACTGATTGCCATCTGGTGGTGAGTTGGATCAGGTGGCGAGGGGGAGGATGCTGGACAGACCAGGCACACTCAAGTGTATAGTAAGGGTGCACTGGGAATGTCTAGCAGAGGCCCAGTCAGCGAGATCCTAGACTCTCACTTCTGGCAGACTTTAATAGCATTTCTAGGGACGCGTCCCGCATGGTGTTATGTCCCGGCCTAGGAGTAACCGGGACCCAACATGAAGGTGCAACTCCGCGCTCCAACCACTCCTGAGAAAGGTCAGCAAAGGCGCATGAAGGTGCTAGCAGCAATTTATTTACTTCGGACATGAGCTGTGCCCAAAATAACAAACAGAAAGATTTCTAATGTTCCTTAAGCTTTCCTTTTAAAACAAATGCGAACAAAAGACAATTTTCTAACCTACACTCCCTTGTCAAAAACATGAGAAAAAGGGTTCAACAAAAAAGGGCTTCTCACTCCTACTAAATCTGCTGCAGTGCTCAATATATACAGTGAATACACAATTACAAGCAATGTTTAAACAACTATTTACAAAGGTGCTCTTATCTCACACAAGATATCTCATTTACTGACAGCTCACACATTGCAAATTTTGACCCGATTTTTCTTCCTTTCAGCTGATTGGCCAATGTCATATCAATCACAAATGTAACAATCCAATCAGCGAACAGATGTGTTTGGCTGTTGAAGGAGTGCTAAATTTGTGATTGACATGACATTGATCAATCAGCTGAAAGGAAGAAAATTCGGGTCTAAATTTGTACTTGTAAGTTGAAATCCACACACAGCCAAGAATCTGAGCGCAGAGTTTTTTATTTTTTCTTTGTATCTGTAACCAGACCTTAACAAAAAAAAGTTGTAACTCGTGTAAATATTTTTTTTACAAACACAAATCTTTTTTACACACATGCAAATTCTCATCTGTAGATGCACATACCATTCATTCATTCTAAAACCTTTATCACCAAAGGTATCATTACACCTTTAATCATGAATAATAACATTCCTGATGAGTTCCACAATTTCATAAACATTAGTGCCCCCATTAGAGATGCAGACCTTTGAACTTGGTGAATAAACTGAGCACTTATAAAAAACTTAAAAACAACTGAAGGAACGGATGTCTCCTCTTTAGTATAGAAGATTGTCTGGACTGGTTGTGGAAGGAATTACCTTCATTATCCCCTACACTGTTAAAATTGTTATTTCTCTTCTTCTTTCTGCTGTTTAGTTTTCTACAGTTTATTCTATTCACTGCAACTGAGAAATACTTACCTCTTTAACATTCATGGAGCCTTATTTCTTCAAAGGGACAGAAAAGGTGTTAGAGAGAAGTAAAACAAGTAAGTAAGGTAAGTTAGGAGGGAGCAAGAAGGAGAGCTGGAAGGGGAGCGCCCGATCTGGCTTCCCACACCTCCCCACCGGATCAGGCTGTATGCTCTTCCTCCCCACTGCCTCTCAGAAAAGGGAACAAGAGCAGAGGGGAGAAGAGCGGAACATTTTCTTTAGCTGATTTTATAACTGCATTATGCTTGTCCTACTAGACCTAGTCTAAATATATAGTGAAATGTAGTGCCCACTATCTCATTCAGGGATTACCATTACTACAGGCAGCAACCACTTTGGAATTACAGCATTATTGCAGGTGAATGCGGCACCTGCACGAGGAGGCAGTGCCACTTACTTTAATTTAAAATACCAAGATAGCAACAGACTCTGTGATACAGTGGAATGGATGTACTGACTCGAGGGCAAATCCGCTCCACTGTGTCACCCAATTCTGGAACTGGCACTAGGCAAAGAAACCCGGTTCCTTGATTTTCTCATTACAAAATAACTGGGGTTCTTTTTGTGTGTGTGTTCATGCATGAGTTAGTCTGCATTTGTGATTGTAGGCCTATGTGTTCCTGTGTTCTATGTGGAACTTCATGAAAAGGGATTGAATATCACAATTATGTTGTTTGGCCTTTGGAGTAACATTGCATCCAGGGAAAAGATCTTGTGTGCATTTGCTGTACGTTGGTATATGGTATCATGAGCATGATCTGTCTGCATATATATTCCCTCTCTCACTGTTCTGGGGTGACGATGTTAAGGACAGTGTAAGAACCAAAATTTGGTTTCCTGCTTAAGAGCAATACAATACTATAGAGGGTTACATGAGCCTGTTAGTTTATTTTAAATAAATTCAAAAAAAGACACAATTTTGGACTTTTTAATAAATTGCTGTGTTTAGAATTTAGAAAAATTACATGTTGCCAAGTAGTTCTTTGCAAAGAACTTAAAAAAATTAATTGCATGGTTATTTTGTGAATATAAGTAAATCTGCTGAACAAAGACATTTATTTTCTCTTTAAGAGAAACCTTTGATATGATTGCCTTATCTTTGGTAAATTAAATCCATACATAAATGGGGTGAGCATTGGTTGAAAAATGAGGACATACATAGGCAAAATTATATGAACTTCATCTAATACCTGAGAAACTACAGACCTGAAGTCAATAAAGTAAAATATATACCCGACAAACAGGTTTGACACAGAGATGATCTGAGGGGTGCAAGTAGTCACAGCCTTCTGCTTGTTTTCTTTCGATGTTTTTCGACAAACTCTCAAAATCTTCATGTAAGAGACTAAAATGAGACTGAAGGGTATGAAAACACTCACAGTTGCGAAGGATATATCAGAAATAAAGCTTTGGATTGAAACTGAACACGAAAGTCTAATTATTAATTGGTGGTTGTTAGATTTGTATTGTTGATTGTCATTTATGCTTAGAAATATTTACTTATATATGCTTAGAGTTTTGTAATTAGTTGTAGATTGGTAGAGGTTTTGATCCTTGATAGTCTGCAAACTTTGTGTGTATTAGACAGCACTTTGGGAGCATGAGAGGTCATACCGTGTCTTATTGTTTTATGGTAGGATTAACGTAGCTACGTCTGTTCTAGTCTAGGTGCTCTTTGTTTAGATGAACTGCAGGACTTCCTCACCGTGTTATCTAGGATGAACCATCTAGGGTGAGGGGGAGGCTACCCTCTTCCTGACCAAGGATGTTTGACCCTTTGATCAGCAGTCCCCACACACACACACACACACACACACACACAGGCAAGGTACTCTTTGTTTGTATGTAGACGTCGTATGTTAATGAACCTATGCATATTCATGTAACCTCAATAAAAGGACAGTGTATGGGAGAACGGACGAGACCAACTGGAGTCAAGCGGTTGTCCGGTTCTCTCCCGTGCACGAGTAACATGAAGAAGTTTGCCTACTTGCGTCTTGCTTGCAGTGTAATTATATTGTCTTAACGTTCCAGCGAATAGGTTTATGCTACAAACCTATCATTAATTGGTCCTTCGATGCCAGAGCCCTGGAATCGCATTCACCGAGGGGACGAGGGACACGCTGAAAGACTGACGTCAGCCAGGAAGTTCCTGTGGATTCGCTGTATGTCTTTTCTCCTCGATGAATGGCGATTGGCGGGATTCGAGGCTGATATTACACGCTAAGCAACACCGAGTAAGTTTAGAGTCCAACTCTATAACTGTACGTCTTCGCCGCTCAGTGGGGCGTTGTCCGTGGCCGCTTAGTGGGGCTAAAATTCGCCGTCTAAGTGGGGCGATGTACAAGGCCGCTCAGTGGGGTTTTTTGTACAGAAGCATTAAGTCGCAGAGTTGCGCAGTTCGAACTTTTTTTGGTTCGCCGTCTTAGTGGGGCGAAATACAGACCGCTGTGTGGGGTACTGTAGTGAGTTCTCCACCGCTCAGTGGGGTGTTGAGAAGTTCCGCGGGGTCCAGATTGTGCTGGACAGTAGGCCTATTTTGTGTTGTTGTCATTGTCGTCGTCGTTGTTGTTGTTGTTGTGTGTGCGGAGCAGAACATGTGGTCTGTGACACCGACTGTTGTTGTTATCATGGGTTTCTAAGCAACCAAGAGTGAGTCGGAGGGAGACAGACGTTTGTGCTGGACTTTGCTCCTGGCAGCACAAAGTATTTATGTAAAAAAGAGAGAGAGCGACGGCTCCACAGCTGCGCGGGTTCACGCGAGCGCGGTCACGCGGACCTGAGCCGTGCGGTTAATCACAGGCTTATAAATGGAAGAGATTCAAATGTTAGAAGTTTTCAGAAAACACACCAGCCTTGGAGAGCTGTGGAGAAGGCCAGCCCACATCAGCAGCACTTAAGATATGCTCTGGTGAATGGCTTTCCCCCCACCCCTTGCTGACACAATGTTTATTCTTTAGCTTGCCCTGATCGACAGCAGCCTGTGTGCCAGACCATAGATTTAATTGAGGTGGATGGTTGTTAAAAGTAATCTACATTAAGCTTGTGGTTGCTTAAATTCAGTACAATGACATGTGAGGTGAAGTGATATAGATAAGTATTTAAACTCATGAAGTGCATAGAGGCACTTGACCTGTGTGGAAGACTGTCGTCTTATTATGAGCCATTGTTGAGATATAGAGCACATCTGTGAAAACAACTAATATGCTCAACCCTGTATGAAACATCTAAAAATACATGATGGAGAAGCTGTGTTGAATATGTAAGTGTAAGACTTTGCCACTGTGGGCAGAGCATGCAACTACTGTGTGATGTCGCGTTGCAGTTTTGTTTTTGTTTTTTGAGCTGATGAGCAAGCTACACATTATCAGATCAAGAGCTGTCTGAGAACTACTCAAAGAGAGGGAAACAGAGAGTGTGCAGCGTTTCCATGAGCAGTTTTTCTGCACCTTGACTCGTGTGTGTGTGTAGCATCAGCATCATGTTTTTGTTTATTTGTTTTGTTGGATTAAAAATAATTAAATAAACTGGTGATCATGCTTATGGATCACCATGGCACATATCTCCAGCCATATGGTTTATTTATGCAGATGAAAAAGTGAGTGTGAATGTGTCTGACATCACAGTGTTTTTGTGCACTGTGCAAAAGTGATTGCCTCTGATTGTGAGTGAGAGCGGTGATTTTGCAGACCACCAGCTATTGTGAAGAAAAAAAAAAAGAGTGAAAAAGAGACAAATTACTACATTGTAGACGAAGAGAAATAATCATAGGAAAAAGGTTTTGTGTTGATCAGCCGAAAAACAACTACAATGTCATTTTCTGCTTTTAAGAAAGGATTGTTCACACAAACACAGACAGAGAGAGAGAGAGAGAGAGATGTGTGTTGATTAAGCAGTGATGATAATAATGAAATGTCTTAGTTTGTCACTTTCAGGTGAAAAGCAGACCTGAATCAATTTTCCACATGCAGCGGTCGGAAGAAAGTTATAGTTTAACATCATTGGAAACATGCAGGCCAAGTTTCTGGCTGACTTATTTACAGTGCCATGTGTTTCTCAACCTCACAAGCGAGCTCACTCCTCCCTGAAGATAAGGAATGCAGCTCCATGATAAAGAGACAGCAGCAAGTCCTGAGCACAAAAAGTCCCAGCAAAGCAGCAGCAATGTGGATAAACAGCAACAGCAGAAGAAAGCAAACCCATCTTCCTGTCTGATTGGATGAATTCCACGGAGGGGCGAGCAAGATGGCGGTGGCAGCATGTTGAAATGCTCAAAAAGGACTGAGTGACTTGGGCAAGCCACATGCAGCTAGCATGCTGGCTAGCGACATGAAAGAAATGGACCCTTCATGATGCGTTCAACGTGCCAGCGCTGTGGTGGGAAAGGCTCCATCATAAACACGCCCTGCACCGAGGTTCAGGCCAAGAAGAAGAAGACGGTGACTTCCAAGCCCAAGAAGGTCGGCCTCAGCGTGGGCGAGCTGATTGTGAAAGCCGTGGCCGCTTCCAAGGAGCGCAACGGCCTGTCCGTGGCCGCCCTCAAGAAGGCTCTGGCTGCCGGAGGCTACGATGTGGACAAGAACAAGGCCCGTGTCAAGACCGCCATCAAGAGCCTGGTGGCGAAGGGCACTCTGGTGCAGACCAAGGGCACCAGGACCTCCGGATCCTTCAAGATGAACAAGGCTACTGAGAGCAAAGCCAAGAAGCCCGCCGCGGCCAAAGCCAAGAAATCGGCAGCAGCTGCTAAGAAGTCGCCCAAGAAGGCAGCAGCAGCACTTCAGCTACTAGACAGGACAAAGCTGAAGGAGAACTGCCAGGACTGTTGAAGAGGGAGAGGACAAAAGAGTGAGAGGACAACAGAGTGAGAAGACTAGGTGAGAACACATAGGAATTATTTAATGTGGGAAATCAAAATTTGGGTTAGCAAACCTGGGGAAAAGAAAACTGACTGCTTAAGTTGGAAAATTGAGACGGAGTCTGAAACATTGCGAAAATAGAAACATATACAAAATCACACACACACAAGCAGAACATGCATTAACCCTACTAACAATTCCAAACACAAAATGACTCATGAAGACTCATAGCACATTAGTTAAGAAATGATTAAATAATAGCAGAGAAATGTGTAGGAAAGGCAGCTTTAAGAACATGCTCTGCTGGAGATCCAGCTCCACAGACATGCATTAGACCTGCCTAATAACACAAACCCATGCAATGAAAATTAGCTTGTTATCTTTCATCAGTGTTACAATAGTGTCAATTTAGCAGACACTTGTTATCAAATACTGAATTTATCCTAAAGAAAAAAAATTGACTCTACAAGTTACAGGACAACAATTTAACTTTTGTGGGAAAAAAAAAAAAGATCCTGGTTTGACCAACCAGTGATCAGACAATAAATTTAGTTGTTAAAATGGTAAATTGGGAGAAGCTTCCTGCTTGATTGAGGCAGCATAAGTAATTTACTGTATGAGGGAAATTGTCTTTTGTGATACTATTTTGAACATGCTTTTCTGTCGTCCTGTCAACTTAGTGGGTTAATAGCTGATATGCAAATTAGTTGATCGGTTTTAGATTAATGAAAGGTGATTGAATTCTAGCACGAGTGAATGAGATGTGTTGGAGTTTGTTGTGTGTTGAGTAGAGACTCTAAAACACTGAGTTTCCTGCTTTGATGTGCGAGTGAATCCTGTATTTAGATACACAACTCTGAATACGTCAGAACAGACTGTTTTGTGAAGTGCATGACAGCATGTCACATGTTTTATGATGAAGGGAAAAAGGAAAAATTGAATAAAATAGATCTGTGGCTTAAATGAGTGAAGAGCACAGACCGGGTGATTAAACTCATAGCTAATATGACATTAGGGTTATGTTGTGTGTTGTGCAGCTGATGGTTGATTTGGAGTGAATCTAGCTGATGATTTTTCTTTTGTTGTGAAGTTGAGCCTGCCGATTAGTATGATGGTATGATAAACCATGCTAATGGTATGATTTACCCTCCTGAGATGAGGAGCTTGTGTCATGACTTAACAAGGCCTTTTTATTTTGATACTTTCACAGTGCACTGAGAGTTTGGTTTGATAATCTCTGTTATTTTTTATTTTTCATTTTTGAACAAGCACTGATTTTTGCTTGTGAATTTCTTTTCTTTGAGCAGATCTGCAAGTCGGGAATTAAAAGCGTTACACGTCGTCAAGAAAATTGTTGCAAGTGAGTTTCTCCACATTTAAAATGGGTTCAGGAGAAAGCCACTTATTTGGGACAATTAGGAAATGAGAGTCCCCCCCAAAAAGGATTCAACGAGGAAATCCAGTCTAAATTATTTTTCTTTTTGAAATAACGTCGTTTTGCTGAGCGTGGAAACGAATGCGATGATAATTTCCACAATTAGCAAAAGAAGGAACCACTGAGTGAATGAGTAAGAATTTTAAAATATCTGACTGACTGACTGAACATGATTATGTGAAGCTAACCCCCACCTGACAAAGGTGCGGATGAACCCATGTGTTTCCTTTTACAGGAGCAGAAAGATGACAGCAACACTCGAGGTTGCATGATGATTTAACCTTTTAAATGCCATTTTCTGTGTCTGTGCATTTATCAGGTGTGTTATTCATAGGCTTGAGTTGCTCACAGAGATATCTGTGACAAAGTATGCATACGCCTGCGCAAGCGCTAATATTTTCATTTTCTTTTCTTACAGCATGCCAGTTCTTCATGTGAATTGATGATGCGATTTATACCAGGACAACTGGTTGATGTTTTTTCCTACTACAGGATTTCTGGGTTTATGTGTGAGGAAAACTGTGTTTACAGGTTATGAGTGGTGATGCTGTTGCATTGTGTTGATGGGAAAATGTGAAGGTTACTTTGATAATGTGAATAACCTGTGTGAAATTTCCTGTGTTGAGAACTGGTGTTACTTCTTTCCACAGCTAGGGTTGACTTTATGGTGTTTTTATGGCACCTCTGGAACCTGTTGACCTGTGTCTGACCTCTGTCTGACTACAGTCAATGTGTATTGCTAATGTTAGTTTCTTTGAGAATGCTGTGGAAGATTCAACTGAAACGGACAAGTGACATGTGTAAAACAAATAAGAGATACAGTGTTTCTGGGATAGTTTGATATGGGCTCATTAGCTGGCCACTTTTGAGCCCATAGTAATATATAAGTGGAGTGACTTTGCTTAAGAGCAGTCACCGATTACATTAATGTTGCCTGAGTACATGGGATGATCCATGTCTGAGGCGACTTATGAAAATAATTGTAGTTTACTGATTTGAGAAAACCTGCACATGACACTTGTCTTGCTGATGTTGAATGCTTTTTGTCCTTATGATACAATTGTTTACAGGTATGGAGTTTGATTTTACTTCCAGATTTTGTTTTCCAGGCCATGATGGTGTGTATGCAGGCTCCTGGGAGAGCCAGGTGTTAGGCAAACTTAATATGCGAAGCACACTAACATTTTCATTGCAGGATTATAGGTCCAGGGTGGTGCTGCTCCAGGGGAGGAGATGCCCTGATGTTGCCTGGGATATGATCTAGCTAATCTTTTTCTTTAAGACTGGAATCCAGGTTTGGTGAGTTGACGCATGGGTGTGTCCATGCGTCAAGAGGAGGGGTCCAAGGATTAACATTAAACAATGTTTTTTATTATTGTTGCAGTGATTTGTGTGATAGCCGTTTATTTACAAATATTAAACCTATGCAAGTGGTGCATCCATGTTCAGATGAGGCTTTGATGGCCTATAAGTGAAGTTCACTGAACTAAAGAATGTGGTTTGATGATTGTTGACATGCTCTCCAAATAGAAGTTTTTCTTCTTAGCAAGGAAATACAGGCGCAGCAGTAATCTCCTGAGAAATCTTCAGAGGCCCAGTGAGAAGCGTGAACCATTCCAGGCATAGCTGACAGCCAGGCAGTGGTTGAGGTCAAAGATCAAGCTGGTTGGGGCCCATCATGAAATCAGACCTTGGAGCCACAGCAAGGACCATGAAACTGCCTGCAAAATAGAGGAGAGGATCGTCCACAAGATGGGAGAGAGGCTTCAGGAGGATCAGAGATCATCTTCAGCACAGCAGACATCACACAGAGAGCTGTGCTACTAAGCTTCCAGGAAATCAAGAGGAGACTTCCCACAGCAAGATTTTAAATAAAATGAAAGATTCAATATTGACGCTGAGGAAGACAACTAAGGTGTACGACGTGCTCTGCCTTAAACCTTCAGCAGCGTTGGAACATGAAAACTCGTGGGATGAGGGGAGCGTGCCAAGCTCCATCGACAGCGCAGAAGGAGTTCGAGGATGACATCATGATTCTGTGAAAGCACAGGAACCAGAAGCTATGGTGGTGATAACAGCAGTTTCCTATGAACATCACCTAACGCTGTGCCACTGTACTGTGCATACGATGACACTCTGAAGGCTGCTGGGATCATAACAGCAGTAAGATGACGGAACCCAGCACCCTTTCCACAGAGAGCTTTTTCTGCAGAGCGTGGACAATTAAGGAGTCATAAATCCCCCTCACAAGACGAAGGTCTGAAGTCAGGTGATGGGGGCTGGTAAGAGGCCATAAAACTAGAGTGCTGAGAGGTCTGCAGCTTGGAAATAGCTGAGACCCATGTTGACGAACCACAAAACCAACTAGTATGTTTGAATGTCTATTCTACATACATTTGGACTCTGGTCCTATGGACAGTGATGGAAACAACTGGAAGAGACATTCATGATGCCCTGCAGAGCTTAAACCACTCTGCAGAGAGACATGTGATGTGCACACCCGGAGGAAGCATTACCAAGCTGAGATGTTTTTGAAAATGTTACTTTTTTAGTTTCACTATTAAAGTAACAATTTCTTTGGTTGCTCGTAAGATGCAGTTTGCCATGAGATGAGCTCAATGAATGGGGTAACTGCTAATACATTTATTAAACTGTGTAACTTTTACAGTAATTTAGGGTGATTTGACATATGCTGAGTATAAAAAGGTTTGCATTGAAACTGTCAGACATGAGGTATTCATACCTGGGAACTTTTCAGGCATAAAGGTCAAAAAGGGGGGAAATGTTAGATTTGTATTGTTGATTGTCATTTATGCTTAGAAATATTTACTTATATATGCTTAGAGTTTTGTAATTAGTTGTAGATTGGTAGAGGTTTTGATCCTTGATAGTCTGCAAACTTTGTGTGTATTAGACAGCACTTTGGGAGCATGAGAGGTCATACCGTGTCTTATTGTTTTATGGTAGGATTAACGTAGCTACGTCTGTTCTAGTCTAGGTGCTCTTTGTTTAGATGAACTGCAGGACTTCCTCACCGTGTTATCTAGGATGAACCATCTAGGGTGAGGGGGAGGCTACCCTCTTCCTGACCAAGGATGTTTGACCCTTTGATCAGCAGTCCCCACACACACACACACACACACACACACACAGGCAAGGTACTCTTTGTTTGTATGTAGACGTCGTATGTTAATGAACCTATGCATATTCATGTAACCTCAATAAAAGGACAGTGTATGGGAGAACGGACGAGACCAACTGGAGTCAAGCGGTTGTCCGGTTCTCTCCCGTGCACGAGTAACATGAAGAAGTTTGCCTACTTGCGTCTTGCTTGCAGTGTAATTATATTGTCTTAACGTTCCAGCGAATAGGTTTATGCTACAAACCTATCAGTGGTCACAATACACATTGTGAATAATATTTTCACAAAACTTCAAACTGAAGATGAATGAAAATGAGAAAATAAAACTAAGAAATGAATACACCCACACAAGCAGAATAAACAAAAACACTCTCTCTGCCTTCATAATGACATTATAGCGTAATGGATGACAGATTGAGATATATCTGTCATAGGCCATGGCTGCTAAACTACAAAGCTCAACAGAAGCACTTGTGTACAAACAACACATCTGCAGAAAACACCACGGCACAGTCACCTCATGGCTGTCTGAAAACATCTGTGAGAGCAAAAGAGGATACAGTGATGTGCTGGCATTTATTTCATTCACACATAAATTACAAAGAAGTATATACATTGGCTCATGCAGCCTTCTGTCCACACGTATGACCAAAATAAGGAGTGTGTTTGCCACACATATAGAGACATACCAGACCAGTATTATTACAAAATAAAGGTATTTTAACTCTCCAACATTTTCAAAAGCAGACAGCACAAATGACACAATCTCACTTGAGTTTTCCATTTTCTCCATAATATCCCACAGTGACAAAGATAGGTCAGCAATAATATATATTACATTTGCTAGACAGCAATACAACGACCAGGTATAAATTGCCAAGAAATGTTTCTACTATGATACCGTTCAAATGCTGTTTTACACACACATGTTACCTGATTATGTCACGTTCCTTCTCAACAGCTGTTGCACCTGTTGTACAATGTCCACATTAGCAATCAAAAACAAACAGCAAGTAGTTTTATACTTTAAAAGATTTAAGATTCAATTACACAGATTCTTACATATTAAGAACTCATAACAATAAACTCAGCTGCTTCCCTCCAGGTTGAACAAGACAAAAATAAGCTTCTGCTAATATTTATAGCTGCAACACAGAGGAGGATGAGGTTGCTGAGGTTCAATTCTCGACCTCACCGATCCTTTAATAATGCAGCTGGAGAAGAAGAGTCAGATGAGGCTGAAGTATCCTTTCATCAAAGCTTTATTACCAATGCGCATTGAGAGATCACACTACATGCAGCCACAGCAGTGGATCTGAGCAGCAACTCCTCAGTCTGTTCATTATAAAGGCTCTGGGCGCTTCCTTAAGGGACTGCCCCTATAGTTATCTAGTAGTAACACAAGCATCTTGCAACCTTTAGCTTACATGCTCAGTCACAGGGACTACAGGTGAGCCCACCCTCATGCTCGCTACAGTCAGCAAAACAAGTCATAAAAAGAATACATGTTGTTTCCTTATCAACCACACCCAAGGACACACCCCCAAACATTCACATAGAAGGGTACACTCCCCAACTGTTCCTCTGTAGTTTCCTGCTTTTCTGTTCTTCTTTACAACCTACTCCTTATCTCTGCACATCATAAGGGAACTGAAACATGCCACCTGCTCAAATACTTTCTCACAATCCCCCTTTTGATCTCTGCTAAGAGATCACACTATTCAGCTGGTGTTTCCCTTCCAAGTCGTCTTGGTCCACTGCAAACAAAGGCCCTATGGTTGGGATACGAACTAAAAGCTGATTTCCCCCAAAGTAGTAATAGAGCCAACAAAACCATATCATTTAAGTTGAGATCCTGACACCGAGGTTAGCCAGGCGGCTAATGCTATCTACCGCCTGACTACCGAGGATAGTGACGTCATCAGCGAGAGACCGGTGACCAGCATCGCGGAGCATGACGTCCGAGCGGCACTGAGGAGAGTGAACACAAGGAAAGCGGCGGGGCCAGACGGCATCACCGGCCGTCTGCTGCGCTGCTGTGCTGACCAGCTAGCAGGTGTTTTCACTTACATCTTCAACGAGTCCCTGGCGAAGTCTGTGGTCCCCACATGCTTCAAAAGATCCACCATCATCCCTGTGCCCAAGAACAGCAAACCCTCATCCCTGAACGATTACCGGCCAGTTGCACTGACCTCGGTAGTAATGAAGGTGTTTGAGAGGCTGCTGAAGAACATCATCTCCTCCTCCATCCCAGACACCACAGATCCGCTGCAGTTCACCTACAGATCCAACAGATCCACAGAGGATGCCATCGCCCACGTCCTACACACCACTCTCAGCCACGTGGACAAGAAACAGGGTAAATATGTGCGAATGCTGTTTGTTGATTACAGTTCAGCGTTTAACACAATAGTGCCCTGCAGACTGTTCACAAAGCTCAGGGATCTGGGACTTAACAGCCGTCTGTGTGCATGGGTGTTGGACTTCCTCACTGGCAGAACTCAGGTGGTGAGGGTGGGCAGGTGCTTCTCCAACAGCATCACCATCAACACAGGAGCACCTCAGGGATGTGTCCTCTCGCCACTGCTCTACTCCCTCTATACTTCAGACTGTGTGGCCACCCATGGCTCCAACACCATTGTGAAGTTTGCTGACGACACAGTGGTGTTGGGTGCCATCTCCAACAACGATGAGGCGGCCTACATGGATGAAGTGAAGAATCTGGCATTGTGGTGCCAGGACAACCACCTCCAGCTGAACGTCTGCAAGACCAAGGAGCTGGTGGTGGACTTCAGAAGGGGTCAGCACAGAGACTACAAGCCCATTATCATCAATGGAGCTCCAGTGGAGAGGGTGCAGTCCTTCAAGTATCTTGGTGTCCACATCTCCTCAGACCTGACATGGGCTGCCCACATTCAGGTCCAGACCAAAAAGGCTAGGCAGCGCCTGTATCACCTACGACAACTGAGGAAGTTCAGAGTCTCTCCAAAGATCCTCAGGATTTTCTATACAGGCGCTGTGGAGAGCATCCTCACACAGAACATGACATCGTGGTTTGGGAACAGCTGTGTGAAGGACCAAAAAGCTCGCCAGAGAGTGATCCGTACAGCAGAACGCTGCTGCAGGATTGCTCTCCCCCCGCTTCAGGACACCTACACCAGGAGATGCCGGACTAGAGCAGCGCAGATACTGAAGGACCCGTCCCATCCAGGCAACAAACTGTTCCAACTTCTGCAATCTGGTAGAAGGTTCCGCATCATCCGGGCAAGGACAGAGAGACTCAAGAGGAGCTTCTATCCCCAAGCCATCTGTGCCCTAAACACACACACCCGCCCTCTCACATCATCTATAATTGACTGAGACAGGACTCTCTTCCAGACACTCTAAACCAAGGCACAATGTACATTCCAAATTCCTTTAATTTTAAATATGTTTATATTGTCGATCCTGTAAAATAGTCAGATGTCTATTCATATTAATGTACAGAATTCACCTGCTTGCTGCTACTACTGCACATTCACCCAGTGTATATACTATATATATATATAATGTTCTTCCTCTACACCCCCCCCCCCCAAATTTTTGCACATGTCGAGGAGCATGTAAGGCTACATTTCACTGTGTGTTATACTTGTATAACTATGCATGTGACAAATAAAGAACCTTGAACCTTGAACCACCAAAGTGGAACCCTTCTCCACTTGAATCCCTTCTAAATGACCCTTCTAGGAATGCATGTCTACTTTCTAAGGCGACTGAGGTCTTTCAACATTTGTCAGACAATGCTCAGGATTCTTTGCGAGTCTGTTGTGGCCAGTGCCACCCTTTATGCTATTTCATAGGGCACATCTGCACCAGGGCAAACATCCGCCTGCTATACAGATGAAAATAGAGCAACAGGACTGCTGAGTCTTTGATTTATTTATTTTCTGCTGTGTTTCACTTGCATTTATTTGAAAAACTGAGTCTAAGCAAAAAATAATAATTTTATTTTATGTGCTGGAATGTGCAGAAAATAGGGTTAAATATTAAACAAATTTCCTCCAGTCAGAGAATGTTGCATATAATTTAATTTTTGCTTGATGCATAAAGTTAAAAGATTAAAACTAATAAAAATAAATTTTAAAAAGAGACTTTTCCATTTGATTACATTTTGTATGATTGATTATGCAGAAAAAGTAGAATTGGGCTGAAAGATCTATCACTTTATCACCTATTCAGGTTGTAAATTGTGTTTTTAAAAAGTAACTAAGTAACTAAGTAATTAATTACTTTTGAAAATAAGTAATCAGTAATGTAACAAGATTACTTTCAAGTAACTTGACCAACACTGGTGACAAGAGCCTGATAGTTAATTTTAAATAAATTCATTTAAAGACACATATTTAAAGTATTTAATACGTTTCTTTGTTTACAGTTCAGAGAATATTACATGTTGCAAAGTAGCTTTTGCCAAATTATTTTAAAAAGAAAGAGTTGCATGGGTCTTTTGGAATTTCAAATATATCTCTGAACCATAATATGATTGCTGAATGTTATAAGCATAGCATAGCATCTTTATTTATAAAGATTATTATTATTTATAATGCACACTAGGCACACTCAGGTGGAGCTGGTCTTCCGACCTGAGGGATCGGGAAGGTATGCATGGATGAAGAAGCTCAGAGAGGTACAGAGGGGCAGCATTGGACAAACATTTAAAAACAAATAAAAGCAGCTTAAAATGGATCCTAAAATGCACGGGCAGCCAATTAAGTGAATATAAAACTGGGGTGATATGCTCGCATCTACGAGTCCCAGTTAAAAGGCATGCAGTCAAACTGAAACTGAACTAGCTGCAGTCAAAAAACAGAAGATCGACTCACCCCAAAATAAAGAGAATCACAGTAATCCTGCTGAATGGTTACAAAAGCATGGATTACTGTTTCAAATTGCTGTCTCGCAAGAAAGTGCTTAATTTTGGCCAGCTGCCTGAGATGAAAGAAACTAGACCTTACAACCGACCTGAACTGGCTTTCAAGCTTAAGCTCAGGATCCATTTTAAAACCCAGATTAACAATCTCTGTTTTACAGAATGATTTCAGGGATTGCAAATCAACACACGGAACAGCAGTGGAGGCAGGTTTAAACACCATTACTTCAGTTTTAGAATTGTCAAAGCAAAGAAAGTTTAGCCTGTATCTAGCCCAGGTTTCTTAAGAAGTGGTTGCACAATTGCATCTTTGAAATTCTTTGGAACCACACCTGAGGTAAGGCTGCTATTTAAAATGGTTAAAATAGTTGGACCTATGGTAGAAAAAACTTCTTTCAGAAAACGGGGAGGGGTAGCATCATAAGGTGAGCCTACAGGCTTTAAATGATCCCCCACCTCCTGTAGCTGAGCAAGAGTAACCGACTCAAACTGTTGAAAGACAGCTGAGCAAATTGGAAGATCAGAGGGGTCAGATGTGGGCAAAATAATCCACGCCCTAGCCGAGGCTACCTTGTTCATAAAGAAGTGCAGAAACTTTTCACACATTTCATGTGAAGGCTCAAAACTAAGAGCAGAGGGAGGGCTTAAAATAGTCTCAGTTAACTTAAACAATATATGTGGTTTCTGATAATTCACCATAATAATGTTTGCAAAGTATTTCCGCTTTGCTTCTTTTATTGTAAGCTGATATAAGGCCCAGCGCTCTCTTAAATTTTGTGAAGGGACCTGTAAGTTATCTTTTTTTCCATCTCCGCTCAGCCCTACGACATTCACGCTTCGCAGAACGAGTTTCATCATTCAACCAGGGTTCAAACTTAGTCTTAGGATGCCTAATTTTTAGAGGGGCAACAATATCCAAGGCAGTCTGACAACTGGTATGAAACCGTAGTTCCTCTACGTATTGGAGTGTGTCAGGAATGGAGAACTGATTATAGTAGGTGGAGAACCGAGCTGCAGTGAGAGAATTTAACAAACGAGTTGTCTTAGCAAGGACATGCCTCCTGAATTCATTTCTAGATAAAGAAATGTCAAACAGAACCGGCATATGATCAGAGAAAAAAGGGTCAGAGACTTTCAGATTAAAAACAGGCAATCACTGCGCTAAAACCAGATCGAGACTGTGACCACAATGTTGCGTGGGTGCAGACACACATCGAACTAAATTAAAAGAATCAGTAAGATTAAAAAATTCTTTAATCATGGGCTTTTCTGGACAGCACACATGAATATTAAAATCCCCGACAATAAGAAAGGAGTCATATTTTATCGTGACTTCAGTTAGAAATGCAGCAAATTCCTTTATTCTCCTACAGAGCAAAGATGCTCTAGGATAATCTCATTCTGAACAAAGATATTTATTTTCTCTCAAACAGAAACCTTTGATATGATTGCCTTATCTTTGGCAACTTACATCCATACATAAATGGGGTGAGCATAGGTTGAAAAATGAGGAAATACATAGGCAAAATTATATGAACTTCATCTGGTACCTGAGATACTAAAAACTTGAAGTCAATAAAGTAAAAAATACACCCGACAAACAGATTTGACACAGAGATGATCTGAGGGGTGCAAGTAGTCACAGCTTTCTGCTTGTTTTCTTTTGATGTTTTTCGACAAACTCTCAAAATCTTCATGTAAGTGACTGAAATGAGACTGAAGGGTATGAAAGCACTCAATAAGAGAAAGGATATGTTAGAAATAAAGCTTTGGATTGGAACTGCACATGAAAGTCTAATTATTAATTGGTGGTCACAATACGCATTGTGAATAATATTTCCACAAAACTTCAAACTGAAGATGAATGAAAATGAGAAAATAAAACTAAGAAATGAATACACCCACACCAGCAGAATCAACAAAAACACTCTCTCTGTGTTCATAATGACATTATAGCGTAATGGATGACAGATTGAGATATATCTGTCATAGGCCATGGCTGCTAAACTGCAAAATTCAGCAGGTGCACTTGTGTACAAACAAAACATCTGCAGAAAACACCACGGCACAGTCACCTCGTGGCTGTCTGAAAACATCTGTGAGAGCAAAAGAGGATACAGTGATGTGCTGCCATTTATTTCGTTCACACATAAATTACAAAGTAGTATATACATTGGCTCATGCAGTCTTCTGTCCACACGTATGACCACAATAAGGACTGTGTTTGCCACACATATAGAGAGGTACCAGACCAGTATTATAATGAAATAAAGGTATTTCAACCCTCCAATATTTCCATAAGCAGCCAGCACAAATGAAACAATCTCACTTGAGTTTTCCATTTTCTCCATAATATGTTACAGTGGATAAGATAGATCAGTAATAATGATATATTATATTCATTAGAAAGAAATACCAGACATCAATATAGCTGAGCAACGTTTCTACTATGATACCGTTCAAATGCTGTTTTACACACACGTTACCTGATTAAGGCACGATCCTTCTCAGCAGCTGTTGCACCTGTTGTACAATGTCCACATTAGCAATCAAAAACAAACAGTTTAAGATTCAATTACACAGATTCTTAGATATTAAGAACTCATAACATTAAAATCAGCTGCTTCCCTCCAGGTTGAACAAGACAAAAATAAGCTTCTGCTAATATTTATAGCTGCAACGCAGAGGAGGAGGAGCAGGAGGGCCAAACGGTGGCATTCTTTTCTATTGACAGTCGTGTCTGACTTTTTTGTTTGTTTTAAATAAGATACACTGTAACATTATTACATCAACACATCAGATATTACAAGTCTTTAGTATTGTAGAGGAACAAGATACATTTTTCTTAGTCTTAAGAGAAATTAAAATTTCTCCATCAATGTTTTTAAATGCAAATAGAAATTATACATGTCTACAAATTATGCACAGTTTTTTGTACACAACAAAGTTATATGGTACTATTTACCTAAAAATGCAGCCAAGGCCTCAGGCGTTTTTTATATAACCATTCAAAGCTACTTACAGAACAATCAGGTGTTCTGCATCAAATAGGAAGGCACACAAACGATTTGTGCCACTCCAAAATATAGTTTCTTTACATTGTAGGATGACAACAGAGGCCTAAACCCTGAAGGTCTGACAGCAGGAGGTGTATCATTCCTGTTTTCCGTGTGGAGACAGATTTTACACTGGAATCTGCCTTTGGTACCTTTTTTGGAGCAACTATGACATTCATCTTTTTTTTTTTCACTCGCAAGCAGAGAGTGTTTGCTAGCAGTATCTGTAGAAAATGCTGTTTTTACCGTTTCTTCCCGCTGTTAACACCACTGTTTTATTCAGAAAAAACACATGGCATGTATTTTTTTTATCATAACTCTGTTTTTACGTGGCCTATCAACGCAGTTTAAAAACTGGTGTATAGCTCGAAGTCCACACTTGCGACCCAAGTTGAAATGGAGACTCTGGGTCGCTGCATCTTTTTGCTGTGTCGTCGTAAATTTGTCACCTGATTTTGACGCACTGGCGTGTCCGTCGACCCCAGAGGGTTAAGTAGTCCAAAACTTAACTTAAGCTTACACATTCAAATCCAGTTGTCATTTATGTTGTACTATGACCAAATGAACTCAACTATCAAATATACAAGCCAACAAAACCATATCATTTAAGTTGAGATCCTGACACCACCAAAGTTGAAGCATCCTGCATTTGAATCTGCCAAGAAATTCTATCCATAAAAACAATGAACATAAACAATAAAAATGTGGAGGCCTGGTGAAGTCCCACCAGGAACAAGTCACACATCTTGCGATCAGTGTTGTTGTGGCTAGTGCTAAGTGCATCAAATGGCTAGTAGCAATGGGACTGACACCTCATGTCCACCTCTGGTTTGTGTATTTCTGTGTCAACAGGCAACAGCTACCTTGAAACTACAAATGTGTGCAGCTGCCTGAACAATGGAGGTGAGAAACATAGTCAATTCAGATTTGATCTTCCCAGCCTCTTCCAGGAGGAAAAATGAGACTACCTTCCTTCCTTGCTAGTTTTGGGAATTGAAGATCTCACAGGTTGGGGCCTTTGCCAGACACTCATAGTGCACCCTCACTATACATCTGTGCCCCTCTGCACTCCAGTCATCTTTTGAACATCTTTGATTTTAGTTTAGTCAAAATGCTGGACAATTCCGGTGCTATCAAATACATTGATTTGTGCCAAGCCAGGTGTATAATTTTGTAGGATTTAATTGGAAAAAGAAAATCCAGAGATAAGGCGATTGTGGATTTGTACCTTGCCAAGGCCATTTTTTGCCCTAGTCGGGAAGAGCAAAACATGACTATCATCAAAGTACATTTTTGCTTAGAGTGGATATTTGATCAAAGTTTCAATTTACTTTGTCATTTTTGATTAAGGTGTTGCTGTGTGCTTCTGTTTTATGACATTGTCAAAAAAATTATGAGAACTGTTCAAATTGTAATAATGCAAAGGTGAGCCGAAATGTTGTCAACATGTATTCAAAAAACATTTTAACCGAAGGTATCAGTATTCCCTTTCGTTAATCAGTACTTGGGACTAGAGCAGGGTGATATGACCAAAAATATTTATCACGATATACATTTGAAAATTTGCGATAACAATATAACTGATGATATAACTGACGATATAATTGACACTACACAAAATACTTTACAACTCCACAACTTTATTAGTGCAAAAAAAACCCATCAATGTATTTTCACTTAATCAAGCAGCTGTTTTTTTATGTCCATTAAAGTTATATAAAAATGTAACAGTGCGATTGCAAATTCCTTGCTGACAGTTTAACCAAAAGGCATTTCCAGTGGAAATTGGCTCCTCACTCTGCAAGGCGCCTGCCTAATATAGCCGTAATGCTCCGACAATCCATCAAGCGGTGCGGCTTCGTAGCTTAGCAAAGTTGTACTAAAACATTTGACAGATTTTCGAGCGCCAGTTCCACATCACTGAAGTTGCAGCATTTTTACAAACCAATTCTGGTTCATCTGTTTAATTTAACGTTCCACTTTCGCTCTTCTTATTCTGCGTCGCCGCCATGTGCGTATGTAAACATAGGCACTGCGCATGCGCGTTTTACCCATATTCTATCACGATATTTCATTTTCCTGTCGTTTCCCAAAATTACACCAGTATTACCGTGAACGGTGTGATATAGCCCAGCCGTACTTGGGACATTTCATTGTTCTAAAATCTTTATAATATATATATATATATATATATATATATATATATATATATATATATATTAATAATGTTAAGTACAGCGATCCTAGACTGGCTGGGCCTCTCTGGAGGTACACTGCCGTTTGTTCCTGGTTAGCTGGATGAAGGCAAGTATAACTGTCAGCTCTGGGATGCTACAGCTAGGTGGCTGGAGCTTGGTCTGATGAGAGAGGAGGATCGGTTGCTGGATGCCATTGTGCTGGAGAACTTTTTGGCAGGACTTGCTGGTGAGACAGCAGAGTGTTTATGCTACCATCAACCCAACAATCATATGACCCCCTATGAGCAAACACTTTGGCGACAGTGGGAAGGAAAACTCCCTTTTAACAGGAAGAAACCTCCGGCAGAATCAGGCTCAGGGAGGGGCGGCCATCTGCTGGGACCGGTTGGGGTGAGAGAAGGAAGGCAGGATAAAGACATGCTGTGGAAGAGAGACAGAGGTTAATAACAGATATGATTCAATGCAGAGAGGTCTATTAATACATAGTGAGTGAGAAAGGTGACTGGAAAGGAAAAACTCAATGCATCATGGGAATTCCCCGGCAGCCTATGTCTATTGCAGCATAACTAAGGGAGGATTCAGGGTCACCTGGTCCAGCCCTAACTATATGCTTTAGCAAAAAGGAAAGTTTTAAGCCTAATCTTGAAAGTAGAGATAGTGTTTGTCTCCCGAATGCAAACTGGAAGCTGGTTCCACAGAAGAGGGGCCTGAAAACTGAAGGCTCTCCCTCCCATTCTACTTTTAAATACTCTAGGAACAAGTAGGCCTGCAGAGCGAGAGCGAAGTGCTCTAATAGGGTGATACGGTACTACAAGGTCATTAAGATAAGATGGGGCCTGATTATTTAAGACCTTGTATGTGAGGAGCAGGATTTCGAATTCAATTCTGGATTTAACAAATGGAGCCAATGAAGGGAAGCCAAAACAGGAGAAATATGCTCTCTCTTTCTAGTCCCAGGATGTTGCTTTTAGGACATCCTGATAATAATGAATTACAGTGGTCCAGCCTGGAAGTAATAAATGCATGAACTAGTTTTTCAGCATCACTCTGAGACAGGATATTTCTAATTTTAGAGATGTTGCGCAAATGGAAGAACGCAGTCTTACATATTTGTTTAATATGTGCGTTGAAGGACATGTCTTTGTCAAAAATGACTCCAAGATTCCTCACAGCGTTACTTGGAGGCCAAGGCAATGCCATCCAGAGTAAGAATCTGGTTAGTTACCATATTTCTAAGATTTTCAGGGCCGAGTACAATAACCTCAGTTTTATCTGAATTAAGAAGCAGAAAGATAGCAGCCATCAAGGTCTTTATGTCTTTAAGACATTCCTGCAGTTTAACTAATTGGTGTGTGTTATCTGGCTTCATGGATAGATAGAGCTGGGTGTCATCAGCATAGCAGTGAAAATTTATGCTATGTCTTCTAATGATACTGCCTAAGGGAAGCATGTATAACGTAAACAGAATTGGTCCTAGCAGTGAACCCTGTGGAACACCATATTTGACCTCAGTGTGTGGAGAGGACTCTCCATTTACATGCACAAATTGGAGTCTATTAGATAGATATGATACAAGCCACTGCAGTGCAGTACCTGTAATACCTACAGCATGTTCTAATCACTCTAATAGGATATTATGGTCAACAGCATCGAATGTTGCACTGAGGTCTAGCAGGACAAGCACAGAGATGAGTCCACTGTCAGAGGCCATAAGAAGATCATTTGTAATATGATCATTTGAGTCACTGAGTCAGTTGACCAGAGAGTGCAAAAAATGTACATTTTCACTCAAACTTAATTTGTTTCTCTTTTCATGCATATTTCCTAATGCAGCAATTTCCTAATGTTGTAAACCTCAACATCTGGCAATAAACCCATTCTGATTCTGATTCTGATTCTAAGATGAGTGATTCTAAAAGAAAATAACTATTTTATAGAGCAAAAAAAAAGCAAAAAAAAAAATTCTAAAGGGAACATTTATTTTGTTTATTTTTATTTTATTAGTATTTTCCTTAAATGTGTCAAATATATATTTTCTTATCTAAATGTCCACTGAGCTGTGAGCCAGGGGGCGGTAATGCGCCTTAACATTGGTTGGCAAGCAAGAAGAAGAAGCTGTGAGCCAGGAGGAGGAAGGGGGTGAGTGAGTGAGTGAGTGATTGGCCCTTTCTCAATTCTCAAGTATTGAGTATTGAGAGTACGGACTCGCCGAGAACACGAGCACGGACTCGCGATTTGTACAATTGGAACACCAGCGTACTTGATGATGTCACAGGTCCGGAGTTTTTACTGCCGTCCCCTCTTAATTTAACTATGAGTAATATGTTATGAAGCTTAACTTTAATCACAGCCAAACCGGTTTACTCAGGAACAAATAAAACACTGAAATAAACCAAACATTAACATTTAGAAGTGATCTAAGTGACTTGTATATCATGTTTAACCTCAGTAATGAAATCTCTATTAATAAAAATAGTGTACATGTCACGGTTCTGGGTCCGTTGGACCCAGCAATTGAGTTTATGTTTTGGTTTACTTTTGCATCATGGATTATTCTTTGTTTCTCTGGTACTTTGTGTTTCAGTTATCTTGGTGTTTTGGATTGTTTTCTCATTCTCTTGTTGTAGTGATGTTTATTATTAGTGTTTCATGTTTTATGTTTTATTGTGAAAGTCTTTGTCTTAGGTTAGTGTGTGCAGCTTTGTTCCCCCTGTCTCGTTAGCTCTGATCTCCCCCAGCTGTGTCTCCCTTCTGTGGCCCATTCCCTCATTACTACCCTGTGTATTTAAGCCCTGTGTTTTCCCATGCTTGGTGTCGTGTCGTACCCTCAGAATTATGCCTGTGTGTTCAGTTCTCAGTGTCATTGTTCAGTTCACGTTGTCGTTTAGCACCAGCAATAAAGCTAAGGTTCTCAGTTTCAATTCAGTCTCAGAGTCTCGCATTTGGATCCTCCTCTCCATCCGCCTGCACACAGAGCCCTGACAGTACATGTACATACGTGTACATACCTTAATAAAAACAAGCAGGTGAGATGTTGGAACGCTTTTATTTTTATTTTAGTGGACACTCAATACAATAGACAGCTACTGGGGTTTGGTGTTTGTTTAACCTGAGTAGCGAAAAGACCGCAGGGGGGTGGAAAACGATGTGCCGGGAATCCGCTGTTCTCGCCGGCTGTAATAATCCTCGCTATCTGCTATGGAGCTGGCAGGTCACAGACGTCTCCGAAAACGTCGGAGCGCATTTGGAAATATATGATATCTTGATAAATCGAGCAGGTATTTGAAGTTTACACAGCTACATTCTCACTTGAAAAGAACTTAAGTTTATTTTGTGACCCAGAAAGAGTAATATTTAAAAGTTTTTAGCCCCGCTCGTCCGCCATTGCCGCGTTTGAGTTTTGGATGAAATGCATTCTGGGATATTTAGCTGTACCAAGTCCACACAAGTCACCACTGATGCATGCTCGATAAAACGGGCAGAGCGAGAACACATCCGTGACTTTTTCGCGTTCTCAGCTTGATGCGTACTTTGAATTGGAACAGTACTTGGTCTCCGACTGATGACGTATCACGAGTACACGAAAACGCAAGTATGCACAAATACGCATATTGAGAAAGGCCCATTGTTCGCGCTATGGTTCAGCACAGGAAGGGAGGGGGTGAGTGAGTCCTGCGTGAGTCGTTTGCGCTATGATTCAGCAAGGGAAGGGAAGGGGTGAGTGAATCCTGAGTGATTCGCTTACGCTAAGATTCAGCTCAGGAAAGGAGGGAGTGAGTAGCTCAAATGAGCTGTTAGCATGTTAGCAGAGCGATGCTACTGTGAACCAAGGAGCTATTGTCTTGATGTGAGCTTCTACTCAGGGTTCTTTCTTCCAGTTCAGAGCAGAAATGTTTTTGTTAAGATACTGGATGTGGTGTTTTTCTCCACAATTTTAATTACAAGCTAGATATATTTCTACTAATGAAATTAGTTTGCTAACAGCAACAGGGATGAGTCAGTGAGTCAGTTGGGCTTGTGAATCGTGAGTCAGTAAAGTGATTCTCGAGTATTGAACGATTTGTTCATGATTCGCGCATCACTAACAGAGACTTGGAGGAGAGAGACCTAATATATAATAATCCACATTTAACTGTTTTACTCTTTGGTTCAGATGTGGATACTATATTGTTCTTCTTTTTGATTTTTTATGTTTAAGTTGTTTATTGCTGGTTTTTAGTTTGTTTTTTGTCTGTTTGGGAGCTGACACAGTCTCAATGGAAATTTTTTTTCTTTGGGGGGGGGGTTAACAGGAGGGGAGAAGCTGCAGAGAGGCGTGTAAGACTGCAACTCTGTGGCTGTAAGGTTGTTGCTGGTTGGTGTCTGTCATGCTATAAACAGCTCATGCTATTGTGTCAGCTCGACACAATCTCACATTTATAAAATGGCAAAGGAAGGAATTACCATCATTATCCCCTACCAGTATAAATTCACAGAACAGGTAACACCATGAATGAAGCATATATGACAAGACATATTTTTTGACATATTTTTCTTTTGGGGAAAATGCTATTGTCCAGTTCAGTACTTTCTGTGTAAGAGCCACTCTTAAAATTTGGAGATCAAGAAAAGGAAGTGTTTGCTAAACAGTCGGTCCACTGTTTGATGATGTGCTGTCTGCAGGTTGGTCAAATCCTGTCCGTGTGGCCAGAATTGAGTGACACAGTGGAGCAGATTGGCCCTCACAGAGTCTGTTGCTATCTTGGTATCTTAATTTAAAGTAAGTGGCACCCGACCAGCACTATTCTCTGTCTGAGTAGAGGACTGTTTTCTTCTCCTGAGTGAACTTAAATTTTGCAAAGATTGCACCCAGTAGGCCCTACGTCTTATTCCATGGCCTCCCACACCTCAGTCTTTGCTTTAGCTGATTTTATAACTGCACTATGCTTGTCCTACCAAAACTAATCTAAACATATAGTGAAATTTAGTGCCCACTATCTCATTCAGGGATTACCATTACTACAGGCAGCAACCACTTTGGAACTAGAGCCTCGTGCAGCTGCCACATTATCGCGGGTGTGGAATTGGCACTAGGCAAAGAAATCCAGTTCTTTGATTTTCTCATTACAAAATAACTGGGGTTCTGTTTGTATGTTCATGCATGAGTTAATCTGTATTGTGATTGTAGGCCTATGTGTTCCTGTGTTCTATGTGGAACTTCATGAAAAGGGGTTGAATATCACATCTTTGGCCTTTGGAGTATTTTGTTTCCTGATTAAGAGCAATACAATACTATAGAGGGTTACACTGTGACCTGAGCCTGGTAGTTAAAATAAATTAAAAAAAAGACACAATTTTGGAGTGTTTAATAAATTGCTTTGTTTAGAATTACATGTTGCAAAGTAGCTTTTGAAATTTTACTTTAAAGTATTGCATGTTTTTTAAAATTCAAATATATCTGCTGAATGTTATTCTCCTACAGAGCAAAGATGCTCTGAAAGAGCCTCATTTTAAACAAAGACATTTATTTTCTCTCAAACAGAAACCTTTGATATGATTGCCTTATCTTTGGCAAATTAAATCCATACATAAATGGGGTGAGCATAGGTTGAAAAATGAGGACATACATAGGCAAAATTATACGAACTTCATCTGGTACCCGAGAAACTAAAAACCTGAAGTCAATAAAGTAACAAATGCACCCGACACACAGGTTTGACACAGAGATGATCTGAGGAGTGCAAGTAGTCACAGCTTTCTGCTTGTTTTCTTTTGATGTTTTTTGACAAACTCTCAAAATCCTCAGGTAAGAAAATGAAATGAGACTGAAGGGTATGAAAGCACTCACAATGGCAAAGGATATGTCAGAAATAAAGCTTTGGATTGGAACTGCACATGAAAGTCTAATTATTAATTGGTGGTCACAATACACGCTGTGAATAATATTTCCACAAAACTTCAAACTGAAGATGAATGAATATGAGAAAATAACACTAAGAAATGAATACACCCACACAAGCAGAATCATCAAAAAAACTCTGTCTGTGTTCATAATAACATTATAGGTGAATGGATTACAGATTGAGATATATCTGTCATAGGCCATGGCTGCTAAACTACAAATCTCAACAGAAGCACTTGTGTACAAACAAAACATCTGCAGAAAACACCACGGCACAGTCACCTCGTGGCTGTCTGAAAACATCTGTGAGAGCAAAAGAGGATACAGTGATGTGCTGCCATTTATTTCACTCAAACATAAATTACAAAGTAGTATATACATTGGCTCATGCAGTCTTCTGTCCAGACGTATGACCACAATAAGAACTGTGTTGGCCACACATATTGAGAAATACCATATCAGTATTATAATGAAATAAAGGTGTTTTAACTCTCCCACATTTCCATAAGCAGCCAGCACAAATGATACAGTCTCACTTGAGTTTCCCATTTTCTCCATAATATGACAGTGTGAATAAGATAGATCAGTAATAATTATATGTTATATTCATTAGATATATGGAAAGAAATACCAGACATCAATATAGCTGAGAAACGTTTCTACTATGATGTTCAAATGCTGTTTTACTCACACGTGTTACCTGATTAAGGCACGATCCTTCTCAGCAGCTGTTGCACCTGTTGTACAATGTCCACATTAGCAATCAAAAACAAACAGCAAGTAGTTTTATACTTTAAACGATTTAAGATTCAATTACACAGATTCTTACATATTAAGAACACATAACAATAAACTCAGCTGCTTCCTTCCAGGTTGAACAAGACAAAAATAAGCTTCTGCTAATATTTATAGCTGCAACACAGAGGAGGAGGAGTTGGAGGGGGAGATCCAATTAATGGCATTCTTTTCTTTTGAAAGTTATTTCTCACTTTTTTTTGTGTTAAATAATATACATTGTAAAATTATTACATCAAAGAAATCAAGATACCTTTTTCTTGTTCTTAAGGAAAATTTAAAATTTCACCATAAAATTTTTTGAACAGTCCAGCAGTCTAATTTTACGTTATACTATGACCCACTGAACTCAACTGTCAAATATACAAGCCAACAAAACCATATCATTTAAGTTGAGATCCTGACACCATCAAAGTCAAATTGAAGATCTCAAAGGTTGGGGCCTTTACCAGACACTCCCAGTGCACCCTCACTATACATCTGTGCCACTCTTCATTCCAGTTGTCTTTAAAACATGTTTGAGTTTAGTTTAGGTAAAAATGCTGGACAGTTCTGGAGCTATCAAATACACTTATTTTTCCCAACCCAGGTGTATAATTTTGCATGATTTCATTAGAAAAATAAAATCCAGAGATTTGTACCTTCTCAAAGTAGAGTCATTCTTTGCCATAGTCGGGGAGAGCAAAACTGACAATCAGCACAGTACACCTGTGCTTACAGTGTATATTTCATCAAAGTCTCAATTTACTTTGTCATTTTCAAGTTGTTGCCGTGTGTTTAAAAAAACAACAACCATTTATGACATTGTCAAAAAATTATGATAAATGTTGAAATTGTAAATTGCTAAAGCGAGTCAAAATGTTGTCAACATGTAGTAGAAAAACACTTATCAAAAGATAACAGTAGCCCCCTCTGTTAATCACTATCTTATCGTGGTGGAGAGGTTTGTGTGTCCCAGGGATCTCAGGAGCTATGTTGTTGGGCGGGGAACCCCTATGAGCACAACATCAAGAGAACAGTTTAACCTGGCCAGGATAGAGTTACCAGGGCCCCTCACTGGAACCAGGCCTGGGGAAGGTGCCTTAGCCTTAGCTCTTTCACCAGGTGCAGCCCGAAGAAGGACATGGGATCACCCTCCTGTAGGCCCAATACCACGATGCACCATAGGTATCAGTTGTTCTGCATGCCGGGTGGCAGCTAAGGATAGCTGGGTTTGTTCCGTGTGCCTTTGAACTGTCATTCAGGTCGGGGACAACCTGTTCCTTGACACAGAGTACCTGGCCTTCTTTGAGTCCCTGGGTGGGGTCCTTGTGTGTGCTTCACCTGGTGAATCTGTTGTCCAACTGGGAGATTTCAATGTTCATATTGGCAAAGACAGTGTGACTTGGAAGGGTGTGAATGGGAGAAACAGCCTGCCCGACCTGAACCTGAACTGTGTTCTGCTCATGGACTTCTGTGCAAACCACCATTTGTCCATAGGGTGCATGTGGCACCAGGACACCCTAGTATGCTGTTGAGGAAGTGGGCCTGTGTAGTTAAAGGGGTACAAGTAGACAGTGCTCCTGATTTAGTGGTCCCCTCAAAATTTAGAGAGCTTGTGTTGAGCATGTCACATAGTGGCATTGCTGCCATGTTGTCCATTGCCAAAGAGCAAAGCTGAGAATAATTGCATGCTGAATGTAATGTGCTACTTACTATCTTGCAACATTTCCATTGTCCTCAATTAAAACTTAGTGATGAAATCTCTTACCACTTTCATATCACATCTGGTGTTCCAAAGGTAATGTACACTGACCAATGAAATAATTTCATGTCACAATTAGTAAAGCAGCCCGGGGCCGAACATCAGGTGTTAAGTGTGTGTGTGTAGACACTGAAATCAGTTGCTTTATGTTTCTGCACCAGACAACAGAGACTGTATTTTACTGAACAAAGACATTTATTTTCTCAGAAACAGAAAACGTTTACATGATTGCCTTATCTTTGGCAAATTAAATCCATACATAAATGGGGTGAGCATTGGTTGACAAATGAGGAGGTATATAGCCAAGATTGTACGGACTTCATCTGGTACCAGAGAAACTAAAAACCTGAAGTCAATAGAGTAACAAATACACCCAACAAACAGGTTTGACACAGAGACGATCTGATGGGTGCAAGTAGTCACAGCTTTCTGCTTGTTTTCTTGAATTGTTTTTCGACAAACTCTCAAAATCTTCACATAAGAGACTGAAAGGTATGAAATTATGACAAAGAATATGATAGATATAAAGCCTTGGACTGAAGCTGAACATGAAAGTTTATATATTAATTTGTGGTCACAATACACATTATCAACAATATTTCCACAAAACTTCAAACTAAAGATGAATGAAAATGAGAGTATGAAAATAAGAAATGAAAAAACCCACACAAGCAGAATGATCTCTGTCTTCATAATGACATTATAGTGTAATGGATGACAGATTGAGACATATCTGTCATTGGCCATGGCTGTTAAACTCAGCAGGTGCACCTGTGTATAAACAACACATCTGCAGAAAACACCATGGCAGGGTCACTTCATGACTGTCTGAAAACATCTGTGAGAGCAGAAAAGGATACAGTGATGTGCTGCCATTTATTTCATTCTCGCATAAATTGCTGAGCAGTATATACATTGGCTCATGCAGTCTTCTGTCCACATGTATGACCACAATAAGGACTGTGTTGGCCACACATATCAAGAGGTACCAGAACAGTATTATTACAAAATACATGTATTTTAAAGCTGCAACATTTTCCAAGCAGCCAGCACAAATGAAAAAAAAAATCTAACTTGACTTTCCTATTTTCTGCTTAATATCATACAGTCAATGAGATGGATCAGAGAGAGATATATATAGATATATCGATATATATATAGATATATCGATAGATCGATAGATAGATATAGATATATATGACGACTCAGAACAAACCTGAAACTTAGAGACGCATGGAGATGCAGGGAGACATAGAAAGACAACCAGAGATGACGGAGGGAGATACCCAGACGAACCAGCAATGCACACGAGAAAACACAGGGCTTAAATACACACAGGTCAATCAGGGAATGGGAAACAGGAGGGAGGCACGGCTGGGAGTAATTGGACATAACGAGACAAGGGGAGTGAAACTAGAAACACCGACGAGGGACACAGACCTACAAAATATTCTGCTATGTCTTTTGTTTAGGTTTGCTATGTGTTAAGAGTTTTGTTTTATGCCTGCCTATGTTCCCTCTGTCTGTACATGGTGTCACTGTGTCTGCTCGTGTGTCTTGTCTGGTCCTGTGTCTTTTAGTTTCCTGTTTTATTCTGAAGGTCCATGTCTTATGTGAGTTTGTTCAGTTTACCTCCTTTGTTGTTTGTTCTATCACCATCTCAATAAAGCTCACTCTCATCAAAGCCAGCGCTTGCATCTTGGATCCTACTTCCAACCTCCACTCGTCTGCCACTGCGGATGTGACAGTATGAACCAGCCACAATGGACCCAGGAGCATTCGACCCGCCCGAGAATCTCTGGGAGGATATCATTTACTCGGTGGATAGATTAATCAACTTATGGCTGGAGCACGAGGGGGAAGAATTTCGCCAAGCCATAGCTAATCGGCTACAGCGCTTAGTATTGGGTCTCCTCTGGTTATTCAGCTCACTTCTATTATTCTATTAAAAGAAACAGAATCTTGATCCTAGCTCCACTAGTAATTATTGACCTGTTTCAAAATGGCCATTTTTTAAGTATATTACTAGAAAAAATTGTTGAAAATCAGTTCAGGTCCCTATTATGTAAATTACACATTCTTGACCCTTGTCAGCAGTGTTGGGACTAACGCGTTATTAAGTAACGCGTTACAGTAACTACGTTATTATTGTGGTAACGAGCACGGTAACTAGTTATTATGCCAAAATCAGGAACGCGTTAGTCGTTACTGGGATTTAGATAGGGTCGTTACTCGTTACTTCGTGTGGTGGCTATCGCGGAGCTTCCACAGATTCAATAACATTAGCAGGTGGATGAGAGAAAGCAACACGTTCTCGGGCTGGAGAAAGGGGACGCAGAAGGAAAAGAGACCCGAGGCGGCCGCCGGTCCAAGTGTGTACTGAACTTCAGGTAAGAAGTTATGACCTGCAGTCTCTCTGGGTCAGATATAAACGAAGTTTAGGTGGAGTTTATTTTCGTTATGCTGACTTTTTCTGTCAGCTGGGTGGGTGCTATGAAGTTAATGATGTTGAACTTTATTTTGTTCATAAGTTATTAGAGTTGTCAACCGTCCCGTCTGGTATTCAGAGAAAATATTACGCGTTTCTTATTGAGGTGAAAAGGAACAGAGTTTGTCCCGTAATTCAGCTACAATGAAAAAGGCACAAAGCTGGAGTTATTCTGTCTTTACGCTGCACAGCTGCCTCTGCTTCTCTCATCCTCTCCCCCTCCCTCTCCCGTTTCTACTTCAATCATGAAAACTGATCAGCTGATCGGCTCTCTTGTTTGTTTATCGCCCACTTTGCACCGAAAGAGGAAACCAGCGGATGTCGCGCTAAACAACAGCAGCACGTTTAAGCTTGATCAGCTGTTGTTAGAATTTATTTAATATTAATTTCTAGTATCAGCTGATGTTTGCTGGAGCCACAGCTGCAAAAAAGCTGCTGGTCATGATATGGTTTGGTTATCTGGTGAGAGGGAAACATGAAGATGAAACCAGGAGATGTCCTTACTGAATCATCAGAGCTGAACAGGTGATGGAGAAACAGGTTTACCTTTTAGTTAACATGAATGAGTTGAAGGGAAGTTATGAACTGTTTCTGAGAGACAAATAACACCAGGATCCTTTTTTAGGTAGCTGACAGCTGGTAACTGTGCAGGGGCGGGTCTAGCAAAGTTTTGCCAGGGGGGCCAGGTAGGGCATTAACAGGGAGAGGGGGGCACAAAGAAATACTTTTCTATCTTATTCTCATTTAAAATGTCTAGCTTTTAAAAAATAATTATCTGAGTCTTACAACAAACGATTGATACATATATACCATCAAAACAGTGTACATCACTGTCACAACAGCGTTTGTTTTCATTCAAAGGCTTTATAATTTTTCCTATAATGGTGGGAAATCTAGTCAAAATGTCCGGGCCAATTTTCTGTCCCAGTCCAGCCCTGTATGCAGCTCATCTGCAGTCTGGTGTTACCAACATCTTCCTATTCAGAAGGCAGAATTTCCGAGTTCTGAGTACAATCGAAAGCACCACGACTGCAGTTTTTGTGTTGGATGTAAAAGGCGCACATGACACTGTGACATAGGCTAGAATCATGGCGGCGGTCAACGACGGTCCAGGCATGGGATTTCTCTCGTGGAAATATGCACATTATCTTTTCCTGTCTATTGGTAGGTGGCACAGTGCACTTGTGGCAAGTAAACAAGCTAGAAGACTGGCAAAGTTATGGAAGCAACACATTAACAAGAGAATTCTGAGTAAAACCAAAGTTACTTTCCCTAGTAACTAGTTACTTTGAAAGAGTAACTTGGAGTAACTGAGTTACTTTTGAGAGAAGTAACTAGTAATGTAACTAAGTTACTATTTTAAAGTAACTTACCCAACACTGCTTGTCAGTCTGGCTTTCAAAAGCAGCACTCTACAGAGACCGCTCTCTTAAAAGTCTATAATGATCTATTAATGGCATCTGATGCAGGGTATTGTTCTGGGATCATTTTGCTTGATCTTAGCGCAGCCTTTGATACCATTGACCACAAAATGCTACTTAACAGGCTTAAGGTTTTGGCTCGTATATCTGGCTCTGCCCTAGACTGGTTTTCTTCCTATTTATCAGATAGGCCCTTTTCTGTTAGGACTGACAGGTTCACCTCTGACATTGCTGCACAGACCTGTGGGGTTCCACAGGGTTAAGTTTTATGTCCATTATTATTTTCTTTTTATATGCGACCTATCATTTTTATGCTGATGACATTCAGCTGCATATGTCCTTTAAGCCTCATCAGCTGGATAGGCTGTCCACCTTAGTCCAGTGCTTAACTCAAGTTTCTGATTGGCTTTCAAGCAACTACCTCGTTCTAAATACTAACAAGACCGAGACCATGATCATAGCTCCTCCTGAGCTACATTTTAAAATTAGTCAGGTTCTTGCCACTTTCTGTCCTTCTGTCAAGTCAAATAATCGAAATCTTGGAGTAATATTTGACTCTTCTCTGGGCGTTGACTCTCATGTAAAATCTTTGTCTCATTCCTGTTTCTATCATTTAAGAAACATCTCTAAACTGCGACATAAGGTGTCTTCAGCTGAACTGGTAAAACTCATTCATGCATTTGTATCATCACGCTTAGATTACTGTAATTCCCTGTTCACTAGCTTGTGTGGCAGGATGAATGTTATGTCTTGGTTCAACCCACTTTCGGCCTGGCGCATTAGGGGGGCACTAGTATAATTAGTGGCCATTTGAGCATTCCTGAATCGCTTACCTGTAATCTCCTTTTTGGTCACCTGACTTCCCTTGGTGTTACAGAGATCATTTGCGGATTACCCTTCTGAAGCCTTCATCGCGGCTGGTCATAGCTGTAGAAGCCTCCTATGAGCCACTCCGTTCATGATTCGTGACGCTGTTTACTTGGAAGTGTGGGCCTTAGTGAGGGACCAGTAGCCTTACTGGACGTCGGCGTGGACAGCGGCCACATGCATGCCGGCTACGGGAGTCGGCTGGCGTGCACATTGATTGACTGGATGATTAACTTATAGTCGGGCAGACGGCAAGTTGGAGCAATACGGCGATTCCGTCCAAAGTTTTATTTAGGTTGTATGTTTGTTTTTCAGTTGTTTTGATTTGTAGTTTGGGTTTTTGTTACGCCACTGGTGGGAGGCCCTTTTTCTAGCTGCGGATCACCAGTGTGGTCCTGCAGTTGGGTTATCCCCAAGTGCTGCATATTGGTTTTGTTGTAATATATTATAATTTTCTTTTTTTCTTTTATTCAGATGCGGAGGGCCTGACGTGTAGGAGACTGGGGGTGCCTTGGTGGCGGGATCTTTTGAGTGTTACACACCTGTCTTTTTTTTAGTTTATTAGTGTGAGTGGGTGATAGTCTGCTGCAATGGTGTATGGGTGGGTTTTCTTTTCTTTTTTTGAGTTGGTGCATGGTATCCCGGCCCCTCCACTGGTAAGCCTCGGCTCTGAATGTTCTTTTTTTAGAATGTTTGTATATTTATATTTATTATTGTGCTTTTATATGCTGTTTTAAATAATTATAAATAAATTGTTAAACTGTTTTATCATTGAACCTCATCTCTGCACTGAATATAAACAAACCTAAGCGCCTTTCTGATGATTAGTGTTACTTCTAGTATTTTCTGGGTGAAATTCCCAGGGTGTCGTTGTCTCTCAAACTGTGAAGAGTATTTATTTTATTCCCACCTCGTGCTACCACACTTGGATAAATCTCTCTCTCTCGCCTCCAGGCAATACAAAATGCAGCAGCCAGACTACTAACTCGTTCTACCAAACGTGCTCACATTACTCCCATCTTATAGTCTTTACATTGGCTCCCAATAGAGTTTAGAATTCACTTTAAAATTCTTGTTTTAACATACAGAGCACTAAATGGCCAGGCCCCAGATTATTTATCAAAGCTTCTTATAAAATACACTAATGCTCGTCATCTCCGCTCACAGACTCAGAGTCTGTTGGTTGTTCCCCGTACACGACTGAAGACAAAAGGGGACAGAGCCTTTCTGTCACGCTTAATGAAGGGCCCAAGATGCAGGCACTTGCTGGTGGGATCTAGGTTTATTTAAGGAGAGTAATGTACAAACAAAGGTGAGGGTGGCGGAAAAACAGAACTGAGTAAAACCTAAACTGGGAAAAACTAAGCATAGAAAACAAACCTGAAACTTAGAGACGCAGGGAGACATAGAAAGACAACCAGCGATGACGGAGGGAGATACCCAGACGAACCAGCAACGCACACAAGAAAACACAGGGCTTAAATACACACAGGGCAATCAGGGAATGGGAAAAAGGAGGGAGGCACGGCTGGGAGTAATTGGACATAACGAGACAAGGGGAGTGAACCTAGAAACACTGACGAGGGACACAGACCTACAAAATAAAACAGAAACTCACACATGCAAAAACACAGACTAAGAAACGCGGACTTGACACAGGAATACACAGGCAGAAAAGACTAAACACTAAACTGAGGAAGAACAAAACCTAAAGAAATAGAAAACCAGAACCAAAATACAACACAACAATAGAAAACACAAAACGCTGTGTCAAAAGACCAAGGATCATGACACTTTCAGCCTGTTGCACCAAGGCTGTGGAACAGTTTACTACTACAATTAAGTTTTCTTGATTCTTTTAAAAAGAAGTTAAAAACTTTTCTGTTCAAACAAGCCTTTTGTTGATCTACTTTATTTATATTTTTTTGCATCATACATTTAACCTTTTACATGGTGTATAATGTCTATTGATTGTATTGTTTATTTTAATATTTGTGTACAGTGGTTTGTGACTGCCTGTCTGTGAAAAGCACTTAATAAATAAACTTTACTTACTTACTTACTTCACCCGCTCGCACAGGGTTTCTTTCTGGACAAGCTTCACCTTGTTTCCCCGCCCCCACTTCTCGTCTAGCAACTAATGTTTTGCTACTTGGCCCGACGGAGGATATTCTGCCGGGCCCGTCGCCCCAGCTTTCGAACAGGAAGACGCCCCTCGCCACAGTCGGATCCCGGGATTTCAGAGCGGCTGGCTGTGGTGAGTAGGACGGACAATATTTCTGATTTGAACTGTAGGACTGATTACTTATTGGGGTTGTGTTTTGTACAGCAAAAGACATGGGATTGATTTATCACCTAATCAGCTCAGCTACCCTCAGCTCAGTCTCCCAAACCTCCTGTTCAGCTGCCACTAGCTCAGTCTGCAGTCTCACCTGCTCAGCTACCACCAGTTCGGCCTCCAGTGTTGTCACCCATCCAGTCAGCCACTCCACCTCCTGTTACACCTCCACCACAATCCTCTCTGCTCCCTGTAGGTCAGCCCTTAGCTCTGCTCTCTGTATCTCAGTCTTCAGCCCCGCTACCTGTAGCTCAGTCGCTAACTCCACCACCATTTTCACCTCAACCATTACTTCAATTGCCGCTGGCTCAGTCCCCTGTTCAGCTGCTGCTGCCTCAGTCCCCTGTTCAGTTGCGGCTAGCTCAGCTGTCAGCCCACTCATTGATTCAGCCACCATCCTCACCATCTCATCCTAAGCAGGGAACACTCTATACAATAACATCTGCTGGTTCTCTAAAGCTGGCCTTCATAGAGACAGTTACTTCCTCCAGGGCTGGGTGTCAGCCACCAGCCAACTCTGGACCCCTAGAGGTTAAGACGCTAGCAGCTTCACCTGGGAACTCAACTGAGCAGTCTCAGCCGTCAGCACTCGCTGAGAGCTCTAGTGAGTTCACTCATCCACCTTCATCCTCTGTTGGGTGTGTTGGAAAACTGTTTCAGCCAGCAGAGGACTGCACCCTGCTGTCGCTGCCTGAGCCAAACCAATGTGCTACTCAGCTCCAGTCAGCATCAAACCTGCCAGAGCTCCCTGCGCACCTGCTGATTCTGTTTTGTCCCCGCCAGAGACCTGCGCACCTGTTGGTACTGTTCTGTCCCTGCCAGGGGTCCCCTAAACCTGCTGGTTCTGTTTTGTGTCTGCCAGGCCCTGTGTCTGCCTATGCTGGAGGGTCCGAGGGGCTCGTTCACCAGCCTGCTTTTGCTGGAGGGTCCGAGGAGCCCGTCCAGCCATCAGCGTTGCCTGCAGTGCCACCAACTGCTCCATCACCTACGGTTTCCTCATCGTCGCCTGCAGTTCTTCCGGCAACTGCTACAACACCCTTGCCTTCAGTGCCAACACCTGCTCCATCGCCTGCAGCTTTCACACAGTCACCTGCAGCGTCACCATCCACAGCTGCCACGCCGCCGTCTGGTCCAGCACCATCCTCGCCTGGTCCAGCCTCTGCCACCTCTACACCGCTATCCGATCCAGCTCGGCCTGAACCACCAATGACTACTTTTGATTTTCCCTCTACATTTCACCTTTAAAAACTATTTACTTTCCCTTGTTTGGTATCATTCTTTTCAGCACAACCTCGCGAAAACATAAATTCCATTTATGTTTTCAGTTTGACATACTGTATTAGCACAACTGATCTAAAATCAGAAAAAAACATAAACTCAGAATAGAAAAAGTTATACTTTTTACTCTAACAACTACAAACATGTTTAATGAATCATATTTCATAACTTTAAATGTAAATATAAACTGTAAATTTTAAAATCCTATGCACAATTTTTGCAAACAAAGTTATTTGCAGCCATTTACCTTCTACCTTTTTTTTTATAATCATTTCAAACTATTTACATAACAATCAGGTGTTCTTCATTAAATAAGATGCCACACAAATGATTTGTGCCACTCCAAAAAATAATTTCTGTCCACTATAAAGGAGAACATCCCAAGCCTGATACCTGCAGGTCTCTTGTTAGTAAAGGTAACAGCGTTGTAACAATAGAAATAGTAATTAGTTAGATTACTCATTACTGAAGTAACGAGTAATAATAATAATGGATTGCATTTATATAGCACTTTTCTAGGCACCCAAAGCGCTGTACAATTCCACTGTTCATTCACTCTCACATTCACACACTGGTGCAGGCAAACGACAGTTGTGGCCACAGCTGCCCTGGGGCAGACTGACAGAAGAGAGGCTGCCATTTTGCGCCATTAGCCTCTCTGGCCAATACCAGTAGGCGGTAGGGTAAAGTGTCTTGCCCAGGGGCACAACGACCAGGACAGAGGGAGCTGGGGATCAAACCGGCAACCTTCCGGTTACAGATGAGCTTCCCAACCCCCTGAACCACGGTCAGAGGAAATTAGAGGTTGCATGTCCAATCTGAAATGTTGCATGTTTAATCCCCTGAGTATTAATAACAATGATAATATCAAGAATAAATGACCACATTTATGTAAATTTTTGTCTGTCAGAGCCCTGACTTCAGTTAAAGATGTAAACATCATGCATGACTGATTTGTGTGTATATGTTGAAATAAAACAAACAATCTTTCTGGAGACCTTTCTTTCACAACAACTCCATGCACATGTGATTAGCATGTTATTTCTAACAGAAGATAAAAATATACTAAAAGATTATCAAGTAAACATGTTGATTAGGCCTCAGGGTCATTAGTCCAGGGCACTCCTTTATCCCCAGGACATTAATTGTGTTTGTGATGCTCAGGGAGCAGCAGTCTCCAGGCTGATGTAACTGTGGGCTAAACTCTCTGCTCGAAGTCCACTAACATCAGGCACTAAGGAACAAAGAAAAATATTTTCTGTGGGCATTTGTTATTTTTAAATATATTTGTATTCAAATAGACCTCAGGTCAATGTGTACAACACTCATATTTACTGAAAATAACAGTCAAAACTATGTATACTAGAGCTTATTTCATAAATGAAATTATTCCCACCTTGTAAACAGCCAGTAACATTGAAATAGACAAATATTTGTCACTGACTAATTAGAAAACCTTAAGATGCTTACATGTGAGGACCCAAGTGAGAGATAATAGTCTATAATGGAGAAATATCTCCTTACCGGAGATATTTAATGAAAAAAGTTCCCCAATCTTATGTAACTTTTACAGAATAAAGTAGACCAAAAAGCAAAGAAATGATTGATAATTCATTGATAAAACAACTACAAAACTAAAGAGCATCATAAAATATAGTTACTATAAAAAGTTTTTTGAGTTAATGCAAATCAACACAAAAAAAGTTCTGACTGGCGATGGCGCGATATGGCAGCCTCGCCAGTCTTCTGTCAGTCTGCCCCAGGGCAGCTGTGGCTACAACTGTAGCTGGCCTCCACCAGTGTGTGAATGTGAGCGTGAATGAATAGTGGAATTGTAAAGTGCTTTGAGGGTCTTGAAAAGCGCTATATAAATGTAATCCATTAATATTATTATTATTATTATTATTATTATATGAGAGAGAGGCCAGCATAGAGCAAAACATCAAATGGGCAACCTTAGCACTACATTTTAGTTTTACCAGCTGTCTTTTTGGAACCACAGACATGGAGAGAGGAGGAGAGATGGAGAGAGTCAGCTGCTTCAGATTCCTAGGCATCAACATCAGCGAGGTGTTATCACAAAAGCAAGATGTTTTCTACGGCGCCTGAGAAGACTCAGAATGAACTCCAGAATACTCAAACGTCTACTGTTGCACCATTGAAAGTATTCTGACTAGCTGCATCACCACCTGGTATGGCAGCTGTAACGCTCTGGACCGCAAAGCTCTGCAGAGGGTGGTGAGATCAGCTCAGTGGATCGCCAGGACTGAACGGCCAGCCATGCAGGATCTCTATAGATAGCAATGCATGAGGAAGATGCAACAGATTCTCTCTGATCCCAGCCACCCCAGCCCCAGACTTTTCACACTCCTGCCATCCGGCAGTCAGTTCAGGAGCATTCAGAAACACTAGCAGACATAGAGACAGTTTCTACACACAAGCCATCAGGCTTGCTGACATTCTGCACACACCATCACACACTCACTACAACTGCTGGACTCTACACACTGTCACTTCAAACCACTTAAATCCTCACTGCACAGTTTTACACAAACTGTAAATACTAAACTATTTGTTTTAAATTCTCTTAACATTTTAACACTTTTATTATTTTATTACATTTTAATACTATTATAAGTATTATTATTATTATTATTATTATTATTATTATTATTATTATTATTATTATTATTGTTGTTGTTGTTGTTGTTGTTTTTAAAAATACCTGTAAACTATATGTTCATGCAGGGTTGGGGAACACGAGTCTAAGAGTTTCATTACGGGTAAATGTTGCTACAATGTTGAAACTTGATGGGCACGAACTTGACCTTGACGTCATCCTCCAGGGGCCATTTAAAAGAATACAGGTTTAAGGCACTTCACTTTCAGACCCAGAAGCTGTCAAACGTTTACATAAAGTCTGTGGGGCATCAGTGGGGAGGTTGCACAGGGAATGTTTGGCAACATCTTCATTTTTCAGTAAAACAAGGATCCCAAATACATTGCTAAAGTAGTAAAAGCATTTTATCATTTGAAATAATTTTTCAAAGGGACATTTTTTAAACAAAAATGCAAATTCTTTTTATAAAATTAATGTAATATATTTATCAAACTGTTGTCTGATTTCCTCATGTAAGAATCCATCCCTTAATGAACAATTATTAAAATGGCACACTTTTCCCATTTTTTTAAAAAAGAGACTTTTTATTCTCGATAAATGTTGTTAATTTTCTTTCTCAGAGAGAAACATTAATTTGCTCCTTCAAAAGTATTGTAGGCTAAAGACAGGATAAGATTGCTTTCCTTTGACTGTGGTAGAAAATAAAGAAATAGAAATATAGAATTCCTAAACTGTATGAATTTTAAAACCTTTGAACTGTCAGCTAGTGACATGGCAGCAATATACAGGGAGTGCAGAATTATTAGGCAAATTAGTATTTTGTCCACATCATCCTCTTCATGCATGTTGTCTTACTTGTATAGGCTTACTTGTATAGGCTCGAAAGCCTACTACCAATTAAGCATATTAGGTGATGTGCATCTCTGTAATGAGAAGGGGTGTGGTCTAATGACATCAACACCCTATATCAGGTGTGCATAATTATTAGGCAACGTCCTTTCCTTTGGCAAAAGAAGGACTTGACAGGCTCAGAAAAGTCAAAAATAGTGAGATATCTTGCAGAGGGATGCAGCAGTCTCAAAATTGCAAAGCTTCTAAAGCGTGATCATCGAACAATCAAGCCTTTCATTCAAAATAGTCAACAGCGTCGCAAGAAGCGTGTGGAAAAACCAAGGCGCAAAATAACTGCCCATGAACTGAGAAAAGTCAAGCGTGCAGCTGCCAAGATGCCACTTGCCACCAGTTTGGCCATATTTCAGAGCTGCAACATCACTGGAGTGCCCAAAAGCACAAGGTGTGCAATACTCAGAGACATGGCCAAGGTAAGAAAGGCTGAAAGACGACCACCACTGAACAAGACACACAAGCTGAAACGTCAAGACTGGGCCAAGAAATATCTGAAGACTGGTTTTTCTAAGGTTTTATGGACTGATGAAATGAGAGTGAGTCTTGATGGGCCAGATGGATGGGCCCGTGGCTGGATTGGTAAAGGGCAGAGAGCTCCAGTCCGACTCAGACGCCAGCAAGGTGGAGGTGGAGTACTGGTTTGGGCTGGTATCATCAAAGATGAGCTTGTGGGGCCTTTTCAGGTTGAGGATGGAGTCAAGCTCAACTCCCAGTCCTACTGCCAGTTTCTGGAAGACACCTTCTTCAAGCAGTGGTACAGGAAGAAGTCTGCATCCTTCAAGAAAAACGCGTCCTCCACAGTACTCCACAGAAAGGGTATAAAAGAAGAAAAACTAATGACATGGCCTCCTTGTTCACCTGATCTGAACCCCATTGAGAACTTGTGGTCCATCATCAAATGTGAGATTTACAAGGAGGGAAAACAGTACACCTTTCTGAACAGTGTCTGGGAGGCTGTGGTTGCTGCTGCACGCAATGTTGATGGTGAACAGATCAAAACACTGACAGAATCCATGGATGGCAGGCTTTTGAGTGTCCTTGCAAAGAAAGGTGGCTATATTGGTCGCTGATTTGTTTTTGTTTTGTTTTTGAATGTCAGAAATGTATATTTGTGAATGTGGAGATGTTATATTGGTTTCACTGGTAAAAATAAATAATTGAAATGGGTATATATTTGTTTTTTGTTAAGTTGCCTAATAATTATGCACAGTAATAGTCACCTGCACACACAGATATCCCCCTAAAATAGCTAAAACTAAAAACAAACTAAAAACTACTTTCAAAAACATTCAGCTTTGATATTAATGAGTTTTTTGGGTTAATTGAGAACATGGTTGTTGTTCAATAATAAAATTATTCCTCAAAAATACAACTTGCCTAATAATTCTGCACTCCCTGTACAGGGTGGGCCAGTTATATGGATACACCGTAATAAAATGGGAATGGTTGGTGGTATTAAAGTCCTGTTTGTGGCACATTAGTATATCTGAGGGGGCAAACTCCTCAAGATGGGTGGTGACCATGGTGGCCATTTAGAAGTCGGCCATCTTGGATACAAATTTGGTTTTTTTTTTCAATAGGAAGAGGGTCATGTGACACATCAAACGTATTGGTAATGTCACAAGAAAAACAACGGTGTGCTTGGTTTCAACCTAACTTTATTCTTTCATGAGTTATTTACAAGTTTCTCACCACTTATAAAATGTGTTCAATGTGTTGCCCATTGTGTTGGATTGTCAATGCAACCCTCTTCTCCCACTCTTCACACACTGATACCAACACTCCAGGAGAAATGCCAGCACAGGCATGCAGTATCCATAGTTTCAGGTGGTGCACATCTCGTATCTTCACACCGTGGACAATTGCCTTCAGATGACCCCAAAGATAAAAGTCTAAGGGGGTCAGATCGGGAGACCTTGGGGGCCATTCAACTGGCCCATGACGACCAATCCACTTTCCAGGAAACTGTTCATCTAGGAATGCTCGGACCTTTCACCCATAATGTGATGGTCCACCATCTTGCTGGAAAAACTCAGGGAACGTGCCAGCTTCAGTGCATAAAGAAGGAAACACATCATCATGTAGCAATTTCAAATATCCAGTGGCCTTGAGGTTTCCATTGATGAAGAATGGACCCACTATCGTTGTACACCATATACCACACCAAACCATCACTTTTGTTGTTCCAACAGTCTTGAAGGGATCCATCCAATGTGGGTTAGTGTCAGACCAATAGCGGTGGTTTTGTTTGTTAACTTCACCATTCACATAAAAGTTTGCCTCATCACTGAACAAAATCTTCTGTGTGAACTGAGGGTCCTGTTCCAATTTTTGTTTTGCCCATTCTGCAAATTCTGGGTCATCCTCGTTGAGATGCTGCAGTAGCTGGAGTTTGTAAGGGTGCCATTTGTGAGTAGCTAATATCCGCCGAAGGGATGTTCGACTAATGCCACTCTCCAGTGACATGCGGCGAGTGCTACACTGTAGCAAGTTTTGCCCTCTTCCTATTGAAAAAACAAAAGTTGTATCCAAGATGTCCGACTTCTAAATAGCCACCATGGTCGCCACCCATCTTGAGGAGTTTGCCCCCTCACATATACTAATGTGCCACAAACAGGACTTTAATATCACCAACCATTCCCATTTTATTACGGTGTATCCATATAAATGGCCCACCCTGTAGAAGGAGGAGTTTTCTCCAACATCCTGCCTTAAATTTTGCATCTCTCTAAAACAAGTGAACTTACAGTAAAGGTGCCAATATTATAGTTAATGATGTTTTTACATATCAAGATAACAAAATGAATACGTCTAGTATAATTGTGTTTTCTCTGACTGGTTTCAGTACATCAGTGAACTACAGAGTCAAACTTTTCTCTCTCACATTATTGTGTTATTATTTCATTTTGATGGTAAACACTCTTATTTTAACTATAAGGTCAAACCCTACATGAACCCATGTATATATTTTTGTGTTCTTGGTGTATTAACTCTATGCGACTGCTGGGTTCCCCCCCAGATTTGCTTTTGACAATCATCTAATCTCATATGTGTGATGCCTTTTTCTAGATTTTGTTTTAAATTTAAACACAAAAGCAGACTATTTTACTCCTAATGTCTTATGAAAGATATGTGACCATATGTAGACCACTGGAGTATCACTCTCTAATCTTTGTACAAAGGACTGCTGTGTTAGTCACTCTGTCCTGTCCTTCCTCTCTGCTTTGAGATTCTCATTATAAGCTTAGCATCACTTAAATTATTTGTATCCAACATAAACAAGCTTTACTGTGTGAACTTGTCAATTGTCAAACTTGCTTGTGGTTCAACAAAAGTGAATGCATTGCATGTTCATAGCAAGCAGGAAAAAGTTCACACAGACTTTTGTGTCACATTTATTTTGTCTTCTTAATATCTCGATTGCTTTGCTTTTTGATCTCATGTACTCGAGGTTTGGCTCAGCATCTCTACCACAGCATTTAAAGAACTTCATGGCCATTAAATTCCTCATCATCCCTCCTATTTTGAATCCAGTTTGTTATGGTTTGATCCTGACTAAAATTCAAAGATGAATGGTTTGTAATATTTCATATGCCAGCCTACACAAAAATATCAAAGTCTAATATTTGTAATTTCATTTGACCAATTTTGATGTTTAGCGTTTTACTCTGGTTTCAGAATAAATCTAACAAGTTACTGTCAAAGAAGGAAACTCGTAGTTTAAGTGGACAAGTTTGCTACATCTGTGTTGACCTTATGACCACGGTCTGCAGAAAGTATGCCACATGCTAAAGGACCCACCTCACCTTGCCCATCAGCTGTATGAATGCCAACAAATGTTAAAGGTCCATTGAAGCAACCACTACATGATGTAGAAGAAAAGTGCTTTTATCCCAGATTCACACTGAACTCTCCTCTGAACTCAGACATTCTATACATTAATAACAAATCTAGTGCAAGACAACTTAGTGTTTCTTTTTCTGCACAATTTTCTTTCTTTTAAAAGTCTTTTTTATTAGACAAAGGTTTCAGTGCAAGATATATTACAAAGTACTTCTTACACAATTTTCTTATATAAGTGCTTTATTTTTGAAAGAACTAATTTGACAGTTTTTTTTACTGTTTACGCAAGTGTATGTTTTGATGAATAAGTGTGCTAACTAAGTTTTATTTTTAGGTAGTTTATCGAATTTCATTGTACATTTCTAAATTGTTCCGGTTCAGTTGTTAGTTCAGAATGGACAAATGAAATATTAAACAACAGCAAAAAAATAAATAAAAAAGAATAAAATTAAATAAAATTATTTCTTATAACCCTGAATCAGGTAAGAGGTGGTATGTGATGTAAATTGTAAATGTAGTTTCCTGGCCTCTCTCCTCCTCACCAGTGTAGTGATTAAATATGTATCAAAGAGCCTAACTGCCATTTTTCTGATGGTGTTGATGACTGTGGGAAAATCTTCTTTGAGGGGAAAGTCATTGTATCTTAGGTCAGTCTGATTAAATTAACTAATGTCTCAAAGATAAAAATTTTAGATTTTAACTGACTGAAATGGATATGACATGAGCCCAAGAATCTTGCTTTGCCACGAGATTGTACATGCCACCAATTGCGAATCAGTTGACAGGTTAGGTCAACTGTGGTTTCCAGCTTGAAAATAATGTAGATATAACTTTGTATATTTAATTGCTTTGCTTGCCAGACTAATACTATTAGCACTGAAAGCTGAGACTCTGGAGCCCTGGAGTTTAGAGGAAATTAGATGTTGCAAAGTAGCTTTAGCAAAATAAAGAAAATAATTTGAATATCATAGGTCTTTTGTAAATTCAAATACATTAAGAAAATAAAATCAGCTTATCTCCAAATTATAGGAAGATTGCTGAATGTTACTTTCCTACACGGCAGAGATGCTGTCGATAGAGAGATAGTCTCTTACTGAACAAAGATTTATTTTCTCTTAAACAGAAGCATCTTACAGGCTTGCCTTATCTTTGGCAAATTAAATCCATACATAAATGGGGTGAGCATTGGTTGACAAATGAGGAGATACATAGGCAAAATTATACGGACTTCATCTGGTATCTGAGGGGCTAGAAGGCTGAAATCAATAGAGTGAAAAATGCACCCGACAAATAGGTTTGACACAGAGACGATCTGAGGGGTGCAAGTAGTCACGGCTTTCTGCTTGTTTTCTGTGGATGTTTTACGGCAAACTCGTAAAATCTTCAGGTAAGAAATTGAAATAAGACTGAATGGCATGAAAATACTCAATAACGTAAAGAATATCATAGATATAGAGCTTTGGATTGGAACTGAACATGAAAGTCTAATTATTAATTGGTGGTCACAATATACATTATCAATAATATTTCCACAAAACCTTAAACCAAAGATGAATGAAAATGAGAGTAAAAAACTAACAAATGAAAAAATCCACACAAGCAGAATCAACATACCCACTCTTTCTGTGTTCATAATAACATTATAGCTAAATGGATGGCAGATTGCAATATATCTGTCATATGCCATAGCTGTTAAACTGCAAAACTCAGCAGGCCCACTTATGTACATACAACACATCTGCAGAAAACACCACGGCAGGGTCACTTCATGGCTATCTGAGAACATCTGTGAGAGCAAAAGAGGATAAAGTGCTGTGCTGGCATTTATTTCGTTCACACATAAGTTGCTGAGCAGAATATACATTGGCTCATGCAGTCTTCTGTCCACATGTATAACCACAATAAGGACTGTGTTGGCCACACATATAGAGACATACCAAAACAATATTATGATAAAATATGGGTATTTGAAAGCTCCAACATTTCCATAAGCAGCCAGCACAAATGATACACTCTCACTTGAGTTTCCTATTTTCTGCATAATGTCACACAATGAACAAGACAAACTAATAATAATCAAACATCAGGAATCACAAAACAAAAAGCAAACAGGTTTATACTTTTACAAGATTCAATTCCAGAGATTCTTCACATGCTAAGAATACATAACAATAAGTTCAGCTTCATCTCCCAACTAAACAAGACAACCTCTTTTGCTAGTATTTATGGCTGCAGCACTGAGGAGGAGAATGAGGTGGGCGCGGCTAAATTTGAGGTCCAGACAGAGTTAGAGACAATGGCATTCTTCCTCTTTGGCAGAGTTTTTTGTTTGTTTTAACTACCATAAATTCCACAGGTTTTCAGAATTGTAGAGGATAATAACCTTTTTATTCTTCTCAAGGGAAATTCAAATGTTTCTTAAGTGGTCCAAAATTGGATTTGAATTTCCACATTCTCAACTTTTCATATAAAAAAAATCAACTACACTTTCCAAGTCGAAACAACATTCTGATATCGTTCATGTTGATCCTAGTGGTATGGATAATTCCTGCCATACAGCTTGATGTCATCCATGTAGAGGAGGTGGTTGACACTCGTCGGTCTTGTTAATTATCTTTTATCATCTTGTTCTCCAGAGTGTAGAACATCCAGCTGCAAATTTGGTGAAACTATTACAAAATCGATCATCAACCTATGGCCTAATGTGTCCTGGTGCCATGCTCATCTATGAATACCCTTATTTTTAAGCATTATGTTTGTTATAGACAAGCTGTAGTTTGCAAAGGAGTCCAAGAACAGAATACCCCTCGGGTTCAGATCAGCCAGACTTTTCTTCATAATCGTACCCCAAGAAGCTGTCACTGATTGTGCCAATTTCAGCAATGAACTCTCCCAGTAGGAGTTTAGTTTAGCCAAAATGCCAGACAATTCATGTCCTATCGGAGACACTAATTGGTATTTGTAAATGACCATGGCAGACCTGATGACATTTTTCTGCATTTCAGCATCTTTTATTTATACTCAGGGTTGCTGTTCATCCACACACAGCAGCAGCTTCCCTGCTTTCATTTCATTTTTACTCGTTTCATTATAAAAAGAATATCCAGAGAGAAGGAGACTATGGATTTGTGCCAATTGCTCTCCCCAGGTGGAGCCATTCTTTGCCTTAGTGTTAGGGAGGGCAAGGAAGCACAGACATGGAAGTACACTTATGTTTACACTGAGTATTTCAGAACAATTCTCTATGCTGTTGCATGATGGGGCAGAAGGTTGAGGGTTGCAGATATAACAGACTCAAACTGATCTGCAACACACTACACACTACGATAGTCGCACACCCTTAATATCACATCGTTTACAGAGAAAATTGCAAAGTCAATATAGTAATAGGGGCAACTCAGTGTCCGCCACATATATGTAATTTTGTCTACTATACCAGGATATTTATAATTAGAGCTATTTGTATTTATTGAGCTATTTTGTGACTGTGTTATTTTGTAACTTGTATTATATCGTATCATTTCATTTAGTTTAGTTAGTTACTGTTCGTATTGTCTTGGAGCAACTGTGACCGCATAAATTCTCCTGGGATTAAGAAAGTGTTCTGATTCTGATTAACTGAACCAGTGTAATGATTTCTGTATACAGACCCCATCAGCAATCAGATACAAATGAATCCACTAAATGTCTCACTCATTAATACTCAGATTTAACAATACTCAGATTAACACTTCTTAATTCCTATTTGATGAGTGAGTTTAAAATGATGTAGTTATTTTATTCCTGATTTGATCTTCTTCTCTCTGGTTACATTTCTGAGGGGATGACCCAAACAGTACAATCACATTCTTTCCTCCAGTAAGAAATTCTTGTACTCATTTCCTGTAAGTTGGTATAATTTTATGGTAGAGCATGGGGTCAACACAGATTCACTGATTCAAATGAGCAACTCAGCATTTACTGCTGAAACTTCCTGATAACTATATGATTGCTTGAATAATTTTTGTTGAAGCAGAGAAGCACCTAAAACTATTCTAAGGACAATGTAATAAACAAAATTTTGGTTTCCTGTCTGAGGGTAACATCAACCATTGCAGATTATGTCAGGAATTCAGTGGAAATTAGAGGTTGCACAGTAGCTTTTACAAAACAAAACAAAATGAACTGAATTAATGAAATGGGCCTTTTATAAAGGTAAATACATGACATAATCAGATTTTATTTTCTTCATGTGTACAAACCATAATATGTTTGATGAATGCTATTCCACCACAGATGCTCTAAAACAGTCTCTTTTTAAACAAAGACATTGATTTTCTCTTAAACACAAGCATTGTACATGATTGCCTTATCTTTGGCAAATTAAATCCATACATAAATGGGGTGAGCATTGGTTGACAAATAAGGAGATATATAGATAAAATTATACGGACTTCACCTGGCACATGAGCAGCTAAAACACTGGAATCGATAGCGTGAAAAATACACCCGACAAACAGGTTTGACACAGAGACGATCTGAGGGGTGCAAGTAGTCACGGCTTTCTGCTTGTTTTCTGTGGATGTTTTTCGACAAACTGCCAAAATCTTCATGTAAGAGACTGAAATGAGACTGAATGGTATGAAAATACTCAGTAACAGAAAGAATATGTCAGATATAAAGCTGTGGACTGAAACTGAACATGAAAGTCGAATTATTAATTTGTGGTCACAATACACATTATTAACAACATTTCCACAGAACGTCAAACTGAAGATGAATGAAAATGAGAATATAAAAATAAGAAATGAATAAACCCACACAAGTAGAATTATAATAAACACTCTCTCTGTGTTCATAATCACATTATAGCGTAATGGATGACAGATTGAGATATATCTGTCATAGGCCATTGCTGCTAAACTGCAAAACTCAGCAGAAGCAGTTGTGTACATACAACACATCTGGAGAAAACACCACGGCAAGGTCACTTCATGGCTGTCTGAAAACATCTGTGAGAGCAAAAGAGGATACATCGATGTGCTGCCATTTATTTCGTTCATACATAAATTGCTAAGCAGTATATACATTGGCTCATGCAGTCTTCTGTCCACATGTATGACCACAATAAGGACTGTGTTGGCCACACATATAGAGACATACCAGAACAATATTATACTAAAATACATGTATTTTAAAGCTCCAACATTTCCATAAGCAGCCAGCACAAATGATACAGTCTCACTTGAGTTTCCCATTTTCTGCATAATTTGCACAGTGAACAAGTTTGATCAGTAATAATGATATGAATGGTCCAATTTCCTTAGGGATTATGAAAGTATTTTGATTCTGATTCTTTTCGATATGAATAAGAGTACCCAATCCCGATGGTTTAGCAAAGTTTCTATTATTCTGTTCAAATCTGTTTTAGACATGCATGCTACCTCATTATGATATGTTCCTTCTCAACAGCTGTTATACCTGTTACACAATGCGCGCATCAGTAAGCAAAGAACAAAGAGTAGTTTTATACTTTACAAGACCAAAGCTCAGAAATTAGCTCCTTTCATCCCAACTGAATGAGACCAAAGAATCTGCTAACATTTATAGCTGCAGCACAGAGGAGGAGCAATAAAGTGGGAGTGTACTTGAGGGCCAATGACAATAATGGCAATAGAAAATGGCATTCTTCTTTAACAGATATATCTGACTTTTTTTAAAATCATGCATTCTAAATTCATAAAATCAACACAACACAGTACAGCTTTAACAGGTTAAGCAGCAGAAAATGGATGGATGGATTGGTTGGTTTTCTGCAGAATCTTTTGAATGGTATAATCTATACTGTGTTTAAAAATAAAGTTGGGATCCAGTCCAAATTGTAAATTAAAAAAATGCAATAATATGCAAAATGATTTGGGCCCTTTGTTTAGTGGTTCTGTTGTGTAGAGTTTTCATCAGAAAAGACATCCAGCATAAACATCTGCTAAATCAAATATGTGGACCTACAACTGTGGGCAGGACACCTTTTCTTATCTCCCTTATGAAAAAGGGAGCAGACAAGCTGCTTAAATGTGTTAAGAGGAAGTCCTAGTGTAGTTTGTGTAAATGTGTAATTTATGTTTTATAGCTTTATAAAAGAGGAACAATTTTGTGGTTTTTATAGGTTATTGAGAAATAAGAACTGATTCTGCTCACTTAAGATGGAATTATGTTGTATGTGGTCAATAATGTAAAATGACTCCTGGTTTAAATAAAAAGCACTGTGGTGCTAGCAAATTTTGTTATCAAAAAGCCTGCACTAAGCTCACCCCAGTTCCACTCCAAACACTTGGATTACTTGGAATAGTACTGATCATGAGACTTTATTGCCCAACTTCTCTTTTATAAGCCAGACGTGGTCAAGTTAGCAGCCATACAAAACATCTAAAAAATACTACAAGTATAAGTATAAAACCACAACAAACAGTTTTAAAAAACAAAACAAAAAACAATATAAAACAGCGGTCCCCAACTTTTTTTATTCCCAGCAGACAAGTTTATCCACAACGTTATTTTCACGGACTGGCCTTTAAGGTGTCACGGATAAATACAACAAAATAAAACCAGTACAGGTACCAAAACGAGAAGATTTATTCATAACACATGGGAAAAGACCCAGGGACACCGAGTTAATGATAAAAACGATAGAAAAAATAACACTAAAAACAGATTTAAAAACCCTGAAAACTATGAAATTCACACTGGTGTTTCCTGTGTCATCGGCCTGGAAAGTGGCCGGACAGGACGTGCAGGACCAGACGGCATAGAGACCTCAGGCGCAGACGAAGCTAGACGGAGTGAGGCAGGACCAGGCGACGCCAAAGGCGAAGACACGGAAGCTGGGCCAGGCGACGCCGAAGGCGAAGACACGGAGGTTGGACCAGACGAAGCTGAAGACTCGGAGGCTGGACCAGACGAGGGCGCAGACTCGGAGGCTAGACCAGACGAGGGCGCAGACTCGGAGGCTGGACCAGACGAGGGTGGCGCTGCAGGCGATGGCGTGGGAGCCGCAGGTGGTGGCGCTGCAGGCGACGGCGCTGCAGGACCCTCCAGCAGGAGCGGAGGGTCAGCTGACCTGGAAACCGGAGCAAGAAGTTATAACGACAAACGCAGGAAGCACAAAAATCGCTAGCCAAGTTTGAGGCCAACAACCTAGCCCCCCTCACCCGAGGAACTGATACAGGTGCAGGAGATGGCTGGACTGCAGCTTCCCTGGGTGGAGGAGCACAGGAAAGCAAAGGAGCAGGCTCACTGAAAACTGGCTCATCAAAAATAGGTGACGATATAGGTAGATTGCAACACAGACCCAAGGAAACACAGGGCTTAAATACACAGAGGGAGCAAGGGTAACATGAGGGAAACACAGCTGGGGCAAATCAGGCCTAACGAGACAAGGGGAAGCAAAATCAGACACATTAACATCAGACATGGACTTTCAAAGTAAAACGGGAAACACATAACACAGACTGAACAAAAGACACAGACTCACATGCAGGCACTACAACAGAGGGAACAGAGACGTGGGACCAGGGCAGACACTGACTGGACACAGGGATATAGCGGACAGGGGAGACAGCAACTAAGGATTACACAGAGACAAAACATAACTCTAACAAAGAAACCAAAGCATAGAAATGATAGATAATATATAAACTCAAAACCCTGGGTCAACGACCCAGGCATCCTAACACACTCGAGCCTGAACTCTTGCGACACGGTACCAAACTCATGGACCGGTACGGGGTTGGGCCTGCTGATGTAAAACATTAGAACACAGAGTGGCTTCTTAAAGTAAACATCAATAAGTCTCCTTCACTTTATTCCTTATTATGCTTTTACATTTTTTAAAGCATAATAATTAAAGTAAATTTAGATTTTTCTCTATATTCCTTGTCTAAGGTGCATAGAATGTTTGACATATCTGTCAGAACTCTAGGTACATCAGGAAGCAACCCTTTCGAAGAGTATAGCTGGTAACTTTTGGTAGTGGGACAGGGAGACTGTAAGATTACCTAAAACAGCTTTATGAAGAAAAATACCAGTGCTGTTTTCTTCGAATGGTCAGTGATGGCTAACCCACCAAATTATAAAGAACGCAGTGGTAAGTCAGAGACTGTCATGGTCCCTGTGCCTGCCCAGCCGGCCTCACAAGGCTATACTTGTGAGGCCGGCTGGGCAGGCACAGGGACCATGACAGAGACTTTATGATAAAACATAGTGATGCATTATAGACTACATGAAGACTACTGAGAACTGAAGAGGAAACATACAGTGTGTCACCATAATCAATTACAGGCAAAAGGGTAAAAAGATTTATTTCTAAAGTAAAAAACATTTTCCCTTTAATTTTCATAATAAGACTAGCAATGTGTACATTAGAGAGAAACTTGTCATCAAACTTTATACCCAAATATTTGTAGGCATGTACCATTTCAATGGTTTTGCCAACATCTGTACCAATGCTAAGATCATCAAACATCCGTGGGTGAGCTTTCGAGAACACGATAAATTCTGTTTTATGAACATTTAAAACCAATTTTAAATGCAGAAAAATGGATTGTAATAAGTGAAATGCATTCACTGCTTGCTCTACAGAAGGTGCAAATGTTTATATGACAGTGTCATCAGCATAAAGATTTATTTTTTCTAGAAAGCTTTTACTCAAATCATGTATAAAACAGAAAATAAAGCAGATCCCAAAATAGAACCCTGTGGGACACCTTTTGCTCACTCAAGTAAAGCCCAGTTATTTTTGTTTATCTGGCTTGTTGCCAGAATTCTGAAAGGTCGCATGTTTAATTGGCTAAGAATCAATAATAATGACAATATCAGAAATAAAGTAGCACATTTATTCACATTTTTGTGTGTCAGAGCCCTGATTCCATTCATGAGATGACGAATGAGGTGAAGAAGACGAAGATGACATTTTATTAAGATGACTGTAGTGTGGCATGTTTCCTGCATGTTTTTGCTTCTTTGGTGAAAGGGAACCCTTCTCAAACATAGGTATGATCCTCCACATCTTAGGTCTGAAGGTGCAAGCATGAAATAAAATCACACCTCAGGAACCTATGACATCTGCTCCATCTTTAGTCTACTACATATGCGGCCGGTTTTTAGCCATATACATAAAATGTTATTTTGCAAAATGGCAAACTCCATCTGGTCGATTTGTGGCCTCCACAAAACAGTGCTCACTCCTGTATATTTTTAATGTATCAATTCAGAGCTTATAAGCGTTTATGAATATGTTGAAAGATACATTTTCACACTAATTAATGTATATTTATGGTTACAATATTCTTTGTTTTGGTGAATTATTTTAAATGATTGTACTATTAAAATGGTATGTAATGCAAGTATGTAATAAAAGTAAAGCAAACATCATGCATGACTGAGTTGTGTGTTTTTGTTGAAAGAAAAAAAACTTCTCTGGAGACCTTTCTTTTGAGACAACTCCCTGCAAACGTGATTAGCATGCTATTACTAACAGACAATAATAATATAATAAAAGATTATCAAGTAAACATGATGATTACTGGACTAATGACCATTAGTCCAGGGCACTCTTTTATCCCCAGGACATTAAGTGTGTGTGATGCTTAGGGAGCAGCAGTCTCCAGGCTGATGTAGCTGTGGGCCAAACTCTCTGCTACAAGTCCAGTAATATTAACACCAAGGAACAAATAAAAATATTTTCTTATTTGTAAATTTATTTTTATTGAAATAAACCTCAGGACAGTGTGTACAAGAATCATCTCTACTGAAAATAACAGTCAAAAATAATGTTTACTAGAGTTTATTTCATAAATGAAAATATTCTCAGCTTGTAAACAGCCAGTAACACTGAAATAGACAAATGTTTGTCACTGACTAATTACAAGACCTTAAAGTGTTTTCCTTTGAGGAAGCAAGAGAGAGGTAATAGTATTTAATGGAGAAATATCTCCTTAATAATGGAGGAATGAAAAAAATGCATCCCAGTCTCATGTAACCTTTCTCTAGTACAGAATAAACTGGGCCAAAAATCAAAGAAAGGACAGGTGAGGTTTCCCTGATAAAGAAACTAAAGAGCAACAAAAATGTAGATATTTAGGATTTTATTGAGTTATTGCGAAATCAACACAAAAAACAAACTTCTGACTAGGTGGGCAGCCTCTACTTGTCTACTTACCACCATGTTAGTTGCAATGGACTTAGACTGCACACACAGTCCCATTGTCAAAGAATAATGGCCTCAAATACATAACCTAGTCGTTACCACTGAATACAATATAACAAATTAATCTTTTAAATAGGTTTTGTGTATTATATGAGCGAAACGTTGAGACCAGCAAAGAGAAAAAACATTAAATAGACAACCTTAGGAGTACAGTTTCATTTCACCAGCTACCGCCACACTAGGGCCTACCTACAGACCAGCGTTCACTCCCACTGTACTAAAACTAGAGATGGACCGATCCGATATTACGTATCGGTATCGGTCCGATACTGACCTAAATTACTGGATCGGATATCGGAGAAAAATAAAAAATGTAATCCGATCCATTAAATATCACGAAAGCACCTCACAAAACTTGCAACACGCCGTAACTCACCTCAGAACGTTAGCACGTCGGAGCAGTATGCATCACGTGATAGAGCGGCTGTGGCATGCGGGACCTGTCAGTGGTCTGGATAGCATGTGGAGCTTCGCTAGCAACCCGGCATTTCATCTCCGACAAAGTTATCCCCGAGAGAAGTAAAGCAAGTGTGTAAGTCCATCTCTGAATGTTTGTAAAGCATTCCTGCGTTAAGCTTAACAAGCGACTGCCTCTTCTTGCTGCTACTTCAATCATGAAACTGCTTAATGATCAGCTGATCGGCTTTTCTGTCGCGAGTCTGTCTCTCTGGTTTGTTTTTGGCCCACTTTGCACCAGAAAGAGGAAACCAGCGGCTGAACAACAGCAGCACGTTTAAGCTTGATCAGCTGTTGTTAGAATTTATTTATTATTACTTTCTACTCGAGGATCTTTTTCTACGTAGCTGACGGCTGGTAACTGTGCAGGGGTGGATCTAGCAAAGTTTAGCCAGGGGGGCCGATAGGGCATTAACAGGGAAAAGGGGGCACAAAGACATACTTTTCTTTCTTATTCTCATTTAAAATGTCTAGCTTTTAATAAATAATTATCCGAATCTTACACACAAAGTTTTAATTTGATGTAAAATGAATAGAAGTCAATTACTGTATATAGTGACTATTAAGTCTAATATATATACCCTAGTAAGCTATAGTACTTTTTCCTTTGGGAAGGTACCATCTGTGCAGTCTGCAATTTTGTTGAAGAAAGATGTTGAATCTATTTAATATTTCTTGAAAAATAATTGATTTCTGTGCTTCTTTTTTTTTTCACACTGCATCAAATTAAGGTTGATTACGTTGATTAAGCATCATGAGGTGGAGTGTGAGGGGTGGTTCCCTATTTTTTATTTATTTTTGTTGTTGCTGGGAGTTGGAACCCTATTAGTTAGGTTGCTTAATATTTACGCTAAGTACTCTTTAAAATACCAGAATAGGGAGGATGGTGTAGGTTTAAGTTTATTAGATTGATCAGTATTGCTGAACTATGAATTTTTTTTTTTTTTGCATACAGGTATAACAGAATAGCTTTAGTGTAGTTTTTGTTTTAAACTTGAGTATGAACTTATACAAAATGCAGCAAGATATTTAAAAAAAAAAAAACAGTTTTGTTGATTAAAAAACACTATATCGGATTCATATCGGTATCGGCAGATATCCAAATTCATGATATCGGTATCGGACATAAAAAAGTGGTATCGTGCCATCTCTAACTAAAACTGGCTGCAATTTACTTAGAAAGCACTAATGAGATGTGACAAAATGGCTACATGAAAACATTTTTTAGTTATGAAGAAAATTTAAAATTTTAAAATTTTAAAATACCAGTGTCAACAAGCAGAATAAAAGATGGATACAGCTAACATTTACCATTCGTCAGTCCCATTTTAAAGCCTTGGGATTAACATTTCCCCCATCACCAGTCCAATCACTACCTTGGTTTTGAAACCAGATGTGATAAGATAGGAACAGGCCTGACTCTGACTGAGAATAGCCCAAATATCCCTTCTTTCTGAAACAGGGGATATACAAAGTTTATTTAATTTTATTCAACATGACCCAAAAATCAATGACTAAGACTCTAAGCTAAGCAGGGAAGTGTTTAGAGTCAAGTCTGAGGAGCTTTTTTCCCCACATGCATGTAAATGTCTTTTTGCAACCACAGGTATCACCTCCTGGTGGCCATTATTAAAAATAATGCAGATTTAAAGCACTTAACTATTCAGACCCAGAAGCTGCATCCAAATTTTACATGAAGGCAGCAGTGGGGAGGTTGCAATGTTAGGAATGTTCCATGAATCCAGGAGATTCTTAAGGTACTGAACATGTTAGGAAGTCTTCAGATAACTACCAAGGTGACTTCAAGGCAGAGAGAAAAGCAACATTAGCAGAAGGAGCACATGAGCCGTTTTCAGGAGCACGAGGGAGCTTGATTATTACTCGGCAATTTTTCTCCTGCAAACCTCCACCTGAGATTCAGAGAGACTGAGAAAAAGCAAAAGTACTGTAATCTGCCTTTTTTGTGACTACATTACCCATGCCCTTTCAGTGACAGATTCATGCTGTTGTCAGTAGAAAGCTAAAATAAACTATTTGCATCTGTTTGGTTATAAATCTACAAATTATAAATGGTCCTTGTTTAGATTTGACCCTGTTGTGTCCAAAAGAGTTGTGTGATGTGTGAATTCTGTGTTGTCCAACATTGTGAGTCCGGCCCTATAGTACTACATATCTGATGCAGTTAGCAACGGATTTTCAAGAAAGGCAACATATTATATCTTTATCTATGGAACGCCAGGACTGCCATAATGAATTAATTAAATACACCATTAAATAATTAATTAAATGTGGCAATAATTAATTAAAATTGGAATTAATTAAATAAATAGTTATGACACATGTAATTAATTAATTATTGACACATTTAATTAATTATTTATGTATTTCACATTTTAATTAATTATTGACACATGTAATTAATTAATTATTGACACATTTAATCAATTATTTATGTATTTCACATTTTAATTAATTATTGACACATTTAATTAATTATTGACACATTTAATTAATTATTTAATGATATATTTATTTATTTCATTTTGGCAGTCCTGACGCCTGGCTCTCGTCATGAAATAATTTTATCTGTCAGCCTCACCCATCAAACTCAGGGGGCGGGGTTAACGCTGCCCATGCAGCTTCTCTAACATTTGATTGGTTGCCGTGCAAAGTAAGTCAAAACAGGTGATCCTAGAAAATCGATTGCTTGTGTAGACTTGGGGCAGCCAGGTATCCCAGAATGCAGATCAAATCACAGGCAGCAATGGTGGTGGTGTAGTTTTAAAATACCCCGTTTTTCTGTCACCAGCTACACTTTTAACAGTGTTTTAGCCGCGAATGTCGCGCCGTATGTCTGGTCAGGTTGTCAACATAGAACATGTTTGCAAAAGTGCTCAGATGTTTTCAGAGATTTCACTAGCTCTGCTAACAGTTAGCATGCAGAGTGCACCCAGGGGGTACGTTAACCGGTTTGTTTACATATTCCACTCTCCGTGTTCCACATGTTGCATTCGCAGATTCTCATTTTCACCGAACGATCGTCTCTTTCCGCCTGGTCTTGTGTCTCTGTGCTTCTGTAACATAAAGAACGAGCTGACATTTTTCTCACGAAACCAGCGATCAGCTCAACAGACCCTCAGTTTACCTGCATGCATCCTCCTCCTCATCTGTCAGCTGTTTAACACCTGCTGCTAATTCAAGAAACACGCCTACGTTACCTGGTGATAGTCACAGTTTAACTGGGCAGCTGGTGCTCAATATAAAGCAATGTCAGCGCATTTTTCTGCACAAGATAAGTAAATATAGTGTTTTCCCCGAGCGCAGAGCTGCTGGAGCTCGTTTCCTTACAGAGCACTTTATAGGCGAACAGCTTTATCAGCGGCTGATGTCCAATCACCGGCACACAGCTTTGAAACCTCAGCTGAGTTTTAGCTCTCAGTGGTTAAACGCTGGACTTCATTCACTCAGGTTCTGTCTGTCGGGTCACGTTTACTTCGCTGTTTTATTTACAACTGAGCAAATCGGTTTGGCTGAGGTTAAAGTTACGTTTCATAACTGCATAGTTTCACAGACGTTTAATGGTTCACTGGCACATGTGTTAGACTGAACTATCATCTAAATATCATCTGTTTTTTAATAGTTATTCAACTGTATTCTAAGCACCAGCTGTCTGTTAGAATGTGATTTTTTTTCTCTCTCTGTTGGCAGAGGTATAAAAATGCGCAGGAAAATCTGACATGCATGGCAAACTTCAGCGACGATATTTAGGGAGGAATAAACACACATCAAACATAAATGAACCATTTGTCTGTCTCCATAATTGAGAGCATTTTCTCTTCTTATGTCAACACTCTCTCTCTCTCTTTTTTTTTTTTTTTGCTTTTTCGGTCATGTTATGTTTACCTGTCAAAGGCTTGTTACAAACTATGAAACACATTGTGCAGACTTCTGGATGTTAGAAGAAAACTAATACTGCTCATGAAGGAGACTAAAGGCAGGAAGGTGTCCTGTAAAACTAAACATGTTAATAGGACCTCCCTATTTATATCATAGTTTATGATATAGCACGTGTATTTCAGTAATAGCCTGCTGAGGCCACTATACGTGCTGGCCTCATATCAAATGTGAAGGCAGACTGAGTCTATGTTTGACGTTTTTTATATCTAATCTTCCTTTTCAAACATTTAAACAGCAGCGAGTCTGCAGCTGAGGGAATACAAATTCAAATTGTCGGAACAGGTTTGCTCGTTTCTTGGATTCATTTGGTGATTTATTAAATGTATAACTGTTATTCTAATCTGCTGCTGAGTCTCTTACACTTTTCTTTATGCTGTATATTTTCACGTCTCTGGAATAGTTGGCAGTTAGATAGTCAGCTGGGAAACTTTGTGTTAACTCATGGAGCTGAGGATATCGTGGATATGCTGACCTCGCTGCGTGGTGTACAGAGCGAGGTCAGCATGATTAATATTCACAATAAAAATATTAGCCGAACATCATGAAGTCTGTATGTGTTTCATAGTGTCGAACAACCTTTGTACAGTTAAAGCCAGCAGTTACTACATGACGGAAACACCAATGTTATCTCTTTTATGTGTTTATACACAGGTCACGCTGATTACTGAACAAAAACCCAAAGATCAGATGTTAAACAGATTTATTTGCTCTCTCTCCTCCTTAAACATGTTTTTAATGTTAGTTATAATTCAGAATTGGCGACTGAAACACGTAGGACACATAAGAACATCAGGAAATAAAACATCGATAAATATAACCTCAGTAAAAGAAGTCAGCGGGGGTTACTACAGCTGTGTACCGGGGCCTGCGCTTTGTCGGTGGGATTGCTTGCGAGGCGAGCGGGTCTATCCCACGCTTTGCCGTGAGACTGGGACGACATCTCCGAAATCATCGAAACACTTTTGCAAAGAGGCTGTATCTTGACAAACCGACCAGACACATGAAGATTAAACCACTACATTCTCGGCTAAAAAAATATTAAAACGGTATTTGGTAACACACAAACAGGGTTTTTCAAAGCTCAGTTCTGTTAGCTTCCACATGCCGGTTGTTGTGTGCTAGAAACAATGGCCACCAGGCCAAAGCAATGGTTTTGACTCGGTCAGCGTTAACCCCGCCCCCTGAGTTTGATGGGTGAGGCTGACAGATAAAATTATTTCATGATGAGAGCCAGGCGTCAGGACTGCCAAAATGAAATAAATAAATATATCATTAAATAATTAATTAAATGTGTCAATAATTAATTAAATGTGTCAATAATTAATTAAAATGTGAAATACATAAATAATTAATTAAATGTGTCAATAATTAATTAATTAAATGTGTCAATAATTAATTAAAATGTGAAATACATAAATAATTAATTAAATGTGTCAATAATTAATTAATTACATGTGTCATAACTATTTATTTAATTAATTAATTCCAATTTTAATTAATTATTGCCACATTTAATTAATTATTTAATGGTGTATTTAATTAATTCATTATGGCAGTCCTGGCGTTCCATATTTATCACAAATGCCATCTTGATATGTTAAATGTGAAACCAATAGCAGACTCTCTGTTTTTGCTGTTTAATCCTCATTTTATCACCGCCTTTATTCATCAAAGTGCTTTAAAGACGGAAACTGACCGGTATTGGTTTCGGACCTGGTCCCTATTGTTACGACTGTTCAAGCCGACCACTTAAAAAGTGGAGACATTACAAACTATTTGTACATCGTTTTGGTTGTGTCACTGTCTCCAGCCACAGTTTTTTACAGTGTGACTGTAGCTGAGAAAGTACGGTAGCTGAGATGTGCTTGATTCTTTGTACACAGACAGATATCTTTTGAACAAATGTTGCTGATGCACATGTGAGCTAATGTCCAGCATTTAATAAATGAATTCATGAATAGATGACACATGCACATTTAGGCAGGTTATCCTCCCCCCGATATCAAACGGAATCAACTTGTCACACCTTTCGTGTCCAAACAGAATGTGTGTATGTGTTCTGACTCTGCAGGAATTATATTAAATGAGAAAAGTTGAGAATAATTGCTTTACTTTTAGATAAAAATAAGAATTATTATGTGCATATTGTACTTTACATTGACACATAATAAAGTAGTGCTTAAGAATTCACCAGAATCCAAGAAATTAAGCATCTGTCTCTCATCACAATGCTCAAATCATAGCTAAAAATAAGACATGGTTTTACATAAATTTACATTTGATACTTTTACATCACATAACTCCATACTGAACTTTTAGAACTCTAATTATAATGAAATGGAAACATGAGACATTATGTGGCCATTAATCAAATCAATCATTCATCCATCGTTAAATGTTATCATACTAGTAACATGTATCATACTTTCCTTTTTTATCTGAATATCAGTGTCAATCTTTTAATACTATTGGCTTTTTACACCGAATCTTTGATATGCTAGCCTACACAAAAATATCATTCGCCTTCGAATTTTAGTCAGGACCCAACCGTAACAAACTGGATTTAAAATAGGAGGGATGATGAGGAATTCAATGGCCATGAAGTTCTTTAAATGCTGTGGCAGAGATGCTGATCCATACCTCGAGAACATGAGATCAAAAAGCAAAGCAGTCGTGACATTCAGCAGACAAAATAAATGTGGCGCACAAGTCTGTGTGAACTTTTTCCTACCTGCTCGAGATTTTAAAGCTACATTAACAAGCTGCACATATGAACATGCAATGCAGACAACATGACAACAATAAAAGGTGATGAAAATCAGCCCGACAATGTCATTCACTTTTGTTGAACCACAAGCAAGTTTGACAATTGACCAGTTCTCACAGTAAAGCTTGTTTATGTTGGAGCCACATAATTTAAGTGTTGACGTTAAGCTTATGACGAGAGTCTCAAAGCAGAGAGGAACAAGCCAGGACAGAGTGACTAACACCACAGTCCTTCGTACAGACATTACAGAGTGATACTCCAGTGGTCTACATATGGCCAAATATCTGTCATAAGCCATTAGGACTAAAGTAGAGTAGTCAACCTTTGCATTTGAATATATAACAAACACTTGCAAAAGGCATCCAACATATGAGATTAGATGTGTGTCAGACAACAGATCAAAGGCAAATCTGGGAAAAAACCCAGCAGTCCCATAAAGTCCATTAATACACAAGGAACACAAAAATATATACATGGGTTCATGTAGGTTTTGATCTGATATTATAGTTAAAATAAGAGATATGTTTACCATCAAAATGAGAAAATAACACAGCAAAGTGAGAGAGAAAAGTGTGACTCTGTAGTTCACAGTTGCACTGAAACCAGTCAGAGAAAACACAACTATACTAGACGTATTCATTTTGCTATCTTGATATGTAAAAACATCATTAACTATAATATTGGCACCTTTACTGTAAGTGCACTTGCTTTAGAAAGCTACAAAATTTAAGGCAGGATGTTGGAGAAGACTCCTCCTTCTACATTGCTGCCGTGTGATTTGCTGACAGTTCAAATGTTTGAATTTAATATATTTTAGGAATTCTATATTTCTATATCTATCTTTTCTACCATGATGAAATAAAAAACAATCTCATCATGTTTTTAGTCCACAATATTTTTGCAGGGTCCAACTTAACGATTTTCTCTAAGAAAGAAAATGAACATTTATTGAGAAAAAAGTCTCTTTTAGAAAAATTTTTTGTGTCATTTTATTATTACTGTAACCTTATTGCACAAGGAAACCAAACAACAGTTTGATAAATTAGATACATTCATTTTTAAACAAAGTTGTCGCATTGTTGTTTGAAAAGTGTTCCTATGACAAATGATTAAGGACCAGTTGCAGTACTAGTCTAGAGTAACCCCCTCATTTCTTTAGATTTTGTTCAGAAAATTCTAACGAGCTCTGTTTTATGATCACATTTATTCTTCAACACAGTCTGAGATAAGTATTTTTTAAAGTATTCAAAGTAGTAGCAGGAATACTTCTCCAGGCTTCTTGATAGACATTCAAAGCTCTTCTTTGGATGTTAGCTGTCTTTTGTTCTGTTTTCTGTGAAGATGATCCCACAACACTTCAATAATTATTAGGCCCAGTCCATGACTGATTTCATTGTTTGTTTGTTTTTCTATCCATGTATGCTTTTACTACATTGACCGTGTATTTGGGATCAAAATCCTCTGATACTTTTCTAGATTCCTAATTCCAAGAGGGAATGGGCAAGAGCCCCATCACCACTGACTGAAATGCAGCCCCTGTCACGGCCGAGGCCGCTTCAAAATGTGACAGGACTCAAATGCAGGACGCCGAACAGCACGTACAGTGGGGCAAAAAAGTATTTAGTCAGCCACCGATTGTGCAAGTTCCCCCACCTAAAATGATGACAGAGGTCAGTAATTTGCACCAGAGGTACACTTCAACTGTGAGAGACAGAATGTGAAAAAAAAAAAATCCATGAATCCACATGGTAGGATTTGTAAAGAATTTATTCGTAAATCAGGGTGGAAAATAAGTATTTGGTCAATAACAAAAATACAACTCAATACTTTGTAACATAACCTTTGTTGGCAATAATAGAGGTCAAACGTTTACTATAGGTCTTTACCAGGTTTGCACACACAGTAGCTGGTATTTTGGCCCATTCCTCCATGCAGATCTTCTCGAGAGCAGTGATGTTTTGGGGCTGTCGCCGAGCAACACGGACTTTCAACTCCCGCCACAGATTTTCTATGGGGTTGAGGTCTGGAGACTGGCTAGGCCACTCCAGGACTTTCAAATGCTTCTTACGCAGCCACTCCTTTGTTGCCCGGGTGGTGTGTTTTGGATCATTGTCATGTTGGAAGACCCAGCCTCATTTCATCTTCAAAGTTCTCACTGATGGAAGGAGGTTTTGGCTCAAAATCTCACGATACATGGCCCCATTCATTCTGTCCTTAACACGGATCAGTCGTCCTGTCCCCTTGGCAGAAAAACAGCCCCATAGCATGATGTTTCCACCCCCATGCTTCACAGTAGGTATGGTGTTCTTGGGATACAACTCAGTATTCTTCTTCCTCCAAACACGACGAGTTGAGTTTATACCAAAAAGTTCTACTTTGGTTTCATCTGACCACATGACATTCTCCCAATCCTCTGCTGTATCATCCATGTGCTCTCTGGCAAACTTCAGACGGGCCTGGACATGCACTGGCTTCAGCAGCGGGACACGTCTGGCACTGCGGGATTTGATTCCCTGCCGTTGTAGTGTGTTACTGATGGTGACCTTTGTTACTTTGGTCCCAGCTCTCTGCAGGTCATTCACCAGGTCCCCCCGTGTGGTTCTGGGATCTTTGCTCACCGTTCTCATGATCATTTTGACCCCACGGGATGAGATCTTGCGTGGAGCCCCAGATCGAGGGAGATTATCAGTGGTCTTGTATGTCTTCCATTTTCTGATGATTGCTCCCACAGTTGATTTTTTCACACCAAGCTGCTTGCCTATTGTAGATTCACTCTTCCCAGTCTGGTGCAGGTCTACAATACTTTTCCTGGTGTCCTTCGAAAGCTCTTTGGTGAGTTTGGAGTCTGACTGTTTGAGGCTGTGGACAGGTGTCTTTTATACAGATGATGAGTTCAAACAGGTGCCATTCATACAGGTAACGAGTGGGGGACAGAAAAGCTTCTTACAGAAGACGTTACAGGTCTGTGAGAGCCAGAGATTTTCCTTGTTTGAGGTGACCAAATACTTATTTTCCACCCTAATTTACGAATAAATTCTTTACAAATCCTACCATGTGAATTCATGGATTTTTTTTCACATTCTGTCTCTCACAGTTGAAGTGTACCTCTGGTGCAAATTACTGACCTCTGTCATCATTTTAGGTGGCTGACTAAATACTTTTTTGCCCCTGTGTGTGTGTGTGTGTGTGTGTGTGTGTGTGTGTGTGTGTGTGTGTGTGTGTGTGTGTGTGTGTGTGTGTGTGTGTGTGTGTGTGTGTGTGTGTGTGTGTGCGCGCGCACACACATACACATATACATATATATACACTGGCCAAGGCTGGCTGTGAGTTTTTGCTTTGCAGTTTCCAAAACCTCAGGTATGGGCAGCTTTCTGTACTTCTTAGGCACCTTTTTCATCACAGCTTTCTGCAACTCTGATAATTGGCTAACTTCCCTCTGTGCCACCTTGATCTAGTCTTCTCATGCTGTAGATCAGCTGGTTGGGTTCAGTGATGGTCAGCTTAGGGATTGTCTGTAGTGCTCCTTTGGGTATTGAAGATTTCATAGGTTCTACATCCTCTTCATGTAACCCTTTGCACTGGGGTTACTTGCGTAGTAGCATTTCAACAGCAGCCTGTTCTCATCTCTTATGCCTTCTTGTTCCAGTAGAAGAAGAGTATTCACATTCTTCTAGTTGTTTTTTTTTTGTCAAAGTCCCTCGGGGTCACTAGAGATAGGCCTAAGAGTCGTATGTGGATTGATTTTTATGTAGTCAGCAGTTATTTTGGTCAATTTGCACTTTACTAAGTATCTGCAAAGACAACATGCTGTCATGAGTCGCTGTGTGGCAGGCAGGAGTTGGACCCAAAATGCAGGCACTCAGGCATGAGGTTTAAACACAAAAAAACCTCAGCTTTATTTTCTGGCAGGGGAAAGTCATAAAAAGCAAACTAAATTAAACTGGAAACTCATAAACAAAACTCACAGGGAGATCCACACAGCATGAGGGACGACATGACACTGACTCAGAGAAACACAGGGTTTAAATACACTGGGAAGTAACGAGGGGAATGAGACACAGAAGGAGAGCACAGCTGGGGGAAATCACAACTAACGAGACAAGGGAGCGTAAAATGAACACACTGAGATAAGACAAGGACCTTCAAAGTAAAACAGGAAACACATAACACAGACTGAACAAAAGACACAGACTCACATGCAGGCACTACAACAGAGGGACCAGAGACGTGGGACCAGGGCAGACACAGACACTGACTGGACACGGGGATATAGCGGACAGGGGAGACAGCAACTAAGGATTACACAGAGTCAAACCATAAGAAATAACTCTAACAAAGAAACCAAAGCATAGAAATGATAAATAATATATAAACTCATAACCCTGGGTCAACGACCCAGGCATCCTAACACATGCTAACACAACGGCAGCATGATGTAAAAAAATGAATATATGCTGACCTCAGTCCAGCCTGAGCTTTATTTTCAGCAGGTAACAGAAATCAGTGATAAGGGGTCAGACTTGTAGTATTCATTTCAATCTGCACCTGTTTCATTTTCATTTTTCAGTGGAGTGCTTTTTGAACCAGTTTTCAGCTTTAACCCTATGTACTGGAAGTGATTGCTTACAGTCTGTACACACAGTGTACACACCTTGAATGTGCGGGCATTTAACCCAAGTTTTATATTTTAACTGGTAATTATGAGATAATTTATTTAGGTCAAATAATTTAACAAGTAATATTTTTATTCTGAAAGTAAATCACCTGACCGCAAACTATTGTTCTTCTGTGAAATGAAAGTACATAGTAAATGTGTCAAAGATGTGTGTGCTTGTGTGTATGTGACATCTTTGTGAAATTAAAGTTTAGGAACTTACAGTCACAATGATGAAATACAAGTGCCATAATTACAAATTTCCAGCATGACCTCCATTGGGTCCCTTGCTGGAAAACAGTAGGCCTCAGGGAAAATGGTTAGAGCCAGCTAATTATGATCCAGTGGTCAAGGTCTGTTGGCCTCATGGGATAGCTGTCAAAACACAAACAGTAACTTTTTACCTGTTGAGACCAATGTTGGATAAGAGTTAAACTTTATTAATGAGCTCTTCAGAGGATTCTAGTGTTGCTCTTCCCAAGGAATAACAGCAATTATGTTATGAGAGGTCAACAGGTCATTAACTTCATTCCCCTTAGAGAGCAATTAAGAGAGCAACACCACTCTGGAGAGCCACACAAACAAGCCCTTTAGCCACTATACCACAGCATCAACTGAAACCTTAAACTTTTCAATAAGGTATTTTCTATTTCATGTCAGTGCCATATATGTTATCCACAGTTTTTGAAAAAAGTGACAACTATTGTATTTGAACCCTGACTTTCCCCAAACCAAACCAATTTGTTTTAAATAATTAATCATGTATTTTAAATGAAGAATTTAATAGCCCGTCAGTAGTCTTTAAACATAAGGTTTGACTGTGCTAAGGAAAATATATTATTTGAACTTGGTAGTAATTATTTGGTCATTTAAAATGAGCCTGTGTTACCATGGTGCAATGCACTCTCACATCAGTTTGTGAAGTAGTCATGGCCTTTTCATCTGTTGATTTGTCTTTTTGGATGTAAATTTAACGATTTCTTCATGCTCCTGAAAACAATTCTTAATCTGTCCAGTCATATAACTATGGATTCACGTCCACGTGCACATATCAGTATTTTCCTACCCTCACCCCAACTGGTTGCAGTAGATGGTTGTCCCTCCCTGAGCCTGGTTCCTTCATGTTAAAGGGGAATTTTTCCTTTCCACTGTTGCCAAAGCGCTTGCTCATAGGGGGTCATATAATTGTTGGGGTTATCTCTATTGTATCATTGTAGGGTCTACCTTACAATATAAAGTGCCTTGAGGTGACTGTTGTTATTTGACGCTGCATAAATAGAAGTGAATTGAATTTTAAAAAGCAAAACTTGTGGAAGTTGTTTCATGGAATGAAATTGATATTTTACTGCTCACACCAGAGACCCAAGTTTGAGTCATACGTGTCACAGATTTTCACGCATAATTTGTCCGTCCATTCAGCTCTTTCTGCTTATCTAGCTCAGGGTCTGGGTGGGAGCAGTAGTCTTTTCTGTTCAAATACAGAAAACACACAGACACATCCAAATTTGCACCTAGAGCAAATTTAAAGTCACTAGTTAACCTAGAATGTATGTCTTACATCTGTGGAATACAGCTTGAGTTTATGCATTGTATGTCTGTGAAGGTTCTCAGTCATCCAGGTCATCGTAGTCTAAGGAGCTTGCAAAGAAAAGCGTCTGGACTTCTTTAAGTTGCTAGATGACGTCTTACCTCTCATCTGAGAAGCTTCTTCAGTTCTAAGGTCAAATGGGGGAGAGTCCCAGATTTAAACCCAGTGGGAGTATCCCCCCAAAGAGATATTCTATTCTATTCTATTCTATTCTATTCAAAAGGACCCCTATCCTCTAATCCAGGGGTAGGCAACTCCAGGCCTCAAGTGCCGGTGTCCTGCAGGTTTTAGATCGCACAATGGGTTAACACACCTGAATCAAATGATTAGTTCCTTACCAGGCCTCTGGAGAACTTCAAGAAATGCTGAGGAGTCATTTAGCCCTTTAAATCAGCTGTGATGGATCATGGACACATCTAAAACCTCCAGGACACCGGCACTCGAGGCCTGGAGTTGCCTACCCCTGCTCTAATCACATGAGCCAAGGTGTGAAAACGGGTGTGGGTCCCAATCAGCCAGAATTTCGGGTGAGCTCATTGTGAAACCTGACCCCACCTTATCATGTGATTTCCTGAGGTCAGATGGCCCAGGATGTTAGTGGGCGTTAAGGTGTCTGGGGAGGGAACTCAAAACTGGATTATACAGTGGGGCAAAAAAGTATTTAGTCAGCCACCGATTGTGCAAGTTCCCCCACCTAAAATGATGACAGAGGTCAGTAATTTGCACCAGAGGTACACTTCAACTGTGAGAGACAGAATGTGAAAAAAAAATCCATGAATCCACATGGTAGGATTTGTAAAGAATTTATTCGTAAATCAGGGTGGAAAATAAGTATTTGGTCAATAACAAAAATACAACTCAATACTTTGTAACATAACCTTTGTTGGCAATAACAGAGGTCAAACGTTTACTATAGGTCTTTACCAGGTTTGCACACACAGTAGCTGGTATTTTGGCCCATTCCTCCATGCAGATCTTCTCGAGAGCAGTGATGTTTTGGGGCTGTCGCCGAGCAACACGGACTTTCAACTCCCGCCACAGATTTTCTATGGGGTTGAGGTCTGGAGACTGGCTAGGCCACTCCAGGACTTTCAAATGCTTCTTACGGAGCCACTCCTTTGTTGCCCGGGCGGTGTGTTTTGGATCATTGTCATGTTGGAAGACCCAGCCTCGTTTCATCTTCAAAGTTCTCACTGATGGAAGGAGGTTTTGGCTCAAAATCTCACGATACATGGCCCCATTCATTCTGTCCTTAACACGGATCAGTCGTCCTGTCCCCTTGGCAGAAAAACAGCCCCATAGCATGATGTTTCCACCCCCATGCTTCACAGTAGGTATGGTGTTCTTGGGATGCAACTCAGTATTCTTCGTCCTCCAAACACGACGAGTTGAGTTTATACCAAAAAGTTCTACTTTGGTTTCATCTGACCACATGACATTCTCCCAATCCTCTGCTGTATCATCCATGTGCTCTCTGGCAAACTTCAGACGGGCCTGGACATGCACTGGCTTCAGCAGCGGAACACGTCTGGCACTGCGGGATTTGATTCCCTGCCGTTGTAGTGTGTTACTGATGGTGACCTTTGTTACTTTGGTCCCAGCTCTCTGCAGGTCATTCACCAGGTCCCCCCGTGTGGTTCTGGGATCTTTGCTCACCGTTCTCATGATCATTTTGACCCCACGGGGTGAGATCTTGCGTGGAGCCCCAGATCGAGGGAGATTATCAGTGGTCTTGTATGTCTTCCATTTTCTGATGATTGCTCCCACAGTTGATTTTTTCACACCAAGCTGCTTGCCTATTGTAGATTCACTCTTCCCAGTCTGGTGCAGGTCTACAATACTTTTCCTGGTGTCCTTCGAAAGCTCTTTGGTCTTGGCCATGGCGGAGTTTGGAGTCTGACTGTTTGAGGCTGTGGACAGGTGTCTTTTAAATCAAATCAAATCAAATCACTTTTATTGTCACGTCACATGTGCAGGTACATTGGTACAGCACATGTGAGTGAAATTCTTGTGTGCGAGCTTCACAAGCAACAGAGTTGTGCAAAATACAATAATGTAAACAAGCAAAATACAAGAATGGCTACATCTGAAACTAATAAATATATGTACAATATATAATAGTATATGCATTTCTGGATGTGTATACTAAATATTTTTCTACGTGTGTGTGTGTGTGTGTGTGTGTGTGTGTGTGTGTGTGTGTGTGTGTGTGTGTACACATATTTTACACATATGCCGTTAACCCAAAGCGTATATAAATCTCTGGTGACATACTCTTTGAGGGAGACAGTCGACAGACAGTCTTCTTTTTACTGTGACACTAATTTCTACAAATGTAATGTTCTCTTGTTGGAAGTGTGAAATGACACCTTAAAAAGGTAAACTATTTTATTATGGATAATGTGTCAGTGGTTACTGTTTTTACTCTCTCAGGTTTAAGTGGTATAGCAAACTACAAGATCACTATCTTTATTTTTACTTTACTGTGTTACTGTGTGATTTGGCTGGTAAATTTGACGATAATTGTGACAGTCATTGTGGATAAAAGCCTTCATGAACCCATGTACATCTTCCTCTGCAATCTGTGCTTCAATGGACTCTATGGGACAGCTGCATTTTATCCCAAGTTTCTCTACGATCTTCTGTCCACCACTCATGTCATCTCTTATGCAGGATGCCTTTTACAGGGTTTAATGGTGCACTCTTCAATTTGTACGGACTTCTCTCTTCTAGCTCTCATGGCATATGACAGATACGTGGCTATATGTCGACCTCTTGTGTACCACTCTCTGATGACTACACAAAGAGTTTGTATCTTTGTATTTTTTGCTTGGATTACTCCCTTTTACCTGATATTAATGAGTACAATAACAACAGCAACATCGAGGTTATGTGGCTCACACATACCAAGAATTTACTGTATAAACTGGTTAATTTCTAATCTAGCTTGCTCTGCCTCTGTAGCTACAATTATTATTCCTGCTTTTAATTACACCTTTTATTTTGGTCATGCCGTTTTTGTTTTCTGGTCTTATGTACATTTGATCAAAACGTGTCAGTCATCCAAAGAAAACTGGAACAAATTCATGCAGACATGTGTACCACATTTATTCTCTTTAGCAGTCGTTGTTGTGTCTTTTCTTTTTGATATGTTATACATGCGATTTGGCTCAAAGGAAATACCACAAAGTTTTGAGAATTTCATGGCAATGGAGATTCTCTTCATTCCACCAATTATTAATCCCCTCATGTATGGATTCAAACTGACACAAATTAGAAACAGAGTTTTGAATTTTATATGTGGTAAAAGTTCAGCTTTTATATTAAAGTCATGAGTGTGTCTGTTTATATTTGTACATATTTAATTCAAGAGAAATGTGAACTACATTGTTAATTAATAGACACTGTGACATATGCATATTATTTCTAGGTTGTCTTCATTAATTGAAATATAAGCATCAGACCTCCCTTTGGGTTTGAACATATAAACTAAACACATTTCCTGTACATTCATTTATTTACACTTTTTTCTTTTCTAATAAAATAATGAGTTTTATTTAGTTACATCTTACTTTGAAGTCCAGCTTCTTTTTCTGGTTGACTGAGATGTTTTCTTTCACCTATAGTTATACATACCTACCTTTGGTCCAGAATTGCATTGTCGGGTAATTACTGAAAATCTCAGCCACTAATTTATTTACTAAAATAATAGTGTTGTTTTTTTCTTTCAGTCTCTTTTTGAGCTTGATGGTTCACTTCACACCTGGGGTTCACTGTTCAGGGTTGCCACCACAACAGGCCCTTACAACTGTACAGGCCACAGATCAGTACATGTTCCTTACCTCAGCAACAGAGGTGAGAAACACAATCCATTCAGGCTTAATGACCCCAGCCACACTTGTGATGCTGCTGAAGCTCTGTCAAGTTAAAAACCTTCCTGAACTAGGCCTCTCCATACCTTAAGTCTGAAAATAGTCTTTTTCTTTACATATAAAATTAAGTAATAATTGGATTTATATAGCGCTTTCAAGGCACCCAAAGCGCTTTACAATTCCACTATTCATTCACTCTCACATTCACACACTGGTGGAGGCAAGCTACAGCCACAGCTCCCCTGGGGCAGACAGAAGTGAGGCTGCCATATCGCGCCATCGGCCCCTCTGGCCATCACCAGTAGTTAGTTGATCAATCATTTGTATGAATTGTGAAAAGGATTAATGAACTGGCACCAACAGTTGAAAGCAACTAACTGGAACCGAGTGTTATTGATTTTTAACCCAGTGAGTTGTCTTTATTAAAACAGAATGACACACTTTATTCGAGGAGTGTACAGACTTGCTTTAGCTTTTGAATTAAAATAAAAAGGCTAAATAGTATTAAACACCGAGATAAAAATCAATATAAAGCAGCTAAGCATACATTGTGGGGGTATTAAAACTAGAGATGGACCGATCCGATATTACGTATCGGTATCGGTCAGATACTGACATAAATGACTGGATCGGATATTGGAGGGAAATAAAAAATATAATCCGATCCATTAAATATCAAAAAAGCACCTCACAAAACTTGCGACACACCGTAACTCGGCTCATAACTGTAGCACGTTGGAGCAGTGTGCTCACATGATAGAGCAGCTGTGTGTATTTGTAGCTGCCCTACCAAACCAGCATTTCATCTCCGAGGAAGTTATCCCAGAGAGAAGTAAAGCAAGTGTGTAAGTTCGTCTCTGAATGTTTGTAAAGCATTCCCACGTTAAGCTTAACAACCGATATATGGAGCGACTGCCTCTTCTCTCTCCCTCCCTCTCCTGCTGCTACTTCAATCACGAAACTGATTAATGATCAGCTGATCGGCTTTTCTGTCGCGAGTCCGTCTGTCTTTGTTTTTGGCCCACTTTGCACCAGAAAGAGGAAACCAGCGGCTGAACAACAGCAGCACGTTTAAGCTTGATAAGCTGTTGTTAGAATTTATTTAATATTACTTTCTATACCAAGATCCTTTTCTACATAGCTGACAGCTGGTAACTGCGCAGGGGCGGATCTAGCAAAGTTTAGCCAGGGGGGCCAATACGGCATGAACAGGGAAAAGGGGGACACAAAGACATATTTTTCTTTCTTATTCTCATTTAAAATGTCTAGCTTTTAATAAATAATTATCTGAATCTTAAACCAAAGTTTTAATCTGATGTAAAATGTATAGAAGTCCATTACTGTATATAGTAACTGTTAAGTCTAATATACCCTAGTGAGCTAGTACTTTTTCCTTTGGGAAGACACCATCTGTGCAGTCTGCAAGTCTGCAAAGATGTTGAATCTATTTAATTATTCTTGAAAAGTAATTTAATTCTGTGCATTTTTTTTCACACTGCATCAAATTAAAGTTGATTACGTCGATTAAGCATCATGAGGGTGGGCCCCTTTTTTTTTTTTGCTGGGAGTTTGCAACCCTATTAGTTAGGTTGCTTAATATTTCTGCTAAGTACTCTGTAAAATACCAGAATAGGAAGGATGGAGTAGGTTTAAGTTTATTAGATTGATATTGCTGAACTATGAAATATTTTGGGTGCAGTGTATTTTTTACATACAGGTATAACAGAATAGATTTAGTGTTGTTGTTTATTTAAACGTGAGTATGAACTCATACAAAATGCAGCAAGATATTAATAAACAGTTTTATTGATTAAAAAACACACTATATCGGATTCATATCGGTATCGGCAGATATCCAAATTTATGATATCGGTATCAGACATAAAGTGGTATCGTGCCATCTCTAATTAAAACCAAACATTATACTATTTATAGTATCAACTGAACCTTATCCTTGCAAACTACAAAAATTGCTCACAAAGATTTAGACAGATTTGTGAACAATATTTGAGAGTAATTGGTCTTCTGTGCATGAAGAAAATGTTTCAGATCTTTGAGTTCAGCTCATAAGAAATGGGAGCAAAAACAAAAGTGTTGCATTTATATTTTTATTCAGTGTATAATGAATCTTGTCTTCTATTTACATTTCCCTTAAGACACCCAAAACACACTTCTGAAAACATTTTAGTACAAATGATGGTACTGATGGAACCAGTCTTTACTTTCAGCTGGATGGGTGAACTGGGGCTGACCGAACCCCCAGCAGTGGAGCCTTCAGTGGCGTATCACCTTCACCCTAACCGCAGGGCAATTTCAGCTTCTTCTAGCATTTCTTTGCCCAACAAGATAGATCGCCTCACGGCATCTATTTATCAAAGGACGTACAAATATGTTGCACAGTCAGTATGCTCGCTTAATGCAGTCACACTGCTATCAGCATATCAGGCAGAAATTCTGGAAGACATGGGCCTTGACTCGGGTTCCCCGAACCCAGCCCTCTAGGATGAAATCTGCATGGTTAATGATCTCATTCTTCGCTCCTCCAGGGGAGCAGTCCAAGGGTGTGGCCGCGTTATGGGCCTTGCAGTCTCGGGTGAGAGAGCCTTGTGGCTAAACCTGTCAGGCCTAGGTGATGCTCAGAAGGCTGAGGTCATGGATGCAGCCTATGACCCAACCAAGGGTCTCTTTGGCCCAGCCCTGGAGAGAATGAGAGAAACAAGCACCCGCAGAAAGCAGGAGGGAGAAGTATTCAACCTCTGCTTACCCAGAAAACCTAACTCTCAGCCCCAGCAGGTGCCAAGAGCTGGCTTTGCAGCAACAGCAGCAACTGTGAGAGGGAGACAGAGTGGGGTCAGAATGCAGAGAGGAGCAGGAGGCCAGCAGGGTGCCCACCAGGCCAAGGTAGAGAACCTTGGGGCAAGCATTCCTTTGCAGCAGTTGCTGCAAAGAACAAGCCGTCACACCCCGGAGAGGGGAAAAAGAAGCGGTCAGCCTAGCACACCTGCAGCATTCTGTGTCACCCCTCTTTTCTTCCCCAAAGAGAAGGAAGGTTTTAGAAGGAGTAACCAAATCACTCCAAAGTTCAGGGTCTCCGGAAGTTTCCAGTTCACCAGGAGCACCCTCTCAGTCTCCTCCTGCAGTTCAGGGAGGACAGACTTGTGGACAAATGGCGCAGTGTCACCAAACACTTCTAAGCACTCTGTCTGTGTCACCAAGCACTGCCCAGAGTCATCAGACACTTCACTGTGGTTTGGGGGTAACAAAATAAATAAAACGTGCATTTCTGCAGCCAGGCAGTTTGCCAAGGGCAGAATGTCCCCCAAGTTTCAAAATAAGGGACAGTGACGTCATCAGCGAGAAACCGGTGACCAGCATCGCGGAGCATGACGTCCGAGCGGCACTGAGGAGAGTGAACACAAGGAAAGCGGCGGGGCCAGACGGCATCACCGGCCGTCTGCTGCGCTGCTGTGCTGACCAGCTAGCAGGTGTGTTCACTTACATCTTCAACGAGTCCCTGGCGAAGTCTGTGGTCCCCACATGCTTCAAAAGATCCACCATCATCCCTGTGCCCAAGAACAGCAAACCCTCATCCCTGAACGATTACCGGCCAGTTGCACTGACCTCGGTAGTAATGAAGGTGTTTGAGAGGCTGCTGAAGAACATCATCTCCTCCTCCATCCCAGACACCACAGATCCGCTGCAGTTCGCCTACAGATCCAACAGATCCACAGAGGATGCCATCGCCCACGTCCTACACACCACTCTCAGCCACGTGGACAAGAAACAGGGTAACTATGTGCGAATGCTGTTTGTTGATTACAGTTCAGCGTTTAACACAATAGTGCCCTGCAGACTGTTCACAAAGCTCAGGGATCTGGGACTTAACAGCCGTCTGTGTGCATGGGTGTTGGACTTCCTCACTGGCAGAACTCAGGTGGTGAGGGTGGGCAGGTGCTTCTCCAACAGCATCACCATCAACACAGGAGCACCTCAGGGATGTGTCCTCTCGCCACTGCTCTACTCCCTCTACACTTCAGACTGTGTGGCCACCCATGGCTCCAACACCATTGTGAAGTTTGCTGACGACACAGTGGTGTTGGGTGCCATCTCCAACAACGATGAGGCGGCCTACATGGATGAAGTGAAGAATCTGGCATCGTGGTGCCAGGACAACCACCTCCAGCTGAACGTCAGCAAGACCAAGGAGCTGGTGGTGGACTTCAGAAGGGGTCAGCACAGAGACTACAAGCCCATCATCATCAATGGAGCTCCAGTGGAGAGGGTGCAGTCCTTCAAGTATCTTGGTGTCCACATCTCCTCAGACCTGACATGGGCTGCCCACATTCAGGTCCAGACCAAAAAGGCTAGGCAGCGCCTGTATCACCTACGACAACTGAGGAAGTTCAGGGTCTCTCCAAAGATCCTCAGGATTTTCTATACAGGCGCTGTGGAGAGCATCCTCACACAGAACATGACATCGTGGTTTGGGAACAGCTGTGTGAAGGACCAAAAAGCTCTCCAGAGAGTGATCCGTACAGCAGAACGCTGCTGCAGGATTGCTCTCCCCCCGCTTCAGGACACCTACACCAGGAGATGCCGGACTAGAGCAGCGCAGATACTGAAGGACCCGTCCCATCCAGGCAACAAACTGTTCCAACTTCTGCAATCTGGTAGAAGGTTCCGCATCTTCCGGGCAAGGACAGAGAGACTCAAGAGGAGCTTCTATCCCCAAGCCATCCGTGCCCTAAACACACACACACGCCCTCTCACATCATCTATAATTGACTGAGACAGGACTCTCTTCCAGACACTCTAAACCAAGGCACAATGTACATTTCAATTCCTTTAATTTTAAATATGTTTATATTGTCTATCCTGTAAAATAGTCAGATGTCTATTCATATTAATGTACAGAATTCACCTGCTTGCTGCTACTACTGCACATTATTCACCCAGTGTATATACTGTATGTGTGTATATATATATATATATATATATATATATATATATAATGTTCTTCCTCTACACCCCCCCCCCCCAATTTTTGCACATGTCGAGGAGCGTGTCAGGCTACATTTCACTGTGTGTTATACTTGTATAACTATGCATGTGACAAATAAAGAACCTTGAACCTTGAACCTTGAAATAAAAACAAAAGAAAATCACTGCAATTTGTCTTTGTTCCCAGCGGGGGGAGCTCACGCTCTTCCCGAGGGGGAGAGCCCCAACTCCTTCCGGGAGACAGGGGTGACGTCACGCTACCGCGTCTTCAGAGGCCCACTCGCAGCGCGGCTGGAGCGGTGGCGCGCATGCGCAGTTCATCCCTGAGTCTTGTCAACCATTTCCCATGGTTACAGACTACAGTTTGCGGCAAAACCACCGAGATTTGGTGGAGTGTTGGCTTCTGTGGCCAGTCGTGATTCAGCCAATGTGCTGGAGGAGGAAATATCCTCCCTGTTACACAAACAGGCGATTGGAGCGGTTCCGAGCGAAGAAGCTCAGCAGGGCTTTTACTCCCGCTATTTCCTCATCCCGAAAAAGGACGGAACGTCGCTCCGTCCTATTCTGGATCTGCGTGTGTTAAACAAGCATTTGAGAAAGTACACGTTCAGAATGCTCACACACAAGACGCTTTGCCGCTCAATTCACACAGGCGATTGGTTTGTTACAATCGACCTATCAGACGCATATTTTCACATCGCCATTTATCAGGAAATATCTCAGGTTCGCTTATCAGAGCGTAGCATACGAGTTTCAAACTATCCCATTCAGGCTATCCTTAGCTCCAAGGGTGTTCAGCAAATGTGTGGAGGCAGCGCTGTCTCCGTTAAGGAACAGCGGCATCAGAATATTCTCTTACATAGAATATGTAATATGTAATGTAATATGCTCACGATCGCGCGAGCAGGCGATCAAAGACTCCGAGGTGGTAGTGAATCACCTCACGGAGCTTGGGTTCACAATCAACCTGGAAAAGAGCCACTTGGAACCCGCACAGTTTACAGAGTATGGGGCTCAGAATAGACTCCATCTCTTATCGTATCGCACTTTCAGAGCGGAGGATCGCATCCTTCACTCACTGTCTTTCCCGTTTTCAGCTGGGGAAAGTCGTGCAGTTCCGACTCTGTCTCCGCCTCCTTGGCCTCATGGCCTCGGTGATATCGGTGGTACATTTGGGGCTGCTTATGATGAGAGATTTTCAGCGGTGGGTCGCTTCTCTGCAGCTGTGCCCTCACCGACATCTCAGTTGTGGTGTAAAAATAACGCAGCCGTGTATCGCGGCTCTCTGGCCTTGGAGGAGCCCGACAGCTCTCGCGGCGGGGGTACCGCTCGGGGCAGTATCATCCAGGGTGATGCTGACAACAGATGCATTCCTGTCAGGTTGGGGTGCAACTATGATGGGCAGAGCAGTGAATGGCGTTTGGTCACAGAGACTCGCTCTGAATCACATAAATGTGCTGGAGCTCCACGCGGTGCTCCTAGCCTTACGGCATTTTCTGCCGTATCTCCGGGGTCAACATGTTTTAGTGAAAACAGACAACTCCACTGTAGTTGCTTATATCAACCGCCAGGGCGGCACCCGTTCCCGGCAGCTACACAGGTTAGCCAGGGAAATAATTATGTGGAGCAGCACTCGGCTCCTCTCCCTTCGGGCAACTCACGTGCCAGGAATTCTGAACAGGGGGGCGGACCTCCTGTCCAGAGGAAATCCACTGTTCAGAGAATGGAGGCTTCACCCACAGGGGGTGGAGCAGATTTGGCAGAGATACGGCCGGGCTGCCGTAGATCTCTTCGCCTTGCGAGAAAACACACAGTGCCCTCTGTTTTTCTCCCTGCCAGACACACACGCGCCACTGGGTGTGAATGCGCTGGCCCATCCATGGCCGAAAACTCTGCTGTATGCTTTCCCTCCCCTCAGCCTGATCTCCCCAACACTGATCAGAGTGAGGGATTAGGGGCTGTCTCTGATTTTAATAGCTCCACGGTGGCCATCCAAACACTGGATAGCAGAAATCATCCAGCTTCTGGTGAACGAGCCATGGCCACTCCCCATCCGCAGGGACCTTCTGTCTCAGGCGCAGGGGGGAGATATACCATCCCCATCCAGACCAGGTTGCTCTCTGGGCCTGGCCCGTGAAAGATGGACCACTGGTCCCTTTATGGGATCTGTCAGTCGTTTTAGACGCCCTCTCCCACCACCCCTTTGAGCCTATTGGGGCAGTGGGGTTGAAGTTTCTCTCTCTTAAAACCACTCTGCTGTTGGCTCTAACCACAGCCAAGCGAGTTAGTGAATTACAGGCTCTGTCTATTCACCCCTCTGGTCTACAGTTGGCCCCGGGACTCACTAAAGCACTCCTGAGGCCTAACCCAGCCTTTGTCCCTAAAGTGTTGGAAACGTCATACAGGTGCTCTACAGTAGAGCTCCTAGCTTTTCACCCCCTCCATTCGCTTCAGAGAGGGAGCAGAGGCTGAACACTTTGTGCCCTGTCCGGGCCTTGGGGACTTATGTTGACAGAACAGCTGGATTCAGGAAGTCGGATCAGCTGTTTGTTTCCTGGGCCTCCCCTCACAAGGGCAGGCCCGTATCACGCCAGAGGCTAGCTCATTGGATTGTAGAGGCCTTAGCTCTGGCTTATAGCTGTAAGGGCTTGCAGGCCCCCCCCGGGACTCCGAGCACACTCCACTAGGGGTGTGGCCACATCCTGGGCGTTGTTCAGAGGAGTATCAGTCCAGGATATTTGTGCGGCAGCAAGCTGGGCTACGCCGCACACGTTTGTCCGGTTTTATCGGCTGGATGTTGCACAGTCATTGTTACGGCTGCACAGCAGTCGTGTGGTGTATTGAAAAAAAGGATCCAAAATGCAGGTACCGGCTGGGGTGCGAGTGAGTGTTTATTTACAGCGGTGAGAAGGTGACAAAACAGGAAGAGCAGAGCGGGGAGTAAACAAACCTAAACTGGGAAAACTAAAGAACAAAACTTAAACCAGACACTCACGGGAGGAGGAGCGAAATGCACAAAGAGAGATGGCAGAGAGACGCAGAATGAATACCAGGTAACAGAATAATGCAGACTGACATGGAACTAAACAGACGACGCGACAGAGAGCACAGGAAAACACAGGGCTTAAATACACGGGGAGTAATCAGGGAATGGGCCACAGGAGGGAGACACAGCTGGGAGCAATAAGGCTAACGAGACAGGGGAGAGGTAAAACTGAACACACTGACATGAGACATGAACTTTCAGAATAAAACAGGAAACTAACAGACACAGAGAACCAGACAGGACACTGAACTTGACAGGCAGACTCATGAGCAGACACAATAACACCATGGACAGACAGAGGGAACACCGAGAAGTGGGAGCAGGCAGGCAAAGAACAGAAACCTAACAAATGGCAAAATCACAACAGAATACACACTCGGAATGAACAAAAGCATAAGGAAACACAAAACACTGAGTCCTCAGACTCAGGACCATGACAGTCATCCCTGGCTCAGACGGTGCTGAATTCGGGTGCCTCAGGTTCGACCTGAGATCCTGGAGTAGCACTGGAAAGTAGCTTCGGGAGCTGGCGCAATCCGGGAGTGGGCCATATCTCCCATAGGGAAACACCGAGCGAAGTTAGAAAAAGAACGTTGGGTTACTTAACGTAATCCCTGGTTCTTTGATAACAGAGTGAGGTGTTTCACCAACACATCCCTCCTTGCTTAGGCACAGAAAGAAATCTGCTTGGAATGAGTTAGGAGGAGCTGGTCGGCTGTGTTAGTATGAGGGGGCGGAGCCCTGAGCACGGCTCGACAGGTCTGTCATAGACAGACGTGGTGTCATTGGAGCTTCCGTAGTTGGTCACGTCGAGACGATTCCCATAGTGAAACACCTCACTCTCTTATCAAAGAACCAGGGATTACATTAAGTAACCCAACGTTTTGAAATGACAAATTTTTTCCTTAATTTAATATTGATGATAAAGCTTTCAAAACCTTCCTGGCCCTACGTGGAAAAAGTAATTGCCCCATATCTCCAAAAGTTGATTCTGTTCATCTGGACGTAGCGTTTTGTGGGAGAAACGTTTCGTCACTCATCCAAGTGACTTCTTCAGTCTCAGCTGACTGCAGGTTTCCCCAAATCTTATAAACAGTAAATTTGCATAATGACCAGTGTTGGGACTAACGCGTTATTAAGTAACGCGTTACAGTAACTACGTTATTATTGTGGTAACGAGCACGGTAACTAGTTATTATGCCAAAATCAGGAACGCGTTAGTCGTTACTGGGATTTAGATAGGGTCGTTACTCGTTACTTCGTGTGGTGGCTATCGCGGAGCTTCCACAGATTCAGTAACATTACAAAGTGGTGGAGGCCAGCAGGTGGATGAAGGAAAAGGGACGCAGAAGGAAAAAAGACCCGAGGCGGCTGCCGGTCCAAGTGTGAACTGAACTTCAGGTAAGAAGTTATGACCTGCAGTCTCTCTGGATCAGATATGAACCAAGTTTAGGTGGAGTTTATTTTCGTTATGCTGACTTTTTCCGTACTGCGTGCTAGCTAGCATGACAGAGTTTCTATACAGCTGGGTGGGTGCTATGAAGTTAATGATGCTGAACTTTATTTTGTTCATAAGTTATTAGAGTTGCCAACCGTCCCGTCTGGTATTCAGAGAAAATATTACGTGTTTCTTATTGAGGTGAAAAGGAACAGTTTGTCCCGTAATTCAGCTACAATGAAAAAGGCACAAAGCTGGATTTATTCTGTGTCTTTGCTGCACAGCCGCCTCTTCTTCTTTCATTCTCCCCCCTCCCTCTCCCATTTCTACTTCAATCATGAAAACTGATCAATGATCAGCTGATCGGCTCTCTTGTTTGTTTATCGCCCACTTTGCGCCGAAAGAGGAAACCAGCGGATGTTGCGCTAAACAACAGCAGCACGTTTAAGCTTGATCAGCTGTTGTTAGAATTTATTTAATATTAATTTCTAGTATCAGCTGATGTTTGCTGGAGCCACAGCTGCAAAAAAGCTGCTGGTCATGATATCGGTTTGGATATGTGGTGAGAGGGAAACATGAAGAGGAAACCAGGAGATGTCCTTACTGAATCATCAGAGCTGAACAGGTGATGGAGAAACAGGTTTACCTTTTAGGTGACATGAATGAGTTGAAGGGAAGTTATGAACTGTTTCTGAGAGATAAATAACACCAGGATCCTTTTTTAGGTAGCTGACAGCTGGTAACTGTGCAGGTGCGGATCTAGCAAAGTTTTGCCAGGGGGCCAGGTAGGGCATTAACAGGGAGAGGGGGGCACAAAGAAATACTTTTCTTTCTTATTCTCATTTAAAATGTCTAGCTTTTAAAAAATAATTATCTGAATCTTACAACAAACAATTGATAGATTGATGCATATATACCATCAAAACAGTGTACATCACTGTCACAACAGTGTTTATTTTCATTCAAAGGCTTTATGATTTTTCCTATAATGGCGGCCGGTCTCTAGTCAAAATGCCCGGGCCAATTTTCTGTCCCAGTCCAGCCATGTATGCAGCTCATCTGCAGTCTGGTGTTGCCTACATCTTCCTATTCAGAAGGCAGAATTTCCGAGTTCTGAGTACAATCGAAAGCACCACGACTGCAGTTTTTGTGTTGGATGTAAAAGGCGCACATGACGCTGTGACGTAGGCTAGAATCATGGCAGCAGTCAATGACAGTCCAGGCGTGGGATTTCTCTCGTGGAAATATGCACATTATCTTTTCCTTTCTATTGGTAGGTGGCACAGTGCACTTGTGGCAAGTAAGCAAGCTAGAAGACTGGCAAAGTTATGGAAGCAACACATTAACAAGAGAATTCTGAGTAAAACCAAAGTTACTTTCCCTGGTAACTAGTTACTTTGAAAGTAACGAGTAACTTGAAGTAACTGAGTTACTTTTGAGAGAAGTAACTAGTAATGTAACTAAGTTACTATTTTAAAGTAACTTACCCAACACTGATAATGACTGAAACCAGCCCACTGAAGGAACAATGGGCTGGGAGGTCAGTTCCTTAATCATAATTATTCAAATTCTCATGACCATTGATCAACAACCACTGACCAAAACCCACTGATCAATGGCCATGAGTACCATTCACAGAGAGTTGGGTACTGGCTGCAATCACAGCATTGTAAGATGGCGAAAAGGTACTGCCAAATCAAAAGAACAGTTCCCTCAAGGTGCTTTATTGTAAGGTAAAAACCCTACACTAAACTCAAACATTCAGATAACCCCCTATGAGCAAGCAGTTGGCGACAGTTGGAAGGAGAAACTTTTAACAGGAAGAAATGCCAAGAAAAGGCTCAGGGAGGGGTAGCCAACTGTTGTGACCGATTGGGGGTGATGGGAGTAAGACAAGTCAAAGACAAATAATAACGTTAATAATAACTAATGCATAACTGATTAATAAAGATAGGCTGATCATATTTAAGATTGAAACATTAATAATTGGTAGGACTTCGTAGAGTAGTCTTGTAGGAAGACAAGTTGGTGGTTTGGAGGAAGTAATCACTGACATTAACTCAGAAAAATCAATTGGCGAGACAGACTCTAAATAACTATCAATAGCATTGAAATAATAATTATATAATATGATTATATCATGAAATATAGTCTTTCAGTAATTTTATTCTCTAAAGGTAAAGATTTGTGAAGAAATCCATGAAGTCATTGCTAATTAATATTATGCTAGGACTTTTTTGTCACCCTGGCTACAGTGCTGACAAGAAACCTAAGGTTGTTTTCTTTTTTTCTTAACTTCACTGGACATATCTGCCGTAGTCCTTGGTTCAAGAGATCTTCAATTCCCACCTCTGTCAGAGCTTCAATAGCATTCAGCAGGAGGGCTGTGACACTGAGTCTGAGGACCTTAGACCCTAGGGTCCCCTAGGCTCATTAATTATTTCACTCAAGGAGTTAAAACAGCACTTACATCATGTTAACTATGCAACTGTTCCTGCCACAAACACTATATCAACCCTGGGTCCAAACCCTGCAAGGTATGTGCAAGACAGTCTTCTTTTCCCGTCTAACATTAATTTGTAAAAATTTAATTTACTTATGCAGGTCTGAAATGACACCTAGTAAGGTAAACTAATATTTTACTATGGATAATGTTTCAATAATTACTGTTTTTACTCTCTCAGGTTTAAGTGATATTGCAAACTACAGGGTCATTCTCTTTGTTCTCACTTTACTGTGTTACTGTGTGATTTGGCTGGTAAATGTGACGATAATTGTCACAGTCATTGTGGATAAAAAACTTCATGAACCCATGTACATCTTCCTCTGCAGTCTGTGTTTCAATGGACTCTATGGGACAGCTGCATTTTATCCCAAGTTTCTCTACGATCTTCTGTCCACCACTCATGTTATTTCTTATGCAGGATGCTTTTTGCAGGGTTTTGTATTGCACTCTTCAGTTGCTGCTGACTTCTCTCTCCTAGCTCTCATGGCCTATGACAGATACGTGGCTATATGCCGACCTCTTGTGTACCACTCTATAATGACTAAACAAAGAGTTTGTATCTTGATATTTTTTGCTTGGATTATTGCCTTTTATTTTCTGCTTATGAGCACAATAACAACAGCAATATTGAGGTTATGTGGCTCACACATACCAAAGATCTACTGTATAAACTGGTTAATTGCTAATCTAGCTTGCTCTGCCTCTGTAGCTAAAATTGTTATTCCTGCTTTTAGTTACACCTTTTGCTTTGGCAATGTCTGTTTTGTTTTCTGGTCTTATGTACATCTGATCAAAACATGTCAGTCATCCAAAGAAAACATGGGCAAATTCATGCAGACATGTGTACCACATTTATTCTCTTTAACAGTTGTTGTTGTGTCGTTGCTTTTTGATTTGTTATACATGCGATTTGGCTCAAAACAAATAGCACAAAGTGTTCAGAATTTTATGGCAATGGAGTTTCTCCTTATCCCACCAATCATGAATCCCCTCATGTATGGATTTAAATTAACAAAAATTAGAAAAAGAGTTTTGAATTTTATATGTGGTAAAAGTTCAGCTTTTAGATTTAAGTCATGAGTGTTTCTGCAGAGAGGGGGAAAAAACTGTTTATAATGTACATATGTAATTCAAGAGAAATGTGAACTGTATTGTTAATCAATAGAAAGTGTAACATGTACATAATCTTTCTAGTCTCGAGATATAGGATGCATTATTTAACTTGGAACACAAATAAAGGCAATTTAAAATAATATTTCGTGTTTTTCTTAGTTTGCATTTTAACGCTACTTTTATCTAAGTTTCTTAGTTAAAATCAGACTTCAAGTATTGTCACAACTGTGGCCTTCCACACATGAGTACCATACATTACATTTAGTTTCTTCAAATGTATCTAAAACTATATTCGTGAACAGTTTATTTCTTGTTATGCTTTTATCTTAAAAGATCTGAATCTCTGTGAGGAGATTCAGGAAACCATGAGCATACAAGACCAGATGTCCACCATCTATTACAGCAGTGTCAAAACTAGTTAACCAGTGGATTTATATGTTTATACATTTCTTATTAGTTTGCAAATGTTGCAAAAAAATTAAAAAATATATAAATTTGTTACATATATTGACTACAACCACTTTTATCATATAGACAACACTTTCTCAATAAGCATTTGCATCAGAGTGTTCATCTGGTTTTTCCACGTTTAATAAAAAAAAGTGAACATTTTTTAAATGTATTTATTTTTGTTTTGCAAATACAAAATCAATTTTCAATTTTATTTAAAACATTTAAATTTAATTTCTACTTTTGATTAACAGCAATATTTTGTTGCAACTAGTTTACCTGTATTTACCTATAATACCCTTAATCCAAAGTTGGTGTTTTACACTGTGTTAACAGTATTCAAATGTACGGTGAGGTTATTGTTGAAATTTTCAAGCAGTTAGTCAGTTCTTACTGCTTCTTTTCAGGGTTATATATATATATATATATATATATATATAACCACAACGCATAAAACAGGCGCTTGTCCGTCTGTAGTGTGGTTATATTAAATATAAGAGAAAGAGAGAACTTTAAGAAATGAATATAGCCACTAGAGTGACCATCAAAACCATGAAAAAATATTGCCGTAAACAGTTTATTTTGCGATAGCGTAAAATTAAACGATAGATGTTTTTATATCGTCATCCGATATATATCGTTATATCGAACAGCCCTACCTACAACATCATCTTGCAGCAGATGGAGTCACTGTGCATCATTCAACCATTCGGCGCATTTATGTATGCGAGAGTGATGCAGAGGAAGCCTTTTCTCCGCCCACAGCACAAATAGAGCCGCTTAAGGTTTGCTAAAGCACATTTGGCCAAGCCAGCTTCATTCTGGAATAAGGTGCTGCGGACTGATGAAACTAAAATTTAGTTATTTGGGCATAACAAGGGGCGTTATGCATGGAGGAAAAAGAACACAGCATTCCAAGAAAAACATGCTGCCTACAGTAAAATATGGTGGTGGTTCCATCATGCTGTGGGGCTGTGTGGCCAGTGCAGGGACTGGGAATCTTGTCAAAGTTGAGGGACACATGGATTCCACTCAGTATCAGCAGATTCTGGAGACCAATGTCCAGGAATTAGTGACAAAGCTGAAGCTGCACCAGGGTTGGATCTTTCAACAAGACAACGACCCGAAACACTGCTCAAAATCCACTAAGGCATTCATGCAGAGGAACAAGTACAACATTCTGGAATGGCCATCTCAGTTCCCAGACCTGAATATTGTTGAAAATCTGTGGTGTGAGTTAAAGAGAGCTGTCCATGCTCGGAAGCCATCAAACCTGAATGAGCTAGAGATGTTTTGTAAAGAGGAATGGTCCAAAATACCTTCAACCACAATCCAGACTCTCATTGGAACCTACAGGAAGCGTTTAGAGGCTGTAATTTCTGCAAAAGGCGGCTCTACTAAATATTGATTTCATTTCTTTTTTTTGTGGTTCCCAAAATTAATGCACCTGCCTGATTTTGTTCATTTTTTTTATTGTAACAACCAACGATTTATACAGGGAAATAATGACTATTAACAAGGTTGCCCAAACTTTTGCATCCCACTTTATTTATAGATAGATAGATAACAATGTCACAGTGTGGAGAGAGGAGAATGTGGAACCAAGAGCACATGATGGAAGCGGAATCTGAATTTACACTAAAGGCATGTCATTTATTTAGGCAGAAAAACAAAACAGGGAAAAACATGGCTCTATAACTAAACAGAGCAATGCCTGACCTGGGGAAAACTATGCAAATACACCCAAAATCAGAACACTAGAAAAACCTTGGAACCTCGGGAAAAAACATGGAGGAATTACAAACGCAATAACAACAGGTAAAGGAAGACAAAGGACTAAATACACAAAGGATAATGAGGGGGCGGCAACAAGGAGGGAAACACAGCTGGGGCTAATCTTACACACACACATCCACACATGAGACCAGGAGGAAAACCTGAATACACTATACTGTATACAAGACAAGGAACTATCAAACTAAAACAGTAAAGATGAGAGAAAAACAGAAACGTGGACTAGATGCTGGAACCGGGGAAAAGCAGACATGAAAACTTAACTAGACATGATACATGGAACACAGGAGGAGGCACAGGAATAAAACCTGGGAACAAGAAATCACTAAATACAAAAGAACTAAGGAAGCTAGAAGTACAAGACACTGAACTAAGTATATAAACACAAAAAGCGGAACACTAGAGAAACCTTGGAGTATCGGGGAAGACACGGAGGAAACACAGATGCAATGACAACAAGACAAGGAAGACAAAGGATTAAATACACAGCTGGGGCTAATCACACACAAGATGTTGAGGAAGCAAAACTGAACACGCTACAGTGATCCCTCGCTATAACGCGGTTCACTTTCCGCGGCCTCACTGTTTCGCGATTTTTCTTTGGGGGGGGGTTTACAGCGCATTGTGTTCTTCGTCCTGATCGGCTGTAGACCATTGTCAATCAATCTCCTCCGTGCCGTGTCTCCTATCCACAGTATTTCTGATTTCGCGCCATTACCCCGATTCATAGCGGAAGCCGGTTTTTTACTTCCGCTTGCGCTGTTGTTGACAGTTGCGGGGTTACACCTTCACTGTTGATAAAGATTTCTCTCACTGCAGTTTGTTTTACCTGGAGTAAATGGCAACACATCGAAGGTGGATACACAGTAGAGATGTTTTAAAAAGCAGCGAGGACAGTTCAGTTGCAGTGCCTCACCCGTCACTTCTCACGGAGTGGGTAGATGACATGAAACTATGGCCCGATGTCAGCTACATCGACATTATTAATTACCTGAAACAGAAACACTGGACTGGTCAAAGGCTGTGATTAAGGAGTCACGCTACTGCCATCTAGCCAAGTATTACGTGGAGCACTGTTTACATGTGAAAGCCACTCGTTAACTTTGTGTGGGCTGTATGCTGTACAATCACATGAAGATAAAATATAAAAAAAATAAAAGACTGCACATTAAGGTCAAATTTACAAGACAAGAACAACTATAGTTATAAGAAGTGACACAGAGTAGTATAATACATGTTTGTTTATATATATGTATATTTGTACACACACACTACTTTGAAAAAAATTAGACTGTGGATGTATATTTCTGCATCAAAAAGTAACTGACTATTAATATGAAATGGATAATATGGGTGACTTTGCCAGTGTTTATATCTGTTTTGGATATGATTCAGGTGTATTGACCCAGGGTCATATCTATAACATGCAGGACACCAACCGTGTACTGCTTTTGTTAGTGTAAACTTCCTCATTATGTTAAATCTTGAGTATTGACAGTGAGAAAAAACTATTAATGTTTGTTACAGGTGCAGAATGCTGCGATCAGTGGAAAGACAGGGCTTGCGTGTACAGACGAGCAGCGCAGGTGGAATGCAGGGACAGCAAAGAACCTTGAACCTAAACGTCTAAGCCAGATAAACTTCAGACATCACAGGGCAGAGCAGCAGTACGATGTGAACTCCCGGACTGCAGTGACACAATCTCTCCCTAACACACCATATCACCTTACACATCAAGACTTTATTGACAGTGTTAGCAAAGCACCAGTGAAGCCACTTTTCCTCCTCAAGAACACATTAATTGGAAAGTGTTACAATGCCTCGCCATCTGCAGGTCCTCACCGCAACAGTAAAGTTGATGAGCAATTTTTTCAGCCACACCAAGCACACAGTTACAAACTAAGCTGTAATCCATGCAGGGCATTCTACCAGGTATACATTCAAGTTTCTGAAGAGCAAGCAGAACAATTACAAGAAGAAACAAAAGAGCAAAGTGCATCTGATTTGTGGCACAACTGCAGGAAAATCAGACTTACAGCAAGCTCCGCTAAAAAAGTTCCAGTACGTGCCACCACAAAAAATGACAAATTTTTATCTGAGCACATGTACCCTTCCTTTTGTGGGAATTATGAAACAAACTATGGTAAAGAAAATGAAGTTAAAGCTTGTCATCAGCTGAAAGAACAGGGTATGAACATCCTTCACATGGGTAGTGTTATTAGCATCCAGGAGCCATGGCTCTCTGCGAGTCCTGACGGGTCATTGACTCAGATGTGCTTCTAGAAATAAAATGTCCTGTGCAGACTTATCCTTCACTCACGGAGCAGCTTACCCAGAAATGCAGCGATATCAAACTGGTAGATGGAGAACTGCAGCTGCAGAAAACTGGCAGCAGAGGCTATTACATGCAAGTGCAACTTACAATGTTTTGCACAGGGCTCAAGACTGCCACACTTGTGATCTGGACACCTACTGAGCATGTTTCATTTACAGTGCAATATGATGAAGCATTTGTAAAGGAACAAGTAAAACGCTTGAGAGGGTTTTACTTCTCATATTTCTTACCTCGACTTGTAGAGGAGTATGCAGCAGGACGGTTTCAGTTAAATGAGAGATACTTGAAGATAATGGGCAAGGTTTAATACATGTTACAACTATAAATGGGACAGTCAGACACCAACATGTCTGCAGAGTTTGGTCTCTGTCTTGTGAATGAAAGGAGACATTCAATATGAAATCTGTTAAATATTTCAATACAACTAAAATGTACGTAGTTGTAACATATGGTGGGAAATGAATGACAAACTGACAACATTAAATGTTGTGAATAGTTCTGTATTTCTGTAATCTTCCAACACAAAAAAATGTCAAGAATGCACAACTAATTATTGTAGATTTGAGAAAAAATTTTTTTTTCATTTAAGAAATTTATCACATTGTGGTTGAATAAAAAAGTAATAATTGTTCAATTGATTGATTGCAATTGTTTTATATATACACATACATACATACATACGCACACACACACTGTATCACATAACCTTTCATCTAGAACACAAGATAAAAAGTGAGACCTGGAATTATTTACTCTCTACATATATGTACATCAAATTTTAAAATAATTACATTACACTACACAACTTTATGTCCTGAGTGACCATCTTAATATCCCCGAGTCCACAATTGTTCATAACATACACAATTATTGTGTATCACGAATGAGATCCTCTCTTAAGTTCACTAGAGCAGCACATATTCTCAGTATCTTGTCTACTTTAGGAGCCATGCTTATAGGAACAATTTGTGAAAGTATTTTGTAGACTTTCAAGCGTCTGATTGCTCTTTCAACATGGATTCTTACATTTGCAATCCGACGTGTGTATGTTACCTGTTCCTCAGTTAGCGGTCTACGTTTTTTTGTGAAAGCGGGTATTACTAATCTAACTTTTCTCTCAAAGAGTAAGTCTTTAATTGTAAAACCTCTATCTGCCATGACTTCATCACCAGGTTTTAGGTATGTTAATATTCCAGAGTCCATTGTGATAAATTTGTCACTACATCGGCCGCCATATGCCTAATTTTCACCAGCATGTTACCTGTCCCACCAGGGGAAACAACACACTGGACCACTGCTACAGTCCATTTAAAGGCGGCTACAAAGCCATCTCCCTACCGGCTTTTGGGAAATCGGACCACGCCGCCATTTTACTCGCCCCGGAATATAAACAAAGGCTTCATCAGGAAGCTCCGGTGACGCGAGAGGTCAAACGTTGGACTGTCCAATCAGAGGCGACGCTGCAGGACGTACTCGGTGATGTAGACTGGGACGTATTCCAGGATACTTCCGCAAACATTGACGAGTTTGCGGACACAGCGATTAGCTTCATTGGAATGCTAGTGGATACCATCATCCCCTCGACTACAATTCGGACCTTTCCCAATCAAAAACCTTGGGTTGACTCTACTGTCAGGAGAGCTCTCAAAGCACGGACCACGGCCTACAATATGGGGCTCACATCGGGCGATATGACCAACTATAAAGCAGCTTCTTATGGTTTAAGGAAGACTGTGAAAGCGGCTAAAAGGCGTTACAAGGACAAGGTGGAGTCGCATTTCCAATATGGCGACTCCCGACGTATATGGGACGGGCTACGAACAATCACAGATTATTTCATTTCATTTCATTTCATTTCATTTTTATTTATTTCACACTTGGTACTACAATCAAACAAAACAACCACATCTTCTGTCCACAAAACACAACAACCATGTGTGAAAAGGAGCAGGAAGAAGAAAATATTCTTATTAAACCCTGCCCCCTATCTACCATCGAACTTATATCACCGGTGGGCACCAAAAATCAGGAACAAACTAATAATGACATTTCTCTCCGGTCGAATCCCAAACCAACATCACATTCATTCGCATTCTTCATACTGAGTTATCATTTTAAACATATAACACTTTTTAAAACATTGTAAATTTATACAATTCTTTAAATTATAATGAAGTGAATTCCACAGTCTTATACCCCTAACCGTTGTGCTCATTAATCTTTGTGTAGTCCTGGCTAACTGATGTTTAAAATAAAATTTCCTTCTATTCTCTTCTCCCCTTGAACACATCAAAAATACTCTTTGTAACTTAAAAGGCAAAATATTATTTTTAGCCTTAAACATAATTAATAATGTCCGTAATTTCACTAAATCTCCCAATTTTAATAATTTTGATTCTATAAATAATTTATTTGTATGTTCTCTATATTTAACATTATGAATTATTCGTATAACTTTCTTCTTCTTCTTTATAAACCCAGCACGGTGAGATGTACGAAACCGGAGTTAGCTGATGAACTCAATGCTTTTTTTGCGCGTTTTGAGGCGCCTCAGTTTCAATCTCAGAGCCCTGCACCCGCCCCCGCTGCTGAACCAGCACCACTGATACTCTCTGAGCATGACGTGAGGAGAGCTCTGAGGGCAACCAAGATAGCATACCGGGACGTGTGCTAAGAGTATGTGCAGATCAGCTAACTACAGTTTTCACTAACATCTTCAATGCCTCCCTGGCAGGTAGTCCCCACCTGCTTTAAAACATCAGTGATTGTTCCGATCCCTAAGGACACCCGCCCAGCCAGCCTAAATGATTATCGCCCAGTGGCCCTAACATCTGTAGTGATGAAATGTTTTGAGAGGCTCATGAAACCCTTTATTAGTTCTTTCCTCCCTCCCGACTTGGACTCATTGCAGTTTGCATACCGGACAAATAGATCCACTGGAGATGCTGTAGCACAGGTCCTGCACACCACACTGAGCCATCTAGATGAGGGACGTGGGAACTATGTGAGAATGCTGTTTATAGACTACAGCTCAGCGTTCAACACCATAGTGCCCCACATCCTTACGGATAAGCTCCGGGATCTGGGATTCAGCACATCCTTGTGCAGGTGGATTCACAGCTTTTTGACTGCGAGACCACAGTCGGTGAGAATAGGGGATGTGTACTCTCATACCCTTTCACTGAACATAGGGGCCCCCCAGGGATGTGTGCTTAGCCCTCTTCTTTATTTCCTCTACACCGCGGACTGCACGGCCAGATACCCCACTAACTCCATTGTGAAGTTCGCTGACGACACAGTGGTGGTAGGACTCATCTCCGGGAATGACGAGAGGGCCTACCGAAGCGAGGTGGACGGATTAGCAAAGCAATAGCCGATCATTAGAGATAGGTTGATCATATTTAAGATCAAAGAATTAATTAATGGCAGGACTTCTTTGAGCAGTTTTGTAGGAATGGGGTCTAAAAGACACGTTGATGGTTTGGAGGAAGTAATTATTGAAGTTAACTCAGAAAGATCAATTGGAGAAAAAGAGTCTAACTTAACATCAGTGGTACTAAGAGTAGCTGTAGATAATATTACATCTGTGGGATGATTACTGGTAATTTTTTCTCTAATGATGAAAGTTCATGAAGTCATTACTAGTTAACGTTAAAGGGATGGTTGACTCAAAAGAGCTCTGACTTTTTGTCAGCCTGGCTACAGTGCTGAAGAGAAACCTGGGGTTGTTCTTATTTTCTTCAATCAGTGATGAATAGTAAGATGTTCTGGCTTTGCGGAGGGCTTTCTTATAAAGCAGCAAACTATTTCTCCAGGCTAAATGATAATCCTCTAAATTTATAACACGCCATTTCCTCTCCAGATTACGAGTCATCTGCTTTAGGCTACGTGTTTGAGAATTATACCACGGAGTCAGGTACTTCTGATTAGAGACCTTAGTTTTCACTGGAGCTACAGTATCCAGAGTCGTACGTAGTGAGGAGGTGAAATTATTAACAAATCAAATCAAATCAAATCAAATCAAATCACTTTTATTGTCACATCACATGTGCAGGTACATTGGTACAGCACATGTGAGTGAAATTCTTGTGTGCGAGATAATCGACCTCTGTTAGGGTAGCGTTCAGATAGCTGCTCTGCTCTGTGTTGGTACAGGGCATTGAAGATGATAACAGTGGGTGGATTATATTCTTAAACTTAGTTACAGCGTTTTCAGAAAGACATCTACTTTGATAAAGTCTACTCTCCACCGCTGTGTAATCAATTATTGTAAATGTAAATGTTATCAGGAAATGATCAGGCAGGAGAGGGTTTTCAGGAAACACTGTTAAATGTTCAGTTTCTATGCCATATGTTAAAACAAGGTGTAGAGTGTGATAAAAGTGGTGGGTGGGTTCTTTTACATTTTGAGAGAAACCAATTGAGTCTAATAACAGATTAAATGCCATGTTGAGGCATGTTATTAAGTCATGTACTTACAGAGACTTGGAGGAGAGAGACCTAATATTTAATAATCCACATTTCACTGTTTTACTCTTTGGTTCAGATGTGGATACTGTATTGTTCTTTCTTTGTAATTGTTTATGTTTAAGTTGTTTGTTGCTGGTTTTTAGTTTATTATTTGTCTTTTTGGAAGCTGACACAGTCTCTATGGAGATGCGTTTTTGGGGGGGTAGCAGGAGGAGAGAAGCTGCAGAGAGGCGTGTAAGACTGCAACTCTGCTTCCTGGTCCCAACTAGGGATGGGTACCGGTGTCCGGTGCCATGATGGCACCGGTTCTGACATAAACGGTAGTAACCAGACCGAAAAGCAGCGCACATTTCGGTGCTTTATTTCGGTGCTTTTTTTTCCTGAGCTGTGATACACTTTAGATTCTAGCCAATCATTTTACGTTTCCGAGGATAGTAGGCGGGGCCAGGTACATACGTACGTTCTGTTAAAGCAGAGCTACAGATTAAAAATGTCCAAGGCGAAGCGGTTAAAAGTCTGGCTGTACTTCATAGCAAAATATGCAAACTCAGCAGCCTGCAACAAGTGCTTTAAGCTGATACTGTGATACTGTCAAAGGAGGTAACACCTCAAATCCGATGAAACACCTGGCGACGCATAGCGTTTTTTTTAAAAGCCCAGAAATGCGCCGTATTTGATAGCTTGCTGCGAGACCTCACACCGAGCACATCTACTGCGGGTGGGTTGCCTGTTATGCAACATCCCCCAAAAACACGAAGAGGAGAGTCCTGGCCCCTAGCCCTGCCAGTGTAGCAGAAATGATGACGGATGATGATGGCAGCAGCAGCCGTTCTTCTCTGCGTGAGTAGGCTAACCACGTTATTACATTAATGCATGTAAGGTGAACTAGCAAACATCATCATAGCTACATGCTGCTGTCTTCTTGTTTGATGGCAGATACTCCCTTCACCCTGGCTAAAAAGGCTAAAATGACCAAAGAAAAAGTAGAAAACAGTTAAACATGAGAGGTTTAGGACAAAGTTTGTGTTTTTTCCATTGTTTAAGCACTGCTTCCAGCCAAGAGTGATACCATATATGCCCCATAGCTGCAGAAAAGGCTAACATTGTTATATTTTTACAAAAAACAGCTGAACATGAGAGGTTTTTGGACCAATTTTGTGTTCTCCATTCTTTAAGCACCGGTTTGAGCACCGTTTGAGCACCGGCACCGTTTCAAAAGTACCGATTTGGCACCGGTATCGGATAAAACCTAAACGATACCCATCCCTAGTCCCAACTCTGGATAGTCATATTTTGGGGGGTTTAATAAATTTGTCCATATTTCTAGAAATGAGAGCTGCTCCATCCAAAGTGGGATGGATGCCGTCTCTCCTAACAAGACCAGGTTTCCTCCAGAAGGTTTGCCAATTATCTATGAAGCCCACATCATTTCTGGGACACCACTCAGACAGCCAGCAATTTAAGGAGAACATGCGGCTAAACATGTCACTCCTGGTCTGATTGGGGAGGGGACCAGAGAAAACTACAGAGTCCGACATTATTTTGGCAAAGTTGCACACCGATTCAATATTGATTTTAGTGACCTCCGATTGGCGTAACCGGGTGTCATTACTGCTGACGTAAATTATGATTTTACTGAATTTACGTTTACCCTTAGCCAGCAGTTTTAAATTTCCTTCAATGTCGCCTGCTCTGGCCCCTGGAAGACAATTGACTATGGTTGCCGGTGTCTCTAGCTTCACATGTCTGAGAACAGAATCGCCAATTACCAGAGTTTGACCCCCGGCGGGTGCGTCGCCGAGTGGGGAAAAACGGTTAGACACATGAACGGGTTGGTGGTGTACCTGGGGCTTCTGTTTAGGACTATGCTTCCTCCTCACCGTGACCCAGCTGCCCTCTTTCCCCAGCTGTTTGGGGTCTGCCGGGGAACAGCTAGCGGGGCCTATGCTATCTTCGGCTGCACCAGCTACAGGGGCCTGGCTAGCTACGGGTGAATGAAGGGTGCGAAGCCGAGTCTCCAATTCAGTAATCCTGGCCTCCAGAGCTGCAAATATGCTACATTTGTTACAGATATCATTACTGCTAAAGGAGGCCGAGGAGTAACTAAACATCTGACACAATGAGCAAGAAAGTGCAGGAGGGACAGGTGAAGTAGCCATGGTGCTAACGAGTTGGCTACGAGCTAAGCTAAGCTAGCGAAACAGTACAGAGACAGTGAGTGAATACTTTGGCTATAACTTAGGTAGTGAGTACACAGAAAGTGTGCTTTGGATGAAGCACGTGAAGATTATACTATGAAAGAAGAATGTATTTAAAGGCTGTGAATTAAATTGCTAAGCAAATAAGCTACTCAGAAACACCACTGTGTTTGAGCAGGAACAGGAAGTGATACTCTACCGTAGAGCGAGCGAACATTGTAACCGACCCAGAGTATGGGCCGGTAAAACAGATTAAATGTTCCTGCAAAACAGGAAAATGATGAGACAGAGACGACTGGTGAAGTTTCTCTTTGCCTCGCTTCTGCCATATTTATTTATACAATCACATGTACTTTTAACTTGCAGCATCACCATTCTCTATATACAACAGAAATAACAATAAAACCGTCTGTATGTTCAAGCTGCAATACCACGATCTTTTCATGGGAAACAAGAGTACTTCACGTGTAGTGACCTTCAAATCATTTACTCGGCTATTCTCTCTGAATGACAATTCAAAACAATATGAAATGCATGTTCAAATACATTTTTACCTCGATTTAACTCTTAACCCAAATACCTATGTATTCTGATTGTTTTAACCAACATACCAGTGCTTGGTCTTAAACCAATTTAGCTTAGTAGCTCACAAATACATGAAAGAGTCATGTGTATGCTGGCAGGCTTAGCTTTAGCTTTAACATTCTCAAAATCACTTTTCAGAACCAGTAAACAGTCGTTCTTCACTGCCAACAGCAGATTAACATTCATATTCACAAAATCAGGACACGACAAGGAGCTTATTCAGCTAAAACGACCTGAAATAAGTGGAGAAAGGAAACCAAAATGGCGCCCGCGGCTGGCTAGGCTTTGGCATTTTTTTCCAGTCCTTCTACTTCATAAAACGTAACAAATAACAGGGTTTACCCGCTGATTTATACCCTCACATTTAGCTGTGTTTCTTATCAATATTTTACAACCGTTTTAATATAGTTTTACCGGTTACAAACCTGCAAAACAGGAAAATGATGAGACAGAGACGACTGGTGAAGTTTCTCTTTGCCTCGCTTCTGCCATATTGGAGAGGAGGACCTATGACCTCGCTATTCTGTCTCACTGAACAATGCGCCACCCGGAGGCTGGGGGGGGTGCAACTACCTCATTAAACATAGTTCACTTCGGTGACAAATCTCTCTTTCTTTTAAGTACTACTTCTGATGGGATCACACATTAGTGTGTCACACGCTCCCTGACAAATGGAAATGGCTCCTGACATTCAAAAATACAAACATTTTCAAAAGTAATACAGTCAAATACTCAACATGGCATATGTGCAGGGTAAGTATATGGCCCAACTGGATAAGGCACACAAGATGCAAACCCTGGGCTAAATGGTACAAAAGGTGTTAGTGTCCATGGCTGGTATGGAAAGAATGGCGCAGCTAGTGCAGATACTATGGCCTGTGGCTGTAGAGCCGGTTCTCCCAGTAACTCATAAGTAAACACTTGTCTAGGTCTCCTTTCTCGGGCTGACCTTCTTAACTCAGTCTGTGGGTCACCTGCTGGTATCTGTGGTAGCGCTTGCCCAGGTAAAGTGGACCTTTCACATTTTTCTTCCAGACAATTTGGCTGTGCCTGTACCTCAGGGACAGGGGGCATCTGACTGTCCCTTCCTGTCTGTTCATGTTCGCTGGAGGTTCTTTCTCTTTCACTGTCTCTAGTTGGTAACCGGAAGCGGTTCCTTTGGTCCTCAGGGCTTTGGCTTGTTGGGGGTACGCCAGATTGACTATAATGGACGTCTCTTTCAACATGTCTAGCCTCTCTGGGGAACCTAAACCAGTACCCTCCTGCATCCTCATCAGATTCTGAGTCACTAGAATCGCTTTTCTGTCTGTTTTGTTCACTTAACTCCGCTTCTCTCTGTCTAATCGGTTTGTTAGGTGCCTGCTCAGATCTCGGAGGCGGAGCCTCAACTGGGAGGTCGTTAACCAGTAATAGGAGGTTACGGTGTAGGACCCTGGTTTTACTTCCATCACTGCCCTCCGAATAGACTGCATAAACTGGATTATCACCTATTTGCCCTTTAACCAAATAAATGGTTTTCTCCCAGTAAGATCGCAGCTTCCCTGGTCCCCCATGTTCCCTGCAGTTCCTTACGAGGACCCTATCACCAGGCTGTAACACTACACCCCTCAGCTTTTTATCATAGAAAGACTTGTTTTTGATACTAGACAACCTACTTTTTTCACTGGCTATCCTGTACGCTTCTGTCATTCTTTTCGCCCACCTGTCTGTGTAGCTTTTGTGTGACATTATCTGCTTCTCCCCAACTAGACCAAATAAAATGTCTACCGGAAGGCGCGGGTGATGCCCAAACAGTAGAAAATGGGGGGAAAAACCTGTGGATTCATGGCGCGTACAGTTGTAAGCGTGAACTATGTGTGGCAAATGATCCTTCCAATTCTCCTTTTCTTTTTCACCTAGCGTTCTTAACATTTGTAAAAGTGTCCTGTTAAACCTCTCGGCAGGATTACCTTGAGGATGATATGGGGATGTTCTCGAGTGTCCAGTACCTGATTTCTCCCTCAGTGTCTTGAAAAGTTCATTTTCAAACTCGCGCCCTTGGTCGTGGTGAAGTCGTGCTGGGTACCCAAAGCGCGGAATGAACTCTCCAAAGATTCGCTCAGCTGCTGTCTTCCCAGACTTGTTTTTGGTGGGGTACGCCTGGGCAAACCTGGTGAAGTGGTCCACGACGACAAGAATGTATTCATATCCCCCCCGGCTGGGCTCCAGGTGGAGATAGTCGATGCAGACCAGGTCCAAAGGCGAGGTGGATGTGATGGTGCCCATTGGAGCACGTACTTGGGTTGTTGGCTTCTTGCTAATGATACATTGGCACTTCCTGGTAACATAGCTTTCTATGTCCCGTTTCATGTACGGCCAGTAGAACCTCTCTCTCACCAGTGCCAGTACTCTCTCTGTGCCGATATGTCCCATGTTATCATGCAGGTGCTTTAACACCGTCTCTTTGTACTTTGCGGGGAGGATTAGTTGTTGCCTGTCACCTGTCTGTCTATACATCAGTCCGTTTTTGAAATGTAATTTGTCCCACTCCTGCAACATTTTCCTCGTTGTTTTAGTCACTGTGTTTCTGATGTCATTTGTTAAGACTGTCATTTTCTCCTTTAGCCTCATTATTTCTCCAACCGTTTTGTCTTCTCTTTGTGCTTGAGCTAGCTCATCTTGGTCGATTGCAGGGAAAACTGGATGTGGCTCCCGGGCTGCATTTTCAGCGATAGTTAGGGCAGCAATCCATGCAACATCACTTTCTCGAGCTGCTCTAGCTCCACCCCAGGCTGCTTGGACCACCTCAGGTGATAACTCTTCAGTGCACTCACCCACATACATGTCAATGTTAAGAGGGAGACGGGACAATGTGTCAGCATCAACATTGGCCCGGCCAGGCCTGTATCTGATCTCAAAGTGAAAGTCTGACAGTTCCCCGACCCAGCGATGGCCCACGGCATTAAGCTTGGCAGTACTCATAACGTAGGTCAATGGATTATTATCTGTATAGATGGTAAAGTGTGGAGCATAGTACAGATAGTCTCTAAAACGCTCACACACTGCCCATTTAAGTGCCAGAAATTCTAGCTTGCCGCTATGGAGACAATAATTCTTTTCTGCTGGTGACAATGTCCTGGACCCATACGCTATTACCCGTAATTTTCCATCCTGGCGCTGGTAGAGAACAGCACCGAGGCCCTGTTCTGAGGCATCTGTGTGGAGGCAGAACGGTGAGTTAAAATCTGGGTAGGCCAAAACTGGGGGACTCGTAAGCATGGTAATTAGCTGTTCAAGTACATGCTGGTGTTCACTAGTCCATGCAACGGGGGCCTTGGATGACAACTGGGGACCTTTAGTCTTCAGTTGGCGCGATGGGAAGGTTGGCATGTCCGGTTTTACTTTTAACAGTTCATAGATAGGTTTTGCAATCCTCGAAAAGTCTTGGACGTAGCTTCTGTAGTAGCTTAAGAAGCCAAGTAGACGCCTTATATCACCAACTGTTTGAGGTGTCTTCGTTTTTAGGGATTCTACTGCCTCTAAGTCTTTTGGATCAATCCTTACCCCTTCTAAGGGGGTAAGGATTGATACAAGGCAGATACAAGGCGGCCAACATACCTTACTTCTTTGCAAAACAGTTCGCATTTTTCGGGTCTTAGTTTTACTCCGTGCCTCTGGAGTGCTCTTAAAACTTGTCTCACACCCTCAACATGCTCTTCAAATGTTGGTGCATAGCATAAGATGTCGTCCAGGTATGGGATACAGCAATTGTCTCTGAGCGAATCTAACATCTCCTCCATGCTTCTTTGAAAAGCCGCAGGTGCATTGGAGAGGCCGAAGGGTATTCGTACCCACTCATAAAGGCCCCAGGGGGTGACGAAGGCTGTGAGGTGGCGTGAGCCCTCCGCCATGAAGCCCTGGTGGTACGCCTTTCCCTGATCAAGGATACTGAACCATGAATGCCCCCCCAGAGTGTCGGTCAGGTCTTGGATCCGAGGAAGAGGGTGTTTATCCGGAATGGTCTTCTGATTCAGCAGACGGTAGTCTATACAAAGGCGTAACGAGCCGTCTTTTTTTCGGACACAGACGACTGGAGCAGCATACGGTGACCTGGATTTAACAATCCACCCCTTGGCCAGGAGGTCCTGAATGTACTCCTTCACTTCGGAGAACAAAGGCTTTGGGACAGAGGAGTAGGCCCTCTGCACTGGGACGTCATCTTTGAGGTTGAGTGACATGTGCAAACTAGGAATACAACCAATGTCATGAGCATCTTTAGCGAAAGCGCCTGACTCCTCCCATAACATCTTTTCCACAATGTCTTGCTGCTGTTTCTCAAGATGGCCTAGATCTACTGGTGGCTGCCACAAAGTTCTAGGGGAACCTGTCTCTGCCTGACAAACAGTAGTTGCCTCTACTTTAGCGTCGTTTTCAATGGGTGAATCTGTCTCTATCACCTTCTTAATTGCCTGGACGCTACCAATAGCAGTCTTTCTTGTTAGAACAATGTCATGTCTAGTGTGGTTTTCTACAGGCACAGCTACATAAGGTAGTTTGCCGGGCTGGATCTCTAAGAGTCCCTCTCCTAATCCTAACTGCTGCAACTGGACAGAACTCTCTTCAGGCTCAAACAAGACTAAACGTTCACTTGGGTCAAGCTGTGGTGGGACTTTACACTTTACCCAGGTTGTGCTGCCAGCAGGAATTACTGTGTCTCTGTAACCCACCCTCAAGCGCCCCTGAGCTGTGTTCTCCTGATGTGTCTGGATGAAATGTACCATTCCCTGTGCTTCATCGACTGGAATAGACAGTGCACCCCCAAGTAGTTTAGCTAAGTTAGAAGCAGCCTGTGCTGGGCTTCCCTGGATTAACACTTCCACCACATTGAACCCTATGAGTGGTGTGTCTAAGGGCACTGAGCTAATTAGAAACGGCACATTCATGGAAAGCTCTGGGTCTTCATTGCCTGGCAAATTTACAGTTAATACTACCCACCCATCAAATGGAAGAGATTCCCCATTAACTGCATAAATCTTTGGCACTTTCCCATAGTCAGTTAACTCTATGAGCTCTGCTATCGGACGAACATTGACATCTGGAATGTATTTATTTTTCCAAGCTCGGTCTATCAAGCTAACCTGAGCCCCTGTATCTACAAGAGCGGTCACCGTTAACCCATTAAGAAGGCATTTTGTTGTTGCTTTTTTTCCTATTAGTCTTACTATTGGCTCTCTGTTGCTTACAGTGGTTTTTAGTGGCTCATTTTTGCTCTTCTTGGATTTCTGTGTCTTGAGTTTAGCTTGGTGCACTTTGGTGTTGTCACATGATTCAGTCTCTGTGTCAAGGTGGGACTCAGATGTTGCCCCGGTCACAGCTGGTCCCTCCGCAGCAACCGGCCCTCGTTTCCCGGCTGCTTTGGACGTTTGAGGCACCCAATCGCTCTATGGCCTTCTTCGCCGCATGAGAAGCAGTGGTTACAATTTTTAGAGCCCACCTGTGAACATGTAGAACATGCATAAAGTCTCTCAGTCTTTGTTGCAGCTGGTCTAGCTGTACTGCTAGAAGACTCTTTCTTCATTTTTTCTGCGAGTGAATCTACTACTCTAGTGAGTGCATCAATCTTCTCTTCCAGTTGCTTTACTGTGTCGGCTGTTGACTTTTGATCTGCAACCTCTCTCTTTGTTAGTTTGACTTTCCCTTCATCCACATGGGCAACATGAGCACTGAACTGTTTTGCTCGGGGTGTGGAACCTAATCTCCGGTGACGCTCAGATTCTTCACTGGTCACTTTCATTGCATGTTTCAGAATCATCTCATCTGTCACTGACTGATTCGCCAGCAAGGGCTTCAGCTCTCTTCTAATATCATTGTCCTTATGTCCGATCCCCTGATAAACTGTGTGCAAGAAGACACCTTGAACTGTTTCTGGGGTATATTTAATCTCAGAATCAGTCTTTTTGGACTCAAAAAGAACTCTTTGTTTTAAGCCAATTATGCGGTAGAGAAATTGTTGTGTTGTTTCATTTTCTCTCTGTTTGGCACAAATCAGTTCCTAGAACAGCTCTGTACTACTCCTTTCTCCAAGATGGGACTGCAGGAATCCTTTTAACCCGGCAACTGTCATGTCATCTTTATTAACTAACATGTCCTTGAAACTGCCTGGTTTAATTATTTTTAACACCCCTCTAACAATCTCAGATTCTGTAAAATTCTCTTTTAGACCCTCCTCTATCTGCCTACACACACTGTTGTAGCTGATGTCTGACATGTGATCCCCTACTTGGCCTCCCTGAACCTTGAACTCACGTCTCGGAAGATAAGGTAGGTCTTTGAGGGAAACTACAGGGCCTGGGGGAGGTCTAACATTACTTTGTGAGGTGAGTTGAGCTTGCTGTAGTGCAGGAGTTTTTACTAAACCTTGCAATGTCCTACCAACCTTCTCATAGTCCGAAATCATTTTAAGGAGTTCTTCTTGTGGGATGTTAAGGCTAGAGTCAGACTGATCCATGTTTACTTGAGCTGCATTGAACTGGCTGGGCTCTGAGGTAGGGTGGGGTGCATGCTCTGACGTCCGTGTTTCCACATCTGTCTCCACGGCACTGGTCTGGTTGTTGGTAGGATTCAGAAGTTCATCTACCATGTCCTTTAGCGCTAACAATTCCCCCATCCCACTGTCCTCAGCTTCTAACATTGCCTCGCTGTAGATGAAGGAGTTGATGTACTCGAAGCTTCCTTCTGCATCATCACTTGACAGCTCTGACAGATCCTTGCCTGGTACTGGACCCACCTTTGCAGCAATCTCAAAAAGCTGATCCGGCATCAGTGCGAAAAGGCCCTTCCTGATGTCCCACACCAGGCTCTTCCTTACACCGTCAGCCATGATGTCCTCCTCGTTGCTCTGCGATGGGTAATTCTAAACTGGATCTTCCCTCTGTAGTGGACAGCAGCTCCTCCGCTTTACACCAACTCTCCTTGGACCATCAGCTCCGCAGCAGGTCTTATGGATGTGTGAGGATCAGCTCCATTGATGATGTGGAACCAATCCCCGTACGGGCCACCAAGAATCTGTAACCGACCCAGAGTATGGGCCGGTAAAACAGATTAAATGTTCCTGCAAAACAGGAAAATGATGAGACAGAGACGACTGGTGAAGTTTCTCTTTGCCTCGCTTCTGCCATATTTATTTATACAATCACATGTATTTTTAACTTGCTGTCATGGTCCTGGGTCGGTGACCCAGCGCTTTTAGTTTGTTATCATTTTCCAGATGATGATGATGATGATGATTGTTTTAGTTCTGTGTTATATTCGGTCTGCCTCTGAGTCTGCGTCTGTATCTGTCTGTCTATGGTGTCACCCCATCTGTTTGTGAAGCTGTCTGTTTAGATCTGTGTCTTGTTTGGTTCCCCGTGTCTGAGTTTCCTGTTTTATTGTGAAGGTCTCTGTCTGATGTGAGTGTGTTCAGTTTACATTTCCCCTGTCCCGTCAGTTCTGATTTCTCCCAGCTGTGTTGCCCTCCTGTCCCTCATCCCCTGATTACTGGTGTGTATTTAAGCCCTGTGTGTTCTCCTGCCTGTTGTCGGCTCGTCTGCATTCATCCGTCTACCTCTGCGTTCTATGGTGTTCCTGTCTCTGCGTCTCTCTGCCCCGCACCCCTTTTGTATGGTCTCAGGTTTGTCACTTAGTTTCTCCCAGTTTAGGTTTCCGTTTGTAAAGTACTCATACCTCGTTGCCTGTTTTTGTCACCACCACCTTTGTAAATAAAACATCACTCGTATCATCAGTTTGCTGCATCTTGGGTCCTCCTTTTCCTCCACACCACACGGCTCCCTCCGCCAGCCGTGACAGTACGAGCCGACCAACATGGACCCAGCAGCATCCGCACCTTCCCAGGAGTTTCGGGAGGAATTAATTGACACTGTTTCAAGGTTGGTCAACTTGTGGCTCGAGCACGAGGGGGAAGGGTTTCACCGCGCGGTAGAAGCCAGGCTACAGCAGCTAATCTCTGCCCACTCCTGGCTGCTGGACTCGCTTCACCCGCTAGCACAAGACTTCCTTCTTCACGAGCTGCACCTTCACCCACCAGCCGCTACCGCTTCCCAACCCAGCCCGGCGGTGAAGGTTTTGCCCGGCCCGCCGGAGGTTTTGCCTGGCCCGCCGGAGGTTTTGCCCGGCCCGCCGGAGGTTTTGCCCGGCCCGCCGGAGGTTTTGCCCGGGAGGAAGCGACGATCGCGCCGTCGGCGCGTCACCCCACAGCCGGAGATTAGGACTTCGGAACTGCCGGCTGTGGTGAGTGAGAAGGACCCTTTTTCTGTTTTGGACTGTGTGACTGTTTGTTCCGGGGCTGTGTTTTTTGAGTCAGCTGCCCCGCCAGTAGCTCAGTTAGCTGCCCAGCAGCCACTAGCTCAGTTAGCCGCTCAGTCGCCACCTCCATCACATTCAGCCTCACTACCCATAGCCCAGTTACAGTCACAGTCAGATTCATTAGACACTATGTTACAGTCCATAGCCCAGTCGATAGCTCAGTTGGTAGAGTCCATCCAACCCAAAAAGCACTGTTTTTCACCTGTTCATGTCCAGCAGAGAGACACGCCACATAACGCAGTAATCAGTCCCCAACAGCTGGCCAGTACAGAGACTGTGACGCACTCCAGGGCCTCCCCAGAGGCTGGGTTCCAGCCCCCAGCCGACTCTGGACCCCTGGAGGTCAAGAAGCCAGCTGAGGACTGCATCCGGCTGTCGCTGCCTGAGCTGAGTCACTGCTCTGTGCAGCCGCAGTCCGCTTTGTGTTCGCCAGAGGCCCGTGCGCCTGCTGGTTCTGCTCTGTCTCTGCCAGAGGTCCCCGTGCCTGCTGGTTCTGTCTTGTTCCTGCCAGAGGCCCGTGCACCTGCGGGTTCTGACCTGTTCCTGCCAGAGGCCCGTGTGCCTGCTGGTTCTGTTGCGTTCCTGCCAGAGGCCCGTGTGCCTGCTGGTTCTGTTGCGTTCATGCCAGAGGCCCGTGTGCCTGCTGGTTCTGATCTATTCCTGCCAGAGGTCCCCGCACCTGCTGGTTCTGTTCTGTCTGTGCCAGAGGTCCCCGCGCCTGCTGGTTCTGTTCTGTCTGTGCCAGAGGCCCGTACGCCTGCTGGTTCTGTCCTGTGCCTGCCAGAGGCCCGTGCGCCTGCTGGTTTTGTCCCGTGTGTTCCAGGGGCCCCTGTGCCCACTGGTCCTGAGACTGTTCTCGCTGGAGGGCCCGAGGAGCCCGTCCAGCCTCCCGCCTCGTCAGCTGGAGGGCCCGAAGAGCCCGTCCAGCCTCCCGCCTCGTCAGCTGGAGGGCCCGAGGAGCCCGTCCAGCCTCCTTCCGCTTCCTCGTCAGCTGGGGGGCCCGAGGAGCCCGTCCAGCCTCAAGTTTCGTCTGCTGGGGGTTCTGGAGAACCCAGCCAGCCTCAAGTGTCTTCTGCTGGGGGTTTAGGAGAACCCAGCCAGCCTCAAGTGCCGTCTGCTGGAGGGCCCGAGGAGCCCACCCAGCACCACGCCTCGTTAGCTGACGGTCCTGGAGGACCCAGCCAGCACATCCTCACACCTGCTGACGGTCCTGGAGGACCCAGCCAGCACATCTCCACATCACCTCCTGCAGCATCGCTGCCGTCAGGTTTTGCAGCCGTCCCGCTGCCGTCATCCACGCCTGGTCCGGCCTCCGTGTCTTCATCCTCGCCTGGTCCAGCCTCCACCTCAGTCTCGTCTGGTCCGGCCTCCGCTTCAACCTCAGTCTCGTCTGGTCCGGCCTCCGCTTCAACCTCAGTCTCGTCTGGTCCAGCCTCCACCTCAGTCTCGTCTGGTCCGGCCTCCGCTTCAACCTCAGTCTCGTCTGGTCCGGCCTCCGCTTCAACCTCAGTCTCGTCTGGTCCGGCCTCCGCTTCAACCTCAGTCTCGCCTGGTCCAGCATCAGCATCGCCTGGTCCAGCATCAGCATCGCCTGGTCCAGCATCAGCATCGCCTGGTCCAGCATCGCCTGGTCCAGCTTCTGCTTCAGCATCCTCATCAGCATCACCTGGTCCAGCTACTGCTTCACCTACGCCGTCGCCTGGACCAGCCTCCGCATCGGCTTCAGCCTCGCCTGGACCAGCCTCCGCATCGGCTTCAGCCTCGTCTGGTCCAACCTCCGCTTCGCCTGGGGCTGCAGGGGCCACGCAGCCTTCGGGTCCCCTACTACCACCTTCACATCGTTGGTCGTCTGCCAGGCCGCTTGTTGGGCATCATCACCACCGTGGCCGCCCTCCGGACTTCTGTTGCCACCCCCGCCTGCTGCGTGGACGACCTCCTACACGCCGCCGTTGCCGTCTGCACGGTCGGCCCCCGGACCTGCATTCGCGCCGCCGTTGCCGTCCGCACAGTCGGCCCCCTGAACTGTTTCCCCGTCGCCGCCGTTGCTGTCCGCACGGTCGGCCGCCTGAACTGTTTCCCCGTCGCCGCCGTTGCTGTCCGCACGGTCGGCCGCCTGAACGGTTTCCCCGTCGCCGCCGTTGCTGTCCACACGGTCGGCCGCCTGAACGGTTTCCCCGTCGCCGCCACTGCCTTCCGCATGGTCGGCCCCCGGAGATGAACTATTCTAGGCTCCTGAGTTGTCAGCCTCCGGGCCGGCCTCCTGAACTATATTTTGGGACCCTGTTCGGGGACTCCAGTGTGTGTTGTGTTTTGGTCAATTCTTTTGGGTCACTGGAGTTTTTTTTTGTTTGGTGTTGGTCCCTCCGTCCTGGTCCCCCGCCGCCCGCCCTGGGTTGGTCGTCTGTTTTTGTTTTGGGCTGTCTGGGGCCAGCCCTTGCGGGGGGGGTACTGTCATGGTCCTGGGTCGGTGACCCAGCGCTTTTAGTTTGTTATCATTTTCCAGATGATGATGATGATGATGATTGTTTTAGTTCTGTGTTATATTCGGTCTGCCTCTGAGTCTGCGTCTGTATCTGTCTGTCTATGGTGTCACCCCATCTGTTTGTGAAGCTGTCTGTTTAGATCTGTGTCTTGTTTGGTTCCCCGTGTCTGAGTTTCCTGTTTTATTGTGAAGGTCTCTGTCTGATGTGAGTGTGTTCAGTTTACATTTCCCCTGTCCCGTCAGTTCTGATTTCTCCCAGCTGTGTTGCCCTCCTGTCCCTCATCCCCTGATTACTGGTGTGTATTTAAGCCCTGTGTGTTCTCCTGCCTGTTGTCGGCTCGTCTGCATTCATCCGTCTACCTCTGCGTTCTATGGTGTTCCTGTCTCTGCGTCTCTCTGCCCCGCACCCCTTTTGTATGGTCTCAGGTTTGTCACTTAGTTTCTCCCAGTTTAGGTTTCCGTTTGTAAAGTACTCATACCTCGTTGCCTGTTTTTGTCACCACCACCTTTGTAAATAAAACATCACTCGTATCATCAGTTTGCTGCATCTTGGGTCCTCCTTTTCCTCCACACCACACGGCTCCCTCCGCCAGCCGTGACACTTGCAGCATCACCATTCTCTATATACAACAGAAATAACAATAAAACCGTCTGTATGTTCAAGCTGCAATACCACGATCTTTTCATGGGAAACAAGAGTACTTCACGTGTAGTGACCTTCAAATCATTTACTCGGCTATTCTCTCTGAATGACAATTCAAAACAATATGAAATGCATGTTCAAATACATTTTTACCTCGATTTAACTCTTAACCCAAATACCTATGTATTCTGATTGTTTTAACCAACATACCAGTGCTTGGTCTTAAACCAATTTAGCTTAGTAGCTCACAAATACATGAAAGAGTCATGTGTATGCTGGCAGGCTTAGCTTTAGCTTTAACATTCTCAAAATCACTTTTCAGAACCAGTAAACAGTCGTTCTTCACTGCCAACAGCAGATTAACATTCATATTCACAAAATCAGGACACGACAAGGAGCTTATTCAGCTAAAACGACCTGAAATAAGTGGAGAAAGGAAACCAAAATGGCGCCCGCGGCTGGCTAGGCTTTGGCATTTTTTTCCAGTCCTTCTACTTCATAAAACGTAACAAATAACAGGGTTTACCCGCTGATTTATACCCTCACATTTAGCTGTGTTTCTTATCAATATTTTACAACCGTTTTAATATAGTTTTACCGGTTACAAACCTGCAAAACAGGAAAATGATGAGACAGAGACGACTGGTGAAGTTTCTCTTTGCCTCGCTTCTGCCATATTGGAGAGGAGGACCTATGACCTCGCTATTCTGTCTCACTGAACAATGCGCCACCCGGAGGCTGGGGGGGGTGCAACTACCTCATTAAACATAGTTCACTTCAGTGACAAATCTCTCTTTCTTTTAAGTACTACTTCTGATGGGATCACACATTAGTGTGTCACAACATCATTGATAAGTATTTGAAGGAGTAGCAACAGAAGGCTGAAGGCAGCTTGAAGCATTAGACTGTGAGGTGAGGCAGCGTTTACACAACTGAACATAGAAAGCGCCAAAACCTTCATCCCCTCACTTCCCCTAACCCTGGGTGTGGGTGGAGCCACCTGGTGGTCCGCCCCAGTGCGTCCTGAGATTTAATTTTCACCCAGGTGTCATCCACATATCTGAACCAATGACTTGGTGGTGTTCCAGGGTAGGATAACAAAGCCATCTTTTCCACTTCTTCCATCTAATTGGCCAGTATAGGAGAAACTGGGGAACCCATGGCACACCCATCGTTCTGCCTGTAGTACTGACCCTTGTATATGAAATAGGTGGAATTAAGACACAGTTACAAAAGCAAACACACTTGGTCGGTGCTGAGACTGGTCCTGTTGCTGAGGTTGGGGTCATCCTTTAATCTCTTACGAACTACCACCACTCCAACTGAAGAGCTCTCAAACTAAACATGAGAATCCCTAAACTGGGGAAACCAAGCAAATAAAAACAAAATCTGGAACACTTGAAAAACCTTGGAACTTTAGGAAAAACATGGAGAAAACGCACACAAACAGGTAAAGGAAGACAAAGGACTAAATACTCAAAGGATAACAAGGGGATGAGAACCAGGAGGGAAGCAAAGCTGGGGCTAATTACACAAACACACATGAAACTGTGAGGAAGCAAAACTGAACGCAAGATGGGGAACTATCAAATTAAAACAGGAAACATGAGAGAAAGACAGAAACGTGGACTAGACGCTGAAACTGGGGAAGAGCAGACATGAAAACTCAACTAGACATGACACATGGAACACAGGAGGAGGCACATGAATAAAACCTGGGAATAAGAAAACACTAAATGCAAAAGAACTTAAAGAAAAACACTCAATCAAAGAATATACAAAACCCAGAATTACAAAAACAACTGGGTCCCAGAACCCATACCATGACAAACCAGCTTTTAGATTAAAGTCATGAATTTCTCTGCACACAAAAAAAATGTTTTTGTGTATGTGCATATCTCATTGTTGTTGATAAACAAACACTGTGACCTGTATGTTATATGGCTAGATGCACTTCATTAGTTTGCAGATATTGCACTGATTGAAATACAAGTATCAGAGCTTCCTTTTGGTTTTTACATTTGTGAATCAAAAATACTAATTTTACTTGATTTTGTTTTGTAAGTGAAAAAAAGGTTTCAGTTAGTTTTTTTTCTGAAGTTTACCTTCATATGTTTAAGTACAATGTTTACTTGTACTTAACTGTAACAACCTTAGCCACTGTGTTGCTGTTTTGCACCGAAAATGAAGGTCTTAATGCATGTGTAGAGAGTTTGAATAGACTGTACCAACAAACTCAATACCCCATGAATCACCCCCCAAAATTCCTCGGGATGCTGCTGAAGCTGTTCTTGCAAGCCCTTCTCCTTAAACTAAATTTATTAATTTATCTTACTCCTCATCATTTCCTCACACCTGTTTGTATTTTATGCAACTGCTGAGATCTGGGAAATGACTACAAAGAGCTTGTATTTTAAAAGTAAAACTGAGTTATTCGACTCAAGGAGTGAAAGCACCGATTACATCATGCTAACCAGTTCATTGTTGCTGACAAGAAGAGTATATAAACCTCTGGTGACATACTTTGTCAGGGAGACAGTACACAGACAGACTTCATTTCACCCTGACTTTAACTTGTTTAAATGTCATTTGCTCTCAGTCTGGAATTTTATTATGGATAATGTTTCAGTAATTGCTGTTTTTACTCTCTCAGGTTTACGTGATATTGCAAACTACAGGGTCATTCTCTTTGTTCTCACTTTACTGTGTTACTGTGTGATTTGGCTGGTAAATGTGACGATAATTGTGACAGTCATTGTGGATAAAAAACTTCATGAACCCATGTACATCTTCCTCTGCAATCTGTGTGTCAATGGACTCTATGGGACAGCTGCATTTTATCCCAAGTTTCTCTATGATCTTCTGTCCACCACTCATGTCATCTCTTATGCAGGATGCCTTTTGCAGGGTTTTGTATTGCACTCTGCAGTTGCTGCTGACTTCTCTCTCCTAGCTCTCATGGCCTATGACAGATACGTGGCTATATGTCGACCTCTTGTGTACCACTCTCTGATGACTACACAAAAAATTTCTATTTTTGTATTTTTTGCTTGGCTTATTCCCTTTTACCTTCTCTTAATGAGCACGATAACAACAGCAACATCGAGGTTATGTGGCTCACACATACCAAGAATCTACTGTGTAAACTGGTTAATTGCTAATCTAGCTTGCTCTGCCTCTGTAGCTAGAATTGTTATTCCTGCTTTTAATTACACCTTTTATGTTGGCCATGTTGTTTTTGTTTTCTGGTCTTATGTATATCTGATCAAAACATGTCAATCATCCAAAGAAAACTGGAACAAATTCATGCAGACATGTGTACCACATTTATTCTCTTTAACAGTTGTTGTTGTGTCTTTTCTTTTTGATATGTTATACATGCGATTTGGCTCAAAAGAAATAGCACAAAATGTTGAGAATTTCATGGCAATGGAGTTTCTCCTTATCCCACCAATCATGAATCCCCTCATGTATGGACTGAAACTAACAAAAATAAGAAAAAGAGTTTTGAATTTTATATGTGGTAAAAGTTCAACTTTTAGATTAAAGTCATAGGTGTGTCTGCACAGAGGGGAAAAAGTGTTCATATATGTACATATTTAATTTAAGAGAAATTTGAATTACATTGTTAATCAATAGACAGTGTAACATGTACATGACCTCTATAGCATAGGTGTCAAACTCTGGCCCGCGGGCCAAATTTGGCCCACAGCCTAATTACATTTGGCCCGCGAAGCCATACCAAATTATTATCAAAGCTGGCCTACTGGTATTATACAGCTAATATATATATTGTTTAGTATTAAGCTTTGGTTGTTCCATATTCAGTTTTTCAGCAAAACGTGTTTGAGTCCATAAGAAAAGATTCATTCTTATATCTGGAGGAAGATTTTTTTTTCAATGAATATAAATGTTAGCCCACGACTTTGTTCCAGTTTTGAATTTTGGCTCACTTTGTATTTGAGTTTAAAACCCCTGCTCTATAGTTTATAGATAGAAGATGCATTATGTAACTTGGAACACAAAAAAAGAAAATTTACAATAATATTTTGTGTTTTTCGTAGTTAAAATTTCTAAATCTGATTTTAAGTAAGTTACTTAGTTAAAATCGGACTTCTAGTATTTTCATAGTTGTGGCCTTTCAGACACATTATACTTGGTTTCTCAAAACATATTTATCAAGTTTATTTCTATATTTCTATCTTAAAAAATCTGAATCTCTGTGAGGAAATTCAGGAGAACATGAGCATACAAGACCAGATGCCCACCATCTATCATAGCACAGTCAAAACTAGTTTATAGTGGATTAATAGTTTTATATAATTTTCATTAGGTAACACTCTGGAGGCTCGGGAGAACCACCACAATCACTACTACAACCAATACTTCAGTCATTAGCTCAGTTCGTAGCTCAAGGATCTGTTCAGTTACCAGTTCAGTCTTCAACTCAGCCATCTGTTTGGTCAACAGTTCAGCTATCTGTTTTGTCTCCTGTTCAGTCTCTAGCTCTGTCTCTAGTTCAGTTACCAACTCTTCCTGCAGCTCAGCCATTAGCTTTGTCATCTGCTCCACCACCTGCTCAGCTACCTACCGAAGCTGGTAACCCCGGCTTCGTCTCAGCCAGGGGTCTTCGCACTTTCTGGCCTGCATCTGCTCCTGCTGGTGGCTCAGGTGAGCAATTCCAGCACTCTGCGGCTCCCATACCACGGAGTGTCTCATCAACTGGGGGTCTGGAGAACTGCTCCAGCCATTTTTCTTCTGTGCTGGGAGTTCAGAAGAACCGCTCCAGCCGTTTCTCGTCTCCACTGGTGGTTCAGGAGAACCATTCCAGCCATCTGCTTCATCTCTGCCAGAGGACTCCGTGTCCGCTGGTTCTGTTTTGTCTCTGCCAGAGTACTCTGCGCCTGCTGGTTCTACTTCGTGTCTGCCAGAGGACTCTGTGGCTGCTGATTCTGCTTCTGTTCCCACTGGGGGTTCTGGAGAACTGCGCCAGCCATTGTCCGTCTTCACTGGAGGGTTGAAGGAGCCGTTCCAGCCATCCTCTGCCTTTGGCTGGAGGGTCTGAGGGGCCCGTTTAGTCATCCGTTCCTGTTGGAGGCTCCACGGAGTCCATCCAGCCTGCAGCGCCACCACCTGCTCCATCGCCGGTGGCTTCCACACCGTCGCCTCCAGCACCAACACCTACGGTTTCCAGACTGTCACCTGCAGCGCCACCACCTGCTCCATTGGTTGCGGCTGCCAAGTCACTGTCTGGGCCAGTTCTGTCGCCTGTGGTTGCCCCGTCTGGTCCTGCCTCGTCTAGTCCTGCAGCTGCCTCGCTGCTATCCAGGCACGTCCTGTTCGGAGAGCATGTCCACGTCTAGCACGGCTGGCTTGTCCACGTCTAGCACGGCCAGCTTGTCCACGTTTGCCACCTCAACATCACCGGCCACTTTCCAGGCCGCTGGCTGGACATCATCGCTGTCATGTGCGGCCTCTTGAACTGTGTCGCCGCCACTGCCTTCCGCATGGTCGTCCTCCAGATTTGCGTCGCCTGTGTCGCTACCGCTGTCTTCCACGCGGCCAGCCTCCGGACTGGCTCAGTAATGGACTGTTGTGTTGTCGACCTCGGGGTTGTCCCCCTGAACTTTTCTGCCATGGGTTCCTGTGATGTCAACCTCCGTGTTGGCCTCCTAAATTGTTTTTGAGCCCCGGCATCATTGGTGAGCATTTGGATTTGGACTTGATCTGACTTGATCGGATTTGAGCTCCAGCGTCTCTTGTGGACTTTCTGTTTAAAGTGCACTATTTGCTTTTGAAGGTCCTGCATATTGGATCCTTCTACTGCCTGCCTGCACACAGCCATGACAGTAACTCTTAGTGATGCTGCAGTGTTGGTTTGACTTTGGGACCCGAAGCGGAGTGTGGACCCGGATTACCCGGGGTGGCTGTAGCTCAGGTGGCAGAGCAGGTCAGCCACTAATCAGAAGGTCGGTGGTTCAATCCCAGGCTGCCTCCTGGCTGCATACCAAATATCCTTGGGCAAGATACTAACCCCACGTTTGCCTACTGGTTGAACGTCTGGTGTCCTGGTGCAGCCACAACAACCTGGTGCTGAATGCCCAGAAGACAGTGGAGATTATTGTGGACTTCAGGAAGCACACAGCCCCACTCCCCCCCATCATCCTGACTGACACCCCCATCACCTCTGTGGACTCATTCCGCCTCCTGGGTACCACCATCACCCAGGACCTGAAGTGGGAGCCCACCATCACCTCCGTCATTAAGAAAGCCCAGCAGAGGATGTACTTCCTGAGGCAGCTGAAGAAATTCAACCTGCCAACACGGACGATGATGCAGTTCTACACTGCAATCATCGAGTCCATCCTCACCTCCTCCATCACCGTGTGGTACGCTGGAGCCACTATCAGGGACAAACAGAGACTGCAGCGTGTTGTGCGCTCTGCTGAGAAGGTGATTGGCTGCAGACTCCCATCTTTGCAGGACCTGTACACCTCCAGGACATTGCGGCGTGCAGCTCGGATCTCAGCTGACCCTTCTCACCCTGGACACAGTCTGTTTGACCTGCTCCCCTCAGGCAGGAGGCTCCGGTCCATTCGCACCAGAACCTCTCGCCATAAGAACAGTTTCTTCCCCTCTGCTGCTGGACACATGAACAATAACCATATGACTGTTCCCGCTACTAACACATGACCCTACGCTGTGTTCACTGCATCATTCCATGATTGGCACTGATCACCACCTGCACTCATGTATATATCTTTCAACGTAGCACTCTTAATTCTTATTCTCATGTATATATCTCATGTATAGCTCATGCACATATCTTTCTACGTAGCACTTTTAATTCTTATCCCTACTTTTATTTTTTTCATGTCTATTTAAGTGCTATTTATGACACTATGTTTGCACTGAAGCACCGCAGCAATTTCCTAATGTTGTAAACCTGCTCAACATTTGGCAATAAACCCCTTTCTGATTCTGATTCTGATTCTGATTCTGATTCTGGTGGTGGTCAGAGGGCCTGGTGGCGCCAGTGTCCGGCAGCCTCGTCTCTGTCAGTGCGCCCCAGGGCAGCTGTGGCTACAATGTAGCTTGCCATCGCCAGTGTGGGAATGTGTGTGTGAATGGGTGAATGACTGAATGTAGTGTGAAGCGCTTTGGGGTCCATAGGGACTAGAAAAGCGCTGTACAAATGCAGCCCATTTACCATTACTCAGTGAGGCTCCTGACAATGGCAGCAGTAATGCTCTGACTGTAGCTTACCAAAGTTGTACAAAAAACATTTTTTATAGATTTTTGAGCACTGTGTACCACATAAAATCGGTTTGAGGTCAGTAAGCACCCCCAGATACAAACCATAAAGTGCACTGGATTATAAGGCGCACTGTCAATTTTTGAGAAAATTAAAGGATTTTAAGTGCGCCTTATTGTGCAGAAAATGCAAGGCGGGCTCCGGTAACCCTATTCCGGGCAGGGTGAACTGTTCCCTTGGTCTTGTACTTATAGGGCTCTTCTAAATTGCTCTTTGTCTGGTCCCTCACCCAGGACCAGTATGCCATGGGAGAGCCTACCAGGGGGCAAAAGCCCCTGGACAACATAGCCCTGTGATTCTTGGGACACACAAACCCCTCCACCACGATAAGGTTGTTGGGTCTGCGCTTTGCAGGCCCAGCTGGTTTAGAGACTCTGTCTTGCTTTCCCGTGAACAAAGCAAGACAGAGCTCGATCCATTTTAACTTGCAAGGGGAGCTTATCAGACCAGGGTCTTGGAGCTGCAAGCTCCTCACCTGATCCCAGACAGCTCCAAAAACCTCGGCCCCCTCTCGCAGCTCTTTTATTAACTCAGTGGTCACACATAACCCACTGTAAAACCCCCCCTATGGTGCATCATAAAACAAAGGCATTCAGTGTATGTTTGTGTGTGTGTGTGTGTGTGTGTGTATGTGCACGTGAATGAGTGTGTGCACGTGAGTGAGTGAGTGAGTGAGTGTGTGTGAATGTGGGTGTTTCTGTTGGACTTCCTGCTCACAAAAGGGTCATCTCCCCTTACGATGTATATGGCTCAATTCCTGTAACGGTCTACCATACAGAAACGCAGGTGAGGGGATAAAGAGTAAGAACTAAAACATCCCCACTAAATAACAAAGCAGAACACACATAGGCAGTGTTGGGGAGTAACGGAATACATGTACCGCCGTTATGTATTTAAAATACAAAATATGAGTAACTGTATTCCGTTACAGTTACCGTTTAAAAAGGTGGTATTCCGAATACAGTTACGTTGTTGAAATAAATGGATTACACTGCGGTACTTTCCTGTTTCATTTCGTCGCGGGTCAGGACTGTTTGGGTTTTGTTTGACAGCTACGTTCTGTCGTTCCAGGCGGCAGCGTTACGGTTGCCATGGTTACAGGGTGACGCTCTCTTTCTCTCTGCGACTGTGTGTTTCCTGGGTGAGAGAGTGCCTTTTCGTTGTTGTTGTTGTTGTTGTGCTAAGCTAACAGGCAGAATGCTACAAGCATAGCTCTAAAGAATGTAGCATCATGGGCAGTGTAGTCCGTGTTGCAGGGAGAATGGACTGCCATACACGTTATGGGTCTGTGAGTGCGAGGAGGGAGAAAAAGGGGAGTGGAAAGGTACGAGTTGTCATCGAGCAAAAACGGGAGCTGGAAGCATGTAAATATAATAATAACCACTTCAGCCAAGAAGAGTGTCTGACGAGCCCAGTTGTAAGTAAGCTATTAAGACTCGACTGTACACCGTGTTCGTGTTTTCCTCCGAAAACAATAAGTTCCGTTGGAGCAGCCTTTCAACGCCTCTCTCTGTCTCTCGCAAGAAAAGTTGACCCACACAACAAAGTAAAGCTATTTTTCGGCTACAAGCCGACAGGGACCCCGCTGTATTAGTCAGAGGTCCCTTTACTACAGTTCGGAGTCGTGGACCTTCAGTAATAGTAATAAATCACACAGCAATAGTACATTCACGTTGTTGTAAAAAGCATGATAATATATTAAGTAATCCAAAGTATTCAGAATACGTTACTGTCATTGAGTAACGTAACGGAATACGTTACAGAATACATTTTGGGGCATGTATTCTGTATTCTGTAATGGAATACATTTTAAAAGTAACCTTCCCAACACTGCACATAGGATGTTCCTACAGTTACACTATAGCCCCCCCCTCACCATTCAACAGGCTGGGGAGGGGAACAGAAACAGAACAATGTCTTTTATCCTAAAGCTTGAACTAAGACTTACAAATTTAAGTAAAGCAATGACAGCATTTAACTATTTCAACCAAACAAGGTAACATTTCGCGGAGGAAGCATAGCCAAGTGACAGAGCCTTACACTTGGGTGGTCTCAGAATCTCATCTCTGCTTTTTCAGATGATGTGGTTTTGTTGGCTTCATCAGGTTATTGGCTCCAGCTCACAATGGAATGGTTGACATGGGCTGCCCACATTCAGGTCCAGACCAAAAAGGCTAGGCAGCGCCTGTATCACCTACGACAACTGAGGAAGTTCAGGGTCTCTCCAAAGATCCTCAGGATTTTCTATACAGGCGCTGTGGAGAGCATCCTCACACAGAACATGACATCGTGGTTTGGGAACAGCTGTGTGAAGGACCAAAAAGCTCTCCAGAGAGTGATCCGTACAGCAGAACGCTGCTGCAGGATTGCTCTCCCCCCGCTTCAGGACACCTACACCAGGAGATGCAAGGACAGAGAGACTCAAGAGGAGCTTCTATCCCCAAGCCATCCGTGCCCTAAACACACACACCCGCCCTCTCACATCATCTATAACTGACTGAGACAGGATTCTTCCAGACACTAAACCAAGGCACAATGTACATTTCAATTCCTTTAATTTTAAATATGTTTATATTGTCTATCCTGTAAAATAGTCAGATGTCTATTCATATTAATGTACAGAATTCACCTGCTTGCTGCTACTGCTGCACATTCACCCAATGTATATACTATATGTGTGTGTATATATATATATATATATATATATAATGTTTTTCCTCTACACCCCCCCCCCCCCAATTTTTTTGCACATGTCGAGGAGCGTGTCAGGCTACATTTCACTGTGTGTTATACTTGTATAACTATGCATGTGACAAATAAAGAACCTTGAACCTTGTACCTTGACAGCTGAGTGTGAAGCGGTAGGAGTGAGAATCAGCACCTCCAAATCGGAGGCAATGGTCCTTAGCCAGAAAACAGTGGAGTGCCCACTCTGGGTCAGGGATAAGTTCCTGCCCCAAGTGGAGGAGTTTAAGTATCTCGGGGTCTTGTTCGCGAATGATGGGAGAAGAGAGTGGTAGATCAACAGATGCATTGGTGCTGCAGCAGCAGTGATGCGGATGTTGCACCACTCCATCGTGGTGAAGAGAGAGCTGAATGTAAAAGCGAAGTTGTCAGTTTATCGATCGATATACGTTCCTACCCTCATCCTATGGTCATGAGCTATGGGTAGTGACTGAAACTGATACAAGCAGTGGAAATGGGTTTCCTCCCTTAGAGATAGGGTGAGAAGTTCAGCCATCCGGGAGGGGCTGATAGTAGAGTGGCTGCTCCTCTACAGTTCAGGAGGTTAGTTGCGAGAACACCGGCTGAAACAATGCATTTCAGGGTGGCAACCCAAGGTCGACGGCACAACAGTCACGGCTGGGGCAGCAGTCGTGTGGTGTTGTCAAGAAGGACCCAAAATGCTGGCACTTGCTGTGATACATGGGAGCTTTCTTGTGGACAGTGAAAATAAGAAAAGCCAGGACAGAACTAAACATTAACCTAAAATGGGGAAACTAATAGCAAACAAAACCTGAAACCATAACTCATGGAATAACGCACAGGGAAAAACATAAGGAGGTGACACCAGGGATGACGAGCAGAGAATGGAGAGCTGGAATAAAGGGCAGAGAGATGCTGGAATTATCAAGAAACAGATGACGCGACAAGGAACACAGGCAGACACACACTATAAATACACAGAGGGACACTGGGAAATCACACACAGGTGGGAGACACAGCTGGACCTGATTAACCTGACGAGACAGGGGAACACTAACACCAGGCCAATCCCCTTCACCAGCTGTGAAGGGGATTGGCTCTGCTCAGGCAGCGACAGCAGGGTGCAGTCCTCAGTAGTGATGGTAAATTTGATTCTTTTTACTGAATCGAGTTTTAATGAGTCACTCACCAAAGTGCAAAAAATTTACATTTTCACTCAAACTTAATTTGTTTCTCTTTTCATGTAAATCCTACTGCTAAGATGAATGATTCTAAAAGAAAACAACTATTTTATAGAGCAAAAAAGAGCAAAAACATTTCTAAAATTAAGCAATTAAGCAAGGGGGTTAGTGAGTGAGTGAGTGAGTGAGTGAGTGATTCGTTAGCTCTATGATTCAGCAGAGGAAGGAGGGGGTGAGCGAGTCCTGAGTGATTCGCTTTCGCTTACGATTCAACACAAGAAGGGAGGGGGTGAGTAGCTCGAATGTGCTGTTAGCATGTTAGCAGAGCGATGCTACTGTGAACCGAGGAGCTATTTTCTTGATGTGAGCTTCTACTCAGGGTTTTTTCTTCCAGTTCAGAGCAGAAATTTTTTTGTTCAGATACTGGATGTTGTGTTTTTCTTCACAATTTTAATTAGAAGCTAGATATATTGCTGCTAACAGCAACAGGGATGAGTCAGTGAGTCAGTTGGGCTTGTGAATGATTCATGAGTCAGTAAAGTGATTTGTTCATGATTTGCGCATCACTAGTCCTCAGTTGGCTCAATGAACTCACCGGAGCTTCCAGCAGAGGATGGGGGTGGCTCGCCCGAGATCTCAGTGGAGACAGAAGGCTAAGATGGTTTGATAGAGCTTCAAGTGGAGGCCGCCGTAGACAGCTGAGATGGCTTGCCTGAACTCTCAGCAGAGACAGGAAGCTGAGACGACGCAAGTACGCTGTCTCAGCTTCCTGTCTGCATGCAGACACATTTATACAACCACATTTGCACATGACTATAAAAAGGCAGAAGAGGAAGTAGTTCCTTCCAATGTAGACAGTCCTAATGATATAGTTTCTTTCCACTGTGTTCCTGTTAATGATAAACTACAAATCTACCCTAAATTACTAAAATATCGATATTTTAATATGAGAATCGATTCTAGAACATAAATGACTGGCATCAGAGGAATCAATATTTCAGTATCGATCCACACATTACTAGTACTTACTTGTTTCATTGTCTCTTGCAAAAAACCCGACTTGTTGCCTGAAAAATGCCCGCAAGTACACGGTACTGCACCTTAACAAGACCCACGCCCCAGAAAGTACAGTGTACTTACGGTGTTCTTGTTTCGCTGTTTCTTGCAAAAACCTACCTTTGGTGTCCTCAAATTGCACTTGTACAGGGTACTTCCGCCATAGTGGCAGATCATGTTATAAAGTGTTACCTTTCATTAGTTTGCATAAATTCATTACGTATATTAAACTATAAACACTTAAAATCATATAGACATCACAGACTCAATGGTTTTTACACAATTAAATAAAAAAAATGAGTGAAACTAAGCACATTTCCTGCACATTATTATTTTTGTTTGTTTGTTTTGTAAATGCAAACATTAAGTTTAATATCTCCTTTTGAAAACTGAAAAGTTTTGTTGCATCTAGTTTACTTGTAGTTACCTATAATACTCTCAGTCCAAAGTCGCTGTTTTACACTGTGTAAACAGTATTCAAAAGTATTCTGAGGTTATTGTTGAAAATTTCAGGCAGTAAGTATGTTTTTTTCTGCTTCTTTTCAGGTTTAAACATTATAAAGAGGCCTGGTTGTTAGGGTAAAATACATTTTCATTTACAAAATATGTTTCACTGGATTCATTTCTTTTACAATCTAAAAAGAAAAGCAAGACTCAATATAACCCAGCTGTATTATGTTTTCTTGAGGGAAGGGAAGAATGCGTTGCTTATCAAATGTATAATAGACTTAATCACTGTGTTGTCTTTTACACTGAAAATTAAGGTCTTGTTGCATATAGAGAGCTTGAATAGATTGTAACAACAAGCTTGAAACTCATGAATCACCCCCTAAAATTCCTCGGGATGCTGCTAAAGCTCTTCTTGCAAGCTCTTCTTCTTAAACTAAATGCATTAATTTATCTCACTGCTCATCGTTTGCTCAAACCTGTTTGTAGTCATTTCCCAGATCTCAATAGTTACATAAAATACAAAGAAATTAATTTTTAACTCAACTCAAGGAGTGAAAGCATCGCTTACATCATACTAACTACATAAATGTGGCTGACAAGAAGTGTATATAAACCTCTGGTGACATACTTTGTCAGGGAGACAGTACACAGACAGACTTAATTACACCCTGGCTTTAACTTGTAAAAATGTCATTTGCTCTCAGTTTGAAATGACACCTAGTAAGGTAAACTAATATTTTATTATGGATAATGTTTCAGTAATTACTGTTTTTACTCTCTCAGGTTTAAGTGATATTGCAAACTACAGGGTCATTCTCTTTGTTCTCACTTTACTGTGTTACTGTGTGATTTGGCTGGTAAATTTGACGATAATTGTCACAGTCATTGTGGATAAAAGCCTTCATGAACCCATGTACATCTTCCTCTGCAATCTGTGCTTCAATGGACTCTATGGGACTGCTGCATTTTATCCCAAGTTTCTCTACGATCTTCTGTCCACCACTCATGTCATCTCTTATGCAGGATGCCTTTTACAGGGTTTTGTATTGCACTCTTCAGTTGCTGCTGACTTCTCTCTCCTAGCTCTCATGGCCTATGACAGATACGTGGCTATATGTCGACCTCTTGTGTACCACTCTCTGATGACTAAACAAAGAGTTTGTATTTTTGTATTTTTTGCTTGGCTTATTCCCTTTTACCTTCTTTTAATGAGCACGATAACAACAGCAACATCAAGGTTATGTGGCTCACACATACAAAGGATCTACTGTATAAACTGGTTAATTTCTAATCTGGCTTGCTCTGCCTCTGTAGCTAAAGTTATTATTCCTGCTTTTAATTACACCTTTTATTTTGGTCATGCCGTTTTTATCTTCTGGTCTTATGTACATCTGATCAAAACATGTCAGTCATCCAAAGAAAACTGGAACAAATTCATGCAGACATGTGTACCACATTTATTCTCTTTAACGGTTGTTGTTCTGTCTTTTCTTTTTGATATGTTATACATGCGATTTGGCTCAAAAGAAATAGCACAAAATGTTGAGAATTTCATGGCAATGGAGTTTCTCCTTATCCCACCAATCATGAATCCCCTCATGTATGGACTGAAACTAACAAAAATAAGAAAAAGAGTTTTGAATTTTATATGTGGTAAAAGTTTAGCTTTGAGATTAAAGTCATGAGTGTTTCTGCAGAGAGGGGCAAAAAATCTGTTTACATATGTACAGTATAGTGTTAATCAATATACATATTACCAGACTGTCTTCATTAATTGAAATATAAGTAGAATTTTCTTTTGGTTTGTACATGTCTAAATTAAAAACACACACACACACACACACACACACACACACACACACACACACTGAAATTAAACACATTTCCTGTACATTATTCATTTCTGTCTTGCATTTTAAAAGGGGTTTAATTTCGTTACATCTTTTTCTGACGACTATCTTCTTTTTCTGGTTGACTAACATGTTTTTTCTCACCTAGTTTAGTTACACTTAACTATAATACCCTTGGGTCTAAAATTTTATTCTCAGGTAATTATCAAAATGCTACTAAAGCTCTGCCAGAGGTGGGAGTTGAAAAACTCTCTGACCTAGGCCTCTGCACACCTTTACTCTGAAATCAGTCTTTTGGGTTTTCTTTACATCCCAAATTAAGTGGCTGTCATCACACCAGGCTACAAACCACTGTATATCAAAAAAGCAAATGCTTATGTTCTCTTCCTTGTGAAGCAAATTGTGAAAAGGAGTAACCTGACCTGTGCCTGGGACGATCTTAAAGGAGCGCTGGTACTTAAGCAATTAAAATTAGTAATACTGTTCCAGCTGATAGCAATGAGTTCTGTTTGTACAAATGATACCATTTATTTGAAACGTCGCCACTCAATTTCATTTGCTTTTGAATAAAAATAAACAAATAAATGAAAAACAAAAGGCTGGATAGTCCCAAATGCAGAGCAAAAATCAACAAAAGCAGCCAAGCATAAGTTGTGGGTCTTCAATGCAATTTAAAAATAAAAATGTCATGCTATTTACAACAGCAGCTGTACCCTACCCCTGCAAACTGTAATAGTAAGTAAGTAAGTAAGTAAGTACAATTTTATTTATATAGCACATTTCTAGATAGAGATCACAAAGTGCTTTACAAGATATAACAGATTAAAAAGACAAAATACAAACAAAGTTAGCAAAAGGCAGTTTTAAAAAGATGTGTTTTTAGCTGTTTTTTAAAAGTAATCAATGAATCAGCGGATCGTAAGTCCTGAGGAAGGGAATTCCACAGTCTGGCGGCCACAGTAGCAAAAGCTCTATCACCCCTAGTTTTCAGTCTCGTATACTGAATGACAAGTAGGCCCTGACTACTCGACCTCAGAGACCTACTAGGGGCATAGGGCTGTAAAAGTTCAATGATATATGGTGGTGCTTGTTGTTGAAGAGCCTTGAAAGTTAAAACCAAAATCTTAAACTGGACTCTAAATTCAACAGGAAGCCAATGTAACTGCATGAGCAACGGTGTTATATGTGAAAATTTAGAAGCTTTCGTCAAAAGTCTTGCTGCAGCATTCTGAACGATCTGCAGACGCTCCAAAGAACCTTTATTTAAACAAGTAAACAGGGAATTGCAATAGTCCAGTCGTGAAGAGATAAAAGCATGAATAACAATCTCCAGTTCGGTATAGGATATAATAGAGCTCAATTTAGAAATATTTCTTAAATGATAAAAGCAAGACCGAACAAGAGATTTAACATGACTATCTAACGTAAGAGCAGGATCAAGGATAATCCCTAAGTTCCTGACAGATGGTTTTACAAACGTTGAAAGAGGACCAAGAGCATTTATTATACTGGGTATATGTCTATCTGGGGCACATAAGAGGACTTCGGTTTTACTGTCATTTAGTTGGAGGAAGTTTTCAGCCATCCAGCCTTTAATGGTTTCCAAGCACACATTTAAAAGCCGCAGCTTAGAAGCCTCTTCCGGTTTAAAAGATATATAGAGTTGGATATCGTCTGCATAACAATGGTAACAAATATCCTCAAAAGGGCTCAAAATGTGCTGAAGAGGGAGTAAATAAACTAAAAACAGTAATGGCCCTAGCACAGAGCCTTGTGGCACACCAAAAGACAGGGACGCAGAAGATGATCTATACTTAGAAACTGCCACAGAAGAATATCGTTCAGAGAGATACGAGGAGAACCATTTCAATGCAGTCCCAGAGACACCGACCCAGTGTTTCAGCCTGTTAAGTAAAATATAGTGGTCAACAGTATCAAAGGCCGACGTAAGATCCAACATTAAGAGAACAGAACATTTACCTGCATTGCTTTGTAACAAAATGTCATTAGAAACTCTAAGAAGGGCTGTTTCAGTGGAATGAACTTTACGAAAGCCAGATTGAAATTTGTCGAAAATACTATATTTATCTAAAACTGCTGTAAGCTGCTTAGCCACGATCTTCTCTAGAATCTTAGCAATTAACGGAATTTTTGAGATCGGTCTATAATTGCTAGTGAGAGATGGGTCCAGCATAGGCTCTTTTAACAAGGGATGTATAACAGCAGTTTTGAAATAGGCAGGGACTATGCCCGAGGCCAAGGAGGTATTAATTATAGTAAGAATACAGGGACCAGTAGAGTAAAAGACATTTTTAAATAATGATGCAGGTAAAAAATCAAGAGAGCAAGAGGATAATTTTGTTGCACTAACTATTTTTCCCAGCTCTGGTAGTGAAACAAGTGAAAAACCTTCTAAAACAACAGGCCGAGCTGGCGTGGGAGCAGACAGCGCAGACGCTGAAAAAGACAGGTTTTTCCTTATGTTGCTAATTTTTTCTAAAAAGAAAGCAAGAAAAGTTTCACAATCTTCAACAGAAGAAATAATAGCAGCAGGTGGAGCAGGAGTAATAATATTAGTAATAGTATCAAATAAAACTTTAGGATTACCTCTGCTCCTTGCAACCAACTGAGAAAAGTAAGCAGCCCTCGCAACTCTAATAGCATTGTTAAAGGAGGCTAAAAGATCCTTTAAATAGAGGAGATGAACATTTAAGTGAGTTTTCCTCCATAACCGCTCAGTTTTACGACAATTACGTTTTATAAGACGAATGTTGTCATTTAACCAGGGTACAGACTTGGAAACAGGCACAGGTCTCATTTTAATCGGACAGATTTCATCTAAGATCGAAAGACAATGATAATTGAATAGATCTATAGAAAAATCAACATCGTTTTGTGGGGATAATGTTAAATTAAAAACATCAGAGAACTTCTGTGCTGTGGAGGAGTCTAAAGTGCGGGAAATAACTGTCCGATGAACAGGAGACATAGGCTCATAAAAAGACATATTAAAAAAGACACAATAATGGTCAGAAATAAAAATGTCCTTAGAACAGATATAATCAATATTCAGACCCAAAGAAAAAACAAGGTCCAGTGTATGGCCTTTGTTATGTGTGGGGCCAGATACATGTTGGATAAAATGAAAAGAGTCCATGATACTGGTAAAACTCCTAGCAAAGAGGTCGGACTCATCATCAATATGCATATTAAAATCTCCCAAAAGAAGCAATTTAGACAACCTCATAGTAGAGGACAGAAAATCACTAAACTCGGCTAAAAACGAGTTGTTTGGGCCAGGAGGGCGATAGACCAACGCACAGTAAAAAGGATCCTTCTTTCCAATTTTGATGAGCTGCAGTTCAAAAGACAGAAAGTGTCCAACTTTCACTGAACGGCAGTTAAAACGGCTCCGATATGCCACCGCGAGGCCTCCTCCACGACCAGATCCTCGAGGCTGGCTAATGACAGAGAAGCCATTTGGGCACATTTCAATAGTAGACGAATAATCCGACCCCCGTTGCCAGGTCTCAGTCAAGAACAGGAAGTCCAGATTTTTAGAAACAATAAAATCGTTAAGCACAAACGATTTATTCGTCAAAGATCGGGCATTAAAGAGCGCCATAGACAGCGGGGTGAAAACATTGTTGTTGGAAGAAGCTAGAGTTTCTCGAATTAAAGGGCGTAAATTCTCGGGACCAGACCCTTCACGTTCATATATTCCACTCACCGAGGGGATGAAGAGCCAGTCGGCAGGAGAGTCTGGATGAACCCTTCTGAGATAATACGGCCTTGGAGAGCCGGGCCCCCTATATCCAAGTAGGGCCTTGGGAGACAGATTCCTCTCCATATAGCTGTCATGTGCGTAGGCAACGGAAAACGCCCGACATCGCTTTCCAATTCGTCCCCGCCGCCAGAGGAGCCTAAGCTTCACCTGGATGCCCGATCTCTTTCCTCTTCTTCTCCGTAGTCTACGGGGAACGCTGAAAGCGCTGGCCGAAGATCCAGTCACAGGCAAAGGGTGGAAGGTACCAAAGGAGTGCGGAGAAAAGTGTGGAGAATGGAAAGTCCCACAAAAGGAAGGAGAAAAAACATCTTTGGCCGTCATTGACGAACGGATGGATAACAGCGTCAGACGATCGTAGACCAAGGCAGCCAGTACATCATTAAAACAGTTAAAAAAACAGCAGAGTAGAAAGAAAAAACACGACAATAGAGCGAGACCAACTACACCCGGCAGCGGCGAAGCCAAACACAGGCGCCATCATGCCGGAAGCATAGATCTTGCCTTCTGTTTACATTTATTTTCCTTTAAGACACCCAAAACACATTTATTATTATTTATTTCTGTAAATTCAAAAGGTACTTTTACTATAGTCACTTACCAGAGTATTGCTTTGTTGATTTTCAGGGGATTTTTTTTAAATAGATCAACAGAGGTTGAATTCCCAGGTGTGTTTTGTTGTTGAACAAAAGGCAATAATTAAGAGGAGGTGTAGAGGCACAGCAGATAATGATAGAGATGTAGATGCAGTAGCTCTATTTTCTGTACACTCACATATAATCACACACACATATTTTTAAAATGATAAGGCATTTGAGTTCTCTGATCATGGATAATGTGTCTAATGTAAAAAGTTTTGTTCTATTAGGATTTAATGACACGATGAATTTCAGAGTACCCCTCTTCATAATAACTTTACTGCATTATTGTGTGATTCTGTTTTTCAATATCTCTCTTGTGCTGCTCATTGTCTTGGATGAAAGTCTCCATGAACCTATGTACATTTTTCTTAGTAGCTTTTGCATTAATGCACTTTATGGGTCCACAGGTTTCTACCCAAAATTCCTTTCAGACTTACTGTCATCTTTTCATCACATCTCATATGAAGGATGCATGCTACAAGCTTTTATCATGTACTCATTTTCCTCCTGTGATTTGTCCATTTTAGCTGTCATGGCCTTTGACAGGTATCTGGCTATATGTCGACCTCTGCACTACCACTCTTTCATGACTATGAGGAGGCTCTCTCAGCTGGTGTGTTTCTCCTGGCTGACACCTTTCTGCATTTTCTCCATCAATATCCCAATAACATCAAGAATCAAGTTATGTGGTATAAACATTCAGAGAGTCTTATGTCCAGACTGGTTAATTGTTAAACTTGCTTGTCCTGAAGTCAAAAGCAATTTCCTAATGTTGTAAACCTGCTCAACATTTGGCAATAAAACCCTTTCTGATTCTGATTCTGATTCTGATTCTGAAAACCTTTTTAAAAAAAAATACTGGTCCATATGCAACACTTATTGTTTATATATTTCATGGCTTTTTCATAATTTGGATTTACACGCATCTTATTAAAACATGCATGAGGTCCAGTGAAGACAGGGTAAAGTTTATGCAGACATGTGTGCCCCATCTGACCTCTTTGATCATATTTCTCTTTGTAATGGTTTTTCAGTCGATATATGGGCGATTTGACTCCACAGATTCATCTCGAATCTTCCAAAATTTGATTGCTATTGAGCTTCTCACTAGTCTTCCAGTTATGAATCCTCTCATATATGGATTCAAACTCACCAAAATACGAAACAGAATCCTGACTTCAGTTTATCTTAACAGAAAATAACAACACACCCATCCAATATACATTCTGCAAAAAAGAGCAAGAAGGATAATAAATAAAGCTACTTCAAGAGAACCATTAAAATCCACTTTTTATCAAATTAAATATTCTCAAATTTAAAGATTTGGTTGACCTCAGAACTGCGGAAACAATGTACAAAGAAGCGAATAAATCTTTGCCCCACAACATTCAGAACCTGTTCCAAATAAGACCAAATACTCATGACCTGAGAGAAATCCTTATGTTCAGCAAGCCAGTAGTAAGGACAAATGTAAAATATCAGAGCATTGCAGTCAGAGTTAGTGTGTGGAACACCTGTACAGATGAAATCAAGACAAGTACATCAATACAAAAATTCACACGATTATTCAAAAATAATAAATTGCATGAATATAGGAAATCTTCCTCTCAGTGACTGAGTTGTCTAATTGTGTCCTCATTTTTTATAGATCAAGGCCTTATTACCCCAAGCTTAAGTGTTCATTAAGGTGTTTGTCAATAATAATAATAATGGATTGCATTTATATAGCGCTTTCACATAGATATAAAATAAGCTCAGAGAGTAAGCGGGTGTTAAGGACAGGGTGATTAGTTTATGTAAAAATGAAGTTTGTTGTTATTCTGGTTTACATGCTGAAAATGGTTTTATTTGTGTATGTTCAATGTGTTAGACTTGTACATAGTGTAGAATGTTTAGCTTATTTTAGAGTTTAGAAATGTGTTATCATAGAATGTAGAACTATTGTAGAGACATTGATACTGCCCTTAAAGGGGAGGAGCTTCTTCCCCCAGGCTATTCGGGGCCTGAACCAGGTGTAGGACTGGACTCTCCCAAACACGTCACTATAAGACTGGACTCTCACACACGTCACCACACGCACCACCACACATTTCCTATAATCCTATAATTCCTATAATTTATCATCCTTATCTTTATAATCTCTTCTGCTATTTGCACATTCTTTACTGTAAATTCCTAAGTTAATTTGTAAATTTTTGTAGTAAACTGTAAATTGTAAATATTGTAAAACTTTTCTTCTGTCATTTAATGGTCGGGCATTGTACAGCTACAAGCATTTCACCCCCATGTCATACTGTGTATGGTTGTGTGTGTGTGACAAATAAAATTTGAATTTGAATTTGAATTTAAAGTAATAAAGGCCTCACTGTGTTGTGAACTTAGGAGTAGATTGTAGGAGGCCTCTCCCCCACTGAGTGGAAATTCCCCAGAGGATGTTTTAGGGTGGGGGTCTCAACATTTATAACTGGGTAACTGTGGTCTGGAAGGGAGAGGGGTTTTATGACCTCTAGGGAGTTACCTACACCCACAGTGTTTTAACTGTCACGCACACACATCCACACGCACACTCACTCGTGTGCACTCACACATACACACAGGTATGCGTACACAGTCACACACGAGCACTCATATAGGCACGCGGGAACGCGCACATGTAGGCATTCACAGGCTCGCACACACACACACACAAGTGAAAGTATGTAAACATAGTACTTAGTTTTATGGCACCTTGTAGAGGGTTTAGAAGGGGGGTCACTGATACAAAACTGCATGTAACAGACAAAGGAGTTGAGATCTGCAGAGGAGTTCCAGGGTCCTGTACATCTCCCTTCTAGAAGGTGTAATCAATAGGTATAATCAATAAGTGTGGTCAATGAGTGTGAATTAATAAGTGTTGTGAATTGACTACTGAGTCCCCAGTGTTCTTTCTGGAGGCCTGAGGAATCTACGAACCGGGTGAAACTGTGAAAAAGTAACAGTTTTGGTGCCGAAACCCGGGATTCGCTCGAGGTTCAGAGAGGACGAATTGGCAGTGCTGAGGTCGTGAAACGAGGCGAACAGAGAGCCGGCTCAATCATCTAAAAGGTAAGCACCACCTGTTTATTTTTGAAGTGTGCATATTGAATAAATTCTAAATTATCTGTTCGCTAAGTTGAACGTATCACAGTGTAAATTCACTCAGTAGAAAAAAAGGCGGCTAGCGTCCGCCTCAGTGCGTTAAAGCAAGAGACTTTTGCTAAGAACTCAGGTTGATGTTTAGCGCCCCGTAAGGACATCTCGGTGCGTTAAAGCAGGAGACGTTTGTTACGGATTAATAGAATCTGTGTTTCATCCATGGCGGTGTCTGATCCGTCTTAGTTATTAGGAAAAAAGTGGCGGTGCTGTGCTCGTCCTCGTGCGTTAAAGCAGGAAACTTGTGTTACTATTAGTTAGAAAGCGGGGCTGAAAGGCTTTGTCGCCGGCTAAGGGCCATGTGCGCTCCGAGTTTGGCAACTCCACCCTTGGTCGGACGCGTCCTTGGGATTTGCCGGGTTGGTGACCTGGGCACCGGGGGCGCCCTAAATAACTAAAGCTAGGTGTTGGATCCTAGTCACGGTTGATAACATGCATGAGAGTGGGGGCAAGTTGCTTTGTTAGTGAGAGAACGACTGCTTGGCTCAGCCCACTGACTGCAGTGTGTGTAGACTGTAGTTGTGTGAAAGCGCCGTTAGAGTCGGCGTCTCGTCTGAAGTACGGGAGTCAATTAAAGTAACAAAAAGAATTCGTGTCTAAAAGTGTGTGTTTGTGGTGTGCAGAAATCGCGGCAGGAGGCCGTGTCGCGAATTGTTGCAAACTGTGAAGTCAATTGGGGGGTTTAATTTGGTTTTATATTTTTTAGGGGAAGAGAAACTGCGGTATCAAGTCCGTGGCGCAATTTGAATAATTTGTGAGGTGTACAAGAGCGGACGGCACCCGCTCTGTGTACCGCTTAGGGCGTTGTCCGGAATAAGCAGAGGAGGAAGTGTCCTGCTGTGAGTTGAGAACTGGACTGTGAGAAGTAGAAGGTGTGTGAGTGCCAGCCTTAAGGGGTGGGCTCGTAGGTGAAACGAAGGAGGAGTAGTAAGGAGGAGCTCGGAGGGTCCCGATGAAAACAAACGACGACATCTGGTGGTAAGTAACGGAATTCCAGGTGAGTTAAAAATAATGGCTGAACAAAAGGAGATTATTAGTGTCAAGTGTTCCTCTGACTGTGAGGTGTCCACACTTGAAAAAGACCAGACTTTGAATTTCACTCAACTTTATTTAGACCAACTAGTTTGATAGCTGGTAGGTAGCAGCAGGTAAAAAAACCTTTCAACACAAAAATAAAGAACATTTCATTAACCATTCAGATAAATTACACAGAAGACAGATGAAATAACAAAATACACTTCAGTAAAGCCATTTACCATGTGGTTAACTGTGTTAATTTAACTGTGGTTCTTAAATAAATATACACAATGTGTCTTCTTTGCATTTAACACTTTTTTATAAACAATTGTATTTTAAAGTATACATTTTAGAGTTCACAAACATTTTAATAGACTTTAACTAAGGATTTTCTTTACAAAGAATTATTTTCTTTAAATCAAAACCAAACATTTATTCACTAGTTTTACAATCCACCCAAGGATTTGGGGTAACTATTTTTAATATTAATTAACATAAATATGTGGGAACACTAACTGCACAAACAATTTATTCAAACTTAAACATTCATTTTTGTCAATATAATTAAACTTAAATGCAGCAACTATTTCCCTAAGCGTAAAACATTTGCACAACTGAGCTTCCATAGTCCCAGATACATCTGCAAAAGCAAAATGTGAACTCAAGAGCTTACCGATAGCCTGTCTTGTTCAAAGTCTTCCTCACAGTGGAAAAGTGCTTTGTTTGCCGTCCTCTCAGTATGTTGCACCCGGGTCAAATGACTGCTGCATGCATTTAAAGGTTTACTCGGCACGCCCACCCTTGATTGCTCTAATGTGGCTCACCTGGCAGGGCGGCGCACACCAGGCCGTGCTTAGTTGTTGATTGCACCCAAGGTCTAATCAGCGGCCATGGGTAAGCAGCAGCACCGAACAGGTAGAGGGCAGGAGGAGGAAAAGAGGAATAACAGCCACACCTACTAGGTCAGCGCGACAATTAGAGAAGGAGTGAGGAGTCCAACAGAGGGAGAAATGCAATGGAAAACTGTTGATAAGCAAAAAGAGAAATTAGGGGAAGCATTGAAGATCACCATGACTGGACATCTGACAGGTAAGAATGATAAAATACTGGAAATGGGGAAGGAAATAATGAGTGTATGTGATCAAGCTGGAATAAAAGGTGATATGCGATGTTCTCTCGCAAAGGCTTTATTGGAAGCGGCCAAGGCATCCGAGGAGAAGGAGGAGAAACTCAGGAGAGAGTTGGATGGAGCACATACTTTGGAGAAGAGGGGAGTTAAGAAACAAATAAAAGAGGAGGAGGAGAAACGAGCCAGGCTGGCTGTATGGGGAATCAGCTGCCAAGGACTGGAGCACTGGATGAGGGAACCTGTGGAAGAGGAAGGTAAGTTGAGACCTGGTGGTCTTCCACACCCTCACCCCACATCCCCTCTTTTTTCAGCACGTCCTCCACCATATTGTGGTAATTATCCAACATTGAGTATTGAGGATGGCAGGATGGAGAATGAAGAGGGAACGGTGCTGCGCCTAACTGGAGGGCAGGCGGAGTGTGATTATGAGGACCAGCACCGCCCTAAGCCGCAGCAACAAAATATAGTAATAGGACCTACAAAGACAGTGCTACCTGCTGGTCATACTCAGACCAACTTGGAACAAAAAGATGGGGAGGACGAAGAAGGAGAGGAAGAACAGCCTGGTGCAGCCGGAGCAACAGCTAGGACTCCTCTGGAATTATTACCTGAAGAGGTAGAGAAACTGGTGGACATGGTGAGTACACGGTTCGATGAAGAACAATTTTGGGAAAAATTTAAGAAGCAAAAGGTAAAAGCTAAAGGGAGTGGTGTTTTAGGTCCAGATGTGAGGAAGAAGGTGTATTTTAAGGCGCAAACACCTAAGGTAAGAGCTGTTGACACCTGGGATGGATGGATACAGGGCACTCTGGAAGAGGATATAGATGAGTATAGTGTGATTCAGAGTGCAGGAGGGGATGAAGATGACTCAAGAGGATGGCCCGCATTTGGATCTCGAAGAGAATGAGAGGAGATGGAGGACCAATGGCTTCGCAGTGGAGGAGAGCTTGGAGGTCATCCGATGTGGAGAAGAAGTCAAATGAAAGCGGCAGAAAATCCCCAGGGGGAAGTCCTGCGACACCCCAGTTCTGCATTAGGAATGCCCCTAGTGGTTGCAACAGGAGGTGAAAGAAGATATAAACCATACGGGGTAGGGGATGTTACATCCCTGGGGCAGATGCTCCCACCCATCATTGATGGAGGCGCGGGTTGGCTGAGATAACTTGATAGAGTGACATCAGGCACACAGCTCGCCCTGGGGGATTTTTAACCCAAATATTTATCCAATGAATCCCTGGACATATTATGATGGTTTGCAGAGTGCACCCATGGCCAGCTGGGGAGGTAATGTGTGGGCCGGTAGAGGAAGGGCAAGAGGTCGTGGTGGCTCGGTGGGTGTGAGAGGCACCCTGGGGTATGGAAGGGGAGCACCTGGAGCGGGTCGTGGGCCTAGAGGTGTCTATTGGGTGTGTTGTCAGCCTGGGCACTGGGCCAGAGACTGTCCACAGCAGCCACAAATACAGCAGCAAATGGGCCCGCCTCAAGCAGGAAGGGGTGGTCCATACTATCAGGCTCCAAACCCACACATGGTCCCCGGATCAAGACCTCAAATGCCGACCTGGGGGGCCGGCTGGGGCAGCCAGGACTGGCAGCAGTGACACACCCCACAGGGATGCCGAGGAGAGGGGGGAAAGGCAGACCCCTTACTCTCACTGACGGTGAATGGACTGACTCTGCCATTCCTTGTTGATACAGGAGCTACTTATTCAACCATCCAAGAAGTTCCTGAGAACATTAAACTATCTGGGGACGAGGTCAGCGTGGTTGGCTTCTCTGGGGTTCCAATGACATTGCCAGTGACTGTTCCGTTAAAGACTGAAATTGGAAAGCAAGCAGTGGCTCATCCATATGTTATTTCAGCGCAGGTGCCTGTGAACTTGATGGGGCGAGACCTGCTCATCAAACTGGGAGCTGTGATCATTTGTGGGCCCGATGGTTTAACAATGACTTTGAAGGATGGCACACAGCTTCCTTGTGTGGCCACAAGTACGAGAGGACAGTGGCTGCTGTCTGAGGACATTGATCGTACAGCAGAAATTTACTGGGCCCGGCTGACGACCTCTGACGGCATCCTGGCACACTTCCAGCTCTGGCGGCCCTGGATCATGGCCCTGGACGTGTATGCTCCACCTATTGACCCATACCACGTGACACTTTTTTACGATCGCGAAAATACTGAGTGGTACGAAGACCTGTTCCATGAATTCCTGGAAGGGAAACAATGGCAGGTCTCTACCAGGGGTATTTATGTTGGACCGCAGGGGGTAGCAGCCCTGGTCCACTTGGCGGAGGAACAAAAGAGCTGGTTCCGAATGGGTGATGAATCTGTGCCTCATGTGTCTCTAGCGGTTCATTCTGGACATCAAGCAAAGGACTTGGGTCCCATGATACGTGTAGCTTCACGAGCAATTGATTGGCAACTCACACAGATTCCTGATGTTTCCTTCTCCCCAAGTACTAAAACTTACAGAATTTCAACATCCCACACAGATGACACTATATTGGAACATCGTCACATACGTAGGACACATGGCAGGGAACTGACAGATCATCCAGAGGCGGTTAAAGGCCTTTCACAGTTGCCTCACACACTGTGGTCACAGGGGCCTACGGATGTTGGCTTAACCACCTGTTCGCCTGTGACCTTTGAACTTAAATCTGACATTCCAATATGGCGTCCGCAGTACCGACATTCACCACAGGCAGAGGAAGGCATTGCAGAGACTATTGAAGGGCTGTTAAAGGTGGGGGTGTTGGAGCCTTCCACGTCTCAATGGAACACGCCCATTTTGCCAGTGGAAAAGCATGGCACAGGTAAATACCGTATGGCTCATGATTTGTGGGCTATTAATGCAATTTTGAAAACTAAAACTGTGGCAGTTCCTAATCCATTTACTGCATTGACTAATCTCTCCCCATAGCAGCGTTGGTTTACATGCATTGACCTGGCAAATGCCTTTTTTTGTTTACCTTTGCACCACTCTCTGCGTGATGTGTTTTCTTTTTCTTACAGGGGTCAACAGTTAAGGTATACTCGGTTGCCACAGGGATTTGCTCTGTCACCGGGGATTTTTAACCAAGTGTTGAAGCAGATGTTGGAACCGTGTGTGATGCCGGCTGGCTGCACTCTGGTTCAATATGTGGACGACCTCCTGATTGCCGCTCCCACGGCAGATGCTTGCTTTCAGGCCACCATGTCCGTGCTCAGGAGACTGGCGGAGGCGGGTTTTAAAGTGAGTAAAGACAAATTACAGTTGGTGAGACCACAGGTGACTTTTTTAGGGAGAGAGGTGAAACAGCATATGGTGGGGTTGATGGCTGCTCATAGAAGTGCCATTCTCTCCCTCTCGCGACCGGAGACTGTGAAAGAGATGCTTTCTTTTTTAGGTCTCACAGGCTACAGCCGGCAGTACATTCCAGACTATGTGGGCCGTACTAAGCCTTTGCGTGATTTGGTGAAGCAGCATGGCATGAGGGACCTGACTGCTAAGTTGAACTGGACTACTGAAGCTGAACAATGCTTCATTTCTTTGAAACAGGACCTTTCTCGTGCAGTAGATTTAGCTGTGCCAGATTACAACAGGGACTTCTTCTTAGATGTTTCTGAAACAAAAGGGGTGGTGAATGGCGTTTTGTTTCAGAAAAAAGGGGGAGGCAGACAGGTTTTAATGTACATTAGTGTATGTTTAGACAACATGGAGAAAAGGCACCCTACATGCACTCAGCATGTAGCTGGAGTGGCAAAGGCCATCCAGAAAGTAGCACATATAGTCAGAGGACACCCACTGAGAGTTTTAACAACACACAGTTGTTAAAACTGTGTTGTTAACATAAGCCGTGGTGGCTTATGTTAACTCACAGGCCTTCACCATGACCCCACTTAGACAACAGAGGCTCAGCAAAGTGCTGGAGGCTCCAAAATTGACTTTCATACATGAAGGGATAAACATGGCAGACCAAATGGGGTCAGGGGAACCGCATGATTGCGCCCAGGCGGTCTGGAGAGAAGAGAAAACGAGACCAGATCTCAAAGCGGAAGCCATGGAAGGAGCAGAGGATCTCTTCACAGATGGCTGCTGCTTTAGGGATGAGAAGGAGGGGCTCAAGGCAGGCTATGCAGTGGTAAGTAAGAGAGGGGAGCAGCTGGAGGTGATCAAAGCAGCAAAGCTGGAAGGGCAGCAGTCAGCGCAGAGAGCAGAGGTGGTTGCACTGATTGAAGCTCTGAAATATGCTCAAGGAAAAAGGATAAACATTTACACTGATTCAGCCTATGCCTTTGGAGCTGCACATGTGGAGCTGAGTCAGTGGAAGAGAGCGGGATTCCTCACTACCAATCAACAACCAATCAAACATGAGAAGGAGATGAAGGCCCTGGAAGAAGCCCTGGAAGGACCCCTGGAGGTAGCAATCATAAAGTGCAAGGGACACGATGATTCAGCCACTTGGGTTGCTCGGGGTAATCGAGCAGCGGATGAAGCAGCCAAAAAGGTGGTTGGCTACACGGGGATCAGACAAATGGTAAGTGTGGGAATGGATTGGGAAGAAAATCCAGGGCTGGAACGCGAAGAGATCATAAAAGAACAAGAGAAGGCCTCTCCAGAAGAAAAGTCACTCTGGAAGGAGAGAGGAGCCATAAAGGTAAGCAACATTTGGAGGGGGCCAGATGGAAGACCAGTGCTGACTGCAGATTTGGCAGAGAAAAAGATCAGAGAGGCTCATGGCCTTGGGCATGTGGGTGTCGCCCAGATGGAGAGGAATCTCTTTCATTGGTGGCACCCATTCCTGAAGGACATGTTGAGGGAACATGTGCGAACCTGCCTTATCTGTGGCCAACACAATCCTAAACCTACAGTGAAACCAGAGATGGGTAAGTTTCCCCTGACACAGAGGCCGGGTCAGGAAATAGTGATTGTCTACACAGACATGGTGACACCAGTGAGGGGTTTTAGATACCTGCTGGTATGTGTGGATAGTTTGACAGGGTGGCCAGAGGCGTGGCCAGCCCGGAGAGAAGACAGCACAACAGTCATTAAGTGTTTGGTAAATAATTATGTTCCCTGGCATGGATTCCCAGAGAGAATTAGATCAGATAATGGGACACATTTTAAGAATAAACATTTGCAGGAAGTGGAATCCATGTTAGGGTTGCAACACAGGTTTGGGACAGTTTATCATCCACAGTCTCAAGGTAAGGTTGAGCGAATGAATCAAAATGTAAAAAATAAATTGGCTAAGATCTGTGCACAGACTAAAATGGATTGGGTTGATGCATTACCAATAGCGCTCACGAGCATTAGATGCTCAGTAAATCAGTCCACCAGGTTTACTCCTTATGAGTTGTTCACTGGGAGACAATTTCCTGGCCCCACTGCAGGGGTGCCAGCTTTAAGACAAGAAATGCCTACATTTGAACATTTAAAGCAATTTAAAACACTGAAAGCTCTTGTCTTAAGTTTTACATCACCGGTGACTGCAGGCCAAGGACAGGAGCAGACGGTGCCAGAGGCAAAGTGAGTGTGACTGAAGGTCTACAAACGAAAGTGGAACGAGCCCAGGTGGACAGGTCCATTCGAGGTGGAAACCAGGACCTCACACGCGGTCCGACTGAAAGGGAAAGGCGAAACCTGGTACCACTGGAGCCAGTGTGCTGTAGCGGAAGAGCCTAAGAGGTCGGAAAGGCTCTCTGCAAAGGAAAAGAGGGGGAACTCGGCTGAGACCCCCCACATGGATCCCAGCCCAGGGACAGAATAAATCCCTGATCCATGCAACGACTGAAGGGTAGTCTACCCCGGAAGTTGAAGAAAGAAGAGAAAGAGAGAATCACCCGACTCAGAAGATAAAGGGTTAAAACAATAACAACAATAACAACAAAAAACTAAAGTAAATAAAAAAGCAAAAGAACAAAAGAACAAGTGAAATTAAATTGGATAAAAAGCGATGACAGAAATAACCAAATTGGGGTTATGGGGAAAGTGGAGAGCAATGGTAGTGTTAGGAGTGATAACTGTTGTAATTGTAATTGTGATTTTTCTTGAAAGTGAATTGCCCAGAGACAGATCTGAGTCCACTCCAGGGATACCCCCTTCACAGGCCACGGCGGAGCGAACCAAACGCAGCGAAACAGGTAAATCTGATGAGTGTTTGGATTATTATGGCGGTATAGAGCTGGACTACGTTAAAGGGTCCACTACTTCACAACACAAAAATGTACATTATTCTCTTGTACATGACAGCAAATGAAGGCCTCATAACATTAACTATAAATGCACCAAGACAACCAAGTCTCAGTAAAAAGCATTATTGTTTACTTAAATTTGACCTTTAGACTATCAAAGATCTAAAGACAACTAACACATATTTTACCTTTTAAAAATTTATTATTATTGTTTTTTGTTTTTTACATTTTTTCAGATGTAAACTAAAATGCATTTCCACTTCTGGTTTTAGGTTTAATCCAGGTCATCTTATCGTTTGAACTTAAGGTGTCATAATGCCATATCTCTAACACGTTCCATTGAGATGTAAATTGTTCAATTTATTGTCATTTACAGTAAATAGGTTTTTGTTTCTCAAATAACAGACTCATATTTATATCCTTTTTTCAAGCATAAAATGTTTGAGTCTCATGAGTGACGTGTTTACTGTGGCTCAAAGTTTAGCCAGTTTTTCGGGTGCCTCTGTAGTCTCGCTCATTGTACACTTATATCACAAGGCTAATTCAGAAAATATAACTGACATGATGATGTCTATATTTAAGAGAATATCAGTTTCACAGTTTGCAAATTAATTCAAAGACAGGGGAAGAAAGAAGTGATTGCTTAGTAGGTTATAGATTCATGCTGCTTTAAAACTACCTTCTTTCCACAGAGCTGCTGTTAAAAAATAAAGGCCTGACAGTACTATATACACAGCAAGTGTGTTTTTGTTTATGAGTTGGCACCACAGATTGTACAAGGTTCATGTTAGCACAGAATTCTGGGCCCTATGTATAAACAGTCTCTATATATGTGACACAATGTAATGTGTGGAAGGAAGAGAGGACTCAAACTCAGGACTCGCAGGCTGGTGAAGGATGTGGATGATGTTTGTTGTGAAGCCAGGATGAACAGAACATGAGAAGACGGACTGACTATACCAATTGAATAAATGAATGAATGAGTGAGTGAGTGAGTGAGTGAGTGAGTGAGTGAGTGAGTGAGTGAGTGAGTGAATTAATAAATTAATGGTTGGCTGGCTGACTGGATGGACTGAACTGAAAACACACATGAGGAATGGACGGAATGACAAGACTGGGAACTGAGGGCTTAGATACACAGTGTGGAGTTGTGATATGATGTGATAACATTAGGTGGCTGCATTATAATGTGAATGTATGATATTGTTGTCAGGCCTCTGTGTAACTGTAGGAGAAAAATAGTTTGATAGAAACAGCATTAGAATAGAATAATCCTTTAATTGTCCCACAAGGGGAAATTTGGTTGTAACAGCAGCCAGAAAGACACATATAGAAACAAACAGGACACAGAACAGAAACATACACTCATCCCTGTTGGACAACATCTCCCACCCCATGCAGGAGACTGTGACAGCACTGAGCAGCTCCTTCAGTGGCAGGCTGCGGCACACACGGTGTGGGACGGAGAGATTTCGCAGGTCTTTCCTCCTCACTGCTGTCAGACTCCACAACAAAGACTTTAACTGATCAAACACACACATCCACACACACTGAGTGCAATACTCTTTTTCTGACAAAGTTGTATTTTTACTCAGTTGTATAAAGCATTTGCATTCTATTTCTATCCTATTGTATATTTTATTCTATTTATTGTACTGTATATAGTATTTTATTTTATTCTATAATTAATGGGAGGTGAAGAGGGACAGCAGACATTAGTCAGGTACAGACGCAGCAGCTCAGTGCTCTGTTATGTTGTTATTTTAAAAAGGTAGATGTGCCCTCTGATCATGGATAATCAGTCTAATGAAAGAAGTTTCATTCTGTCAGGATTTAATGAGACGATGAATTTCACAGTACCCCTCTTCTCAGTTACTTTACTGTATTACTGTGTGATTTTGTTCTTCAATATTTCTCTTGTGCTGCTCATTGTCTTGGATGAAAGCCTCCATGAACCTATGTACATTTTCCTGAGTAGCCTTTGCATTAATGCACTTTATGGAACCACAGGTTTCTACCCCAAATTCCTTTCAGATTTACTGTCGTCTTCTCACAGAATCTCCTATGAAGGGTGCCTTTTACAAGCTTTTATTGCGTATTCATTTTCTTTTTGTGATTTGTCTATTTTAACTGTCATGGCCTTTGACAGGTATCTGGCTATATGTCGACCTCTGCACTACCACTCTTTCATGACTAAGAGGAGGCTTTCACAGCTGGTGTGTTTCTCCTGGCTGACACCTTTCTGTCTTTTTTCCATTAATGTCCTGTTTACAGCAAGACTCAAGTTATGTGGTATAAACATTCAGAGAGCCTTATGTCTAAACTGGTTAATTTTTAAACTTGCTTGTCCTGAAGCTGACACTTTTCCAAATAACATCAGTGCATATGTGATATTTGCCATTTGTTATTTTCATTATGTTTTCATAATTTGGACTTACATATATCTTATTAAAACATGTGTGAGGTCCAGAGAGGACAGAGTAATGTTTATGCAGACCTGTGTGGCCCATCTGACTTCTGTGATCATAAATGTCACTGTAATGGCTGTTGATTTGATGTACTTGCGCTTTGGCTCCAGAGATTTACACCAAAGCCTCCAAAACTTCATCACTCTTGAATTTCTCATCATCCCTCCAGTTATGAATCCTCTCATGTATGGATTTAAACTCAGCAAAATACGAAACAGAATCTTGAGTTTAATTTATTTGAAAGGGAAATGATTTCCATTAAGGTTAGATTTCCTTATTTAAAACAATTCAAAAATATTCAAAACAGATGCAGCAATATAAATACAAGTCTTTCTGAAGGCACTTGATTCAGAAACATTTAGTCATGTTTGCCTTGTCTAAGGCAAACATATATTTGGACTAGACTAATTTTACTAATATTCTTTGTTATATTTATCATAATATGACACATATTTGTCATATATGACATATTTGCTCAATCCAGCACGAATGTTAAATGAAAACAACATTTTTTTCATGTTTTTGACTAAGAATTTCATTTTAAAAAGGATTCTGCATGAGTTTTTAAGTACTGTTGTAAAATTCATCTATATACCATTCAGAAATCATCACAAATTGACTTTTCATTTCTTTGCCTTGCTGTGTCTTGATGTTCAAGGTATATTAGCTGATATATGTGCAAGTTGATTAAACAGGTTTATTTCAAAGTGTTTTAGGTTTAAAGTAAACAAAATATTGTATGAAATATTCTGTTGTAAAGGGCTGGTTAGTGCAGGAATCCCTGTGTGTTACATCTCAGTTTATCACAAAGGTCAGTTAACAACGCTTAATGTTTCTTTTTTTTTTTCCTATAAACACGTTCCATATATAAATATAAGGATCAGTGTTATTAGGTTGTATTTTTTCAGTAGTATTTATTTATTTATATATAAAGGTTTTTTTATTATTATTTTGGAAAAATAGTAATTGAACTGTTACCTACTTTTATTTTGCATTTTTTTTGTTTTTAAATTTATATGTAAATTTCTCTCTGTACATTAATTAATGACACCATAATTCTGTACTTTTTGAAATCTGATCATATATCCCCATTGCTTGACATACTGTAGTATTTACTACTTTAAGAATTAAAGTTTTGTTTAGCATATCAAGCATAAAATTGTGCTGTTGTTGTTTGAAGTTTTTCAATCCCATAGCATAAAAAAAAAAACCCAACAAAAAAACAATGCAATAATAGTATTTCAACAGTAACTCCCTTCTCTTCTACTCCTTCCTCGCCTTAACTAGGAAGGAGGCTCTCTCAGCTGGTGTGTTTCTCCAGGCTAACACCTTTCTGCTTTTTCTCCATCAATGTCCTGCTAACATCAAGTTGTGTGATATAAACATTCTGTCACGGCTGTCGAGGCGAGCCATGTGGTATTGACGGGAGAAAGGACCCAAATCGCAGGCAGTAGATGATAATGCTGGTGATGTTATATTTACACAGTGGTGAGATGACAAAACAGGCAAGAGGGAAGACAAAACTAAAGACCTAAACTGGGAAAGCTAAATGACAAACCTGAGAGGGTACCAGAATGGGGTGAGAGGCAGAGAGACACGGACGAGGGACAGGACACCGTGGACCACAGAGTAACGCAGACTGACACGGCGTAACGCAGACGAACCAGCAACAGGCAGGAGAACACACAGGGCTTAAATACACACACCAGTAATCAGGGGATGAGAGACAGAAGGGCAACACAGCTGGGAGAAATCAGAGCTGACGGGACAGAGGAAACGTAAACTGAACACACTCACATCAGACAGAGACCTTCACAATAAGACAGGAAACTCAGACACAGGGAACCAAACAAGAGACAGAACTAAACAGACAGATTCGCAAACAGACGGGGTGACACCATAGACAGACAGACCGAATATAACACATAGAACTCGAACAATAATAATCATCATAATAATAAACTAAAAGCGCTGGGTCACCGACCCAGGACCATGACAGTACCCCCCCTCAAGGGCTGGCACCAGACAGCCCAACACAAGAAAATGAAAGAAAAACACAAAAACCGCCCAAAACAGAAAACAACCCGAACAGGGCGGGCAGCGGGGGTCCAGGAAGGAGGGCTCGAAACAAAACACCGAAGCACAAGAAAGCCCCAAAACAAAAGAGGAGTCCAAAAAAGAACAGTTCAGGGGGCCGGCCGTGCGGACGGCAACGGCGGCGACGTGGAAACAGTTCAGGGGGCCGGCCGTGCGGACGGCAACGGCGGCGACGTGGAAACAGTTCAGGGGGCCGGCTGTGCGGAAGGCAGCGGCGGCGATCCGGGGGCCGGCCGTGCGGAAGGCAGCGGAAGGCAGCGGAAGGCAGCGGAAGGCAGCGGCGGCGACTCAGGCGAAAGGGGTCCGGAGGCCGGCCGTGCGGAATGCAGCGGCGGCGATTCAGGCGAAGGGGGTCTGGGGGCCGTCCACGACGGAGATGACGCCCGACCAGTGGCCTGGAAGGTGGCCAATAAACCACAGACCCAGACGAGGCTGGACCAGGCGACGCCGAAGGCGAAGACACGGAGGCTGGGCCAGACGAGGATGAAGCAGCTGAAGCGGAGGCTGGGCCAGACGAAGGCGAAGCGGAGGCTGGGCCAGACGAGGATGAAGCAGCTGAAGCGGAGGATGAAGCCGGAGCTGGCGACGCTGACGATGCTCCTCGGGCCCCCCAGCTGACGAGGCAGGAGGCTGGACGGGCTCCTCGGGCCCTCCAGCTGACGAGGCAGGAGGTTGGATGGGCTCCTCGGGCCCTCCAGCGAGAACAGTCTCAGGACCAGTGGGCACAGGGACCTCTGGCAGGCACAGAACAGAACCAGCAGGTGCACGGGCCCCTGGCAGGGACAGAACAGAACCAGCAGGCGCACGGGCCTCTGGCAGGCACAGAACAGGACCAGCAGGTGCACGGGCCCCTGGCAGGGACAGAACAGAACCAGCAGGCACACGGGCCCCTGGCAGGCACAGAACAGGACCAGCAGGCGCATGGGCCTCTGGCAGGCACATAGCAGGCTGCAGCTGCACAGAGCATTGACTCTGCTCAGGCAGCAACACCCGGGTGCAGTCCTCAGCTGGCTTCTTAACCTCCAGGGGTCCAGAGTCAGCTGGGGGCTGAAACCCAGCCTCAATGGAGGCCCTGGAGTGCATCTCAGTCTCAGAACTGGCCAGCCTTTGAGGAATGTTGACATTATTAGATTTGTCTCTCTGCTTGGAATGGATGGGCGAAGAACAGTGTTTTTCAGGTTGAATTGACTTGTATTGTTGTACAGGTGGAGAAACTGACACAGGATGCAGGGCTGGTGGCTGCTGAACAGGAGGCTGAACTGAGGGTGACTGACATAATGGTTGTGATGACAATGGTGGTGGAGTGGGAGACTGAATGGATGATAAGGCTGATGATTCTTCTGCCAACTGGGCTACTGACTGGGCTAGGGATTGCAACATAGTTTGCAGTAAGTCTGGCTGTGACTGTAACTGAGCTATGGGTGGTGAGGCTGAATGTGGTGGAGGTGGCGACTGAGCTTCTGGCCGGGCGGCTAACCGAGCTTCTAGTAGATAGTCTTTTTTATTTTCAGATTCCGGATTAAAAGTCCTGGTTAGCATAACACAGGACTCGGAAGAGGCAGAATGAAAGCAGTCCTTTAAATCCTCAGAGCATGTGTTAACGGACCTTGGAGTATCTGACAAAGAATTAACCGTTTCTGAATTAATCTTTTCACATTTGAATAAACCTGAGTTGACTGGCATTGAATTACTAGACTCAGGATCAACTGACAGAGTGATCATGAATGCAAGCTCAGATGGAACAGAAAAAACACTGTGTTCCTGACTCACAGAATCTGCCGGTAACTGACGGCCGCGTGGACGTCGCTTCCACCTGGGAGAAGGGGCAAGAGCGGCAGGGGAAGCGGGCGGTGATATGAGCCAGCTCTGAAGTGGCTGCTCCTGCTGTGGGGTGGATAGGCTGGGTGGAATGAGGATGATTCCCAGTGCTTTGTAAAAAGCCTGGGCTGGTGTGAGCTGGCCACTGGGGGGCTGCATGTAAATGAAACAGTCACTCTCACTGACCCCGAGGGCTTGCTTGGCGAGCGAAGGATGACGGCGGCGTGACCGCCGTTTTGCCCGGAAGGAGGGAGAAGCCGACTGAACGGGCGGCATTTTGTCCGGCTGAGAGTCCTCTGGTGGACTGGGGAGAGGATCTTCCAGTAAGCCAGGCAGGTCAGCTGTCGCAGTTGGGGGGTGAAGATGAAGTGTGTTGAGGATGAAGTCCTGTACGAGTGGGTGAAGTGAATCCAGCAGCCAGGGGTGATTGGAAACTAGCCGCTGTAGTCGGGCCTCCAGAGCATGACGAAGTTCCTCCCCCTCATGCTCTAGCCACAGATTAGTCCATCTTGAAACTGAATCGGTTAATTCCTCCCGAAGCTCCTTGGAAGGTGCGAATGCCGCTGGGTCCATGTTTGGCCGGTTCGTACTGTCACGGCTGCCGAGGCGAGCCGTGTGGTATTGACGGGAGAAAGGACCCAAATCGCAGGCAGTAGATGATAATGCTGGTGATGTTATATTTACACAGTGGTGAGATGACAAAACAGGCAAGAGGGAAGACAAAACTAAAGACCTAAACTGGGAAAGCTAAATGACAAACCTGAGAGGGTACCAGAATGGGGTGAGAGGCAGAGAGACACGGACGAGGAACAGGACACCGTGGACCACAGAGTAACGCAGACTGACACGGCGTAACGCAGACTGACACGGCGTAACGCAGACTGACACGGCGTAACGCAGACTGACACGGCGTAACGCAGACGAACCAGCAACAGGCAGGAGAACACACAGGGCTTAAATACACACACCAGTAATCAGGGGATGAGAGACAGAAGGGCAACACAGCTGGGAGAAATCAGAGCTGATGGGACAGAGGAAACGTAAACTGAACACACTCACATCAGACAGAGACCTTCACAATGAGACAGGAAACTCAGACACAGGGAACCAAACAAGACACAGAACTAAACAGACAGATTCGCATAAAGACGGGGTGACACCATAGACAGACAGAGACACAGACCGGATATAACACATAGAACTCGAACAATAATAATCATCATCATAATAAACTAAAAGCGCTGGGTCACCGACCCAGGACCATGACACATTCAGAGAGTCTTGTATCTAAACTGGTTAATAATTAAACTTGCTTGTCCTGATGTTGACACCTTTAGAAAAAACATCAGTGCAAATGTAACACTTATTGTTTATCTGTGTCATTGGCTTTTTATAATTTGGATTTACATATATCTTATTAAAACATGTGCGAGGTCCAGAGAGGACAGGTTAAAGTTTACGCAGACCTGTGTGCCCCACCTGATCTCTTTGATGACTTTCCTGTTTTTTCTTGATCCAGTGTACATGATATCTGGCTCTACACGTTTACCTCAAAGCCTCCAAAACTTCATCACTATTGAATTTCTCATCATCCATCCAGTTATGAATCCTCTCATATATGGATTTAAACTCACCAAAATACGAAACAGGATATTGGGTTTATTTTATTTTAAAAGAACTTCAAAATTAAGAGTTTCTTGTTCACCAAATAAAAATGGAGCAAAATAAAATTTCAAAAATGTACATTATTCTCTTGTACATGACAGCAAATGAAGGTCTCATAACATTAACTATAAATGCACCAAGACAACCAAGTCTCAGTAAAAAGCATTATTGTTTACTTAAATTTGACCTTTAGACTATCAAAGATCTAAAGACAACTAACACATATTTTACCTTTTAAAAATCTATCATTATTGTTTTTTGTTTTTTACATTTTTTCAGATGTAAACTAAAATGCATTTCCACTTCTGGTTTTAGGTTTAATCCAGGTCATCTTATCGTTTGAACTTAAGGTTTCATAATGCCATATCTCTAACACGTTCCATTAAGATGTAAATTGGTAAATTTATTGTCATTTACAGTAAATAGGTTTATGTTTCTCAAGTAACAGACTCATATTTATATCCTTTTTTCAAGCATAAAATGTTTGAGTCTCATGAGTGACGTGTTTACTTTGGCTCAAAGTTTAGCCAGTTTTTCGGGTGCCTCTGTAGTCTCGCTCATTGTACACTTATATCACAAGGCTAATTCAGAAAATATAACTGACATGATGATGTCTATATTTAACAGAATATCAGTTTCACAGTTTGCAAATTAATTCAAAGACAGGGGAAGAAAGAAGTGATTGCTTAGTAGGTTATAGATTCATGCTGCTTTAAAACTACCTTCTTTCCACAGAGCTGCTGTTAAAAAATAAAGGCCTGACAGTACTATATACACAGCATGTGTGTTTTTGTTTATGAGTTGGCACCACAGATTGTACAAGGTTCATGTTAGCACAGAATTCTGGGCCCTATGTATAAAAAGTCTCTATATATGTGACACAATGTAATGTGTGGAAGGAAGAGAGGACTCAAACTCAGGACTCGCAGGCTGGTGAAGGATGTGGATGATGTTTGTTGTGAAGCCAGGATGAACAGAACATGAGAAGACGGACTGACTATACCAATTGAATAAATGAATGAATGAGTGAGGGAGTGAGTGAATTAATAAATTAATGGTTGGCTGGCTGACTGGATGGACTGAACTGAAAACACACATGAGGAATGGACGGAATGACAAGACTGGGAACTGAGGGCTTAAATACACAGTGTGGAGTTGTGATATGATGTGATGACATTAGGTTGCTGCATTATAATGTGAATGTATAATATTGTTGTCAGGCCTCTGTGTAACTGTAGGAGAAAAATAGTTTGATAGAAACAGCATTAGAATAGAATAGAATAATCCTTTAATTGTCCCACAAGGGGAAATTTGCTTGTAACAGCAGCCAGAAAGACACATATAGAAACAAACAGGACACAGAACAGAAACATACACTCATCCCTGCTGGACAACATCTCCCACCCCATGCAGGAGACTGTGACAGCACTGAGCAGCTCCTTCAGTGGCAGGCTGCGGCACACACGGTGTGGGACGGAGAGATTTCGCAGGTCTTTCCTCCTCACTGCTGTCAGACTCCACAACAAAGACTTTAACTGATCAAACACACACATCCACACACACTGAGTGCAATACTCTTTTTCTGACAAAGTTGTATTTTTACTCAGTTGTATAAAGCATTTGCATTCTATTTCTATCCTATTGTATATTTTATTCTATTTATTGTACTGTATATAGTATTTTATTTTATTCTATAATTAATGGGAGGTGAAGAGGGACAGCAGACATTAGTCAGGTACAGACGCAGCAGCTCAGTGCTCTGTTATGTTGTTATTTTAAAAAGGTAGATGTGCCCTCTGATCATGGATAATCAGTCTAATGAAAGAAGTTTCATTCTGTCAGGATTTAATGAAACGATGAATTTCACAGTACCCCTCTTCTCAGTTACTTTACTGTATTACTGTGGGATTTTGTTCTTCAATATTTCTCTTGTGCTGCTCATTGTCTTGGATGAAAGCCTCCATGAACCTATGTACATTTTCGTGAGTAGCCTTTGCATTAATGCACTTTATGGGACCACAGGTTTCTACCCAAAATTCCTTTCAGATTTACTGTCATCTTCTCACAGAATCTCCTATGAAGGGTGCCTTTTACAAGGTTTTGTCATGTATTCATTTGCTTGCTGTGATTTGTCTATTTTAACTGTCATGGCCTTTGACAGGTATCTGGCTATATGTCGACCTCTGCACTACCACTCTTTCATGACTAAGAGGAGGCTTTCACAGCTGGTGTGTTTCTCCTGGCTGACACCTTTCTGTGTTTTTGCCATTAATGTCCTGCTTACAGCAAGACTCAAGTTATGTGGTATAAAGATTCAGAGAGCCTTATGTCTAAACTGGTTAATTGTTCAACTTGCTTGTCCTGAAGCTGACACTTTTTCAAATAACATCAGTGCATATGTGATAATTGTCATTTATCATTTTCATTGGCTTTTCATAATTTGCACTTACATATATATTATTAAAACATGTGTGAGGTCCAGAGAGGACAGAGTAAAGTTTACGCAGACCTGTGTGCCCCATCTGACTTCTGTGATCATAAATGCCACTGTACTGGCTTTTGATGCGATGTACTTGCGCTTTGGCTCCAGAGATTTATCCCAAAGCCTCAAAAACTTCATCGCTCTTGAATTTCTCATCATCCCTCCAGTTATGAATCCTCTCATGTATGGATTTAAACTCACCAAAATACGAAACAGAATCTTGAGTTTAATTTATTTGAAAGGGAAATGATTTCCATTAAGGTTAGATTTCCTTATTTAAAATAATTCAAAAATATTCAAAACAGATGCAGCAATATAAATACAAGTCTTTCTGAAGGCACTTGATTCAGAAACATTTAGTCATGTTTGCCTTGTCTAAGGAAAAAGGATTCTGCATGAGTTTTTAAGTACTGTTGTAAAATTCATCTATATACCATTCAGAAATCATCACAAATTGACTTTTCATTTCTTTGCCTTGCTGTGTCTTGATGTTCAAGGTATATTAGCTGATATATGTGCAAGTTGATTAAACAGGTTTATTTCAAAGTGTTTTAGGTTTAAAGTAAACAAAATATTGTATGAAATATTCTGTTGTAAAGGGCTGGTTAGTGCAGGCATCCCTGTGTGTTACATCTCAGTTTATCACAAAGGTCAGTTAACAATGCTTAATGTTTCTTTTTTTCAATAAACACATTACATGTATAAATATAAGGATCAGTGTTATTAGGTTGTATTTTTTCAGTAGTATTTATGTATTTATATAGGGTTTTTTATTATTATTATTTTGGAAAAATAGTAATAGTAATTGAACTGTTACCTACTTTTATTTGGCTTTTTTTTTTGTTTTTAAATTTATATGTAAATTTCTCTCTGTACATTAATGACACCATAATTCTGAATTTTTAAAATCTGATCAAATATCCCCATTGCTTGACATACTGTAGTATTTACTACTTTAAAAATTAAAGTTTTGTTTAGCATATCAAGCATAAAATTGTGCTGTTGTTTTTTGAAGTTTTTCAATCCCATAGCATAAAAAAAACCCAACAAAAATCAATGCAATAATAGTATTTCAACAGTAACTCCCTTCTCTTCTACTCCTTCCTCGCCTTAACTAGGAAGGAGGCTCTCTCAGCTGGTGTGTTTCTCCTGGCTAACACCTTTCTGCCTTTTCTCCATCAATGTCCTGCTGACATCAAGACTCAAGTTGTGTGATATAAACATTCAGAGAGTCTTGTATCTAAACTGGTTAATAATTAAACTTGCTCGTCCTGATGTTGACACCTTTAGAAAAAACATCAGTGCAAATGTAACACTTATTGTTTATCTGTGTCATTGGCTTTTTAGAATTTGGATTTGGATAAAAGAACTTCAAAATTAAGAGTTTCTTGTTCACCAAATAAAAATAGAGCAAAATAAAATTTCAAAAATGTACATTATTCTCTTGTACATGACAGCAAATGAAAGCCTCATAACATTAACTATAAATGCACTAAGGCAACCAAGTCTCAGTAAAAAGCATTATTGTTTACTTAAATTTGACCTTTAGACTATCAAAGATCTAAAGACAACTAACACATATTTTACCTTTTAAAAATGTATTATTATTGTTTCTTGTTTTTTACATTTTTTCAGATGTAAACTAAAATGCATTTCCACTTCTGGTTTTAGGTTTAATCCAGGTCATCTTATCGTTTGAACTTAAGGTGTCATAATGCCATATCTCTAACACGTTCCATTGAGATGTAAATTGTTCAATTTATTGTCATTTACAGTAAATAGGTTTATGTTTCTCAAGTAACAGACTCATATTTATATCCTTTTTTCAAGCATAAAATGTTTGAGTCTCAAGAGTGACGTGTTTACTGTGGCTCAAAGTTTAGCCAGTTTTTCGGGTGCCTCTGTAGTCTCGCTCATTGTACACTTATATCACAAGGCTAATTCAGAAAATATAACTGACATGATGATGTCTATATTTAACAGAATATCAGTTTCACAGTTTGCAAATTAATTCAAAGACAGGGGAAGAAAGAAGTGATTGCTTAGTAGGTTATAGATTCATGCTGCTTTAAAACTACCTTCTTTCCACAGAGCTGCTGTTAAAAAATAAAGGCCTGACAGTACTATATACACAGCAAGTGTGTTTTTGTTTATGAGTTGGCACCACAGATTGTACAAGGTTCATGTTAGCACAGAATTCTGGGCCCTATGTATAAACAGTCTCTATATATGTGACACAATGTGATGTGTGGAAGGAAGAGAGGACTCAAACTCAGGACTCGCAGGCTGGTGAAGGATGTGGATGATGTTTGTTGTGAAGCCAGGATGAACAGAACATGAGAAGACGGACTGACTATACCAATTGAATAAATGAATGAATGAGTGAGGGAGTGAGTGAGTGAATTAATAAATTAATGGTTGGCTGGCTGACTGGATGGACTGAACTGAAAACACACATGAGGAATGGACGGAATGACAAGACTGGGAACTGAGGGCTTCGATACACAGTGTGGAGTTCAAGGTTCAAGGTTCAAGGTTCTTTATTTGTCACATGCATAGTTATAAAAGTATAACACACAGTGAAATGTAGCCTGACACGCTCCTCGACATGTGCAAAAAAATTGGGGGGGGGGGTGTAGAGGAAAAACATTATTTATATATATATATATATATATATATATATATATATATATATACATATACATATATATATATATATATATATATATACACTGGGTGAATGTGCAGTAGTAGCAGCAAGCAGGTGAATTCTGTACATTAATATGAATAGACATCTGACTATTTTACAGGAGACAATATAAACTAGAGATGGACCGATCCGATATTACGTATCGGTATCGGTCCGATACTGACCTAAATTACTGGATCGGATATCGGAGAAAAATAATAAATGTAATCCGATCCATTAAATATCACGAAAGCACCTCACAAAACTTGCAACACGCCGTAACTCACCTCAGAACGTTAGCACGTCGGAGCAGTATGCATCACGTGATAGAGCGGCTGTGGCATGCGGGACCTGTCGGTGGTCTGGATAGCATGTGGAGCTTCGCTAGCAACCCGGCATTTCATCTCCGACAAAGTTATCCCCGAGAGAAGTAAAGCAAGTGTGTAAGTCCATCTCTGAATGTTTGTAAAGCATTCCTGCGTTAAGCTTACCAAACGATATATGGAGCGACTGCCTCTTCTGGCTGCTACTTCAATCATGAAACTGCTTAATGATCAGCTGATCGGCTTTTCTGTCGCGAGTCCGTCTCTCTGGTTTGTTTTTGGCCCACTTTGCACCAGAAAGAGGAAACCAGCGGCTGAACAACAGCAGCACGTTTAAGCTTGATCAGCTGTTGTTAGAATTTATTTATTATTACTTTCTACTCGAGGATCTTTTTCTACGTAGCTGACGGCTGGTAACTGTGCAGGGGCGGATCTAGCAAAGTTTAGCCAGGGGGGCCGATAGGTCATGAACAGGGAAAAGGGGGCACAAAGACATACTTTTCTTTCTTATTCTCATTTAAAATGTCTAGCTTTTAATAAATAATTATCCGAATCTTACACCCAAAGTTTTAATTTGATGTAAAATGAATAGAAGTCAATTACTGTATATAGTGACTATTAAGTCTAATATATATACCTTAGGAAGCTATAGTACTTTTTCCTTTAGGAAGGTACCATCTGTGCAGTCTGCAATTTTGTTGAAGAAAGATGTTGAATCTATTTAATATTTCTTGAAAAATAATTGATTTCTGTGCTTTTTTTTTCACACTGCATCAAATTAAGGTTGATTACGTCGATTAAGCATCATGAGGTGGAGCGTGAGGGGTGGTTCCCTATTTTTTATTTATTTATTTTTGTTGTTGCTGGGAGTTGGAACCCTATTAGTTAGGTTGCTTAATATTTACGCTAAGTACTCTTTAAAATACCAGAATAGGGAGGATGGTGTAGGTTTAAGTTTATTAGATTGATCAGTATTGCTGAACTATGAAATTTTTTTTTTTTTGCATACAGGTATAACAGAATAGCTTTAGTGTAGTTGTTGTTTTAAACTTGAGTATGAACTTATACAAAATGCAGCAAGATATTTAAAAAAAAAAACAGTTTTGTTGATTAAAAAACACTATATCGGATTCATATCGGTATCGGCAGATATCCAAATTCATGATATCGGTATCGGTATCGGACATAAAAAAGTGGTATCGTGCCATCTCTAATGTAAACATATTTAAATTTAAAGGAATTTGAAATGTGCATTGTGCCTTGGTTTAGAGTGTCTGGAAGTTGTGATATGATGTGATAACATTAGGTGGCTGCATTATAATGTGAATGTATAATATTGTTGTCAGGCCTCTGTGTAACTGTAGGAGAAAAATAGTTTGATAGAAACAGCATTAGAATAGAATAGAATAATCCTTTAATTGTCCCACAAGGGGAAATTTGCTTGTAACAGCAGCCAGAAAGACACATATAGAAACAAACAGGACACAGAACAAAAACATACACTCATCCCTGCTGGACAACATCTCCCACCCCATGCAGGAGACTGTGACAGCACTGAGCAGCTCCTTCAGTGGCAGGCTGCGGCACACACGGTGTGGGACGGAGAGATTTCGCAGGTCTTTCCTCCTCACTGCTGTCAGACTCCACAACAAAGACTTTAACTGATCAAACACACACATCCACACACTCTGAGTGCAATACTCTTTTTCTGACAAAGTTGTATTTTTACTCAGTTGTATAAAGCATTTGCATTCTATTTCTATCCTATTGTATATTTTATTCTATTTATTGTACTGTATATAGTATTTTATTTTATTCTATAATTAATGGGAGGTGAAGAGGGACAGCAGACATTAGTCAGGTACAGACGCAGCAGCTCAGTGCTCTGTTATGTTGTTATTTTAAAAAGGTAGATGTGCCCTCTGATCATGGATAATCAGTCTAATGAAAGAAGTTTCATTCTGTCAGGATTTAATGAGATAATGAATTTCACAGTACCCCTCTTCTCAGTTACTTTACTGTATTACTGTGTGATTTTGTTCTTCAATATTTCTCTTGTGCTGCTCATTGTCTTGGATGAAAGCCTCCATGAACCTATGTACATTTTACTGAGCAGCTTCTGCATTAATGCACTTTATGGGACCACAGGTTTCTACCCAAAATTCCTTTCAGATTTACTGTCATCTTCTCACAGAATCTCCTATGAAGGGTGCCTTTTACAAGGTTTTGTCATGTATTCATTTGCTTGCTGTGATTTGTCTATTTTAACTGTCATGGCCTTTGACAGGTATATGGCTATATGTCGACCTCTGCACTACCACTCTTTCATGACTAAGAGGAGGCTTTCACAGCTGGTGTGTTTCTCCTGGCTGACACCTTTCTGTGTTTTTGCCATTAATGTCCTGCTTACAGCAAGACTCAAGTTATGTGGTATAAAGATTCAGAGAGCCTTGTGTCTAAACTGGTTAATTGTTCAACTTGCTTGTCCTGAAGCTGACACTTTTTCAAATAACATCAGTGCATATGTGATGATTGTCATTTATCATTTTCATTATGTTTTCATAATTTGGACTTACATATATATTATTAAAACATGTGTGAGGTCCAGAGAGGACAGAGTAATGTTTATGCAGACCTGTGTGGCCCATCTGACTTCTGTGATCATAAATGCCATTGTAATGGCTGTTGATGTGATGTACTTGCGCTTTGGCTCCAGAGATTTACCCCAAAGCCTCCAAAACTTCATCACTCTTGAATTTCTCATCATCCCTCCAGTTATGAATCCTCTCATGTATGGATTTAAACTCACCAAAATACGAAACAGAATCTTGAGTTTAATTTATTTGAAAGGGAAATGATTTCCATTAAGGTTAGATTTCCTTTTTTAAAATAATTCAAAAATATTCAAAACAGATGCAGCAATATAAATACAAGTCTTTCTGAAGGCACTTGATTCAGAAACATTTAGTCATGTTTGCCTTGTCTAAGGCAAACATATATTTGGACTAGACTAATTTTACTAATATTCTTTGTTATATTTGTCATAATATGACACATATTTGTCATATATGACATATTTGCTCAATCCAGCACGAATGTTAAATGAAAACAACATTTTTTTCATGTTTTTGACTAAGAATTTCATTTTAAAAAGGATTCTGCATGAGTTTTTAAGTACTGTTGTAAAATTCATCTATATACCATTCAGAAATCATCACAAATTGATATTTCATTTCTTTGCCTTGCTGTGTCTTGATGTTCAAGGTATATTAGCTGATATATGTGCAAGTTGATTAAACAGGTTTATTTCAAAGTGTTTTAGGTTTAAAGTAAACAAAATATTGTATGAAATATTCTGTTGTAAAGGGCTGGTTAGTGCAGGCATCCCTGTGTGTTACATCTCAGTTTATCACAAAGGTCAGTTAACAATGCTTAATCTTTCTTTTTTTCAATAAACACGTTACATGTATAAATATAAGGATCAGTGTTATTAGGTTGTATTTTTTCAGTAGTATTTATGTATTTATATAGGGTTTTTTATTATTATTTTGGAAAAATAGTAATAGTAATTGAACTGTTACCTACTTTTATTTGGCTTTTTTTTTTGTTTTTAAATTTATATGTAAATTTCTCTCTGTACATTAATGACACCATAATTCTGAATTTTTAAAATCTGATCAAATATCCCCATTGCTTGACATACTGTAGTATTTACTACTTTAAAAATTAAAGTTTTGTTTAGCATATCAAGCATAAAATTGTGCTGTTGTTTTTTGAAGTTTTTCAATCCCATAGCATAAAAAAAACCCAACAAAAACCAATGCAATAATAGTATTTCAACAGTAACTCCCTTCTCTTCTACTCCTTCCTCGCCTTAACTAGGAAGGAGGCTCTCTCAGCTGGTGTGTTTCTCCTGGCTAACACCTTTCTGCCTTTTCTCCATCAATGTCCTGCTAACATCAAGACTCAAGTTGTGTGATATAAACATTCAGAGAGTCTTGTATCTAAACTGGTTAATAATTAAACTTGCTCGTCCTGATGTTGACACCTTTAGAAAAAACATCAGTGCAAATGTAACACTTATTGTTTATCTGTGTCATTGGCTTTTTAGAATTTGGATTTGGATAAAAGAACTTCAAAATTAAGAGTTTCTTGTTCACCAAATAAAAATAGAGCAAAATAAAATTTCAAAAATGTACATTATTCTCTTGTACATGACAGCAAATGAAGGCCTCATAACATTAACTATAAATGCACTAAGGCAACCAAGTCTCAGTAAAAACATTATTGTTTACTTAAATTTGACCTTTAGACTATCAAAGATCTAAAGACAACTAACACATATTTTACCTTTTAAAAATTTATTATTATTGTTTTTTGTTTTTTACATTTTTTCAGATGTAAACTAAAATGCATTTCCACTTCTGGTTTTAGGTTTAATCCAGGTCATCTTATCGTTTGAACTTAAGGTGTCATAATGCCATATCTCTAACACGTTCCATTGAGATGTAAATTGTTCAATTTATTGTCATTTACAGTAAATAGGTTTATGTTTCTCAAGTAACAGACTCATATTTATATCCTTTTTTCAAGCATAAAATGTTTGAGTCTCATGAGTGACGTGTTTACTGTGGCTCAAAGTTTAGCCAGTTTTTCGGGTGCCTCTGTAGTCTTGCTCATTGTACACTTATATCACAAGGCTAATTCAGAAAATATAACTGACATGATGATGTCTATATTTAAGAGAATATCAGTTTCACAGTTTGCAAATTAATTCAAAGACAGGGGAAGAAAGAAGTGATTGCTTAGTAGGTTATAGATTCATGCTGCTTTAAAACTACCTTCTTTCCACAGAGCTGCTGTTAAAAAATAAAGGCCTGACAGTACTATATACACAGCAAGTGTGTTTTTGTTTATGAGTTGGCACCACAGATTGTACAAGGTTCATGTTAGCACAGAATCCTGGGCCCTATGTATAAACAGTCTCTATATATGTGACACAATGTGATGTGTGGAAGGAAGAGAGGACTCAAACTCAGGACTCGCAGGCTGGTGAAGGATGTGGATGATGTTTGTTGTGAAGCCAGGATGAACAGAACATGAGAAGACGGACTGACTATACCAATTGAATAAATGAATGAATGAGTGAGGGAGTGAGTGAGTGAATTAATAAATTAATGGTTGGCTGGCTGACTGGATGGACTGAACTGAAAACACACATGAGGAATGGACGGAATGACAAGACTGGGAACTGAGGGCTTAAATACACAGTGTGGAGTTGTGATATGATGTGATGACATTAGGTTGCTGCATTATAATGTGAATGTATAATATTGTTGTCAGGCCTCTGTGTAACTGTAGGAGAAAAATAGTTTGATAGAAACAGCATTAGAATAGAATAGAATAATCCTTTAATTGTCCCACAAGGGGAAATTTGGTTGTAACCGCAGCCAGAAAGACACATATAGAAACAAACAGGACACAGAACAGAAACATACACTCATCCCTGCTGGACAACATCTCCCACCCCATGCAGGAGACTGTGACAGCACTGAGCAGCTCCTTCAGTGGCAGGCTGCGGCACACACGGTGTGGGACGGAGAGCTTTCGCAGGTCTTTCCTCCTCACTGCTGTCAGACTCCACAACAAAGACTTTAACTGATCAAACACACACATCCACACACACTGAGTGCAATACTCTTTTTCTGACAAAGTTGTATTTTTACTCAGTTGTATAAAGCATTTGCATTCTATTTCTATCCTATTGTATATTTTATTCTATTTATTGTACTGTATATAGTATTTTATTTTATTCTATAATTAATGGGAGGTGAAGAGGGACAGCAGACATTAGTCAGGTACAGACGCAGCAGCTCAGTGCTCTGTTATGTTGTTATTTTAAAAAGGTAGATGTGCCCTCTGATCATGGATAATCAGTCTAATGAAAGAAGTTTCATTCTGTCAGGATTTAATGAGATAATGAATTTCACAGTACCCCTCTTCTCAGTTACTTTACTGTATTACTGTGTGATTTTGTTCTTCAATATTTCTCTTGTGCTGCTCATTGTCTTGGATGAAAGCCTCCATGAACCTATGTACATTTTACTGAGCAGCTTCTGCATTAATGCACTTTATGGAACCACAGGTTTCTACCCAAAATTCCTTTCAGATTTACTGTCGTCTTCTCACAGAATCTCCTATGAAGGGTGCCTTTTACAAGGTTTTATCATGTATTCATTTGCTTGCTGTGATTTGTCTATTTTAACTGTCATGGCCTTTGACAGGTATCTGGCTATATGTCGACCTCTGCACTACCACTCTTTCATGACTAAGAGGAGGCTTTCACAGCTGGTGTGTTTCTCCTGGCTGACACCTTTCTGTCTTTTTTCCATTAATGTCCTGCTTACAGCAAGACTCAAGTTATGTGGTATAAACATTCAGAGAGCCTTATGTCTAAACTGGTTAATTTTTAAACTTGCTTGTCCTGAAGCTGACACTTTTCCAAATAACATCAGTGCATATGTGATAATTGCCATTTGTTATTTTCATTGGCTTTTCATAATTTGGACTTACATATATATTATTAAAACATGTGTGAGGTCCAGAGAGGACAGAGTAATGTTTATGCAGACCTGTGTGGCCCATCTGACTTCTGTGATCATAAATGCCATTGTAATGGCTGTTGATGTGATGTACTTGCGCTTTGGCTCCAGAGATTTACCCCAAAGCCTCCAAAACTTCATCACTCTTGAATTTCTCATCATCCCTCCAGTTATGAATCCTCTCGTGTATGGATTTAAACTCAGCAAAATACGAAACAGAATCTTGAGTTTAATTTATTTGAAAGGGAAATGATTTCCATTAAGGTTAGATTTCCTTATTTAAAACAATTCAAAAATATTCAAAACAGATGCAGCAATATAAATACAAGTCTTTCTGAAGGCACTTGATTCAGAAACATTTAGTCATGTTTGCCTTGTCTAAGGCAAACATATATTTGGACTAGACTAATTTTACTAATATTCTTTTTGTTATATTTGTCATAATATGACATAAATTTGTCATGTGTCATATTTGCTCAATCCAGCACGAACATTAAATGAAAACAACATTTTTTTCATGTTTTTGACTAAGAATTTCATTTGAAAAGGATTCTGCATGAGTTTTTAAGTACTGTTGTAAAATTCATCTATATACCATTCAGAAATCATCACAAATTGACATTTCATTTCTTTGCCTTGCTGTGTCTTGATGTTCAAGGTATATTAGCTGATATATGTGCAAGTTGATTAAACAGGTTTATTTCAAAGTGTTTTAGGTTTAAAGTAAACAAAATATTGTATGAAATATTCTGTTGTAAAGGGCTGGTTAGTGCAGGAATCCCTGTGTGTTACATCTCAGTTTATCACAAAGGTCAGTTAACAACGCTTAATGTTTCTTTTTTTTTTTCCTATAAACACGTTCCATATATAAATATAAGGATCAGTGTTATTAGGTTGTATTTTTTCAGTAGTATTTATTTATTTATATATAAAGGTTTTTTTATTATTATTTTGGAAAAATAGTAATTGAACTGTTACCTACTTTTATTTTGCATTTTTTTTGTTTTTAAATTTATATGTAAATTTCTCTCTGTACATTAATTAATGACACCATAATTCTGTACTTTTTGAAATCTGATCATATATCCCCATTGCTTGATATACTGTAGTATTTACTACTTTAAGAATTAAAGTTTTGTTTAGCATATCAAGCATAAAATTGTGCTGTTGTTTTTTGAAGTTTTTCAATCCCATAGCATAAAAAAAAACCCCAACAAAAAACAATGCAATAATAGTATTTTAACAGTAACTCCCTTCTCTTCTACTCCTTCCTCGCCTTAACTAGGAAGGAGGCTCTCTCAGCTGGTGTGTTTCTCCAGGCTAACACCTTTCTGCTTTTTCTCCATTAATGTCCTGCTAACATCAAGTTGTGTGATATAAACATTCTGTCACGGCTGTCGAGGCGAGCCATGTGGTATTGACGGGAGAAAGGACCCAAATCGCAGGCAGTAGATGATAATGCTGGTGATGTTATATTTACACAGTGGTGAGATGACAAAACAGGCAAGAGGGAAGACAAAACTAAAGACCTAAACTGGGAAAGCTAAATGACAAACCTGAGGGGGTACCAGAATGGGGTGAGAGGCAGAGAGACACTGACAAGGGACAGGACACCGTGGACCACAGAGTAACGCAGACTGACACGGCGTAACGCAGACGAACCAGCAACAGGCAGGAGAACACACAGGGCTTAAATACACACACCAGTAATCAGGGGATGAGAGACAGAAGGGCAACACAGCTGGGAGAAATCAGAGCTGACGGGACAGAGGAAACGTAAACTGAACACACTCACATCAGACAGAGACCTTCACAATAAGACAGGAAACTCAGACACAGGGAACCAAACAAGACACAGAACTAAACAGACAGATTCGCAAACAGACGGGGTGACACCATAGACAGACAGACCGAATATAACACATAGAACTCGAACAATAATAATCATCATAATAATAAACTAAAAGCGCTGGGTCACCGACCCAGGACCATGACAGTACCCCCCCTCAAGGGCTGGCACCAGACAGCCCAACACAAGAAAACGAAAGAAAAACACAAAAACCGCCCAAAACAGAAAACAACCCGAACAGGGCGGGCAGCGGGGGTCCAGGAAGGAGGGCTCGAAACAAAACACCGAAGCACAAGAAAGTCCCAAAACAAAAGAGGAGTCCAAAAAAGAACAGTTCAGGGGGCCGGCCGTGCGGACGGCAACGGCGGCGACGTGGAAACAGTTCAGGGGGCCGGCCGTGCGGAAGGCAGCGGTGGCGATCCGGGGGCCGGCCGTGCGGAAGGCAGCGGTGGCGACTCAGGCGAAAGGGGTCCAGGGGCCGGCCGTGCGGAAGGCAGCGGAAGGCAGCGGAAGGCAGCGGAAGGCAGCGGCGGCGATTCAGGCGAAGGGGGTCTGGGGGCCGCCCACGACGGAGATGACGCCCGACCAGTGGCCTGGAAGGCGGCCAATAAACCACAGACCCAGACGAGGCTGGACCAGGCGACGCCGAAAGCGAAGACACGGAGGCTGGGCCAGACGAGGATGAAGCAGCTGAAGCGGAGGCTGGGCCAGACGAAGGCGAAGCGGAGGCTGGGCCAGACGAGGATGAAGCAGCTGAAGCGGAGGATGAAGCCGGAGCTGGCGACGCTGACAATGCTCCTCGGGCCCCCCAGCTGACGAGGCAGGAGGCTGGACGGGCTCCTCGGGCCCTCCAGCTGACGAGGCAGGAGGTTGGATGGGCTCCTCGGGCCCTCCAGCGAGAACAGTCTCAGGACCAGTGGGCACAGGGACCTCTGGCAGGCACAGAAGAGAACCAGCAGGTGCACGGGCCCCTGGCAGGGACAGAACAGAACCAGCAGGTGCACGGGCCCCTGGCAGGCACAGAACAGGACCAGCAGGCGCACGGGCCCCTGGCAGGCACAGAACAGAACCAGCAGGTGCACGGGCCTCTGGCAGGCACAGAACAGAACCAGCAGGTGCACAGGCCCCTGGCAGGGACAGAACAGAACCAGCAGGCACACGGGCCCCTGGCAGGCACAGAACAGGACCAGCAGGCGCATGGGCCTCTGGCAGGCACATAGCAGGCTGCAGCTGCACAGAGCATTGACTCTGCTCAGGCAGCAACAGCCGGGTGCAGTCCTCAGCTGGCTTCTTAACCTCCAGGGGTCCAGAGTCAGCTGGGGGCTGAAACCCAGTGTGGAGTTGTGATATGATGTGATAACATTAGGTGGCTGCATTATAATGTGAATGTATAATATTGTTGTCAGGCCTCTGTGTAACTGTAGGAGAAAAATAGTTTGATAGAAACAGCATTAGAATAGAATAATCCTTTAATTGTCCCACAGGGGGAAATTTGGTTGTAACAGCAGCCAGAAAGACACATATAGAAACAAACAGGACACAGAACAAAAACATACACTCATCCCTGTTGGACAACATCTCCCACCCCATGCAGGAGACTGTGACAGCACTGAGCAGCTCCTTCAGTGGCAGGCTGCGGCACACACGGTGTGGGACGGAGAGATTTCGCAGGTCTTTCCTCCTCACTGCTGTCAGACTCCACAACAAAGACTTTAACTGATCAAACACACACATCCACACACACTGAGTGCAATACTCTTTTTCTGACAAAGTTGTATTTTTACTCAGTTGTATAAAGCATTTGTATTCTATTTCTATCCTATTGTATATTTTATTCTATTTATTGTAATGTATATAGTATTTTATTTTATTCTATAATTAATGGGAGGTGAAGAGGGACAGCAGACATTAGTCAGGTACAGACGCAGCAGCTCAGTGCTCTGTTATGTTGTTATTTTAAAAAGGTAGATGTGCCCTCTGATCATGGATAATCAATCTAATGAAAGAAGTTTTATTCTGTCAGGATTTAATGAGATAATGAATTTCACAGTACCCCTCTTCTCAGTTACTTTACTGTATTACTGTGTGATTTTGTTCTTCAATATTTCTCTTGTGCTGCTCATTGTCTTGGATGAAAGCCTCCACGAACCTATGTACATTTTCCTGAGTAGCCTTTGCATTAATGCACTTTATGGGACCACAGGTTTCTACCCCAAATTCCTTTCAGATTTACTGTCGTCTTCTCACAGAATCTCCTATGAAGGGTGCCTTTTACAAGCTTTTATCATGTATTCATTTGTGTGCTGTAATTTGTCTATTTTAACTGTCATGGCCTTTGACAGGTATATGGCTATATGTCGACCTCTGCACTACCACTCTTTCATGACTAAGAGGAGGCTTTCACAGCTGGTGTGTTTCTCCTGGCTGACACCTTTCTGCATTTTTGCCATCAATGTCCTGCTTACAGCAAGACTCAAGTTATGTGGTATAAAGATTCAGAGAGTCTTATGTCTAAACTGGTTAATTGTTAAACTTGCTTGTCCTGAAGCTGACACTTTTTCAAATAACATCAGTGCATATGTGATACTTGTCGTTTATCTGTCTCATTGGCTTTTCATAATTTGGACTTACATATATCTTATTAAAACATGTGTGAGGTCCAGAGAGGACAGAGTAAAGTTTACGCAGACCTGTGTGCCCCATCTGACTTCTGTGATCATAAATTTCACTTTAATAGCTTTTGATTGGATGTACTTGCGCTTTGTCTCCAGAGATTTACCCCAAAGCCTCCAAAACTTCATCACTCTTGAATTTGTCATCATCCGTCCAGTTATGTATCCTCTCATGTATGGATTTAATCTCACCAAAATACGAAACAGAATCTCGAGTTTAATTTATTTGAAAGGGAAATGATTTGAATTCAAAAATATTCAAAACAGATGCAGCAATATAAATACAAGTCTTTCTGAAGGCACTTGATTCAGAAACATTTAGTCATGTTTGCCTTGTCTAAGGCAAACATATATTTGGACTAGACTAATTTTACTAATATTCTTTGTTATATTTGTCATAATATTACATATATTTGTTATATATGTCATATTTGCTCAATCCAGCACGAACGTTAAATGAAAACAACATTTTTTTCATGTTTTTGACTAAGAATTTCATTTTAAGTACTGTTGTAAAATTCATCTATATACCATTCAGAAATCATCACAAATTGACATTTCATTACCTTGCCTTGCTGTGTCTTCATGTTCAAGGTAGATTAGCTGATATATGTGCAAGTTGATTAAACAGGTTTATTTCAAAGTGTTTTAGGTTTAAAGTAAACAAAATATTGTATGAAATATTCTGTTGTAAAGGGCTGGTTAGTGCAGGCATCCCTGTGTGTTACATCTCAGTTTATCACAAAGGTCAGTTAACAATGCTTAATCTTTCTTTTTTTTCAATAAACACGTTACATGTATAAATATAAGGATCAGTGTTATTAGGCTGTATTTTTTCAGTAGTATTTATTTATTTATACAGTGTTTTTTTTATTATTATTTTGGAAAAATAGTAATAGTAATTGAACTGTTACCTACTTTTATTTGGCTTTTTTTGTTGTTTCTAAATTTATATGTATATTTCTCTCTGTACATTAATTAATGACACCATAATTCTGAATTTTTTAAATCTGATCATATATCCCCATTGCTTGACATACTGTAGTATTTACTACTTTAAAAATTAAAGTTTTGTTTAGCATATCAAGCATAAAATTGTGCTGTTGTTGTTTTTTTGAAGTTTTTCAATCCCATAGCATAAAATTAAAAAAAAAAAAAAACAACAACAAAAAACAATGCAATAATAGTATTTTAACAGTAACTCCCTTCTCTTCTATTCCTTCCTCGCCTTAACTAGGAAGGAGGCTCTCTCAGCTGGTGTGTTTCTCCTGGCTAACACCTTTCTGCCTTTTCTCCATCAATGTCCTGCTAACATCAAGACTCAAGTTGTGTGATATAAACATTCAGAGAGTCTTGTATCTAAACTGGTTAATAATTAAACTTGCTTGTCCTGATGTTGACACCTTTAGAAAAAACATCAGTGCAAATGTAACACTTATTGTTTATCTGTGTCATTGGCTTTTTATAATTTGGACTTACATATATCTTATTAAAACATGTGCGAGGTCCAGAGAGGACAGGTTAATGTTTATGCAGACCTGTGTGCCCCACCTGATCTCTTTGATGACTTTCTTGTTTTTTCTTGATCCAGTGTACATGATATCTGGCTCTACACGTTTACCTCAAAGCCTCCAAAACTTCATCACTATTGAATTTCTCATCATCCCTCCAGTTATGAATCCTCTCATATATGGATTTAAACTCACCAAAATACGAAACAGGATATTGGGTTTATTTTATTTTAAAAGAACTTCAAAATTAAGACTTTCTTGTTCACCAAATAAAAATAGACCAAACTAAAATTTCAAAAATGTACATTATTATCTTGTACATGACAGCAAATGAAGGCATCATAACATTAACTATAAATGCACCAAGACAACCAAGTCTCAGTAAAAAGCATTATTGTTTACTTAAATTTGACCTTTAGACTATCAAAGATCTAAAGACAACTAACACATATTTTACCTTTTAAAAATTATTGTTTTTTGTTTTTTACATTTTTTCAGATGTAAACTAAAATGCATTTCCACTTCTGGTTTTAGGTTTAATCCAGGTCATCTTATCGTTTGAACTTAAGGTGTCATAATGCCATATCTCTAACACGTTCCATTAAGATGTAAATTGGTCAATTTATTGTCATTTACAGTAAATAGGTTTATGTTTCTCAAGTAACAGACTCATATTTATATCCTTTTTTCAAGCATAAAATGTCTGAGTCTCATGAGTGACGTGTTTACTGTGGCTCAAAGCTTAGCCAGTTTTTCGGGTGCCTCTGTAGTCTCGCTCATTGTACACTTATATCACAAGGCTAATTCAGAAAATGTAAATCAAATCAAATCAAATCACTTTTATTGTCACATCACATGTGCAGGTACATTGGTACAGCACATGTGAGTGAAATTCTTGTGTGCGAGCTTCACAAGCAACAGAGTTGTGCAAAATACAATAATGTAAACAAGCAAAATACAAGAATGGCTACATCTGAAACTAATAAATATATGTACAATATATAATAGTATATGCATTTTTGGATGTGTATACTAAATATTTTTCTACGTGTGTGTGTGTACACATATTTTACAAATTAAATAGAGTAAACAATAAATACAATATATAAAAATATACAAAGTTGAGACATGTGCAAAACAGTGGCATTACTGTACAGTATGGAGTGCATAATGTTAAAGTTCCAGTAGTGAAGCTGAGGTGTCTATGACGTGTTCAGCAGTCTGATGGCCTGGTGGAAGAAGCTGTCTCTCAGTCTGCTGGTACGGGACCGGATGCTGCAGAACCTCCTTCCTGATGGAAGTAGTCTGAACAGTTTATGGCTGGGGTGACTGGAGTCCTTGATGATCCTCCCCGCTTTCCTCAGGCAGCGCTTCCTGTAGATGTCTTGGAGGGAGGGAAGCTCACCTCCAATTATCCGTTCAGAGCACCGCACTACTCGCTGGAGAGCTTTGCAGTTGTAGGCGGTGCTGTTGCCATACCAGGTGGTGATGCATCCAGTGAGGATGCTCTCAATGGCACAGTGATAGAAGGTCCTGAGGATGTGGGGGCTCATGCCGAATCTTTTCAGTCTCCTGAGAAAGAAGAGGCGCTGCTGCGCCTTCTTCACTGTTTTGTTTGTGTGTACTGACCACGTAAGATCCTCAGCCAGATGTACACAAAGGAACTGGAAGCTGCTCACTCTCTCCACAGCAGCGCCGTTGATGGTGATGGGGGTGTGTACTTCTCTGCACCTCCGGAAGTCCACTATCAACTCCTTTGTCTTTGCGACGTTGAGGGTGAGATGGTTGTCTTGACACCAGTGGGTCAGGGCGCTGACCTCCTCCCTGTAAGCCGTCTCATCACCATTGGTGATAAGACCCACCACTGTAGTGTCGTCCGCAAACTTGACAATGATGTTGGAGTTGTTAGTGGCTGTGCAGTCGTAGGTGTAGAGTGAGTACAGGAGAGGGCTCAGTACACACCCCTGTGGAGCACCAGTGTTCAGTGTGACGGGGGATGAGGTGATGCTGCCCAGTCTGACCACTTGGCGTCTGTCAGACAGGAAGCTAAGGATCCAGCTGCAGAGGGAGCTACTCAGTCCTAGATCCTGCAGTTTCCTGTCCAGCTTCGAGGGAACGATGGTATTGAATGCTGAGCTGTAATCTACAAACAGCATTCTCACATACGTGTCTCTCTTCTCCAGGTGTGACAGGGCAGTGTGTAGTGTCAGGGCTATGGCATCATCAGTGGACCGGTTGTGGCGGTATGCGAACTGTAGAGGGTCCAGTGAGTCGGGTAGTGCAGAGCAGATGAAGTCCCTGACCAGCTTCTCGAAGCATTTGCTCACGATGGGGGTCAGGGCTACAGGTCGCCAGTCGTTCAGTGAGGAGATGGTGGAGGATTTGGGTACAGGGACGACGGTGGCCATTTTGAAGCAGGCTGGGACTACAGACAGAGAGAGGGAAAGGTTGAAGATGTGCGTGAACACTCCAGCCAGCTGAGCCGCGCATGACTTGAGGACGCGGCCGGGAATCCCGTCCGGACCTGTAGCTTTGCGTGCATTCACCTTCCTGAAGCACTTCCGCACATCCTCCTCAGACACAGTGTGCGCACTGATGTCATCCGTGGTGCGCACACTGTCCGGTCTCATGGTGTTCGCTGTGTCGAATCTAGCGTAGAATACGTTTAGATCCTCACACAGAGAGGCCGTGGTCTGCGGTGTGCTGGTTTTCCCTCTAAAGTCTGTGATCGTGTTTAGTCTCTGCCACATACTCCGAGAGTTGTCAAACTGTTGTTCCACCCTGTCCCTGTACTCACGTTTGGCTGCTTTGATCGTCTGCCGGAGTTGGTAATGTGCGTGTTTGTAGTCCGATGTGTTCGCGGAGGCAAAGGCGGTGCTCCGTGCCGTGCGAACATCTCCGTTAATCCAGGGTTTTTGATTTGGGAAGGATTTAACTGTTCTGGATGGGACGACATCTTCCACGCATTTCCTGATAAATCCGCAGACTGAGTCTGTGTACTCATCAATGTCCCTAGCAGCCACGTGAAACATTTCCCAGTCCGCGTGATCAAAACAGTCCCGCAGCGCAGACTCTGATTGGTCCGTCCAACAGTGCACCGCCCTCCGGGTTGGAGCTTCCTGTTTCAGCTTCTGCCTGTAGGCGGGCAGGAGCAGGATGGAGCGGTGATCTGATTGGCAGAATGGGGCGTGGGGGAGGGCTTTGTACGCATCCCGGAAAGAGGTGTAGCAGTGGTCAAGTAGCTGGTCTCCATGAGTGTTAAAATGGATGTGTTGGTGGAGTTTGGGTGAGACTTTCTTCAGGTTTCCCTTATTAAAGTCTCCGGCTGTGATAAACGCTGCCTCTGGGTGTGCGGTTTCCTCGCTGCTGATCGCGCTGTACAGTTCCCTGAGTGCTCGGTCAGTGTCGGCTTGTGGGGGAATGTAAACAGGCGTAATAATCACTGCTGTAAATTCCCTCGGTAGCCAGAATGGCCGGCACTTAATCATCAGGTACTCCAGGTCCGGTGAGCAGAAGGATTTGACCGGGTGCACGTTCGCATAATCACACCAGCTGTTGTTGATCATGAAACATACACCACCGCCTCTGCTTTTCCCAGTAAGATCCTGTGACCTGTCCGCGCGGTGCACAGAGAACCCCGGCAGTTGTATTGCGGAGTCCGGTACTTTGTCCGATAGCCAGGTTTCTGTGAGGCAGATCACGCAGCAGTCCCGCATATCTCGCTGGAATGAGATCCGTGCCCGAAGCTCGCACAGCTTGTTCTCCAGAGACTGCACATTAGCCAGTAATAAACTGGGTAACGGTGGTCTGTTAGTGCGCCGTCTCAGTCGAACCAGAACGCCAGATCTTCTCCCTCTGCGTCGGCGTTTGCGGCCTCCAGGGCCAGAGAACAAAGGCGTCTCAGGTGAGATGAATGGGGGGTCTGCAAACGGAGCGTCCGTGTTGCAAAACTTGAACTACGGAAAGTTATAAGAAAGACCGTCTTTTATGTCCAGTAAGGTTTGTCGGTCGTACACAAGGAGACATGTGCTACTCGCGAAAAAATGAAGGAAAAGTAAAATTAAACACAGAAAAAAGCTGTTGCTTGGGGGAGCTCGCGACGAGGCTGCCATACTCGGCGCCATCTTGACTCAAAAAAAAAAAAAAAAAAACCTGACATGATGTCTATATTTAACAGAATATCAGTTTCACAGTTTGCAAATTAATTCAAAGACAGGGGAAGAAAGAAGTGATTGCTTAGTAGGTTATAGATTCATGCTGCTTTAAAACTACCTTTTTTCCACAGAGCTGCTGTTAAAAAATAAAGGCCTGACAGTCAAGGCTGGACTGGGACAAAAAATCGGCCCGGGCATTTTGACTAGAGACCGGCCCACCAGGATAAAGATTGAAAATGTGACGTCATTCAGGGGTAAAACCGCAAAGGATTCTGGGAACTTGTGGCAAGCGGTACTAGCGCACGCAGGCTTTCAATTGAACTCAGTTACACAGCGATAAAAAGAAACACAAAAAATGGCAAGAAGCTGTTGTATTATTAACTGCAATAGCCGGTCGCATGACAGCCACGGGAAGCCGATCGTTTTTGTTTTTTTTTATCGGATTACATCGTTGAAGAGAAATTTTTTAAGCCATGTTTCCGAAGTAAGAGCCGACGGATGGTCTGGATATACCAAATATAACATCCCAGAACACTCCAGCTCACATGTTAGTCTGCTCCAAGCATTCCCACAAAGGTCAGAGTTTTGTAGTAGTTAATACGTCATTTTTCTTAACATAATTGGTGATATAGGTTACAAGCAAGTCTGGCGCTGAACAGAAATTGTCGCTCTATGCTCCTTTATTTATTGTGCATAAATAGTGAATTGTCCTGACACAATATTGCGTTTCGCTTCTGTTATTATGGTACATTGACAAAAACATATACTTTTATTCACAGGATAAAAAAGTTGTTTTGTATCACTAACTGTCCAGTGCGATTACAGCATACAATATTATTGCCACTACTAATTAATTACCGTTGAGCTCAAAGGTTATATTAATAAACGGTTAACGAATGTGTATTAATGACGACGATTTGTGAGACTGGTAAACTTACCTTTGGTCTGTCGTTCTACACGGTGCGTTTCAAGGTCCTGTACCCATCCATCGGTAAACTGTACCTGGGCTTGTTGCAGTGACATGAAGTTACTAAACTTCATGAGTGTATGCACTCACTCCAAGAACCGTATAATTATAAATCTGCGCGTGGTGAAAGTTGGGCAGCACGCTAACGTATTTTGTCCCTCTGCGTGCTCGTAAGGGTCTGACCCTTTCACTCCTTTGATTTTTTCCTCGTATCTTTTCTTTGTCTTTTCGTCGAGTCTGTCTTTGTACGGACCGGCATTGTTCTCCTTTTGTTTTGTACATTCCTTTTTTGTGCGGCAAAGAAAAAACAAGAAGGTATTGGAACCGGAGAATGAACGTTTTGCGGTGCTGCAAATGCTTGCATTTGATGCGGTACTTGGATTGTTTTGCCACTAATTCCCGGCATGCAATGCGCGAAAATCACGTGATTGCTAAACAAGGGGGCGGGTGCATTCGGCCTCCTCGGCTGTAATTGGTCCAGCCCAGAGTCGATCATGACCAATTGGCCAATCCAACACCTTTCATTATATATACCCTTCCTAAAAAAAAAAAAATCGCGAGCGGCCCACCGGGCAAGTGCCCGGTATGCCCGATGGCCAGTCCAGCTATGCTGACAGTACTATATACACAGCAAGTGTGTTTTTGTTTATGAGTTGGCACCACAGATTGTGCAAGGTTCATGTTAGCACAGAATTCTGGGCCCTATGTATAAATAGTCTCTATATATGTGACACAATGTAATGTGTGGAAGGAAGAGAGGACTCAAACTCAGGACTAGCAGGCTGGTGAAGGATGTGGATGATGTTTGTTGTGAAGCCAGGATGAACAGAACATGAGAAGACGGACTGACTATACCAATTGAATAAATGAATGAAGGAGTGAGGGAGTGAGTGAATTAATAAATTAATGGTTGGCTGGCTGACCGGTGTAGGAGTGTTTAGCTTATTTTAGAGTTTAGAAATGTGTTAACATAGAATGTAGAACTATTGTAGAGATACTGACACTGCCGTCAATATAATAAAGGCCTCACTGTGTCGTGAACTTAGGAGTAGATTGTAGGAGACCCCTCCCCCACTTCAACTGTGAAAGTAAAACAGAGAGGAGTTAATGCTGAGTGGAAATTCCCCAGAGAATGTTTGGGTGGGGGTCTCAACATTTGTAACTGGATAACTGTGGTCTGGAAGGGACATGGTTTTATGACCTAGGGAGTCACCTACACCCACAGTGTTTTAACTGTCACGCACACACATCCACATGCACACTCACTCATGTGCACTCAGACATCCACACGCACACTCACTCATGTGCACTCACACATACACACAGGTATGCGTACACAGTCACACACGAGCACTCACATAGACACGTGGGAACGCGCACATGTAGGCATTCATGTGCTCGTGCACATAGACAAAGACACAGAGTTTGCAGCACACCGTGGGGGGTTTTATGATAGGGTCGCCCCTACAAAACTGTGTTTCACAGACAAAGGAGTGAAGATTTCTTGCAGAGGGACACACGGGCCTCGTCTTCCCTTCTAGAAATGCATGCTTGAAGATGAATAAAGATGAATAAAGGTTTTGTGAAATGACTACTGAGTTCCGGTGGCGTCTCTGGAAGTTTCGATTAATAAAAGAACCGGGGTAAAACTGATTTCATAACACTGGATGGACTGAACTGAAAACACACATGAGGAATGGACGGAATGACAAGACTGGGAACTGAGGGCTTAAATACACAGTGTGGAGTTGTGATATGATGTGATAACATTAGGTTGCTGCATTATAATTTGAATGTATAATATTGTTGTCAGGCCTCTGTGTAACTGTAGGAGAAAAATAGTTTGATAGAAACAGCATTAGAATAGAATAGAATAATCCTTTAATTGTCCCACAGGGGGAAATTTGGTTGTAACAGCAGCCAGAAAGACACATATAGAAACAAACAGGACACAGAACAGAAACATACACTCATCCCTGCTGGACAACATCTCCCACCCCATGCAGGAGACTGTGACAGCACTGAGCAGCTCCTTCAGTGGCAGGCTGCGGCACACACGGTGTGGGACGGAGAGATTTCGCAGGTCTTTCCTCCTCACTGCTGTCAGACTCCACAACAAAGACTTTAACTGATCAAACACACACATCCACACACACTGAGTGCAATACTCTTTTTCTGACAAAGTTGTATTTTTACTCAGTTGTATAAAGCATTTGCATTCTATTTCTATCCTATTGTATATTTTATTCTATTTATTGTACTGTATATAGTATTTTATTTTATTCTATAATTAATGGGAGGTGAAGAGGGACAGCAGACATTAGTCAGGTACAGACGCAGCAGCTCAGTGCTCTGTTATGTTGTTATTTTAAAAAGGTAGATGTGCCCTCTGATCATGGATAATCAGTCTAATGAAAGAAGTTTCATTCTGTCAGGATTTAATGAGACGATGAATTTCACAGTACCCCTCTTCTCAGTTACTTTACTGTATTACTGTGTGATTTTGTTCTTCAATATTTCTCTTGTGCTGCTCATTGTCTTCGATGAAAGCCTCCATGAACCTATGTACATTTTACTGAGTAGCCTTTGCATTAATGCCCTTTATGGAACCACAGGTTTCTACCCAAAATTCCTTTCAGATTTACTGTCGTCTTCTCACAGAATCTCCTATGAAGGGTGCCTTTTACAAGCTTTTGTCATGTATTCATTTGCTTGTTGTGATTTGTCTATTTTAACTGTCATGGCCTTTGACAGGTATCTGGCTATATGTCGACCTCTGCACTACCACTCTTTCATGACTAAGAGGAGGCTTTCACAGCTGGTGTGTTTCTCCTGGCTGACACCTTTCTGTGTTTTTGCCATTAATGTCCTGCTTACAGCAAGACTCAAGTTATGTGGTATAAAGATTCAGAGAGTCTTATGTCTAAACTGGTTAATTGTTCAACTTGCTTGTCCTGAAGCTGACACTTTTTCAAATAACATCAGTGCATATGTGATAATTGTCATTTATCTGTCTCATTGGCTTTTCATAATTTGGACTTACATATATATTATTAAAACATGTGTGAGGTCCAGAGAGGACAGAGTAAAGTTTACGCAGACCTGTGTGCCCCATCTGACTTCTGTGATCATAAATGCCACTGTACTGGCTTTTGATGCGATGTACTTGCGCTTTGGCTCCAGAGATTTATCCCAAAGCCTCAAAAACTTCATCGCTCTTGAATTTCTCATCATCCCTCCAGTTATGAATCCTCTCATGTATGGATTTAAACTCACCAAAATACGAAACAGAATCTTGAGTTTAATTTATTTGAAAGGGAAATGATTTCCATTAAGGTTAGATTTCCTTTTTTAAAATAATTCAAAAATATTCAAAACAGATGCAGCAATATAAATACAAGTCTTTCTGAAGGCACTTGATTCAGAAACATTTAGTCATGTTTGCCTTGTCTAAGGCAAACATATATTTGGACTAGACTAATTTTACTAATATTCTTTGTTATATTTGTCATAATATGACACATATTTGTCATATATGACATATTTGCTCAATCCAGCACGAATGTTAAATGAAAACAACATTTTTTTCATGTTTTTGACTAAGAATTTCATTTTAAAAAGGATTCTGCATGAGTTTTTAAGTACTGTTGTAAAATTCATCTATATACCATTCAGAAATCATCACAAATTGACTTTTCATTTCTTTGCCTTGCTGTGTCTTGATGTTCAAGGTATATTAGCTGATATATGTGCAAGTTGATTAAACAGGTTTATTTCAAAGTGTTTTAGGTTTAAAGTAAACAAAATATTGTATGAAATATTCTGTTGTAAAGGGCTGGTTAGTGCAGGCATCCCTGTGTGTTACATCTCAGTTTATCACAAAGGTCAGTTAACAATGCTTAATCTTTCTTTTTTTCAATAAACACGTTACATGTATAAATATAAGGATCAGTGTTATTAGGTTGTATTTTTTCAGTAGTATTTATGTATTTATATAGGGTTTTTTATTATTATTATTTTGGAAAAATAGTAATAGTAATTGAACTGTTACCTACTTTTATTTGGCATTTTTTTTGTTTTTAAATTTATATGTAAATTTCTGTCTGTACATTAATTAATGACACCATAATTCTGAATTTTTTAAATCTGATCAAATATCCCCATTGCTTGACATACTGTAGTATTTACTACTTTAAAAATTAAAGTTTTGTTTAGCATATCAAGCATAAAATTGTGCTGTTGTTTTTTGAAGTTTTTCAATCCCATAGCATAAAAAAAACAAAAACAAAAAACAATGCAATAATAGTATTTCAACAGTAACTCCCTTCTCTTCTACTCCTTCCTCGCCTTAACTAGGAAGGAGGCTCTCTCAGCTGGTGTGTTTCTCCTGGCTAACACCTTTCTGCCTTTTCTCCATCAATGTCCTGCTAACATCAAGACTCAAGTTGTGTGATGTAAACATTCAGAGAGTCTTGTATCTAAACTGGTTAATAATTAAACTTGCTTGTCCTGATGTTGACACCTTTAGAAAAAACATCAGTGCAAATGTAACACTTATTGTTTATCTGTGTCATTGGCTTTTTAGAATTTGGATTTGGATAAAAGAACTTCAAAATTAAGAGTTTCTTGTTCACCAAATAAAAAAAGGGAAAAATAAAATTTCAAAAATGTACATTATTCTCTTGTACATGACAGCAAATGAAGGCATCATAACATTAACTATAAATGCACCAAGACAACCAAGTCTCAGTAAAAAGCATTATTGTTTACTTAAATTTGACCTTTAGACTATCAAAGATCTAAAGACAACTAACACATATTTTACCTTTTAAAAATGTATTATTATTGTTTTTTGTTTTTTACATTTTTTCAGATGTAAACTAAAATGCATTTCCACTTCTGGTTTTAGGTTTAATCCAGGTCATCTTATCGTTTGAACTTGAGGTGTCATAATGCCATATCTCTAACACGTTCCATTGAGATGTAAATTGGTCAATTTATTGTCATTTACAGTAAATAGGTTTTTGTTTCTCAAATAACAGACTCATATTTATATCCTTTTTTCAAGCATAAAATGTTTGAGTCTCATGAGTGACGTGTTTACTGTGGCTCAAAGTTTAGCCAGTTTTTCGGGTGCCTCTGTAGTCTCGCTCATTGTACACTTATATCACAAGGCTAATTCAGAAAATATAACTGACATGATGATGTCTATATTTAACAGAATATCAGTTTCACAGTTTGCAAATTAATTCAAAGACAGGGGAAGAAAGAAGTGATTGCTTAGTAGGTTATAGATTCATGCTGCTTTAAAACTACCTTCTTTCCACAGAGCTGCTGTTAAAAAATAAAGGCCTGACAGTACTATATACTAGAGATGGACCGATCCGATATTACGTATCGGTATCGGTCCGATACTGACCTAAATTACTGGATCGGATATCGGAGAAAAATAAAAAATGTAATCCGATCCATTAAATATCACGAAAGCACCTCACAAAACTTGCAACACGCCGTAACTCACCTCAGAACGTTAGCACGTCGGAGCAGTATGCATCACGTGATAGAGCGGCTGTGGCATGTGGGACCTGTCGGTGGTCTGGATAGCATGTGGAGCTTCGCTAGCAACCTGGCATTTCATCTCCGACAAAGTTATCCCCGAGAGAAGTAAAGCAAGTGTGTAAGTCCATCTCTGAATGTTCGTAAAGCATTCCTGCGTTAAGCTTAACGAGCGACTGCCTCTCGCTCTCCGGCTGCTACTTCAATCGTGAAACTGCTTAAATGATCAGCTGATCGGCTTTTCTGTCGCGAGTCCGTCTTTGTTTTTGGCCCACTTTGCACCAGAAAGAGGAAACCAGCGGCTGAACAACAGCAGCACGTTTAAGCTTGATAAGCTGTTGTTAGAATGTATTTAATATTACTTTCTACACCAGGATCTTTTTCTACGTAGCTGACGCTGGTAACTGTGCAGGGGCGGATCTAGCAAAGTTTAGCCAGGGGGGCCGATAGGGCATTAACTGGGAAAAGGGGGCACAAAGACATACTTTTCTTTCTTATTCTCATTTAAAATGTCTAGCTTTTAATAAATAATTATCTGACACACAAAGTTTTAATTTGATGTAAAATGAATAGAAGTCAATTACTGTATATAGTGACTATTAAGTCTAATATATATACCCTAGTAAGCTATAGTACTTTTTCCTTTGGGAAGGTACCATCTGTGCAGTCTGCAATTTTGTTGAAGAAAGATGTTGAATCTATTTAATATTTCTTGAAAAATAATTGATTTCTGTGCTTTTTTTTTCACACTGCATCAAATTAAGGTTGATTACGTCGATTAAGCATCATGAGGTGGAGTGTGAGGGGTGGTTCCCTATTTTTTATTTATTTATTTTTGTTGTTGCTGGGAGTTGGAACCCTATTAGTTAGGTTGCTTAATATTTACGCTAAGTACTCTTTAAAATACCAGAATAGGGAGGATGGTGTAGGTTTAAGTTTATTAGATTGATCAGTATTGCTGAACTATGAAATATTTTTTTTGTATACAGGTATAACAGAATAGCTTTAGTGTAGTTGTTGTTTTAAACTTGAGTATGAACTTGCAGACTTGCAAAATGCAGCAAGATATTTTAAAAAACAGTTTTGTTGATTAAAAAACACTATATCGGATTCATATCGGTATCGGCAGATATCCAAATTTATGATATCGGTATCGGTATCGGACATAAAAAAGTGGTATCGTGCCATCTCTACTATATACACAGCAAGTGTGTTTTTGTTTATGAGTTGGCACCACAGATTGTACAAGGTTCAGGGATGTTAGCACAGAATTCTGGGCCCTATGTATAAACAGTCTCTATATATGTGACACAATGTGATGCGTGGAAGGAAGAGAGGACTCAAACACAGGACTCGCAGGCTGGTGAAGGATGTGGATGATGTTTGTTGTGAAGCCAGGATGAACAGAACATGAGAAGACGGACTGACTATACCAATTGAATAAATGAATGAATGAGTGAGGGAGTGAGTGAATTAATAAATTAATGGTTGGCTGGCTGACTGGATGGACTGAACTGAAAACACACATGAGGAATGGACGGAATGACAAGACTGGGAACTGAGGGCTTAAATACACAGTGTGGAGTTGTGATATGATGTGATAACATTAGGTGGCTGCATTATAATGTGAATGTATAATATTGTTGTCAGGCCTCTGTGTAACTGTAGGAGAAAAATAGTTTGATAGAAACAGCATTAGAATAGAATAGAATAATCCTTTAATTGTCCCACAAGGGGAAATTTGGTTGTAACAGCAGCCAGAAAGACACATATAGAAACAAACAGGACACAGAACAGAAACATACACTTATCCCTGCTGGACAACCTCTCCCACCCCATGCAGGAGACTGTGACAGCACTGAGCAGCTCCTTCAGTGGCAGGCTGCGGCACACACGGTGTGGGACGGAGAGATTTCGCAGGTCTTTCCTCCTCACTGCTGTCAGACTCCACAACAAAGACTTTAACTGATCAAACACACACATCCACACACTCTGAGTGCAATACTCTTTTTCTGACAAAGTTGTATTTTTACTCAGTTGTATAAAGCATTTGCATTCTATTTCTATCCTATTGTATATTTTATTCTATTTATTGTACTGTATATAGTATTTTATTTTATTCTATAATTAATGGGAGGTGAAGAGGGACAGCAGACATTAGTCAGGTACAGACGCAGCAGCTCAGTGCTCTGTTATGTTGTTATTTTAAAAAGGTAGATGTGCCCTCTGATCATGGATAATCAGTCTAATGAAAGAAGTTTCATTCTGTCAGGATTTAATGAGATAATGAATTTCACAGTACCCCTCTTCTCAGTTACTTTACTGTATTACTGTGTGATTTTGTTCTTCAATATTTCTCTTGTGCTGCTCATTGTCTTGGATGAAAGCCTCCATGAACCTATGTACATTTTACTGAGCAGCTTCTGCATTAATGCACTTTATGGAACCACAGGTTTCTACCCAAAATTCCTTTCAGATTTACTGTCGTCTTCTCACAGAATCTCCTATGAAGGGTGCCTTTTACAAGGTTTTATCATGTATTCATTTGCTTGCTGTGATTTGTCTATTTTAACTGTCATGGCCTTTGACAGGTATCTGGCTATATGTCGACCTCTGCACTACCACTCTTTCATGACTAAGAGGAGGCTTTCACAGCTGGTGTGTTTCTCCTGGCTGACACCTTTCTGTGTTTTTGCCATTAATGTCCTGCTTACAGCAAGACTCAAGTTATGTGGTATAAACATTCAGAGAGCCTTATGTCTAAACTGGTTAATTGTTCAACTTGCTTGTCCTGAAGCTGACACTTTTTCAAATAACATCAGTGCATATGTGATACTTGTCATTTATCTGTCTCATTGGCTTTTCATAATTTGGACTTACATATATATTATTAAAACATGTGTGAGGTCCAGAGAGGACAGAGTAAAGTTTACGCAGACCTGTGTGCCCCATCTGACTTCTGTGATCATAAATTTCACTGTACTGGCTTTTGATTCGATGTACTTGCGCTTTGGCTCCAGAGATTTACCCCAAAGCCTCAAAAACTTCATCGCTCTTGAATTTCTCATCATCCCTCCAGTTATGAATCCTCTCATGTATGGATTTAAACTCACCAAAATACGAAACAGAATCTTGAGTTTAATTTATTTGAAAAGGAAATGATTTGAATTCAAAAATATTCAAAACAGATGCAGCAATATAAATACAAGTCTTTCTGAAGGCACTTGATTCAGAAACATTTAGTCATGTTTGCCTTGTCTAAGGAAAAAGGATTCTGCATGAGTTTTTAAGTACTGTTGTAAAATTCATCTATATACCATTCAGAAATCATCACAAATTGATATTTCATTTCTTTGCCTTGCTGTGTCTTGATGTTCAAGGTATATTAGCTGATATATGTGCAAGTTGATTAAACAGGTTTATTTCAAAGTGTTTTAGGTTTAAAGTAAACAAAATATTGTATGAAATATTCTGTTGTAAAGGGCTGGTTAGTGCAGGAATCCCTGTGTGTTACATCTCAGTTTATCACAAAGGTCAGTTAACAACGCTTAATGGTTCTTTCTTTTTTTTCCCTATAAACACGTTCCATATATAAATATAAGGATCAGTGTTATTAGGTTGTATTTTTTCAGTAGTATTTATTTATTTATATATAAAAGGTTTTTTTTATTTTATTTTGGAAAAATAGTAATTGAACTGTTACCTACTTTTATTTTGCATTTTTTTTGTTTTTAAATTTATATGTAAATTTCTCTCTGTACATTAATTAATGACACCATAATTCTGTACTTTTTGAAATCTGATCATATATCCCCATTGCTTGACATACTGTAGTATTTACTACTTTAAGAATTAAAGTTTTGTTTAGCATATCAAGCATAAAATTGTGCTGTTGTTGTTTTTTGAAGTTTTTCAATCCCATAGCATAAAAAAAAAAACCCAACAAAAAACAATGCAATAATAGTATTTTAACAGTAACTCCCTTCTCTTCTACTCCTTCCTCGCCTTAACTAGGAAGGAGGCTCTCTCAGCTGGTGTGTTTCTCCAGGCTAACACCTTTCTGCTTTTTCTCCATCAATGTCCTGCTAACATCAAGTTGTGTGATATAAACATTCTGTCACGGCTGTCGAGGCGAGCCATGTGGTATTGACGGGAGAAAGGACCCAAATCGCAGGCAGTAGATGATAATGCTGGTGATGTTATATTTACACAGTGGTGAGATGACAAAACAGGCAAGAGGGAAGACAAAACTAAAGACCTAAACTGGGAAAGCTAAATGACAAACCTGAGAGGGTACCAGAATGGGGTGAGAGGCAGAGAGACACTGACGAGGGACAGGACACCGTGGACCACAGAGTAACGCAGACTGACACGGCGTAACGCAGACGAACCGGCAACAGGCAGGAGAACACACAGGGCTTAAATACACACACCAGTAATCAGGGGATGAGAGACAGAAGGGCAACACAGCTGGGAGAAATCAGAGCTGACGGGACAGAGGAAACGTAAACTGAACACACTCACATCAGACAGAGACCTTCACAATAAGACAGGAAACTCAGACACGGAACCAAACAAGACACAGAACTAAACAGACAGATTCGCAAACAGACGGGGTGACACCATAGACAGACAGACCGAATATAACACATAGAACTCGAACAATAATAATCATCATAATAATAAACTAAAAGCGCTGGGTCACCGACCCAGGACCATGACAGTACCCCCCCTCAAGGGCTGGCACCAGACAGCCCAACACAAGAAAACGAAAGAAAAACACAAAAACCGCCCAAAACAGAAAACAACCCGAACAGGGCGGGCAGCGGGGGTCCAGGAAGGAGGGCTCGAAACAAAACACCGAAGCACAAGAAAGCCCCAAAACAAAAGAGGAGTCCAAAAAAGAACAGTTCAGGGGGCCGGCCGTGCGGACGGCAACGGCGGCGACGTGGAAACAGTTCAGGGGGCCGGCCATGCGGACGGCAGCGGCGGCGATCCGGGGGCCGGGCTGCCGAAGGCAGCGGTGGCGACTCAGGCGAAAGGGGTCCAGGGGCCGGCCGTGCGGAAGGCAGCGGAAGGCAGCGGAAGGCAGCGGAAGGCAGCGGCGGCGATTCAGGCGAAGGGGGTCTGGGGGCCGCCTACGATGGAGATGACGCCCGACCAGTGGCCTGGAAGGCGGCCAATAAACCACAGACCCAGACGAGGCTGGACCAGGCGACGCCGAAGGCGAAGACACGGAGGCTGGGCCAGACGAGGATGAAGCAGCTGAAGCGGAGGCTGGGCCAGACGAAGGCGAAGCGGAGGCTGGGCCAGACGAGGATGAAGCAGCTGAAGCGGAGGATGAAGCCGGAGCTGGCGACGCTGACGATGCTCCTCGGGCCCCCCAGCTGACGAGGCAGGAGGCTGGACGGGCTCCTCGGGCCCTCCAGCTGACGAGGCAGGAGGTTGGATGGGCTCCTCGGGCCCTCCAGCGAGAACAGTCTCAGGACCAGTGGGCACAGGGACCTCTGGCAGGCACAGAACAGAACCAGCAGGTGCACGGGCCCCTGGCAGGCACAGAACAGAACCAGCAGGTGCACGGGCCTCTGGCAGGCACAGAACAGGACCAGCAGGTGCACGGGCCCCTGGCAGGGACAGAACAGAACCAGCAGGCACACGGGCCCCTGGCAGGCACAGAACAGGACCAGCAGGCGCATGGGCCTCTGGCAGGCACATAGCAGGCTGCAGCTGCACAGAGCATTGACTCTGCTCAGGCAGCAACAGCCGGGTGCAGTCCTCAGCTGGCTTCTTAACCTCCAGGGGTCCAGAGTCAGCTGGGGGCTGAAACCCAGCCTCAATGGAGGCCCTGGAGTGCATCTCAGTCTCAGAACTGGCCAGCCTTTGAGGAATGTTGACATTATTAGATTTGTCTCTCTGCTTGGAATGGATGGGCGAAGAACAGTGTTTTTCAGGTTGAATTGACTTGTATTGTTGTACAGGTGGAGAAACTGACACAGGATGCAGGGCTGGTGGCTGCTGAACAGGAGGCTGAACTGAAGGTGACTGACATAATGGTTGTGATGACAATGGTGGTGGAGTGGGAGACTGAATGGATGATAAGGCTGATGATTCTTCTGCCAACTGGGCTACTGACTGGGCTAGGGATTGCAACATAGTTTGCAGTAAGTCTGGCTGTGACTGTAACTGAGCTATGGGTGGTGAGGCTGAATGTGGTGGAGGTGGCGACTGAGCTTCTGGCCGGGCGGCTAACCGAGCTTCTAGTAGATAGTCTTTTTTATTTTCAGATTCCGGATTAAAAGTCCTGGTTAGCATAACACAGGACTCGGAAGAGGCAGAATGAAAGCAGTCCTTTAAATCCTCAGAGCATGTGTTAACGGACCTTGGAGTATCTGACAAAGAATTAACCGTTTCTGAATTAATCTTTTCACATTTGAATAAACCTGAGTTGACTGGCATTGAATTACTAGACTCAGGATCAACTGACAGAGTGGTCATGAATGCAAGCTCAGATGGAACAGAAAAAACACTGACTCACAGAATCTGCCGGTAACTGACGGCCGCGTGGACGTCGTTTCCACCTGGGAGAAGGGGCAAGAGCGGCAGGGGAAGCGGGCGGTGATATGAGCCAGCTCTGAAGTGGCTGCTCCTGCTGTGGGGTGGATAGGCTGGGTGGAATGAGGATGATTCCCAGTGCTTTGTAAAAAGCCTGGGCTGGTGTGAGCTGGCCACTGGGGGGCTGCATGTAAATGAAACAGTCACTCTCACTGACCCCGAGGGCTTGCTTGGCGAGCGAAGGATGACGGCGGCGTGACCGCCGTTTTGCCCGGAAGGAGGGAGAAGCCGACTGAACGGGCGGCATTTTGTCCGGCTGAGAGTCCTCTGGTGGACTGGGGAGAGGATCTTCCAGTAAGCCAGGCAGGTAAGCTGTCGCAGTTGGGGGGTGAAGATGAAGTGTGTTGAGAATGAAGTCCTGTACGAGTGGGTGAAGTGAATCCAGCAGCCAGGGGTGATTGGAAACTAGCCGCTGTAGTCGGGCCTCCAGAGCATGACGAAGTTTGTCCCCCTCATGCTCTAGCCACAGATTAGTCCATCTTGAAACTGAATCGGTTAATTCCTCCCGAACCTCCTTGGAAGGTGCAAATGCCGCTGGGTCCATGTTTGGCCGGTTCGTACTGTCACGGCTGCCGAGGCGAGCCGTGTGGTATTGACGGGAGAAAGGACCCAAATCGCAGGCAGTAGATGATAATGCTGGTGATGTTATATTTACACAGTGGTGAGATGACAAAACAGGCAAGAGGGAAGACAAAACTAAAGACCTAAACTGGGAAAGCTAAATGACAAACCTGAGAGGGTACCAGAATGGGGTGAGAGGCAGAGAGACACGGACGAGGAACAGGACACCATGGACCACAGAGTAACGCAGACTGACACGGCGTAACGCAGACGAACCAGCAACAGGCAGGAGAACACACAGGGCTTAAATACACACACCAGTAATCAGGGGATGAGAGACAGAAGGGCAACACAGCTGGGAGAAATCAGAGCTGACGGGACAGAGGAAACGTAAACTGAACACACTCACATCAGACAGAGACCTTCACAATAAGACAGGAAAATCAGACACAGGGAACCAAACAAGACACAGAACTAAACAGACAGATTCGCATAAAGACGGGGTGACACCATAGACAGACAGAGACACAGACCGGATATAACACATAGAACTCGAACAATAATCATCATCATAATAAACTGAAAGCGCTGGGTCACCGACCCAGGACCATGACACATTCAGAGAGTCTTGTATCTAAACTGGTTAATAATTAAACTTGCTTGTCCTGATGTTGACACCTTTAGAAAAAACATCAGTGCAAATGTAACACTTATTGTTTATCTGTGTCATTGGCTTTTTATAATTTGGACTTACATATATCTTATTAAAACATGTGTGAGGTCCAGAGAGGACAGGTTAAAGTTTACGTAGACCTGTGTGCCCCACCTGATCTCTTTGATGACTTTCCTGTTTTTTCTTGATCCAGTGTACATGATATCTGGCTCTACACGTTTACCTCAAAGCCTCCAAAACTTCATCACTATTGAATTTCTCATCATCCGTCCAGTTATGAATCCTCTCATATATGGATTTAAACTCACCAAAATACGAAACAGGATATTGGGTTTATTTTATTTTAAAAGAACTTCAAAATTAAGAGCTCCTTGTTCACCAAATAAAAATGGAGCAAAATAAAATTTCAAAAATGTACATTATTCTCTTGTACATGACAGCAAATGAAGGCCTCATAACATTAACTATAAATGCACCAAGACAACCAAGTCTCAGTAAAAAGCATTATTGTTTACTTAAATTTGACCTTTAGACTATCAAAGATCTAAAGACAACTAACACATATTTTACCTTTTAAAAATTTATCATTATTGTTTTTTGTTTTTTACATTTTTTCAGATGTAAACTAAAATGCATTTCCACTTCTGGTTTTAGGTTTAATCCAGGTCATCTTATCGTTTGAACTTAAGGTGTCATAATGCCATATCTCTAACACGTTCCATTAAGATGTAAATTGGTCAATTTATTGTCATTTACAGTAAATAGGTTTTTGTTTCTCAAGTAACAGACTCATATTTATATCCTTTTTTCAAGCATAAAATGTTTGAGTCTCAAGAGTGACGTGTTTACTGTGGCTCAAAGTTTAGCCAGTTTTTCGGGTGCCTCTGTAGTCTCGCTCATTGTACACTTATATCACAAGGCTAATTCAGAAAATATTACTAACATGATGATGTCTATATTTAACAGAATATCAGTTTCACAGTTTGCAAATTAATTCAAAGACAGGGGAAGAAAGAAGTGATTGCTTAGTAGGTTATAGATTCATGCTGCTTTAAAACTACCTTCTTTCCACAGAGCTGCTGTTAAAAAATAAAGGCCTGACAGTACTATATACACAGCAAGTGTGTTTTTGTTTATGAGTTGGCACCACACATTGTACAAGGTTCATGTTAGCACAGAATCCTGGGCCCTATGTATAAACAGTCTCTATATATGTGACACAATGTGATGTGTGGAAGGAAGAGAGGACTCAAACTCAGGACTAGCAGGCTGGTGAAGGATGTGGATGATGTTTGTTGTGAAGCCAGGATGAACAGAACATGAGAAGACGGACTGACTATACCAATTGAATAAATGAATGAATGAGTGAGGAAGTGAGTGAATTAATAAATTAATGGTTGGCTGGCTGACTGGATGGACTGAACTGAAAACACACATGAGGAATGGACGGAATGACAAGACTGGGAACTGAGGGCTTAGATACACAGTGTGGAGTTGTGATATGATGTGATAACATTAGGTGGCTGCATTATAATGTGAATGTATAATATTGTTGTCAGGCCTCTGTGTAACTGTAGGAGAAAAATAGTTTGATAGAAACAGCATTAGAATAGAATAATCCTTTAATTGTCCCACAAGGGGAAATTTGCTTGTAACAGCAGCCAGAAAGACACATATAGAAACAAACAGGACACAGAACAGAAACATACACTCATCCCTGTTGGACAACATCTCCCACCCCATGCAGGAGACTGTGACAGCACTGAGCAGCTCCTTCAGTGGCAGGCTGCGGCACACACGGTGTGGGACGGAGAGATTTCGCAGGTCTTTCCTCCTCACTGCTGTCAGACTCCACAACAAAGACTTTAACTGATCAAACACACACATCCACACACTCTGAGTGCAATACTCTTTTTCTGACAAAGTTGTATTTTTACTCAGTTGTATAAAGCATTTGCATTCTATTTCTATCCTATTGTATATTTTATTCTATTTATTGTACTGTATATAGTATTTTATTTTATTCTATAATTAATGGGAGGTGAAGAGGGACAGCAGACATTAGTCAGGTACAGACGCAGCAGCTCAGTGCTCTGTTATGTTGTTATTTTAAAAAGGTAGATGTGCCCTCTGATCATGGATAATCAGTCTAATGAAAGAAGTTTCATTCTGTCAGGATTTAATGAGACGATGAATTTCAGAGTACCCCTCTTCTCAGTTACTTTACTGTATTACTGTGTGATTTTGTTCTTCAATATTTCTCTTGTGCTGCTCATTGTCTTGGATGAAAGCCTCCATGAACCTATGTACATTTTCCTGAGTAGCCTTTGCATTAATGCCCTTTATGGAACCACAGGTTTCTACCCCAAATTCCTTTCAGATTTACTGTCGTCTTCTCACAGAATCTCCTATGAAGGGTGCCTTTTACAAGCTTTTATCGCGTATTCATTTTCTTTTTGTGATTTGTCTATTTTAACTGTCATGGCCTTTGACAGGTATCTGGCTATATGTCGACCTCTGCACTACCACTCTTTCATGACTAAGAGGAGGCTTTCACAGCTGGTGTGTTTCTCCTGGCTGACACCTTTCTGTCTTTTTTCCATTAATGTCCTGCTTACAGCAAGACTCAAGTTATGTGGTATAAACATTCAGAGAGCCTTATGTCTAAACTGGTTAATTTTTAAACTTGCTTGTCCTGAAGCTGACACTTTTCCAAATAACATCAGTGCATATGTGATAATTGCCATTTGTTATTTTCATTATGTTTTCATAATTTGGACTTACATATATCTTATTAAAACATGTGTGAGGTCCAGAGAGGACAGAGTAATGTTTATGCAGACCTGTGTGGCCCATCTGACTTCTGTGATCATAAATGTCACTGTAATGGCTGTTGATGTGATGTACTTGCGCTTTGGCTCCAGAGATTTACCCCAAAGCCTCCAAAACTTCATCACTCTTGAATTTCTCATCATCCCTCCAGTTATGAATCCTCTCGTGTATGGATTTAAACTCAGCAAAATACGAAACAGAATCTTGAGTTTAATTTATTTGAAAGGGAAATGATTTCCATTAAGGTTAGATTTCCTTATTTAAAACAATTCAAAAATATTCAAAACAGATGCAGCAATATAAATACAAGTCTTTCTGAAGGCACTTGATTCAGAAACATTTAGTCATGTTTGCCTTGTCTAAGGCAAACATATATTTGGACTAGACTAATTTTACTAATATTCTTTGTTATATTTATCATAATATGACATAAATTTCTCATATGTGTCATATTTGCTCAATCCAGCACGAACATTAAATGAAAACAACATTTTTTTCATGTTTTTGACTAAGAATTTCATTTTAAAAAGGATTCTGCATGAGTTTTTAAGTACTGTTGTAAAATTCATCTATATACCATTCAGAAATCATCACAAATTGACATTTCATTTCTTTGCCTTGCTGTGTCTTGATGTTCAAGGTATATTAGCTGATATATGTGCAAGTTGATTAAACAGGTTTATTTCAAAGTGTTTTAGGTTTAAAGTAAACAAAATATTGTATGAAATATTCTGTTGTAAAGGGCTGGTTAGTGCAGGCATCCCTGTGTGTTACATCTCAGTTTATCACAAAGGTCAGTTAACAACGCTTAATGTTTCTTTTTTTTTTTTCCTATAAACACGTTCCATATATAAATATAAGGATCAGTGTTATTAGGTTGTATTTTTTCAGTAGTATTTATTTATTTATATATAAAGGTTTTTTTATTATTATTTTGGAAAAATAGTAATTGAACTGTTACCTACTTTTATTTTGCATTTTTTTTGTTTTTAAATTTATATGTAAATTTCTCTCTGTACATTAATTAATGACACCATAATTCTGTACTTTTTGAAATCTGATCATATATCCCCATTGCTTGACATACTGTAGTATTTACTACTTTAAGAATTAAAGTTTTGTTTAGCATATCAAGCATAAAATTGTGCTGTTGTTGTTTTTTGAAGTTTTTCAATCCCATAGCATAAAAAAAAAAAACCCAACAAAAAACAATGCAATAATAGTATTTTAACAGTAACTCCCTTCTCTTCTACTCCTTCCTCGCCTTAACTAGGAAGGAGGCTCTCTCAGCTGGTGTGTTTCTCCAGGCTAACACCTTTCTGCTTTTTCTCCATCAATGTCCTGCTAACATCAAGTTGTGTGATATAAACATTCTGTCACGGCTGTCGAGGCGAGCCATGTGGTATTGACGGGAGAAAGGACCCAAATCGCAGGCAGTAGATGATAATGCTGGTGATGTTATATTTACACAGTGGTGAGATGACAAAACAGGCAAGAGGGAAGACAAAACTAAAGACCTAAACTGGGAAAGCTAAATGACAAACCTGAGAGGGTACCAGAATGGGGTGAGAGGCAGAGAGACACTGACAAGGGACAGGACACCGTGGACCACAGAGTAACGCAGACTGACACGGCGTAACGCAGACGAACCGGCAACAGGCAGGAGAACACACAGGGCTTAAATACACACACCAGTAATCAGGGGATGAGAGACAGAAGGGCAACACAGCTGGGAGAAATCAGAGCTGACGGGACAGAGGAAACGTAAACTGAACACACTCACATCAGACAGAGACCTTCACAATAAGACAGGAAACTCAGACACAGGGAACCAAACAAGACACAGAACTAAACAGACAGATTCGCAAACAGACGGGGTGACACCATAGACAGACAGACCGAATATAACACATAGAACTCGAACAATAATAATCATCATAATAATAAACTAAAAGCGCTGGGTCACCGACCCAGGACCATGACAGTACCCCCCCTCAAGGGCTGGCACCAGACAGCCCAACACAAGAAAACGAAAGAAAAACACAAAAACCGCCCAAAACAGAAAACAACCCGAACAGGGCGGGCAGCGGGGGTCCAGGAAGGAGGGCTCGAAACAAAACACCGAAGCACAAGAAAGCCCCAAAACAAAAGAGGAGTCCAAAAAAGAACAGTTCAGGGGGCCGGCCGTGCGGACGGCAACGGCGGCGACGTGGAAACAGTTCAGGGGGCCGGCCGTGCGGAAGGCAGCGGTGGCGATCCGGGGGCCGGCCGTGCGGAAGGCAGCGGTGGCGACTCAGGCGAAAGGGGTCCAGGGGCCGGTCGTGCGGAAGGCAGCGGAAGGCAGCGGAAGGCAGCGGAAGGCAGCGGCGGCGATTCAGGCGAAGGGGGTCTGGGGGCCGCCCACGACGGAGATGACGCCCGACCAGTGGCCTGGAAGGCGGCCAATAAACCACAGAACCAGACGAGGCTGGACCAGGCGACGCCAAAGGCGAAGACACGGAGGCTGGGCCAGACGAGGATGAAGCAGCTGAAGCGGAGGCTGGGCCAGACGAAGGCGAAGCGGAGGCTGGGCCAGACGAGGATGAAGCAGCTGAAGCGGAGGATGAAGCCGGAGCTGGCGACGCTGACGATGCTCCTCGGGCCCCCCAGCTGACGAGGCAGGAGGCTGGACGGGCTCCTCGGGCCCTCCAGCTGACGAGGCAGGAGGTTGGATGGGCTCCTCGGGCCCTCCAGCTGACGAGGCAGGAGGTTGGATGGGCTCCTCGGGCCCTCCAGCGAGAACAGTCTCAGGACCAGTGGGCACAGGGACCTCTGGCAGGCACAGAAGAGAACCAGCAGGTGCACGGGCCCCTGGCAAGGACAGAACAGAACCAGCAGGCGCACGGGCCCCTGGCAGGGACAGAACAGAACCAGCAGGTGCACGGGCCCCTGGCAGGCACAGAACAGGACCAGCAGGCGCACGGGCCCCTGGCAGGCACAGAACAGAACCAGCAGGTGCACGGGCCTCTGGCAGGCACAGAACAGAACCAGCAGGTGCACAGGCCCCTGGCAGGGACAGAACAGAACCAGCAGGCACACGGGCCCCTGGCAGGCACAGAACAGGACCAGCAGGCGCATGGGCCTCTGGCAGGCACATAGCAGGCTGCAGCTGCACAGAGCATTGACTCTGCTCAGGCAGCAACAGCCGGGTGCAGTCCTCAGCTGGCTTCTTAACCTCCAGGGGTCCAGAGTCAGCTGGGGGCTGAAACCCAGTGTGGAGTTGTGATATGATGTGATAACATTAGGTGGCTGCATTATAATGTGAATGTATAATATTGTTGTCAGGCCTCTGTGTAACTGTAGGAGAAAAATAGTTTGATAGAAACAGCATTAGAATAGAATAATCCTTTAATTTTCCCACAGGGGGAAATTTGGTTGTAACAGCAGCCAGAAAGACACATATAGAAACAAACAGGACACAGAACAAAAACATACACTCATCCCTGTTGGACAACATCTCCCACCCCATGCAGGAGACTGTGACAGCACTGAGCAGCTCCTTCAGTGGCAGGCTGCGGCACACACGGTGTGGGACGGAGAGATTTCGCAGGTCTTTCCTCCTCACTGCTGTCAGGCTCCACAACAAAGACTTTAACTGATCAAACACACACATTCACACACTCTGAGTGCAATACTCTTTTTCTGACAAAGTTGTATTTTTACTCAGTTGTATAAAGCATTTGCATTCTATTTCTATCCTATTGTATATTTTATTCTATTTATTGTACTGTATATAGTATTTTATTTTATTCTATAATTAATGGGAGGTGAAGAGGGACAGCAGACATTAGTCAGGTACAGACGCAGCAGCTCAGTGCTCTGTTATGTTGTTATTTTAAAAAGGTAGATGTGCCCTCTGATCATGGATAATCAGTCTAATGAAAGAAGTTTTATTCTGTCAGGATTTAATGAGATAATGAATTTCACAGTACCCCTCTTCTCAGTTACTTTACTGTATTACTGTGTGATTTTGTTCTTCAATATTTCTCTTGTGCTGCTCATTGTCTTGGATGAAAGCCTCCATGAACCTATGTACATTTTCCTGAGTAGCCTTTGCATTAATGCCCTTTATGGAACCACAGGTTTCTACCCCAAATTCCTTTCAGATTTACTGTCGTCTTCTCACAGAATCTCCTATGAAGGGTGCCTTTTACAAGCTTTTATCATGTATTCATTTGCTTGCTGTAATTTGTCTATTTTAACTGTCATGGCCTTTGACAGGTATCTGGCTATATGTCGACCTCTGCACTACCACTCTTTCATGACTAAGAGGAGGCTTTCACAGCTGGTGTGTTTCTCCTGGCTGACACCTTTCTGCATTTTTGCCATCAATGTAGTGCTTACAGCAAGACTCAAGTTATGTGGTATAAAGATTCAGAGAGTCTTATGTCTAAACTGGTTAATTGTTAAACTTGCTTGTCCTGAAGCTGACACTTTTTCAAATAACATAAGTGCATATGTGATACTTGTCGTTTATCTGTCTCATTGGCTTTTCATAATTTGGACTTACATATACCTTATTAAAACATGTGTGAGGTCCAGAGAGGACAGAGTAAAGTTTACGCAGACCTGTGTGCCCCATCTGACTTCTGTGATCATAAATGTCACTGTAATGGCTTTTGATTCGATGTACTTGCGCTTTGGCTCCAGAGATTTATCCCAAAGCCTCCAAAACTTCATCGCTCTTGAATTTCTCATCATCACTCCAGTTACGAATCCTCTCATGTATGGATTTAAACTCACCAAAATACGAAACAGAATCTTGAGTTTAATTCATTTGAAAGGGAAATGATTTCCATTAAGGTTTGATTTCCTTATTTAAAATAATTCAAAAATATTCAAAACAGATGCAGCAATATAAATACAAGTCTTTCTGAAGGCACTTGATTCAGAAACATTTAGTCATGTTTGCCTTGTCTAAGGCAAACATATATTTGGACTAGACTAATTTTACTAATATTCTTTGTTACATTTGTCATAATATGACATATATTTGTCATATATGTCATATTTGCTCGATCCAGCACGAACGTTAAATGAAAACAACATTTTTTTTCATGTTTTTGACTAAGAATTTGATTTTAAAAAGGATTCTGCATGAGTTTTTAAGTACTGTTGTAAAATTCATCTATATACCATTCAGAAATCATCACAAATTGATATTTCATTTCTTTGCCTTGCTGTGTCTTCATGTTCAAGGTATATTAGCTGATATATGTGCAAGTTGATTAAACAGGTTTATTTCAAAGTGTTTTAGGTTTAAAGTAAACAAAATATTGTATGAAATATTCTGTTGTAAATGGCTGGTTAGTGCAGGCATCCCTGTGTGTTATATCTCAGTTTATCACAAAGATCTGTTAACAATGCTTAATGTTTCTTTTTTTTTCAATAAACATGTTGCATGTATAAATATAAGGATCAGTGTTATTAGTTTGTATTTATTTTTTCAGTAGTATGTATTTATTTATATAGAGTTTTTATTATTATTATTTTGGAAAAATAGTAATAGTAATTGAACTGTTACCTACTTTTATTTGGCTTTTTTTCTTAATTTATATGTAAATTTCTCTCTGTACATTAATTAATGACACCATAATTCTGTACTTTTTGAAATCTGATCATATATCCCCATTGCTTGACATACTGTAGTATTTATCCATTCATCCATCCATCTTCATCCGCTTTATCCGAGGCCGGGTCGCGGGGGCAGCAGCCTAAGTAAAGAGGCCCAGACCTCTCTCTCCCCAGCCACGTCCTCCAGCTTATCCGGGGGAACACCAAGGCGTTCCCAGGCCAGCTGAGAGATATAATCTCTCCAGCGTGTCCTGGGTCTGCCTCGGGGCCTCCTCCCGGTGTCATATGCCCGGAACACCCCAATCCGTCTGTCGATCTCCGGCTCCCTTCTCCCATCACTCGCGAACAAGACCCCGAGATACTTGAACTCCTCCACTTGGGGCAGGAACTCATCCCCGACCCGGAGTGGGCACTCCACCCTTTTCCGGCTGAGAACCATGGCCTCAGATTTGGAGGTGCTGATCCTCATTCCCGCTGCTTCACACTCAGCTGCGAACCATTCCAGTGTGAGCTGGAGGCCATCACCCGATGAAGCCAACAGAACCACATCATCTGCAAAAATCAGAGATGAGATTCTGAGGCCACCAAAGCGAAAGCCCTCCGCCACTTGGCTGCGCCTAGAAATCCTGTCCATAAAAATTATGAACAGAACCGGAGACAAAGGGCAGCCCTGGCGGAGCCCATCACCCACCGGGAACGAGTCCGACTTATTGCCGGCAATGCGAACCAAGCTCTTACAACGGTTGTATAGGGATCGAATGGCCCGTAGCAATGGGCCAGACACCCCATACTCCCGCAACACCTCCCACAGGACACCCCGAGGAACACGGTCGAATGCCTTCTCCAAGTCCACAAAACACATGTAGACTGGTTGGGCAAACTGTCATCACATTGACCTTTCTATTTTTATAGGTTGAGTTCATTTTATACATAATGCATAAATGTGCTTGGTTAGAGTTGATGTTCCATTCTAGAAGGTTTTAAGCTTCACTGGTGAAAGTGTCCAGATGATACATGCTGAGGGGAGATGAGAACATAGCAGGTTAATTGCATGCACGCTTACGATACACATATTAATCTAGTAGCAGGTCTGAGCGAAGGCCTAAGCGTCTTCTGCTTCAGTTTGAGACTGGCTGCAAAGTACTCTACTTAGTGATTAATGACGAGGGTCCATTATTAGCTCTCAGAGATGCTAAGACCTGAAGTTATTACCTTAAAAGGCAAGTAATGTAGAAAGGAGAAGTTATATGTCGGTGTAAGGTTATATGTACGTGATGTACCCTTGTCTGCACGAGTTGAACTTTTGCCCATCTGTCACCATGTATTTTTGAACTGTATTGACGTAGGTGTGATATTTTGTCCTATAAAACCAGAACCCAATGTATTCTTGTCAGAGCAACCCATTCCGTATGCTGACGGTTGGTTGTTCTCCTGTGATAATAAAACTCATCGTTTGATTGCACTTTTCCGGAGCCTCCGTAGTTTGTTGTCTGGTCTAAAGTTGATCGATCTCGCAGCAGTTGGAACACACCCTCCGGTCCCCCTTCTTAAAGATGGGGACCACCACCCCGGTCTGCCAGTCCACAGATACTGCCCCTGATCTCCATGCAACATTGCAGAGGCGTGTCAACCAGGACAGCCCTACAATATCCAGAGCCTTCAGGAACTCGGGGCGGACCTCATCAACACCAGGGGCTCTGCCACCAAGGAGTTGTTTAACTGCCTCAGTGACCTCACCCCCGGAAATTGGCAGGTCATTCCCCTCATCCCCAGACTCTGCTTCCTCCTCGGAAGACGTGTCAGTGGGATTAAGGAGGTCATCAAAGTATTCCTTCCACCGCCTGACAATTTTCTCAGTCGACGTCAGCAGCGCTCTGCCAGCACTATACACAGTGCAGGTAGAGCACCGCTTTCCCCTCCTGAGACGCCTGACAGTTTTCCAGAATCTCTTCGAGGCAGTCCGAAAGTCTTTTTCCATGGCCTCTCCGAACTCCTCCCACACCCGAGTTTTTGCTTCAGCCACTGCCCGAGCCGCATTCCGCTTGGCCTGTCGATACCTGTCGGCTGCCTCCGGAGTCCCACAGGCTAACCAAGCCCAATAGGACTCCTTCTTCAGCCTGGTGGCTCCCTTCACCTCTGGTCTCCACCATTTGGTTCGGGGATTACCACCACGGCAGGCACCAACCACCCTGCGGCCGCAGCTCAATGCAGCAGCTTCGGCAATGGAGACGCTGAACATGGTCCATTCGGACTCAATGTCCCCAGTCTCCCTCGGAATGCTGTTGAAGCTCTGCCGGAGGTGTGCGTTGAAGATCTCGCGGACTGGGGCCTCTGCTAGACGTTCCCAGCACACCCTCACTACGCGTTTAGGTGCACCAGGTCTGTCCAGCATCCTCCCCCGCCACCTGATCCAACTCACCACCAGGTGGTGATCAGTTGACAGCTCAGCCCCTCTCTTTACCCAAGTGTCCAGAACATATGGTCGCAGGTCTGATGATACGATTACAAAATCGATCATCGACCTACGGCCTAGAGCGTCCTGGTGCCACGTGCACTTATGGACACAGGGTGTTCGTTATGGCCAAACTGTGATTAGCACAGAAGTCCAATAACAAAACACCGCTCGGGTTCAGATCAGGGAGGCCGTTCCTCCCAATCACGCCCCTCCAGGTCTCGCTGTCGTTACCCACATGAGCATTGAAGTCTCCCAGCAGGACAACAGAGTCTCCAGGTGGAGCACCTTCCAGCACCCCCCCAGGGACTCTAAGAAGGCTGGGTACTCTGAACTTCCACTCAGCGCATAAGCGCAGATGACAGTCAGGACCCATTCTCCAACCCTAAGGCGCAGGGAACAAAACCTCTCGTCCACCGGGAAAAACCCCAACGTACCGGCAGCAAGCCGAGGGGATATTAGAATACCCACCCCAGCCCGTCGCCTCTCACCAGGGGCAACTCCAGACTGAGACAGAGTCCAGCCCCTCTCCAGGAGACTGGTTCCAGAGCCCAAGCCATGCGTAGAGGTGAGCCCAACTATATCTAGCCGGTACCTCTCAACCTCACGCACTAACTCAGGCTCCTTCCCCACCAGAGAGGTGACATTCCATGTCCCTATTGCCAGTCTTGGCAGCCGGTGGTCAGTCCGCCAGGGCCTCCGCTCCTGGTTGCCACCCGGCACACAATGCACCCGAACCCTATGGCGCCTCCTGCGGGTGGTGGGCCTGCGGGAGGATGGGCCCATGTCTCCTTTTCGGGCTGTGCCCGGCCGGGCCCCATGGACTAAGGCCTGGCCACCAGATGCTCGCCCTCGGGCACCCGTTATCGACTCTGCTTCTAGATTAATTAACCAGTGGTTAGAGCATGAGGGAGAAGCCTCTCTTTACACTGTGGAAGCCAACCTACAATACCTTATTTCCGGTTATCCCTGGCTATTGGACTCTCTGCATCCGCTCGTGCAGAATTTCGTTCTCCACGAGCTTCACCTACACCCCCCCGCCGCTACCGCTTGCCTGCTCGCTTCAACGGAGGACGTGCCGTCCGAATCGCCGGACGAGGGATTACCCGGCCTGTCGGAGCCATCTCCAAGAAAGAAGCGACGTTTGCGCCGTCGGCGTGGCACCCCACAGCCGGATGTCGGGACATGTAAGCAATCGGCTGTGGTGAGTGAAAGGAAAGCTTTTTCTGCTGCGTCAGACTCTGTGACTGTGTTTTCTGGAGCTATTTTTTGTGTTTCTACTGAGGATAACAATGATTTCTCACCCATGGCCATAGCTTGTAAGACTGCCTGTTCTGAACCCTCGTTCCATGTTTATGACCGTGTCCGCTCCATTGTCTCATCCTCACTTCCATCCCAGTCAAATGCCACGCTGCCCTCAGTTCAGTCAGTTCAGTCAGCAGCCGTGATGCCCTCAGTTCAGTCAGCAGCCGCGCTGCCCTCAGTTCAGTCAGCAGCCGCGCTGCCCTCAATTTAGTCAGCAGCCGCGCTGCCCTCAGTTCAGTCAGCCACTCCACCACTTATTACAACTCCACTACAATCGTCTCCGCTACCTGTAGGTCAGTCTGTAGCCGCTTCGCTGCCTATTGCACTGTCCCCACCAGTTCAGCTGTCTGCCCGCTCATTTACTCAGCCACCATCCTCACTGTCTCATTCAAAGCAGGGAACACACTTCACCAGAATATCTGCTGGTTCTCTTAAGCTGGCCATGTCAGAGACAGTTGCTTCCTCTAGGGCCTCCCCAGAGGCTGGGTGTCAGTCACCAGCCAACTCTGGACCCCTAGAGGTCAAGACGCCAGCGCCAGCAGCCTCACCGGAGAACTCACCAGAACAGTGTCAGCTCTCAGCACCCCCTGAGAGCTCAAGTGAGTTCACCCGTCCGCCTCCGTCCTCTGCTGAGTGTATTGGGGAACACTTTCAGCCCTCTGAGGACTGCTTAGTCCCAGCCAGGGTCCACACTGGCAGAGGTCTCTGTACCTGCTGCTTCAGTGTCTGTTTCCACTGGAGGGCCAGAGGAGCCCGTCCAGTCTCAAGCCATGTTAGCTGGGGGTTCAGGTGAACCCAGCCAGCCTCAAGTGTCGTCTGCTGGAAGGCCCGAGTCACCCGTCCAGCCTCAAGTGTCGTCTGCTGGAGGGCCCGAGTCGCCCGTCCAGCCTCAAGTGTCGTCTGCTACACAGCAAATTCAAAAGTGTTAAATGTTTTGGTGTTAATAGTCTTCTTGCAAAAGTAGAGTTAATTTTACTCTAAGCAGAGTCACATTCTTTTAATGTAACTCTGAGGTGTAAAATGATAGTAGTTAAAATCGAGTGTTAAAAATGAGTGTTTCTCTGTCAAATCTGGGGGTGTTACAATGGAAACATTAACTCCTGACCTCTTAACTCTGAACTCCGACAGGGGCTATGACACCAACAGAGTAAATTCACAGACTCCGCCTCCAGCACGGCTCCAGTCGAAGCTGAAGTGAAGCCGTTTCAGAACATTTTGCTCTACATATTTGAGTTGTTTGCCATGCTTGGTAAGTCATTTTTTTCAAAGATTGTTTCAATTATTATTATGAGCTTTTACTTCTGTGGCTCTTTGGAGTTGAGACAAAGCTGTGTGAAAGGCATTAGCCGTGTTGCTCGCTGATAGCATAATATTCTGTTTTAGCTAGCTGAAAGGTATTGTTTGTGGGCAAATACCACAGCCTTGAAAAAAGCTTGCATGTGAATTTTCAGTCAAACCTTTGGTCAAATACACCTAAAACAATGTCTAGAATGTGAAATGTTAGTATAATGGTGCTACTTGAAGTCTGACAACGATCGCCCATAAAAAAAAACGAGCAAACAGCAGTAGCAGACGTCCTGACTGGATTCTACGTTAGCATTTAGATCCCTCCAGAGTTTTGTGCACACGGTTTAGATAAAAATGAAAAAGGTTGAGGTTTTACATTTAGTTCAGTATTACCTGTTGCCTGCGTCCTTGTCCTTTGGGAAAATACTTTACACAAGTAATGGCTCAAAAAGGATTCCTTTTTTTTTTTCTTTTTTTTTTTACTGTGCTGCAATTGTTTACTGGATTATTTGTGCCATTAATTAGTGTCAACTAATTTTTATTCAATCTCCGCACAGGATATGCTTGTGAAGATGGAATATGGGGGAGAGCAGAAGTGCGTTGAAGTTCCACAAAGGGATGAATGAAGGACATGCATATTGTATTGAAGAAATAAGTGATGAGAATGCTGTTATTTGCATTTACCAGCTCACCTATGTCAGACCTTTTGATAAACACAATTCTAATGAAAGTGAGAACATGTACACTGAACACAGTTCAGAATAAATGTTTTTCAAAAACCATTGCGTCTTTTTAGTAAATGTTTATTTCCAAAAGAAATTTCTAGAAGTTCAGAACAGTAAAATTCCCGCTTTTTAGAATGAATTAGAAGATAACTCTTACGTAGTTAAACTAAAATACTCTTGAGAGTTAATATATAAACTCTTAACACCAAGTGTTAAATTATCAACTCCAGACAGATTTGGTGTTTAACACTAAATCAGAGTTAACGTACCAACTCTCCAAAAAGAGTTAAATTAACACTCTCTGGTGTGGACCCATATAGACACTTTAATAGTGTTGAAATCAAATCCGACAGTGTTAATTTGGACATGCTGGATTTGCTGTGTAGAGGGCCCGAGTCGCCCGTCCAGCCTCAAGTGTCGTCTGCTAGAGGGCCCGAGTTGCCCGTCCAGCCTCATCCAAGTGAGATGAGAGAAATGTTTCATTCATCCAACTGACAAAACATTTCTCCCACTGAAAACGCAACGTCCAGATGAACAGAATCTACTTTTGGAGATTTACTTACCTGGACGATTGAGCATGCATGAAGACGATATTATATTATATTATATTATATTATATTATATTATATTATATTATATTATATTATATTATATTATATTAACTTGTGCCATCATCAATTTTATAACTTTTTTGCCCTTCAATCAACAGAGGTCAAATTCCCAGGTGTGTGTTTGTTGTTGAGCCAAAGGCAGCATTTAAGGGAAGGTGACGAGGGAGAACAGATACTGTTACGGATCTAGATACAGCAGCTCTGTGCTCTGTACACTTACATATTGTTACACAAAGAAGGTAGATGTGTTCTCTGATCATGGATAATGTGTCTATTGTAAGAATTTTTATTTTGTCAGGATTTAATGAGACAATGAATTACAGAGTACCACTCTTGTTAACCACCTTACTGTATTATTGTGTGATTTTATTTATCAATATTTCTCTTGTGCTGCTCATTGTCTTGGATGAAAGCCTCCATGAACCTATGTACATTTTACTGAGCAGCTTCTGCATAAATGCACTTTATGGGACCACAGGTTTCTACCCAAAATTCCTTTCAGATTTACTGTCGTCTTCTCACAGAATCTCCTATGAAGGGTGCCTTTTACAAGCTTTTATCATGTATTCATTTGCTTGCTGTGATTTGTCTATTTTAGCTGTCATGGCCTTTGACAGGTATCTGGCAATATGTCGACCTCTGCACTACCACTCTTTCATGACTAAGAGGAGGCTTTCACAGTTGGTGTGTTTCTCCTGGCTGACACCTTTCTGTGTTTTTGCCATCAATGTAGTGCTTACAGCAAGACTCAAGTTATGTGGTATAAAGATTCAGAGAGCCTTATGTCTAAACTGGTTAATTGTTCAACTTGCTTGTCCTGAAGCTGACACTTTTTCAAATAACATCAGTGCATATGTGATACTTGTCATTAATGTGTCTCATTGGCTTTTCATAATTTGGACTTACATATATCTTATTAAAACATGTGTGAGGTCCAGAGAGGACAGAGTAAAGTTTATGCAGACCTGTGTGCCCCATCTGACTTCTGTGATCATAAATTTCACTGTAATGGTTTTTGATTCGATGTACTTGCGCTTTGGCTCCAGAGATTTACCCCAAAGCCTCCAAAACTTCATCACTCTTGAATTTCTCATCATCCCTCCAGTTATGAATCCTCTCATGTATGGATTTAAACTCACCAAAATACGACACAGAATCTTGAGTTTAATTTATTTGAAAGGGAAATGATTTCCATTAAGGTTAGATTTCCTTATTTAAAATAATTCAAAAATATTCAAAACTTGTCTAAGGCAAACATATATTTGGACTAGACTAATTTTACTAATATTCTTTGTTATATTTGTCATAATAGGACACATATTTGTCATATATGTCATATTTGCTCAATCCAGCACGAACATTAAATGAAAACAACATTTTTTTCATGTTTTTGACTAAGAATTTCATTTTAAAAAGGATTCTGCATGAGTTTTTAAGTACTGTTGTAAAATTCATCTATATACCATTCAGAAATCATCACAAATTGACATTTCATCTCCTTGCCTTGCTGTGTCTTCATGTTCAAGGTATATTAGCTGATATATGTGCAAGTTGATTAAACAGGTTTATTTCAAAGTGTTTTAGGTTTAAAGTAAACAAAATATTGTATGAAATATTCTGTTGTAAAGGGCTGGTTAGTGCAGGCATCCCTGTGTGTTACATCTCAGTTTATCACAAAGGTCAGTTAACAATGCTTAATGTTTTTTTTTTCCTATAAACACGTTACATGTATAAATATAAGGATCAGTGTTATTAGGCTGTATTTTTTCAGTAGTATTTATTTATTTATATATATAGTTTTTTTTTATTATTATTATGGAAAAATAGTAATAGTAATTGAACTGTTACCTACTTTTATTTGGCATTTTTTTTGTTTTTAAATTTATATGTAAATTTCTCTCTGTACATTAATTAATGACACCATAATTCTGTACTTTTTGAAATCTGATCATATATCCCCATTGCTTGACATACTGTAGTATTTACTACTTTAAAAATTAAAGTTTTGTTTAGCATATCAAGCATAAAATTGTGCTGTTGTTGTTTGAAGTTTTTCAATCCCATAGCATAAAATTAAAAAATAAAAAAAACAACAAAAAACAATTCAATAATAGTATTTTAACAGTAACTCCCTTCTCTTCTACTCCTTCCTCGCCTTAACTAGGAAGGAGGCTCTCTCAGCTGGTGTGTTTCTCCTGGCTAACACCTTTCTGCCTTTTCTCCATCAATGTCCTGCTAACATCAAGACTCAAGTTGTGTGATATAAACATTCAGAGAGTCTTGTATCTAAACTGGTTAATAATTAAACTTGCTTGTCCTGATGTTGACATCTTTAGAAAAAACATCAGTGCAAATGTAACACTTATTGTTTATCTGTGTCATTGGCTTTTTAGAATTTGGATTTACATATATCTTATTAAAACACGTGTGAGGTCCAGAGAGGACAGGTTAAAGTTTACGTAGACCTGTGTGCCCCACCTGATCTCTTTGATGACTTTCCTGTTTTTTCTTGATCCAGTGTACATGATATCTGGCTCTACACGTTTACCTCAAAGCCTCCGAAACTTCATCACTATTGAATTTCTCATCATCCCTCCAGTTATGAATCCTCTCATATATGGATTTAAACTCACCAAAATATGAAACAGGATATTGGGTTTATTTTATTTTAAAAGAACTTCGAAATTAAGAGCTCCTTGTTCACCAAATAAAAATAGAGCAAAATAAAATTTCAAAAATGTACATTATTCTCTTGTACATGACAGCAAATGAAGGCCTCATAACATTAACTATAAATGCACCAAGACAACCAAGTCTCAATAAAAAGCATTATTGTTTACTTAAATTTGACCTTTAGACTATCAAAGATCTAAAGACAGCTAACACATATTTTACCTTTTGAAAATTTATTATTATTGTTTTTTGTTTTTTACATTTTTTCAGATGTAAACTAAAATGCATTTCCACTTCTGGTTTTAGGTTTAATCCAGGTCATCTTATCGTTTGAACTTAAGGTGTCATAATGCCATATCTCTAACACGTTCCATTAAGATGTAAATTGGTCAATTTATTGTCATTTACAGTAAATAGGTTTATGTTTCTCAAATAACAGACTCATATTTATATCCTTTTTTCAAGCATAAAATGTTTGAGTCTCAAGAGTGACGTGTTTACTGTGGCTCAAAGTTTAGCCAGTTTTTCGGGTGCCTCTGTAGTCTCGCTCATTGTACACTTATATCACAAGGCTAATTCAGAAAATATAACTGACATGATGATGTCTATATTTAAGAGAATATCAGTTTCACAGTTTGCAAATTAATTCAAAGACAGGAGAAGAAAGAAGTGATTGCTTAGTAGGTTATAGATTCATGCTGCTTTAAAACTACCTTCTTTCCACAGAGCTGCTGTTAAAAAATAAAGGCCTGACAGTACTATATACACAGCAAGTGTGTTTTTGTTTATGAGTTGGCACCACAGATTGTACAAGGTTCATGTTAGCACAGAATTCTGGGCCCTATGTATAAACAGTCTCTATATATGTGACACAATGTGATGTGTGGAAGGAAGAGAGGACTCAAACACAGGACTCGCAGGCTGGTGAAGGATGTGGATGATGTTTGTTGTGAAGCCAGGATGAACAGAACATGAGAAGACGGACTGACTATACCAATTGAATAAATGAATGAATGAGTGAGGAAGTGAGTGAATTAATAAATTAATTCTGACTGGATGGACTGAACTGAAAACACACATGAGGAATGGACGGAATGACAAGACTGGGAACTGAGGGCTTAGATACACAGTGTGGAGTTGTGATATGATGTGATAACATTAGGTGGCTGCATTATAATGTGAATGTATAATATTGTTGTCAGGCCTCTGTGTAACTGTAGGAGAAAAATAGTTTGATAGAAACAGCATTAGAATAGAATAGAATAATCCTTTAATTGTCCCACAAGGGGAAATTTGCTTGTAACAGCAGCCAGAAAGACACATATAGAAACAAACAGGACACAGAACAGAAACATACACTCATCCCTGTTGGACAACATCTCCCACCCCATGCAGGAGACTGTGACAGCACTGAGCAGCTCCTTCAGTGGCAGGCTGCGGCACACACGGTGTGGGACGGAGAGATTTCGCAGGTCTTTCCTCCTCACTGCTGTCAGACTCCACAACAAAGACTTTAACTGATCAAACACACACATCCACACACACTGAGTGCAATACTCTTTTTCTGACAAAGTTGTATTTTTACTCAGTTGTATAAAGCATTTGCATTCTATTTCTATCCTATTGTATATTTTATTCTATTTATTGTACTGTATATAGTATTTTATTTTATTCTATAATTAATGGGAGGTGAAGAGGGACAGCAGACATTAGTCAGGTACAGACGCAGCAGCTCAGTGCTCTGTTATGTTGTTATTTTAAAAAGGTAGATGTGCCCTCTGATCATGGATAATCAGTCTAATGAAAGAAGTTTCATTCTGTCAGGATTTAATGAGACGATGAATTTCAGAGTACCCCTCTTCTCAGTTACTTTACTGTATTACTGTGTGATTTTGTTCTTCAATATTTCTCTTGTGCTGCTCATTGTCTTGGATGAAAGCCTCCATGAACCTATGTACATTTTACTGAGTAGCCTTTGCATTAATGCACTTTATGGAACCACAGGTTTCTACCCCAAATTCCTTTCAGATTTACTGTCGTCTTCTCACAGAATCTCCTATGAAGGGTGCCTTTTACAAGCTTTTATCATGTATTCATGTGTGTGCTGTAATTTGTCTGTTGTAGCTGTCATGGCCTTTGACAGGTATCTGGCTATATGTCGACCTCTGCACTACCACTCTTTCATGACTAAGAGGAGGCTTTCACAGCTGGTGTGTTTCTCCTGGCTGACACCTTTCTGCATTTTTGCCATCAATGTCCTGCTTACAGCAAGACTCAAGTTATGTGGTATAAAGATTCAGAGAGTCTTATGTCTAAACTGGTTAATTGTTAAACTTGCTTGTCCTGAAGCTGACACTTTTTCAAATAACATAAGTGCATATGTGATACTTGTCATTATTGTGTCTCATTGGCTTTTCATAATTTGGACTTACTTATATCTTATTAAAACATGTGTGAGGTCCAGAGAGGACAGAGTAAAGTTTATGCAGACCTGTGTGCCCCATCTGACTTCTGTGATCATAAATTTCACTGTAATGGTTTTTGATGCGATGTACTTGCGCTTTGGCTCCAGAGATTTATCCCAAAGCCTCCAAAACTTCATCACTCTTGAATTTGTCATCATCCGTCCAGTTATGAATCCTCTCATGTATGGATTTAAACTCACCAAAATACGAAACAGAATCTTGAGTTTAATTTATTTGAAAGGGAAATGATTTCCATTAAGGTTAGATTTCCTTATTTAAAATAATTCAAAAATATTCAAAACAGATGCAGCAATATAAATACAAGTCTTTCTGAAGGCACTTGATTCAGAAACATTTAGTCATGTTTGCCTTGTCTAAGGCAAACATATATTTGGACTAGACTAATTTTACTAATATTCTTTGTTATATTTGTCATAATATGACACATATTTGTCATATATGTCATATTTGTTCAATCCAGCACGAACGTTAAATGAAAACAACATTGTTTTTTCATGTTTTTGACTAAGAATTTCATTTTAAAAAGGATTCTGCATGATTGTTTAAGTACTGTTGTAAAATTTCTGATGATTTCTGAATATACCATTCAGAAATCATCACAAATTGATATTTCATTTCTTTGCCTTGCTGTGTCGTGATGATCAAGGTATATTAGCTGATATATAACACGTTACATGTATAAATATAAGGATCAGTGTTATTAGGTTGTAATTTTTTCAGTAGTATTTATTTATTTATATAGGGGTTTTTATTATTTTGGAAAAATAGTAATAGTAATTGAACTGTTACCTACTTTTATTTTGGCAGTTTTTTGTTGTTTTTAAATTTATATGTAAATTTCTGTCTGTACATTAATTAATGACACCATAATTCTGTACTTTTTGAAATCTGATCATATATCCCCATTGCTTGACATACTGTAGTATTTACTACTTTAACAATTAAAGTTTTGTTTAGCATATCAAGTATAAAATTGTATTTTTCAATCCCATAGCATTAAATTAAAAAAAAAAACAACAAAAAAACAATGCAATAATAGTATTTTAACAGTAACTCCCTTCTCTTCTACTCCTTCCTCGCCTTATCCTTCCAACCAACCCTCAGCTCTATCATATCTTCTTTCTAATAGCAGATCCTCTAAATTCAAAGTGAAATATATTTCTAAAGCACGTTTAAAACAATAGCTTTTGACTAATGTGCTATCATGTAATAATAATAATCAAATGACAAAAAAAAACACGGGACAAAATGACAGAATTTAAGGAAGGAAAAATAAAAAGAGAAAACATGAGTAAGAAATACCACAAAAAAAGTAATCAAATCTTCTGATTTAAAAGACAAAAAATAAAAGTGGCTTTTCAAATGGGTTTTAAAAATGTCTAATGTTGGGGTGATCCTGATGTGAAAGGGCATTTTGTTCCACAGTTTAGGAGCAGCCACAGCAAAGGCCCGATCTCCTCTGTGCCTTAATCTGGACCTCAGGAAATGTAGGAGCATGTGGTCTGCAGACCTCAGTGATCTTGAAGAATTGTACAAATTAAAAATATCAGAAAGGTACGAAAGGGCGATAATCCATGAAATACCTTAGAAACAATTAATGAGCTAAATAAAGCTTCTACAAGGATAAAGATCTGATATGATCCATTCATCTCACCTGCTGTATTATACTATTTCCAAACTGTTTGGTACAAAGATAAATCAGAGGTCAAACCAGATCATCAAGGAACTATTATTTGTAAATATAGTTTCATTTTAAAAATGTAATAATTTTAATCATTTTGAACAATTAAAACGCTTAAAATGTAAGACTTCCCTCAAAAAGAATGAAACCATCACTACCGCTACTCCTTCCATCTTCACAGTCATATCTATCTCCTGCTCCTTCACACACATGTATTCTATACATGCTATACATATGCATACTATACATCGCATCTAAAGTGCTCTTTCTTGTCATGAAGCCTGAAGTCATACTACTGCTCACACATCACTCTTCCACCTTTACAGTGCACCTGTTTTATTGTTTATTGCAAAAACCTGACTTGTTGCCTGCAAAACGCAAGTAAGTACAGGGTACTGCACCTTAGTCACTCCATAACAAGACCCGCACCCCAGAAAAGTACAGGGTACTTACAGTGTACTTGTTTCATTGTTTGTTGCAAAAGCCTGACTTGATGTCCTCAAATTGAACTTAAATACAGGGTACTTTCACCTTTGTGGCAGGTTGTGTTATAATGTGTTACCTTTCATTAGTTTACATAAATTCATTACATATGTTTGTGACACACGCTAGGCACAGATACACCCACACACAGGTCGTTGTCATCAGATCCCACATTTATTAAGAGTGTGCACTGAATTACAACAGAACACCGTCTGACAGCGGTCGGTTTCCCCAGCGTCTCTCTCCTCCGCTCCTCTCCACCTCACTATATAAAGGAAAGGAAAACCACCATCAGTCCAAAATCGCCATCAGCTGTTCTTACCAGCACCGCGTTGAGCGGGCGTTGAGCTCACTGCACCACTCCTCCCCTGCAGCCGCGCCCCGGACCACACCTCCGCCACAATGTTAAACTATAAACACTTAAAATCATATAGAGATCAGTCTCAATAAGCATATGCATCAGCGCGTTCTTCTGGTTTTTACACATTAAATAAAAAATGAGTGAAACTAAGCACATTTCCTGCACATTTTTTTAGGTTTGTGGTGGCAGATTTCTTTTCTCATGTATTAGTCACATATTTAATCATATCACATTAGTTACAGTAATATCACTTTCTCACTTTATTATAGTAAGAGCACTCCTGTCACCAGGTGCATGTGGAATGTTAGCACAATGAGGCCATTGTAATGGGAGACATTAAATATATAGAGGGACTCTATATCTAGAGTATCAGGGATGTAAATCCGGCTGCAAATCCTTAGGTGACAGCCAAGTAGAAAACAAGGTTATAATTCTCTCTGTGAGGGAGAAGGTATACACCCCCGTCCTTGGGAAGGACTCTTCTGTCCTTGGGTTTATTGTTTTTAGCACTTTGTACCAAAGCAAAGGCTGCAATGCCACTCTGTCTGTCTCTCTCATCATGGTCACCTAAATGCAGCGCACAGTAATGGCAGGTTTTGTAATATGCACTGTTAGTTGATTATTTACCTGCTGCATTAACGGGAGAGGACGTGCAAACGTTACCGCTGCTGCTGGGTTGAGTTTCATGAGTTCGGAGCGGAATTAAAAACACAACATTCATTTAAGGTTATCGCGTGTTTTGTGAACAAATGCTTTTGCATATTCGTAGTGTTTCCTCCCTTAAATGAAATATCTACTTTGCAAATATTGCAAGTTGCCCTGTTGTCATCCGTTCTCGTAAAGTATAACCAAACTTTTGAGTGTTTGAGCCACTTAGGCGCCGTGTTTCCTGCCAGGTAAATGAAGCTCCGCAACGTGGTGACATCATTCGGGGCGACTGGAATCGATAAGGGAATCGTTTGTTAAAATGGCCAACAATTCCAAGGAATTGAAACAGTGGGAACCGGTTCTCAACAAGAACAGGGTTTAGATACCCATCCCTAGATGTAAGCATCAGTTATTAATTAAAGCCAGAAGCAGTGACTGCAGCACTGCGTGGCAAGTTCTAATCCCTATAGCATGTTGTTTCACCTAAAAGCAAAACTTTTCCTGTGATGTTTCTGGCTGATTTTAGGGTTTTGTTTTAGTACCAGGCTGATTCTGCCAGTTAGGTTTGTTTTCTTTTTCTAAGAGAAAGACTGTTTTGTTTTGTTTTTTACACTCAGACATTTCTGGAACTGTGCCTAATATGTTTTTGGGGGTTTTTTTGCAACAGTGCACTTAGGAAAAAACCTGCCAGGTATTATCCCTCTGGTGGTGATATTTTGTGTGCTGATGATTTAAAAGCAGGCTTGCAAGATTGGGAGTAAAAGCGCTATAAAACACTTTAATTGAGAGCAAATATATGGTGAGCTTCTCTTTAAATTACAATGGGCTTCTGAGGAAATTCACCTAAAGGGGCGCTGACCATATTAGATGGTAAGACCTGTGTTTAAAAGGATTGTAGCAATTCAATCCATTTCAAAAGCAAAAAGAATTGATTTTATTTTTGGAATGACGTAATATTGCTGTCAGTGGATACTTAAATTAGGGCGCGGTTTTCCACTATCAGCAACGATTGGTAAAAACTAAGTCAACTAAGAGTGACCTAGACAACGCTAGGATGCAGCTGAACAGCTGAGGCAGTGGGGAGGTGGAAACTGGACTATGAAGTGGCCGGGGCACTGTAATGAGAGGAGAGCACAGTCAACTGGATCCGGCAGACAATCAGTGATCCTCCACAGTTAAACTGAGTTGCCTTACTTGGTTTTAGGTGGAGGTGACAGGTGGGGCGGAAGGCCCGGATACAGTCGAGGCGTGGGGAGGCAGGCAAGTGAGTGGCGGGCCAGTTGGCAACGTCGTACCAGCAGCAGGTGGCCCAGGTCCAGGAAAGCGGGGATGAGGGAGCCAAGACCCCCACTCCAGGAGCTACCTCTGAGGACAAGAAAAACAGGTAAGTCTTCACACGGGTTCTGGACAAAGCACTCAAACACCACTTGACTAACATGGGATAGCAGATACTCAGGCGATGAACGGTTGAGTGCGCAGGTCTTATATGCTGCCGGAATAATTGCCCACAGGTGGTCAGCCAGGGAGGAGCAACCAATCTCCGCCTAAAGGAGGAGGAGCCGCTGTTGGAGACCTGCAGGTACCCACCCAGACCATGACAATAACAGGTGCAGTGGCCAGAGTATTGCTGGAAAAAAATCATCCCAAGGGTGGAATCTCCAGACTGAGATTGAGACTGGGTGCTGATCAGAAGTCTTCAGAGACCCAGCGAGAAGTAGGAAATATTCATGGCATAGCTGACAGCCCAAGCAGTGGTTGAGGTCAAAGGTCCTACTAGTGATCATGAGAAGATTCAGGAACCACAGCAATAACCATAAAGCTGTGCTGGAACGAGAGAGTGAGGGGTGAAAAGAGCACCCTCCTCCAACAAGGGCGTGCTAAGCTCCAACTAAGCGACTGCAGAGCGAGTCTCTGTGCCAACCAAGAGGGATCAGCGAATGAATACAGATGACAACTGATTAATCAGTCAGGCAGTTACATATGTTAAACTATAAACACTTAAAATCATAGAGACATCAGTCTCAACAAGCATATGCATCAGTGCGTTCTTCTGGTTTTTACACATTAAAATAAAAACTAAGCACATTTCCTGCACATTTTTCTTAAGGTTATTGTTGAAAATTTCAGGGAATAAGTCATTTTTTCTGCTTCTTTTAGGGTTAAACATTATACAGAAGCCAGGTTGTTAGTGTGAAATACATTCTCATTTACAAAATATTTAAATATTCTTATCTTTTACAATCTAAAAACCAAAGGAAGACTCATTATAACACAGCTATATTGTGTATTTTTGAAGGAAGGGAAAAGTATGTTGCTTATCAAACATATAATAACCTTAGTCACTGTGCTGATGTTTTACACTCAAAACAAAGGTCCTAATAGACAATCTATTAAAGCTCTATAGAGAGCAGTTACATAAGACACAAAGAACTTTATTCGTAAAAGTGAATTTCATTTTTTTTTTTTTATTCAGCTCAACAAGTGAAAGCACCACTTACATCATGCTGACCACGTAATTGTGGCTGACACACAGAGTATATAAACCTCTGGTGACATACTTTGTCACTTAGACAGTACACAGAGAGATTTCATTTCACCCTGACTTTAACTTGGAAAAATGTCATTTGCTCTCAGTTTGAAATGACACCTAGTAAGGTAAACTAATATTTTATTATGGATAATGTTTCAGTAATTACTGTTTTTACTCTCTCAGGTTTAAGTGATATTGCAAACTACAGGGTCATTCTCTTTGTTCTCACTTTACTGTGTTACTGTGTGATTTGGCTGGTAAATTTGACGATAATTGTGACCGTCATTGTGGATAAAAGCCTTCATGAACCCATGTACATCTTCCTCTGCAATCTGTGCTTCAATGGACTCTATGGGACAGCTGCATTTTATCCCAAGTTTCTCTATGATCTTCTGTCCACTACTCATGTCATCTCTTATGCAGGATGCCTTTTACAGGGTTTTGTATTGCACTCTTCAGTTTGTGCTGACTTCTCTCTTCTAGTTCTCATGGCCTATGACAGATACGTGGCTATATGTCGACCTCTTGTGTACCACTCTCTGATGACTACACAAAAAATTTGTATTTTAGTATTTTTTGCTTGGCTTATTCCCATTTACCTTCTCTTCATGAGCACAATAACAACAGCAGTGTTGAGGTTATGTGGCTCACACATACCAAGAATCTACTGTGTAAACTGGTTAATTAATAATCTGGCTTGCTCTGCCTCTGTAGCAAGAATTGTTATTCCTGCTTTTAATTACACCTTTTATATCGGCCATGTCCTTTTGGTTTTCTGGTCTTATGTACATCTGATCAAAACATGTCAGTCATCCAAAGACAACTGGAACAAATTCATGCAGACATGTGTACCACATTTATTCTCTTTAACAGTTGTTGTTGTGTCGTTGCTTTTTGATTTGTTATACATGCGATTTGGCTCAAAGGAAATACCACAAAGTTTTGAGAATTTCATGGCAATGGAAATTTTCCTCATCCCACCAATTATTAATCCTCTCATGTATGGATTTAAATTGACACAAATAAGAAACAGAGTTTTGAATTTTATATGTGGTAAAAGTTCAGCTTTGAGACTAAAGTCATGAGTGTTTCCGCAGAGAGGGGCAAAGAAATCTGTTGATATATGTACATATGTGATTTAAGCGAAATGTGATCTGTAGTGTAAATGAATAGATACTATGACAGATACACATTTCCAGACTGTTTTCATTAATTGAAATATAAGTAGAATTTCCTTTTGGTTCTGAAATTTAAAAAAGAAAACAACACACATTGAAATTAAACACATTTCCTGTACATTATTAGTTTCTGTCTTGTATGGACAAAAAAAAGGTTTCATGTGGTTACATCTTTTTCTGATGTTTAGCTTCTTTTTCTGGTTGACTACAATGTTTTTACTCACCTAGTTTTGTTACACTTAATTATAGTATCCTTGGGTCTAAAATTTTATTCTCAGGTAAGTATCAAAATGGTACTAAAGCTCTGCCAGAGGTGGGAGTTGAAAAACTCTCTGACCTAGGCCTCTGCACACCTTTACTTTGAAAACAGTCTTTTGGGTTTTCTTTACATCCAAAATTAAGTGGCTGTCATCACACCAGGCTACAAACCACTGTACAGGGAGTGCAGAATTATTAGGCAAGTTGTATTTTTGAGGAATAATTTTATTATTGAACAACAACCATGTTCTCAATGAACCCAAAAAACTCATTAATATCAAAGCTGAATGTTTTTGGAAGTAGTTTTTAGTTTGTTTTTAGTTTTAGCTATTTTAGGGGGATATCTGTGTGTGCAGGTGACTATTACTGTGCATAATTATTAGGCAACTTAACAAAAAACAAATATACCTGTATACCCATTTCAATTATTTATTTTTACCAGTGAAACCAATATAACATCTCCACATTCACAAATATACATATCTGACATGCAAAAACAAAACAAAAACAAATCAGCGACCAATATAGCCACCTTTCTTTGCAAGGACACTCAAAAGCCTGCCATCCATGGATTCTGTCAGTGTTTTGATCTGTTCACCATCAACATTGCGTGCAGCAGCAACCACAGCCTCCCAGACACTGTTCAGAGAGGTGTACTGTTTTCCCTCCTTGTAAATCTCACATTTGATGATGGACCACAGGTTCTCAATGGGGTTCAGATCAGGTGAACAAGGAGGCCATGTCATTATTTTTTCATCTTTTATACCCTTTCTTGCCAGCCACGCTGTGGAGTACTTGGACGCGTGTGATGGAGCACTGTCCTGCATGAAAATCGTGTTTTTCTTGAAGGATGCAGACTTCTTCCTGTACCACTGCTTGAAGAAGGTGTCTTCCAGAAACTGGCAGTAGGACTGGGAGTTGAGCTTGACTCCATCCTCAACCCGAAAGGGCCCCACAAGCTCATCTTTGATGATACCAGCCCAAACCAGTACTCCACCTCCACCTTGCTGGCGTCTGAGTCGGACTGGAGCTCTCTGCCCTTTACCAATCCAGCCACGGGCCCATCCATCTGGCCCATCAAGACTCACTCTCATTTCATCAGTCCATAAAACCTTAGAAAAATCAGTCTTGAGATATTTCTTGGCCCAGTCTTGACGTTTCAGCTTGTGTGTCTTGTTCAGTGGTGGTCGTCTTTCAGCCTTTCTTACCTTGGCCATGTCTCTGAGTATTGCACACCTTGTGCTTTTGGGCACTCCAGTGATGTTGCAGCTCTGAAATATGGCCAAACTGGTGGCAAGTGGCATCTTGGCAGCTGCACGCTTGACTTTTCTCAGTTCATGGGCAGTTATTTTGCGCCTTGGTTTTTCCACACGCTTCTTGCGACCCTGTTGACTATTTTGAATGAAACGCTTGATTGTTCGATGATCACGCTTCAGAAGCTTTGCAATTTTGAGACGGCTGCATCCCTCTGCAAGATATCTCACTATTTTTGACTTTTCTGTGCCTGTCAAGTCCTTCTTTTGACCCATTTTGCCAAAGGAAAGGACGTTGCCTAATAATTATGCACACCTGATATAGGGTGTTGATGTCATTAGACCACACCCCTTCTCATTACAGAGATGCACATCACCTAATATGCTTAATTGGTAGTAGGCTTTCGAGCCTATACAGCTTGGAGTAAGACAACATGCATGAAGAGGATGATGTGGACAAAATACTCATTTGCCTAATAATTCTGCACTCCCTGTATATCAAAAAAGTAAATGGTTATGTTCTCTTCTTTGTGAAGCAAATTGTGAAAAGGAGTAACCTGCCCTGTCCCTGGCACGACCTTAAGGAGCACTGGTACTTAATCAATTAAAATTAATAATACTGTTCCAGCTGATGATTTGTACAAATGATACCATTTATTTGAAATGTCTCCACTCAATTTGATTTGCTTTTGAATAAAAATAAATAAATTAATAAATAAAGACTGGAACGTCCTAACCACAGAGCAAAGATCAACAAAAAGCAGCCAAGCATAACTTGTGGGTCTTCAAGGTAATTTAAAAACAAAAATGTCATGCTATTTATAACATCAGCTGTACCCTATCCTTGTAAACTATAATGGATCTTGCCTTCTGTATACATTTTCCTTTAAGACACCTAAAACACATTTATTAAAACATTTTATAACTAAAGGTGTTACTGTTGGTACGAGTCTAGAGTCATTTCTAAGAGTCAATGGAATTTGGACTGAGTAGCCACATAGCCACCAGTAGCTTTCCCTCACTCTCACGTTCTCGTGTGACGGATTGTTATCATCCTCATCTAAACTACATACTGGTTGACTATTTTCATCCTCTCTCTCGGCTTGCTCTGGTTCAAACTGGAAAGGTTGAAAAGAAGCCATTTCCAGTGCACTGCTAACTGTGAACTCGATGCGGTACAACCGTGTGACGTCACTACCCAGAATGCATTGAGAAGTAAATGACAATGGCGGCCTACTGGTAAATCGGTTTTATATAAAATGTGCGTAAAAGGAAAACATTTGACGTATTTTAATGCCACATATATGTTGTTGAAAGCACAGTGCATATTTTAGCGCAAACATGTGTTAATAGGGTTCCCTTTAAGGGTGTCCTACTCCCTACCTTTACAGGGACTTCATTCTTCTATGTAGCGTCATATAAAATAATTTATTAACAACAGTCTGTGGTTCTCTCATGAGGCTGGATGAAGTGGGCAGGATGGAGGATCTAAAGTGCAGACTCTCATACGAAAAATAAATTAAAAAGCGGCTTCATTGCTGGACTTAAGAAATACAAAAAATAAACTGGAATGAACTGGAAATTAATCAAACAGTAAAACAGTGTTTTCCAAAACAGAAAGCACTGGATACAAGACCCAGGAACATGAGAGAATTTTATTTCTCTGCTTATTGAAATAATGAAAAGCTTCACCCCTTAATACTTATGGTTGAAGTAAAATGCAGCACTTTAAGCATTTCACATGGTGAAGAGCAACTGCGTATTATTCAATCTAACCAGTAAGTAAAGTCTATAGAGTAAGGCGTGTGCTGCTGTCATCACCATGGCACCATGAACAACTACAAAATTGAACTTAAATCCATCTTGTCTTGTCCTTTAGTCATTTTTTTTCTTGTTCCATACACCAACAGAGGCTGAATTCCCAGGTGTGTGTTTTGTTGTTGAGCCAAAGGCAGTAATTAACAGGAGGTGTAGAGGAAGAGCAGATAGTGTTAGGGATGTAGCTACAGCAGCTCTTTCCTCTGTACACTCACAAGTTGTTACTTGTGAGTGTACATCAGAAAGTCTACATCAGAAAGTACGTGGTTTTTCATATCATGGATAATGTGCATAATGTAAGAAGTTTCATTCTATTAGGATTTAATGAGACGATTAATTTCAGAGTACCCCTCTTCTCGGTTACTTTACTGTATTACTGTGTGATTTTGTTTTTCAATGTCTCTCTTGTGCTGCTTATTGTCTTGGATGTAAACCTGCATGAACCTATGTACATTTTTCTAAGTAGCTTTTGCATTAATGCACTTTATGGGTCCACAGGTTTCTACCCAAAATTCCTTTCAGATTTACTGTCGCCTTCTCAGACAATCTCCCATGAAGGGTGCCTTTTACAAGCTTTTATCATGTACTCATCTGTCTGCTGCAATTCATCCATTTTAGCTGTCATGGCCTTTGACAGGTATCTGGCTATATGTCGACCTCTGCACTACCACTCTTTCATGACTAAGAGGAGGCTCTCTCAGCTGGTGTGTTTCTCCTGGCTGACACCTTTCTGCATTTTTGCCATCAATGTTGTGCTTACAGCAAGACTCAAGTTATGTGGTACGAAGATTCAGAGAGTCTTATGTCTAAACTGGTTAATTGTTAAACTTGCTTGTCCTGAAGCTGACACCTTTTCAAACAACATCACAGCATATGCAACAGTTATCATTTATGTGTCTCATGGCTTTTTTATCATTTGGACTTACACCCATCTTATTAAAACATGCGCAAAGTCCAGAGAGGACAGGGCAAAGTTTATGCAGACCTGTGTGCCACATCTGACCTCTTTGATCACATTCCTGTCTGTAGTTGTTTTTCAGTTTGTGTACATGCGATTCGATTCCACAGATTTGCCTCAAAGCCTCCAAAATTTCATCGCTACTGAATTTGTGATCATCCCTCCACTTATGAATCCTCTCATATATGGATTCAAACTCACCAAAATACGAAATAGGATTTTGGGTTTAGTTTGTTTTAAAAGAAAATGAAACACCTTCAGAGTTAAGAGTTTCAAAAATAAAAAGACAGCAAAATCACAAAAATGTACATTATTTTGTTGAATATGACTGATAAGAGCGGGCCTCGCAAAACCAGCTAACAATGCAACATCTTATAGAACTGTTTTACATGTTATATGTGTGAATACAATAGACTTTTGTATATTAAAAGCTTAGGTTTAGTGTGGTCAATTCTTTCAGTGTTAGCTTTTGTATTAATATTATTTTGTAAAGGTTTTTATCAAGAGGAGAGATGCAACACCATTTGACCTTAGAACTGAAGAAGCTTTTCGGATGAGAGGTGAAACGTCTTCAAGCAACTTAAAGAAGTCCAGACGCTTTTCTTTCCAAGCTCCTTAGACTACGATGACCTGGATGACTGAGAACCTTCACAGACAAACCAGGGTTTATAGGGTAACTCTAGGGTTTATCTATATATTCCCTTATTTAAAAAGTGTCTGTGTGTGTTTTATTGCTCTCATTTTATATAAAATGGAGATGTGATGTATTAGACACAGAAAGGGTTCATGTTCATATTTGTTTACCGTAGGTAGTTTAAAAATAAACTATAAACTGAGATAATTGACAATTTAGTCAAAATTAATTGAACAGTAATGTTGTTGACTGAGAGTCTGTGTCTTCAGAAAGAGTTATATTTTTATTGTTGCATGTAGTTTAAACATTTTCCCCTTGAGAAACACCACCACTAATAATAATAGACCCAAGCTTTTAATTAGATAATAATAAAACTGGAGAAAGCAAACTGGAAATGAACCAAAAAATGGCATTTTAAAAAGTAAAAAAAATAAAAAATGAAATGAATGAAACATACAAAGCATATAGCATACATTATCTGAGGTGGTATATTTACACATACAACATGCTAATAAAATGCTATAAGATGCTGCATTTTAGTGTATCTTATGAGGCCTGCTCTTATCACTCGTGCAACAGAGTAATGTAAATTTTTGACATTGAACCTTATTATCTTTTTTCAAATTTGAAAATAAAAAATCTATCCTCTTTAAGAATTTCCACCTTACTATGGTGAAGTGGATTGTGTGTCCCATTGACTTCAGGGGCTATGTGCCTGGCTGTGTTTTTGCCTGCTGGCTGTTTGAAGGGCCAGGCAAAGAACGATTCAGATGAAACCTTATAAGAGGAAAATCAAAGGAACAGTTTACGAATTCCCAGGTGTTTGTTTTATTGTTGAGCCTAAAGCAGTACTTAACAGGAGATGTAGAGGGAGGGCAAACATTGTTAGGGATGTAGATCCAGCAGATGTGTGCTCTGTACACTCACATTTTTATTCAACTAAGAAGATAGATGTGTTCTCTTGTCACGGATAATGTGTCTAATCTAAGCAGTTTCATTCTGTCAGGATTTAATGAAACAGTGAGAATATAATACCCCTCTTCTTATCCGTAAGGTCAGTTATGTTGTGGGGATGGAGCTGGACTCCCTCAAGGTGGTGTCGGAGAGGCGGATGCTGTCCAAGATAAAGACAATGTTGGATAACACCTCCCACCCACTCCATGACATGCTGGTCAGTCACAGGAGCACGTTCAGTGAGAGACTGAGATTACCGAAAAGCACCAGCCTGTGGCTATCTCCCTGTACAACACATCCACTTAACACACTGTTTACTGCTACAGCTACACATGTTTCTTTTTCAACAATTTATTAATAAGTGATTTTATGTAGATATATATATATATATATATATATATATATATATATATATATATATATATATATATATATATATATATATATATATATATATATTGTACTATTCTTAGTTAGCGTATTGTCTGTCTTGTTAATGTTTGTTTATAATGGAGCACTGTAACAAAAAATAATTTCCCCCAGGGATCAATAAAGTATTCTGATTCTGATTCTGATATCCTTTAGTTGTTACTGTGTGATTTTGTATTGCAATATCTCTCTTGTGCTGCTCATTGTCTTGGATGAAAACCTGCATGAACCTATGTACATTTTACTGAGTGGTTTCTGCATTAATGCACTTTATGGGACCACAGGTTTCTACCCAAAATTTTACACTTTCCTTTATAACTTCTGTATTAACATATATGCATATAACATTAAACTGGCATTGACTCCGAGCTACATCGTGACCGATTCATTTCTGTGCTTCCTATTGTCACAAACATGAAACCATAAAATGCAAGTAGGATAAGGATTGATTTGAAAAACTAAAATCTCAAAAAAGGCAACTTGTATGAATGACTGCTGTATGCTGTGAGCTTTTTATGTACTTCTGTAACCTTGCTCACACTGATATTAAAAAGCTAGTTTAGATAAATATAGAATACCTGACATCTATATATAACAGTTCACAAAATAGATATAGATAATAGAACCAAAGATAGAACAATATTTTCTATGAATTTGGAATCCACACAGTGGGTGGCTGCTGCTTTAAAAGCTGCCTCCCTTTTTTCAGATAGGGTGCTGTTGCAGAAGGATATAGACGTATAGCACGAAATCCTATAACCAAGTAGCCAGTATAGTATACAGGAACATCTGCACTGAGTATGGCCTGAAGGTCCAAAAGTTAAACATGAATCCAGCAGGCAGAACAGTGTGTGGTAGGGGTGGGAGAGGTCACGTATGTGTTTGTTTGCTTTGGTCAGGCATCATCCCAGATGTGGGGAAGTGGAGTCCCATAAGTATTCTCTGCTGTCCCCACCACTATATTCAGGGATTGCCAGTCTAAAGCAAAGCAGGCTCTTGACCAATCAGAGATGCAAAGAGAGTAGTAGAGATGGGAAAGGGAAGGTGACCTTTTCTTAATTGGGGCAAAAGGCTCTCTTTTACAAGAGCTCCACTGTGCAGTGAACAGGACAGGTCTATCTGTATGCCCAGGAGTTTCGTGCTGCTGGCCATCTTCACTGTGGTGTTGTTGAAAAGAAGTGATATGTGACTGTGCTGGCTCATGCTGATCTCCTTTTTTTATTCAGTATTTAGTGTTAAGGTGTTATTACAGTTCTGCAGTTGGTTCACCTGCTAACTTATTCATTGATGTCCTGGATGAGACTCACAATAAATTATTATTCTATTCTATTCTATTTTATTCTATCAGCATTCTTCACAATTTTGTTAGTGGGCCTCGCCTCAGACCCACTAACAAAAATGCCGGACTGGTACTTGTGTTTTTACCTTTTTAATATTACACACTAAAAAAAAAAAAAAAGGTAAAAACACTCTGTGTGTATGACTGAGTGAATGAGATGAGTACAAAGTGTTTTGAGTGCTCAAATTGAGTAGAAAGCCACTATGTAAGTACCAGTCCATTTAAAAGTACCAGTCTGGGTCACCTGTATGGAGAAAAAAAAAAAAAAACAGAAGAGAAAGCAAACAACAAAGAGCAACATAATAAAAAAATAAATAAATATTAATATTACACACTAGGGCAGCACGGTGGCACGGTGGTTAGCACTGTTGCCGCACAGCAAGAAGGTCCTGAGTTCAATTCCACCATTTCTGTGTGGAGTTTGCATGTTCTCCCCGTGTTTGCGTGGGTTTCCTCCAGGTACTCTGGCTTCCTCCCACCGTTCAAAGACATGCAACTTGTGGGGATAGGTTAATTGGATAATCCAAATTGTCACTAGGTGTGAATGTGCGAATGAATGTGAGTGCGAATGGTTGTCTGTCCCTGTGTGTTGGCCCTGCGACAGACTGGCGACCTGTCCAGGGTGTACCCTGCCTCTCGCCCTATGACACCTGGGATAGGCTCCAGCGCCCCCCGCGACCCTGAAAAGGATAAGCGGAAGCGAATGGATGGATGGATATTACACACTCTGATGGATCCATTGGGGGCAACTCGGGAGGAATCTGGGGGAATCAGGGAACAATCCATCGATCTTCCAATTGATAAACAATCCAGTTTAACAACAGAGCCCGAGAGCGCCTGACAGTATCTGCTAACCTCTGCTAACTAGTGTTGCTGAACTAGTATTTAGTCTAGTATTGAGCACTAAATGGCCTGAGGGGAGAAGGAAGCCAAGAGTGTACAACCTGGTCTTAGGGTATTTGCTGGTGTGGTAGCCTCAGCCTCTATGGATCTTGTACCTAGGGCTTGTTCCTGTGCTGCTATGATTAGTACCTTTGTGCTGTCTTTCAGTCTCGCTTTATAGGATTTCTTGATACCAGTCACCTCTTCTATCTTCCAGTGGTACATACCATTCAGGGACCTTTGCTTCCATGATGATTCCTCTTCTTTTATCTCGGGTTTCTGCTGCCTGAAGTATTCACTAAGCACTCTATAGGTCGTGATCATTTTCCTGATGTACTCCTGGATCTTTGTTGTTTCATCCTGGATAGTGGTCCTGTAATTCTCTAATTCCTTTCACTTAGTTTAGTCTCAGGGTTGGGGTGGACTTGTGGTGAAACCATTCATGCCTTGTTAGGAGCTTCGATGTTTTGGGGTCCGTGGCTTCTTTCTCCTCCTTTGTCTCACTGATTATCCCAACAGGGTATTTGATGAGATGTTGATTGCCTAAATCTTGCATTCTTCCCATTCAGCTGTCTCCTCAGGACTTGCCTTACTTTCTGCAGATATTTGGTGTTTGCTGCCTCCCAGGGACTTGTTACTTTCCAGCTCTTTATTCTTGAGACTATGCCTTGGATATCTGCCACTGTGATGGTTACTGGAGCCTGTTCAGGGAAGCTGGTGTGGTCTTCACTCCGATCTCTCTAGTATACCTCTTCAAACGGCAAGCCAAGGTTGTGAGTCTTTGCTTGGCAGTTACCAAGTAGGAATGGGTACTGGTATCCAGTGCCATGATGGCACAGGTTGTGACATAAACGGTAGTAACCAGACCGAAAAGTAGAACACATTTCGGTGCTTTATTTCAGTGCTTTTTTTTTCCTGAGATGTCATACACTTCAGATTCTAGCCAATCATTTTACCTTTCCAAGGATAGTAGGCGGGCCCAGGTACGTACGTTCTTTTAGAGCAGAGCTACAGATTAAAAATGCCCAAGGCAAAGCAGTCAAAAGTCTGGCTGTACTTCACAGCAAAATATGCAAACTCAGCAGCCTGCAACAAGTACTTTAAGGTGATACTGTGCAAAGGAGGTAACTCCTTGAATCTGACAACGAACCTGGCGACTTATAGTGTTTTGTTAAAAGCTGAGAAATGAACCGTATTTGATAGCTTGCTGCGAGACCTCACACCGAGCACATCTACTGCGGGTATGGTGCCTCGGACCCGGGGTTAGCAACATCCCCCAAGAACCCGCGGAGGAGAGTCCAGGCCCCTAGCCCTGCCGGTGTAGCAGAAATGATGACGGATGATGATGGCAGCAGCAGCCGTTCTCCTCTGGGTCAGTAGCTTAATGTAGTTCGTGTTTAATTTACGTTGAAGGAAAAAAATGTCCATCCCGGTTTTCCCTCCAAGGCACGAGCGATAAGCAGAGTTCTGTCCTTTCCTTCTAAGATTCCTAATTATTTAAAGTAACACTCAGGTATGCCATTCAGCGTGTTAGTACGAGCTCGGGAGCAGCTTGGGAGAACAAGAAAACAGAGACTGCTTTAGGTTGCCTTCCCAATCGACTCAAAGGTTTATTAAGTATACAACAGCTTATATAGAGGAAAAAAAGGTTCGTGTGTCAGCTTTCCCAGTTCAAACCGGTACAGACCAAATAAGGAAACGTCTTCCTGCCTTGTGAGCAAAGAAGTATCCTGTGTGTAGTTTATCAGTTCAGCTACAATTTATGATCATCCCAGCAAAATACACTCCTAGACATAGAATACAGAGTTCTTTCATTAGTGAATTCTGAAACAAACCACCTGGCCTTTAACTAGCCTTTTTCTAAGAGATAAAGAAAAAGGGAGGATGGGAGTAAGGAAGTGGTCTCGTCTCTGTGGTGTTTTCGACCTTGGGGTACCAGCCTGTGAGTCTTACACATTAATTCTTGGGTCAGAGAGAAAGAGAAAAACAACTATTAAATGGGCCTTATTGAGTAACTCTTTTCTGTCCTGTAAATGCTACCATGGTATCAAAATATCACAACATACGTTGTGTAGGCTAACCACGTTATTAAATCAATGCATGTAAGGTGAACTAGCAAACACTGTCGTAGTTACATGCGGCTGTCTTCTTGTTTGATGGCAGGTACTCCCTTCACCCTGGCCAAAAAGGCTAAAATGACCAAAGAAAAAGTGGGAAACAGCAACAACAACATGAGAGGTTTTTGGACAAAGTTTGTGTTTATTCCATTGTTTAAGCACTGCCTCCAGCCAAGAACGATACCATATATGCCCTATAGCTGCAGAAAGGGCTAACATTGTTATCTTTTTACAAAAAACAGCTAAACATGAGAGGTTTTTGGACAAAGTTTGTGTTTTCCATTCTTTAAGCACCGGTTCGAGCACCGGTTCGAGCACCGTTTAAGCACCGGCACCATTTCAAAAGTACCGGTTTGGCACTGGTTTCGGGTAAAACCTAATACCCATCCCTATTTCCAAGGCCTCAAGTATGATTTTATTTCTTCGTCACACCTTTTTGCAGCTCCGATGTTTGGCTCACTTCCCTCCATCTTGTCTTGGCTTCTAGTCTCCTTCTACAAGGAGGGTACTGCTCCTTGTAGCTGTTCATCTTGTAGCCAAGCACCTCACTGATCACTGCTGCCATAGTGTAGATCAGCTGGTTGGTTTCGATGATAGTCACAGTAGGGATTTTCCATAACCTTCAGATGGTTCTTCATATGGGCTTTGTAATCAGCCATAGAGGGTCCAGGTTTCCAGCTTAGCAATGATCATATCTGTCAAGTCAGGTGTTCTTACAATAAACACCTCACACACATCAGTTGGCCTTGGCACTTGATACCCAATCTCGGAGGGTCGAGATGATATCACCCCCCTGACCTGACGACCTTGTTCCCCCCTGGTGTAGCATTCGTGTTGTACCTTGTCGATCTTTAGTTGTGATAGCAGTTTTTTCTTCCAGATGTTGAAACACTGAGCAACCAGTTGTTTCGCCATTAGTCCAGATGTTATGTGTAGTGGAAGTGCAAAATAAGTTGCAGGTGCGGATAATCACCACATCATAGGAGGGAAAGTAGCACAAAACACAAGACAGGGCCTAAGTAAAATAGGAAGTTAGCAATAATAACTAAACTGAGAAACACAAAGTAAAAGTATAAACTATAAATAATAAACTGATCTAAATAGTAACTGGAACAATTAACTCAATACTTAAAATACTAATACAAGAAAAAATACAAGATGAAAATGTAAACAAACAAACTAGGCATTAAACAAAGAATATTTAATAATAACAGAACAAAATTCTATACACTGAACCCAGGACCAGAACACCTTAACCACTGTACACTGCAAAAATCAAATTTATAAAACACTACAGGCCAGACATCTAGAGTTAACATAATCTAATTTTTACAGCAATTTTTACATAATTCATAGTTAGAAAAAATATTACTTAACAAGTTAACAATTCACAAATTCTTAAAGTTTTCTAATATCAAAAACACTCATCTGTGAAGGTTCTTCAGTTCTAGGCTAGACCTGAAGAAGCTCTCGGATGAGAGGTGCAACGTCTTCAAGCAACTTAAAGAAGTCCAGAAGCTTTTCTTTCCAAGCTCCTTAGACAATCAAAAATACTCAATTACTGAAACTGAATGCAATTTTTTTTATACGTACGGAAACGAGTTATTAGAGGACCGGCAATATGAGTTTGAATTCCCAGCTGTTGTGCTGTCATCATCAAAGCGTTTATTAATAGACGGTGCTGAATGAGAGCGGAGTGAGAATACACAGCACAGTGTAGCTGCTCACTCTGCATTTTGAACACTCGTCAGGTATAATCTGAACATTTGAAATTGTGAGTATTGCTCTCTGATTATGGATAATGTTTCTGTTGTGAGAATGTTCACTCTCTCTGGATTTAATGAGACAAGGAATATCAGACTTACCATCTTCTCACTCACATTAATGTGTTACTGTATGATCATATTAATCAATGTGTCTCTGATTGTGCTCATTGTCTTGGATGAAAACCTCCATGAACCTATGTACATTTTACTGAGCAGTTTTTGCATTAATGCAATTTATGGGACCACAGGTTTCTACCCAAAATTCCTGTTAGATCTGCTGTCGTCTTCTCACAGAATCTCCTATGAAGGGTGCCTTTTACAAGCTTTTATCATGTACTCATTTGCTTGCTGTGATTTGTCCATTTTAGCTGTCATGGCCTTTGACAGGTATCTGGCTATATGTCGCCCTCTGCACTACCACTCTTTCATGACTAAGAAGAGGCTCTCTCAGCTGGTGTGTTTCTCCTGGCTGACACCTTTCTGCATTATTTCCATCAGTATTCTGCTAACATCAAGACTGACCTTATGCAGATCAAAAATTGAGAAGGTCTTCTGTGTGAACTGGGTAATTGTTAAACTTGCTTGCTCTGACACAGACACCCTTTTAAATAGTGTTGTTTCATATGCAACAATTATCATGTATATTTCGCATGGGTTTTTCATAATGTGGACGTACATGCATCTTATTAAAACATCTGTAAGGTCCAAAGAAGACAGGGCGAAGTTTATGCAGACCTGTGTGCCCCATCTGACTTCTTTAATCACATTTTTGATTGTAATACTTTTTGATTTGATGTATATGCGATTTGGCTCTGCAGATTTACCCCAAAGCCTCCAAAACTTCATCGCTATTGAATTTCTCGTCATCCCTCCAGTTATGAATCCCCTCATTTATGGATTTAAACTTACCAAAATACGAAATAAAATTCTGAGTTTTGTTTACCGTAAACAAAAATAACCACTTTAATAAAGTTTAATCACTCAATGTTTTTCTCATTATTTCTTTGTTCATAGACAGTGACAAAACAGGGTGCAAATTCATGTTTCAGTATTTTGTCAGGGATACATCCCTGAGCCCCATCATTTATCCAGGAAAATAATGGGGATTTGTTTCAGCTCATTGTTCATTTTTATTGAAATTATTTGTTGTTATATGAAGTACAAGATGTTTTTCTGCTGCTGTATGCAAATCAAATTGAAAATAGACACACAAATACACATGTGGAATGTAAGAGAATTAAAAACATTTGTCTTAAACTGAAGCTTTTTTGTGTCATAGCATAAATAGAACGGAAAAGGGTTTGAGGAACTATTTTACTATTTTATTTTAAAATGTTCTTGGAAAAACATTTTTTCCATCAATAGGTCCCTCTACTGTCCATTCCCGACCTCTGTGCGAGCTGATCGGTATAACCATGAGGAAAGCATGAGGTCCCGGTGGGCACATGGCCACGCAGGCTGCTGTGTTCATATTTACCAGGCTGGGGTCTTGGACAGAATAGTGAATCCATCTTTCAGGGGTACTGACCACAACCACTTTAAGTCCTTCATCAAGAATAGTTTGTCTCTTAACACACATCTTCACATCTCTGCTGGTGTCAAACATCTGTCTGCTGAGGATAGTGTTTCCTGTCAAACTCTTCTCCAGCCAGTCGTGTCCCAAGAGCACAATCCTGAGCTCCTGGAGAATGTGTTTGTTCTCTGCCAGCAGAGAGGACAACATGTCACTGAATTACCACAACTCTGGCATGCAAGCAGCTGATGTGAGACAAAGCCCTCCCACTGGTTTCACAACTTTCCTCTGAACTATGCAAAATGCTGAAATTCTCTTAACTGCAATGAATTATGTACAGAATAAGAAAATAGAACAAATTGGATTTAATATACTAAAATCAATCAGCCTTGCAAATGTTGTATGGATACATTTAAGACATATAAAAGTATAAGTCGGGAACATACCTTTATGGTGTCTGTGAGCCATTAAAACTTTATCAGTCACTTTAAAGATGATTCACTACAGTTAAAAACCCTGTTTTCCCAAAAACAAAGCGAAGTGGAAAAATATCGTCCAGCCCAGTGTCAGCCTGAGCCTTAATGCTTGACTCAGCTCTCTGTCTGATGAAAGGTCAAAGTCCAGCCCGTACCACTCTGCTAGTGGAAGATATCATCTAATTAGCTCACACAGGTAACATTTCTGTAACAGTATAATTACATCAAGGAGCCAAGGAAGCCAAGGCCTAAGTTCAGTGAGTGTATTTGAGGATCTTTTCTGTGTTCTTACATAGTAGTTAAACATGCTGTTAGTCCTCCAAAAAAGGTCCAAACTACTGAGGGAGGAACTCTTTTAAGACATCTGTGTATGCAGAACCCCAACGTCCTGTATACATAATATATTGCATACAAAAGCCAATATGTGTGCAATTCCAGTAATCTAAAGTTTACTGAAGTATATTTTAGCATTTGATTGATTGCTGTGAGATAATCATTTCCGTAATTTAGCAAAATCAATACATTAAATAGATCGTTTAATTGTAATCTTGGTAAAGGGCAGTATTGTAGTGTCTCCTTGTATGTTTTTGGGTCAGTTCATTTTCATTGAGAAATCTGAAATCTAAAACTGTTAAAATGCATTAAACACCCTTACTTCCTGATTAACACCAGATAAACCTAGTTTTCTTACATGTGCATTACTGATGATTGAGTGGATCAGCTCTTCTGACACAGCCGAACCCTGATATTCACATTAGATTAACAATGCTGTTAGGACCAGGGTGAATCATTTTGGGGCCCTAGTTAAGATTAAGATTTTGTTCTAAACTAAGAAACGTGAATTTTGTCATCTACTTACATCTTATGCTCTTTACTGCTTTCCATTTATGTATGCTGTATATTGCACTAAGTAGATTAGACAAGAATACTTCACTTTTTCCCTCTCCCTCACCTTCTGAGACCTTATGCCTTAGCCAATCCTCTCTCTCTCTGTCTGGCCTACCTGATCACTAGAAGACCGCTAAGGCCAAATGTTAGCTTAAAAAGTTGTCTAGCAACCACATCAGTAGCAGCTTGAAACTTAATGCAGCATTGTTTGATAAAAGTAAAATCCAAAATGTTCATGTTATCTAGTTTGGCTTACTGAGATGTTTTATTGGTATGTGATGTGTCTGAGGCTGAGAGACCACGGAGCCCGAAAAACATGATTATTAGGCTGCAAAAATATTTTAACATAATAATAATAATAATAATAATAATAATAATAATAATAATAATAATAACAATTGGATTTATATAGCGCTTTTCAAGGCACCCAAAGTGCTTTACAATGCCACTATTCATTCACTCTCACATTCACACACTGGTGGAGGCAAGCTACAGTTGTAGCCACAGCACACAATATAAGCTACTAAACAACAGTTAGCTATTGTAGTTCATGAGATTAGTGTCCAGAAAATCCATAGTTGACATGTGGACCCTCAATATACTTTTGGTTTTACTCTCAAGTTTTTGATAAAAATCAATGTTTCATATTTTGTTTTTCGGTAAACCTGAAAAACCCACTTGTTATCATAGTTTTGGATTTTTTATTTGTTTTTATTGTTTATGTTTTAAATATTTAATTTAAAGTGCACAACAACTTGATTATACAACCACCCAATGCAAGGTTTATGCAACAGCTGATTAGATTTTTGATATAAGTGTACAATGTAACAATGTACAGGTAACAATGTAGCTAAAATAGCTTTCACTTGAATAGCATTCTACTTCCTACCCCTCTACTGCAAACAGCAACACAAATTTACATCGTAATGAATGTGATGATTAGAGTCAGACACAACGACACCTCAAGTTCAAATAATAAGACAGAAAGGATTAAAGAATTAAAGATGAAAAATAAATGAAGGCTCATCTATCAGTCCACTGGCCTATCTAGTTCAGGGTTGCGAGTGACTGGATTCCATGCTGTATAATAGATGATTGATCATTATTCAATAATAACATAATTAATTTGTAAATGTGCAGAGAATTATGGATGCAAGTTTTTAAAATTTTGCAAAAGAAGATATGTAAGCAACAAGAGATGATCTTTTAGCATGATTATACTCTATAAGAGCATGTCAATGCTATTGCTCTGGGATGAGCCATAGGCTTTGCTGACTGAAACATGGAGGAAATATTAACCACAGACGCTGTTTTATATATCTATTACCATTTATCTACAAAGTGCATAAATTAAAAAAGAAGTAAAAGGTAGAATATAAAAACTAAAAATACAAAACTCGATGGCACATTTCCTGAGAAAACAGAACATGGAACATTATCAATTGATCTTTGTCAAAAACAGTAAAACATAGTGTGGCCTTGTCCCTATAAGTCATCTACAACAGAATGGCTCACATAGTAAATTCTTTACTCTAAGGAAAATGCTGCATTTTACGCTTGTTTTTTTAAGTAAACTAAACTTGATGTAAGTTAGTTTCTTGTAAGATTTAAGTAAAGTCAGGATTCTGTTTTGTATTTTGGTGAGTTTGAATCCATATATGAGAGGGTTCATAAAAGGTGGAATGATGAGAATTTCAACTGTAATGAAGTTTTTGAGACTTTCAGAAAAACCTGTGTACTCAAATTGCACATATATCAACTGAAAACCAATCACAACTATAAATGTGATCAAAGAGGTCAGGTGGGGCAGGCAGGAGGTCTGCATAAACTTTTCTCTGTCCTCTCTGGACCTCGCACATGTTTTAATGAGATGTGTGTAAGTCCACATTATAAAAAAGCCATGAGACACATAAATGATAACTGTTGCACATGCTGTGATGTGGTTTGTAAAGGTTTCAGCTTCAGGACAAGCAAGTTTAACAATTAACCAGTTTACACATAAGACTCTCCGAATGTTTATACCACATAACTTCAGTCTTGATGTTAGCAGGACATTAATGGCAAAAACACAGAAAGGTGTCAGCCAGAAGAAACACACCAGCTGTGAAAGCCTCCTCTTAGTCATGAAAGAGTGGTAGTGCAGAGGTCGACATATTGCCAGATACCTGTCAAAGGCCATGACAGCTAAAATGGACAAATCACAGCAGACAAATGAATATATGACAAAAGCTTGTAAAAGGCACCCTTCATAGGAGATTGTTTGAGAAGACCTTAGTAAATCTGAAAGGAATTTTGGGTAGAAACCTGTGGTCCCATAAATTGTGTTAATGCAAAAGCTACTCAGGAAAATGTACATAGGTTCGTGCAGATTTTCATCCAAGAAAATAAGCAGCACAAGAGAGATATTGAAAAATAAAATCATGCAGTAATACAGTAAAGTGAATGCGAAGAGAGGCACTCTGAAATTCATCGTCTCATTAAATCCTGACAGAATGAAACTTCTTACATTAGACACATTATCCATGATCAGAGAAACATCTACCTTCTTAGTGTAACAACATGAGTGTACAGAGGAAAGAGCTGCTGTATCTACACCCCTAACAATATCTGCTCTTCCTCTACGCCTCCTGTTAATTACTGCCTTTGGCTCAACAACAAAAAACACACACCTGGGAATTCAACCTCTGTTGGTTGGGGGGGGGATACGTGACTGGCTATTAGTGGAAGTTTTCCTTCTCTTTGCTGTTTATATTTGTCCATGTAACTGGATTCTCTTTTGCCAGAAGCCGAAAATGTCCACAAATGACGAAAACCTGAGACAGTCGTGAACCTTTCAAGGAGTGCCCAGTTGACCAAAATTACCCCGAGGATGCAGCGAAGACCGCAAAAGACCCAAGAACAACATCCAAAGAACTGCAGGCCTCACTTGCTTCAGTTAATGTCAGTAAGAAAGAGTTTGGCCAAAAATGTGTTCCAAGATGAAAACCACTGCTGAGCAAAAGGAAAATGAAGGCTTGTCTCAGTTTTGCCAGAAAACATCATGATGATCCCCAAGACTTTTAGAAAAATAACTCTGTGGACTGATGGGACAGAAGCTGAACTTTTTGGAGTGTGCGTGTCTGATAACATTCAGTGTAAACGTCACACAGCACTTCAGAAAGACCATCACCAAAATATGGTGGTGGTGGTAGTGTGATGGTCTGGGGCTGTTTTGCTGCCTCAGGACCTAAATGAAGGTAAACTGAACAATAAATTCTGACGTCTACCAAAATATTCTGAAGGAGAATATCTGGCCATCTGTTTTTGACCTCAAACGGAACACAGTTGGGTTCTGCAGCAAGACAATAATCCAAAACACACCAGCAAGTTTACCTCCGAATGGCTTAAGATAAACTAAATGAAGAAATTCGAGTGACCTACTTTAAGTCCTGACCTGAATCTGACTGAGATGCTTGACGCATCAATAAATGAGTTGATCTGAGAGGACCTACAAAGTTATTTAAAGGGTTTATCCTTAAAAGTGACAGGTTAAATAATAAAAACAGTCGTATTTGTAATATTGAGGTAGGTAATTGATTAGTGTGATTAGTGCATGCAAATATAGACATGTGTAGTGCAGAGTGCTAATGATTGCAAATTATTTCCTTTACACTAATTTCATTATGATTCTCTTGTCAGCTGGTGACAATGGCAGTTATGGTCCTTGGGGGTGTTCTAATTTTAATCCTTCTTATTTTTTCCTTTTTTCCCACATTTGGAATGATTTTCATATTTTGTTTTGGTCTGTCCTGTGGGTGGAGGAAAGTTCAATTATAATCTCTAGGGGGTTAAAAGAAAATGGTAGGTACATTCAATGATTCTTACCCAGTAGAAATGTGAGGGTTCTTTTGACCATTTGCACATTCATTCGGCTTAAAATCACCCTCTCCACAATATTGCACAATATCCACAGTATTGTTTTCCTCCACAGGGTGTCATTTAATTCCTCCAGAGGTCCCTCTACTTCCATTCCCGACCTCTATGTGGGCTGATCAGTATAACCATGAGGTCCTAGGCTAGGAGGAGGAGTTGGCCGTCCGACTGCGGTCTGGAGTGTGGGGCCTCCCTGCTGCTGCGGAGTCGGGGCGGTCTGCCTCTCCCCACCGCAGGGAAAAGGGTAACACCACCTGGGTCTGGGTGCAGTTCCCCCCTCCAGGGGCAAGGGTACCTAGACCCGGTTCGTAGAGTACGCTTGGGGAGTGTGATCGTGTGTACAGCGTCTCTTTATGTTTGGTTGAGTGTGGAGTAAGTGCATATGAGAGCATGAGGGTGGGAATGGATGTTTGTATCTGTGTGTGCCTGTATGTCTGTGTCTATATGTCAGGTTGGGTATCAGACGCCACCTCTCTGGGGACATCTCAGGCCCTCCAAGGTTTGGAGGCCTATCTCCCCCCACCACCACTTCCCCTGCCAGTGGCGGACTCCCTCAGACATCGGTGCGTTGGTGGTTCTTTGTGTCTGGGGATGGGCGTCCAGGTACACACCGGCTCACTCCTTGGCGGCCGCTTATCGGGGCCTGGAGCCTGGGGCTCGCTCGGGCCACTTCGGAGGTGGGGTGCCCCCGGCCTCTCGGCCTGGGGCTCGGTCACTCAGGCGCAGCTGGCTGCCAGCGGAGCTCACGGGCGCGTCACTGCAACTCCCCCTGGCTTCTGCTCCGCGGCTGCTGAGTGAGCCCTCATCTGGGACTCTCCTCAGCTCTTTCTGGGACAGTGGCGCGGCTGCCCCTCTGTTGGTCTTCCTTGGTCTCTTGTGTTCTGGGGGCCTCTGGATGTCTGGAGTTTTGATCTCCTCCATACCTGCTTCATGCCCTGGAGGACGGGGCTGTGGCCCCCCCACACCCTCTAGCAGAGTATTACATGGAGAAACCTTTTAAAAAAAACAAGCGCGTCCATGCTCACAGGTGTACACGGGTGATCACACCCACAAACTACACCCTTTTTGGCTCCTACCTCAAAGCACACTGTGTTCTGTTGATCTTATGTGCTGCACAATAATGTTTAATATTTAGTATTTACTATCATATTCCCATATATCATTGTGATGTTGTTTATTCTATTACTCTTGTTCTCTTCTGCTTGTTTTATTTTTTCTTTCTCAGCAGGTGACCCAGGTGATTGATATATGCATTTTTTTTCTCTGCCCGTTCTGTTGGTTTTTGTCTTTTGTCCTTCTCCCCCGTCCCTCTTCTCAGCTGTTTCTCTTTCCCTCTTTCTTTCTCACCTTCTTTCCCCCAGTCAAGTCTGTCCCGTATTCAGTAAGTGAAAATAAAATAAACAATAAAAGGTGAATCAAATGGACCATTACGGCAAGGCTGGGATGGTCAATTTGGTAAAGTAAATCCGTTGGGCATCTTTCTTTGCCTTTAGACAACAATTCTGATGGCAAAAGAGCCAAACGGGACAGGCAAAAAAAAAAAAAAAAAGGAACCTTTTAAAAAAACAAGCGCGTCCATGCTCACAGGTGTACACACGGGTGATCACACCCACAAACTACACCCTTTTTGGCTCCTACCTCAAAGCACACTGTGTTCTGTTGATCTTATGTGCTGCACAATAATGTTTAATATTTAGTATTTACTGTCATATTCCCATATATCATTGTGATGCTGTTTATTCTATTACTCTTGTTCTCTTCTGCTTGTTTTATTTTTTCTTTCTCAACAGGTGATCCAGGTGATCGATATGTGCATTTTTTTCTTTCTTTTTTTTCTGATCATTCTGTTGGTTTTTGTTTTTTGCCCTTCTCCCCCGTCCCTCTTCTCAGCGGTTTCTCTTTCCCTCTTTCTTTCTCCCTTTCTTTCCCCCAGTCAAGTCTGTCCCGCATTCAGCAAGTGAAAATAAAATAAACAATAAAAGGTGAATCAAATGGACCATTACGGCAAGGCTGGGATGGTCAATTTGGTAAAGTAAATCCGTTGGGCATCTTTCTTTGCCTTTAGACAATAATTCTGATGGCAAAAGAGCCAAACGGGACAGGCAAAAAAAATAAAATAAATAAATAACCATGAGGTCCTGGTGGGCACATGGCCACGCAGCCTGCTGTTTTCATATTTACCGGCCTGGGGTCTTGAACAGAATAGTGAACCCGTCTTTCAGGGGTACTGACCACAACCACTTTACCAAGTCCGTTATCAAGACTAGTTTGTCACATCTTCACATCTCTGCTGGTGTCAACCATCTTTCGGCCAAGGATGGTGTTCAATCATTTCCTAAGAGGACAATCCTAAGCTCCTGACTGTTTGTTCTCTACCAGCACAGAGCACATGTCATTCATGTTAACACGCATTTTCATGTCGCTGCTGGTGTCAAACATTTTTTTAATCAGATTTGTAAAATTGTAAAAACTATTTATTAGTCTTGCCTTCTCCGAGTTGTCTTCGAAATGTTTTAGGGGCTTTTGATAAAACAAGACAACTTTTAACAAAAGCAAAAATGACACTTTTTCAGCTTTGCTTCCTCAGAAACCCATTTTTATTAATTATTCCGATGCAGAGTTAATGCCACAGCTGCTGTATTGCCAGTCTGTAAGAGTCCCTGAGTCAGAATTAACTCTATTCAGTGACTGTGCAATATCGTACATCATGCAAAAAGTAACTGACTACAGTAAGAAACAATGATTAATTACAAATTGTGAAAAATGCTTTGTAAGCATCCACTGTGAGTACAGCGTTCCATCTGTGGTTTAATTAGAAGTGAGGCATCGCTGATGCTATTTACAGCTCCAGAGTGTTGAGTGTGACCTTTGCAGATAATTTTGTAAACTGCACCCAGGACAGCTGGGTTTAAATCTTCATCTGCTGTAGCATTTTCTTCACAGTTTAGTAAGATAAACTTGTGGTGCATCTATACCTTTTCTAAAGCTGAGCATCTCATAGTCATCATTTACATAATGTACATATTTATACAGACTCGATATCCCGTCACACCTTGGACATCCGATTGTTAATGTGTCATTCAAAAGGTCTAAAGAGCAGCTAAATACATCTCTACAATATCTAAAGGTGAGCATGACATTCATCATTTGTGTTATATACATATGTTCAGTTTACACAGTCCTCACATTATGTCACACTTGTGACTTAATACTGCATGTCAAATGAAAATTGTGGATGTGTTATGATGAATTACGGTGGATGGATGCCTGTGTGAAAGTTCTTATGGAGAAGTGATGGAAGATGGAAATGGTTAAATCAGATCCCTGTGTTGACTCTAGTGGACCCCTCCCGTCGTCTATGGTGTCAAAACTGAGTTCCTTTCACCTGAAGTGCTGCATGCACAGAGAAACTCACAAATCCAAATAAGTCAAAGGAGTAGGAGTTGCTTTGTGATCAAATTCTTTAATATTCTCAAGTGTTTAAAATTGAAGAAAACATAAAAACAGCTGTAGAAAACAAAACAAAAGCTGAGGCGAGAGGTTCCACTAACTGGATTATCTTTGAGATTTCAGAAAATCGTGCAGCTAATCTAGTGTTGTAAATTTTAACGTCACGTTTGATCGCATTTAGGAATTAAGAAAATGGGGAGGGAAGAAAAGACATTTGTAATATTTCTTTACTGAATAATAAAAAAAAAAAAAAAGCATCCAGTGTTAAACGTTTTTGCAAATACTGGTTTGCACTTCTCAGCAGCGTCTTCTGCTTAAGAAACTGATTCATACTAAATAAGAGGATTTGATGGGCTGAATTTCTATCCGGTTGTTGGTTTTGATTTGATGGAAAATAGAAGAGACAAGTGAGGATCCTAAAGCTTTTACAAATATTTAAAGTAATCTCAAAGTATCTCTGTGTACAAATGTGGATTAATTAAAAACAGGTTTCCTCACAAGAGCTGATTACATCCATGCCAACCTCCCAGCTCTACTAGTACATATGTTTATGTACTTAAACAAAAACTTTCAGTCCTTCACTACCACAGCGGTTAGCGTCTATGTTTTCACACAAAAACATAAGCAGCACTAATTAAGGCTTGCATGAAATCTGTAGTTAACTAAAGAAAAAGGGAGGTATAGGACATTTAGCTGCTGAGACATTATGATTATAAAAAAAAAAAAAAAAAAAAAAAAGTAGGATAAACACTACATGTGGCACGGGAAGGTAAGGAGAGCACACAACATAAAAATACCCCCTCCCCATCTTTTTCTACCATTAGCTTTTATGTTGGACCTCGAAACATGGCTCAAAAACTGTATTGTACTGTAGCAGCCAAAAGATAATCTGAGATATAACTACAAGCAGTCATGTTTGGGATGCTAAAATCCAGAACTGTATGTGCTTAAGCAGCTGTCTTTAACTGATGTACACAGGATGCCTTTAAAAAAAACCAAACAAACAAAAAAAACGAAAACTGGACTGTAAGTTGTTTACTCAGTTGGGGGATCAAACCAAACAAATGCATGCTGCTCCACCATGCATCACTGTAATGGAGGGAGGGAGAGAGGGTGGAGACGCAAGTGAGATGTTGGTGCTTGTTTTAAAGGGGTGGCGGATAAGCAATCCCTTGCCTGAGCAAGCCTGACTTAAGGCAAAGGTTAAAATATCAATACTGCAGTCTAAATATCAGGAGAGCAAATCAATATGCTTTCAGATGTGTGGCTACATGTTGGTGACCTTTTCCTGGATTCTGGCTCCACTGACAGGTGAGTCATGACTGGTAATCGGCGTGGGTGGCATGTTGAACCTTGCCAGTGTTTGGTTCAATTAACATCACATTTAGGAGGTCAATTGAAAATGAATGAGAACATGTATGCAAGCTAGTAAATGTAAAAAGACAGAAAACAAAAACTGAAAAGTGTCTGTGGGTTTGGGTTCTGAGGGGTACAAATGAGACCTGTAACAGATGGTAGGTATCCTTGATAAGGACGGTTTTCACATTCAGAGCCCTTGATGTAAGTTTGACACCAGCCTTTCCAAACCAGGATGTAAAAGTGGTCAGACCATCATAATCACAGCAGTAAGATGGAACAGTGATTTTACCACATGTACACCACTAAAAATGATGTGGAATTTTGATTCTCCGCCCACGCACGTCTGTTGCTATCCCAGTACAATCAAGGTGAACTGTATCGCATTGTTTGTGTCAAAATAATTACAAATTACAAGAGGGGGGAAAAAAACAACTTTTTCACCTTCACTGTACTGGTATAGTTGTGCTCAAAGGCATATAAGAACCTTAAGTATGTGGCTGGCTATATACAGCTAAAACTGGTCAATTCTGCATGATTTTGGGTGAAGTTGACCCTGTTAAGGAAAACCAGGCTGGGCCTCAAGGCACCGATTCCCATTACAAGTCCCACTCAGTGAGAAAAGGGAGGGAGACGTCCTGTATGTTACACACTGCTGTTGTGGAAATGCGCCTCCGCTGGGATGGAGGTTAGAGATTAGAAATATGTATCGACTCGTGTTCTGTGGACAAAAAAGAAACAGCGTGTCACCCACTACCCATTGGCTGATGACTGTGACAGGGAAACGAGGTAGGAAGTGGTAGTTCATGTGAGCTCAGACATGTTAGAAGCTTAATGTTGGGTGTTACTGAGATTTAATGGGATCTGGATTGAGGGGGAGGTGGTGGCTAACTGGATTTAGAAAGATGCAGGAGAATACAGTGCTGCATCTCCCCCTCGTTATAATCTGTGATACACCAGAGAACTTGGACCCCAGACCCTCTATACTCCCTCACTCTAGTGCCACTAGAAATGTTAGGTCTGGCTTCTACAATGTTTTCACAGCTGGGACTCCTCCCCAGCCTACCAACTGACTCGACAGTAGGAGGAGAATGGAGTTGGGATGGGGTGAGACACCGCAGGGTGGCCAACAGAAACGGCCATTCACAGGAGGGAGTGACACTTTAGTTTTGTTTCTTGGCCTCTTGGTTGCCGTAACTGGAACCTGTTTTCTTCACCTCAGTGACCCCTATGAGGCGGCGGATCGCTATAGAGGCTGCAGAGAGAACAAAGGAGAAGGGGGGGGGGGGACACAACAGGTCAGGAAAAAACCTCACGAGCTTTAAATGAAACAAGCTACATCAGTTTTCATTCTGGGCAGGTGACTGGTTGAATTATACATCCATGACTGACCAACTTCAAAACAGTCAAATACCCAAAACCACAGGAGCTAAAGAACTCAGACTTTACTCTTTTTGCAAGTACAATTAGTGCCAAAAAAGAACCTTGAAAAGTGCAAAACACTAACAGGACATGAGCACCAAACTGTCTAAAAGGTAAGGTTTGACCTACCTACGATGAGGAAGAGTATAAAGCCAATAATGAGGAGAGGGGAGCCACTGACGACCACTCCGCAGGCAAAATTGATGAGTGGTGAAAGCAGCAGTGTTGCCCAAAACAGGAAGTTGAGCAGCGTCCACAGCCTGCGCGGTGGGATAATTGTGGGTCCCGGGAACTTGCCTTCCTTATTGTACATTTCCTGTAAAGCATCCTGGGAGTTGGGAAAGATAGTGGTTACCTTTGTGCTTAATTTGATTTGAAACGACAGGATTTGCTGATAAATTTGACATCTGATTAAAAATAAAATAAAGATCAGGATATGAATTCTAGGAGAAAATAAAAAAAACAAATTGACCCTAGTCATGCTGTGGGGGGCAGTGTGTTGATATGGTACATAGTTCTAAGGGTCGTCACCACCTTTATTTTCACATCCTGCATAAGAAACGTCTTTTTCAGGATAGCAATAATATCAACAGGCAAAATTATGGGATAATGAATGGTTTTGAGTGTAAACATGGCTTCAGTTATGTGGCCTTCAGAGTCACAAACTGTGTTTTTGACATACAAAGTAATAGAGCAGTTTTCCACCACGATCTTCAAAACACCTACTGAGGTAACGTCTCTTGGAAGGAAGGAATTTACCACACTTTAGTCTGAGATGAGTTCTCATGACCCAACACCTAATTAAGATAATTTAGTTTATCCTTTAATTTGTCACCTGCTCAGTATCCACAGGTTATGGTGTCTGAGTGTACCTCCTGTAGCTTAATGACGTTAACAAGTTCAAGAGTTGGTAATGTTTGGGAGGGAAAATAGATTGGGCTTGATATCAAATTAGAGAAAAAAACAAAAAACAAAAACAAAAAACTTGTCAGTGAATTCTTTCAGCAACAATGGGAAGTGGAAGGAAAATTTCCATGACACTGGGTACTAACCCCCCCCCTTCCCCCATATCCCCCAAACAACAAAGCTGTTAACCCAAATTAACAGTGATCTGGCATTTTAGGAGTCTTTAATGTGAGATTACCTTCTCCTGGTACAGCTTGTGTAGCCAGTTGGCACACTCCTGCTCATCGTCTGGTATATCCTCCACAGAAAACCGCCTGGATGTAAAACAGCAAATAACCATTGGAAGCAGATACAGTTTATCTTCAGTGTCTCAATATTTGGAAACAGGCAAATAATGAATAAAGTTATGAATGAGACGATATCCTGCAGCTAGAGTCGACCACTTCAAAAAGACCTTGCTAATTTACGCAGCATTTTGCGGAGGAATGGACAAAGCAAAAAGTATTAAATTGAACTGAAATAGAGAAGCAGGAGATAAAAATATGTAGATTGCTGTGACCTTTATAGTCCATCAGGTTTCATTGGAAAGATGCATTAGATTATTAATGGCACAAAAAATGTGTTTGTTTTCCAGTTTTGTTCCGTTTCCACCTGTTAATTATTTTGCTCGTGATTCTGGTTGATGGAATGACAGGCAGCTAATGTGTGTCTGAAGGCCACTACACATTCAGCACAACAAAAAGCAAACCACAATCATAGCCAGCCACACCAAAATAATCACTGTCGAGATAAATTCACATAAACAGCACTCAGGCACTTTTTAAACAACCCCATCAGGTTAATTCAAAAATGTAAACATATCTGCTGAGCAGTTTGCGCGCACGCACGCACGCACGCACGCACGCACGAAAGAGAGAAAAAAACTCAAAGACATTTGGTCTGTAGTAGCAGCTTCTTGCCACCAGGTGCCTCCCTCTTCCCAAACACAATTCCCTCTGATACATGAACATTATCATACTAAGTGATTTCAGGTCACTAAAACAGTATTTTTACCCGTCTTCAGTCAACCTGACCTTGAAACTAAAAACAAAGTGTCCACCACCCTCCTGCTTTCAGCTTTATTTAAGTAAAATCACACTAGTGCTCCAATCTGTCTGTCTATAACAAGCTCCGAGCTCAGGGGAGCACCCTGGCCATTAAAGCTAATGTCCTGGAGTCTAGCCAGTCTCAGTGCCTCTTTGATTATTACAGGACAAAATGCAGTTGGGAGGAGGCCAAAATGCTTAAAACTCATTTATTCTAGTTTACTTGAAGAAACAGCTGAGCGTGCAGTGCCATATTACAAAAAGTGATTGTTCAAAAGTAGAGAGCGGGCATCAGCGGTGCTTACCTTACAGACATATCAGCTTTGTACTTCTTGCCATTGACAATGCCCAGGAGGGTGGGAGTCTGGTTGTCTTTGAAATTCAGAGTCACATCATACACAGCAGTTACTGTTGAGAGAAAGAAGAGCAGGCTGTAAGCAAAATACAAAATAAAAGAAATGCTCTGAACATAGTTTTTGTGTGACTTGCGCGTGAATGCCACCTGTGCCCTTAAGACACTGCAGTGTGGTGGTGAATCCTTTGGTTCGGGGTAATAGGTGATATTTGAGTATGGGCAGGCCTTTACTCTCTGCAACCTGCATACTGATTTGGTGCTTTTTCTCTGTAAAGCGGGTGCCCTCGCAGTACAGCAGAAACTGCAGAGAGAAAGGAGGAAGAGTTGTGTTAACACACACACACACACACACACACACACACACACAGACCAAAATTAAAAAAAAAAAAATCTCCAGCTTAAGGTGACCTCTTATCCTGACCCATCCACTACCCTACTTCTGTTAGCTGGAGTACAAATCAAGGTCAACTCAATTTAACAGTACGCTAAAATACAGTCAACTCAGGATACCCGTTTGTGCCATCAACTTGTTGTGTCAGTCTGGGTTTTCTGAATCTGTCCATTAAAAACGTGCAGTTTTTGGCACAAGATAATCATCATAGCTAACAGCAAGGTGCAGCTATGTTACTGCAGCCAGTATTACAGTAGATGCAGTTGAAAACATTAGATCTTTACAAGTTTATAGACTTGTCATTAGCATTCCTCCTTAATGAAGGCAGGCGCAGATCTGACTGGAATTACTATATTGTGTAAGACAATTTTCTTTCAGCTACAACCCTGACAGTGTTAAACGGTGTGAAGAGCCAGGTAAAAAAACAAAGATAATTAATACTTATTGGCTGATTTGCAAATCTTGTTTCACATCACCAAGTATTATGTAGCTATACAAAGCCATATCGAACAACAAAAGTAATTTGAAGATGAAACAAGGAAGGCATTTGTTTCCTCAACTGTATCGCCAATTTGTGGTCGTTAGGGAAGCCACAGAGTGGCTCTGCACAAGCAGGACCTTCTGCATTTACCAAAACCACCCAAACCATGGAAATACGAAAAAAAACCAACGTGGAATTCCTTGCTAAACCCAAATCCTGCTTTTTACTCTAGGCCTAAGCTGTCACCAGGTAAAACGTGATGGATGTAGAGAAAATGTACATTTTATTTATTTATTTTAAAGACAAAAGAGGCATTTGTGGTCTGAAGCATAATGAATGTCTATTCAGTCTGTTTACGCACAGTGGATACTTGTGTTCATGATGTCTGACAGAAAACAAACAAACATACAAACTCATGTTGAGGCCCTTCAAATAACGCTGCTGTACTCAGAACTATTCGTGTATCACTGCCAAGATAAATTCAGTAGGAAGAGAAACTGGGGCAAAGGGCAGAAACTACAGCATCAGATAGATTATAGATCATTCCCTTTAAAAGTCTAGAAATGTTTTGTTATGTATGTTCCATCTTATCTTAGTTTGGCTGTGCAGTGATTACTCAATTTGCAGGTGACAGTTGATGCAACGACTGGTTTAACTTAAAAGAATTTACAACCTTGTCTGAACTGTTAGAATCACAACACTTATGTATCTTGAAGAGGATATTTCACAATCTTGATTGAGCAACTGGGTTGCAATTGAGACACAAGTAGTTGTCTGTAAGATGAACTTTTACACCTAAACCACAGTCCAGGCGACAGACAAACTGTGACTGTACCTACCCACATATATTCAGGATAGTCTTTGAGCCTGTCTAGGCCTTTGAAGACAGTGTTTCGGTCCTCTTCCCACTTTCTTTTGCAGAAAACAATTTCTAGAAAGTACCACGTCCAGCCAATTAGAGGGACCTTCAGGAGCTCATGTTTGGCTAGCACTTTTGAACTCTAAAGAAAGAGGAAAGACATTTTTATACAACTCTGACTTCACTCTTAAGAAAAAAGCAAATACTGTTGATAAATGTTAATCATTTAAAGTGTGGTGCTCAACTGACCCCTAAAACGCCATATCTTTCACACATGGTCCATCCACACAGAAAGTCAATCTCAAAGTTGTGGTTGAGGATGATGATGACATGCTCCTTGCCAAACTTGTCCACCGTAGCCTGATCGGTGTATAGGGTGCATTCTGTGCCCGACCACCACTCCAGCAGCATCACCAGCTCTGCACAGTGACGATGACGCAGCAGGAACATTAGAAAGTTAGAGGAGAAAATTCATCACTTGGAGCATTTTCAGTGTAAACCATACACAATGTACTAAATGGAAGTATATTTGTGTTACATTATATTTATATTAATCCCTCAAAACAGTCTACCAACACTGCAGAGAATTATCAGCAAATCTTTGTGCGTTTAGGATTCGTGTAATTTTAGATAATTACTCTGGAGCACATTTAATGTCTGTCATAGGGTTAATAAAAGCAGCTGAAGTCATTAACAGCAAAAAGCTGACTCTAGAAAGGGGCTGACAGACAATTTTAATGAGTAACTGGTGAAAATTGTGGAGGCTGTAGCTGCTTAGGACTCATTTAATTTAGCTAAAAGGAGACTGAATATAAAGCCCTTCTACACAGAAAGTGTTTCAAACATTCAAGTGGAAAATGCAGCTGAAACCCTTTCTATGTAGACAGCATAATATCCAACAGATGGCCCAAACACAGCTCATTGTATGTGACACCATTGCCAGATTTGTAATTATTTGCAATCTGTGAATTTCAGAATCGACACTTGACACCTTTTCTTGTTTACATATTTAAAAGACAATTAGCATTTCTACATAAACCTGCAGCAACACATGAGAATCATCTATACTCACGGCTCCAGAGGGAGTAGGAGAGCCGGCAGTTGATTCTGCGATAGAGCTGCCTGTTGATCGGCCAGAGGATGCAGGTGCACAGCTGAATGAAGTTTATAATGAGGCCGCTCACCACAAACACAAAGCCCATCAGCAACTGCAAGATGAACAGGCTCTTCAGGTAGGCCAGCAGAGCCATGGCTGAGGAGCCTGGAGGGCTGAGTGGGCTCCTCTCTATACACTACGACCAACCTGAGGAGGGAGCAGAAAAAGAAGGTGAGCACAGTGAGTGCAAAAGGAAAAAAGACATGCAGGGTACTAAATAAGGAACAGATCAGTGTAAACACAAGGTTATCAGGTGTTTGTGTCAGGTGATCCTCAGGCAAACATGCTTTAAGATGTTCAAAAGGGCAACAGTGACTCTTACCACGGTGGAGTCCTTTTACAAGCCCCGTTTACACGGCCCTTCTGCCAGCACCACAGACCTGTGAACAACAGCAGAGGATAGGCTCAGGCAACAGTGATGGGAGTCGGACTAGACTGCAGAGCCATTACAGCAGAATTTAATAAATGTATAATGCCCGTTTCAAACAGGATGAATTATTTTAGCTAATAACATAAGGAGGCCAGAGACAGATATTGTTCTTCAGTGTGGGTGAAAGGCGAATCAAAAGGGGAAGGCTATGAAACCTGGCTGACCAACCCGGGTATTTACAGACAAGTTTCGACACTGAATGTAGCTTCAAAAATTGCATCTACGTGGATGTATGTATCTCAGAGCTTGCACAGTATGCCAATATGCATGTGAACCACTTTAGGACAAGTCTTGCAAAGTAACGTGTCACTATTCATACATAATTGATGTCAAAGATGAGCTGATATCATCATCATCATCATCATCATGGATGAATTTTCAGCAATAGTCACAGGAGTACAAAGCTGCATAGCCCTCAAATTTCAAAGTTTTAGACAGGAACCTTAAATGCAAAACAAATATTTCAACAGAGAACATCTTAAAAAATGTTTTAAACAAATAAAACTGAACTGACAGCTTCAAATCTCTTCTTCTATGGTGAATCAAATAAAAATGATAAAGTAGTCAGCATTTTGAAGACATCATCAACCTTGAACATAATTTAAGTTTACGAGCCAGAAGCCCACACAGAGACCCGGGTTACTGAGTCCTGTCTGGGCTTGTAATTTTCTTGTAGCTTCTCCATTTTCCTCCAGTAGATGAAGTGGGAACATCTGATTGCCCTGAGGTTAGGGCACGATAGTTAGCTCTGAGCTGCTGTATGCAAGTCTTTATGAATACACATAACCAGTTGATTAAAATGAATTGAACTCAGTATTATTCACAGAAGATGTAAATACATTAATCTGTGTGCTACCAGATGTTGTTCTCTTACATAGTGCTTTTCTTCTCTGAGCACTTAAAGCGCTTTACACAACTTGCCTCATTCACCTAGTCACACAAGCACTTTTGTGCTTTCTAACATTCACACAGTCACACTCTGAGAGCAACTTAGGGTTAGTATCTTGCACAAGGATATTTGGCATGCAGACTGGAGCAGAGATCAAACCACCAACCTTGCAATCCTCTACCTCCAGTGCTACCTCATATAAGCCAAGTTAAATTAAATGTAAACATATAGAACCAAATAAAACTAAAAAAACTTTCTAAAGATACAATGGAAAATAATTGAATAAATAATTTCAGTGTATAACTGAAGTTAATCAGGAATCAAGTAGTGAACTTGAAAGAATTAATTCAGCAGTAAAAGTAAAACTCTTCTCATTATCAAAACTAAAGTTGTTTTTCACAAACATAACTTTGTGCCAGCAACATCCACATGAGTTTTCAACTGCATAAACTAACATAACTGTGTCAGAAAACAAGCAAAAAGGGAAGCCGTGTACTGTCTGCCTGCATGCTGAACAAGGGACAAGAAAACACTGTGTGCTTGGTGAGCGTCCAAATGACAACAGTCTTCAACATGTTATCTGAAACGACTTGTTTCTTGTTCCCATTAAATATACAAAGCATGTGTAACCAGTAGAGATGGCACGATAACACTTTGCCCTATACCGATATCATAAATTTGGATATCGGCCGATACCGATATGAATCTGATAGTGTTTTTTTAATCAATAAAACTGTTTTTTTTTTTAATATCTTGCTGCATTTTGTATAAGTTCATACTCAAGTTTAAATAAACAACACTAAAGCTATTCTGTTATACCTGTATGTAAAAAAATACACTGCACCCAAAATATTTCATAGTTCAGCAATACTGATCAATCTAATAAACTTAAACCTACTCCATCCTTCCTATTCTGGTATTTTAAAGAGTACTTAGCAGAAATATTAAGCAACCTAACTAATAGGGTTGCAACTTCCCAGCAAAAAAATAAAATAGGGAACCACCCCCCACCTCATGATGCTTAATCAACTTTAATTTGATGCAGCGTGAAAAAAAAAAAATGCACAGAAATAAAAATTTTTTCGAGAATAATTAAATAGATTCAACATCTTTGCAGACTGCACAGGTGGTGTCTTCCCAAAGGAAAAAGTACTAGCTTACTAGGGTATATTAGACTTAACAGTTACTATATACAGTAATGGACTTCTATATATTTTACATCAGATTAAAACTTTGGTTTAAGATTCAGATAATTATTTATTAAAAGCTAGACACAAACTTTGCTAGATCCGCCCCTGCACAGTTACCAGCCGTCAGCTACATAGATAAAGATCCTGGTGTAGAAAGTTATATTAAATAAATTCTAACAACAGATTATCAAGCTTAAACGTGCTGCTGTTATTCAGCCGCTGGTTTCCTCTTTCTGGTGCAAAGTGGGCCAAAAACAAAGACAGACGGACTCGCGACAGAAAAGCCGATCAGCTGATCATTAATCAGTTTCGTGATTGAAGTAGCAGCAGGAGAGGGAGGGAGAGAGAGGCAGTCGCTCCATATATCGGTTGTTAAGCTTAACGCGGGAATGCTTTACAAACATTCAGAGATGAACTTACACACTTGCTTTACTTCTCTCTGGGATAACTTCCTCGGAGATGATATGCTGGTTTGGTAGAGAGCCTCCAAATACACACAGCCGCTCTATCACGTGAGCACACTGCTCCTACGTGCTACGGTTATGAGCTGAGTTACGCCATGTCGCAAGTTTTGTGAGGTGCTTTTTTGATATTTAATGGATCGGATTACATTTTTTAAATTTCTCTCCGATATCCGATCCAGTCATTTACGTCAGTATAGGACCGATACCGATATGCAATATCGGATCGGTCCATCTCTAGTAACCAGTACCCATCCTTCACAAATAACGTAGACTGAAGACAATGTGTGAATCAGTTAAGAGGGCTAACAAACTATATTCTAAATTGAGTACTTTATCAATTACAACAAATTATACAACTGTACTAAAAGAGGCAAAATTATGAAGTAACCCAATCTACTGCATTAGCCCTTTTCCAAGACTGCAACAGACTTCTTCAACGACCATCACAGTGAAGAGCAATCCAACCAGTTTTTCATACAACCATATTGTGGACACAAACCTAGATTACAGTGTGTAGGCAACAAGTCTTATCTGGTGTACTCACTATCTCACACACTGCAACCATATATATCAATTTAGCAGTCTGGGTGTAAAGAAAATTAAATCTTAAATGCACACCTGCAGAAGTTTGGTTCAGTCCCGTCAGACCATCAACATAAACGTGTTTACAAATCTCTGGACATGAAATCACCCTAAACTTTTCCAAGCATGCACTAACTCTGCATTATGTTACAGATGTGACCTTTGGTCATGCATACAGCATGATAGGGAGGGTGAAGTTAAATACTGCATATTTGTCTTATGGCTGAGATGGGTTAAGAAACACTGTGGTTAATGAGGAAGTCCAGAATAAGTCGCCACGAAGCATTAATAGCAACTACACAAGTAGTCTATAATAGGCTTACTGATAAACTGCAATTCAAGCTTGAAGTTTATACCTTACCTGTGACTGTCAGTCAAATTAGAAGCACGAAAGAGGATTTTTATACGATTATTTTTATTTCTCTGTTTTAACTTCTAACTGCTAATTTTATAATTGAACAAATGAAAGCACAGTGTTTTTTTATGTAAAATAGTGAGTCCATGTTAAAAAACAAAACAAAACAAAAAACCTAGGTTTACAAGCCAAATCAGTGAGACTTTTGTTAATGTTTTTACAGCTAAACGCCTTAACCTTTTCTTGGAAGATTTAACTTTGCACACTGATAGCAGCTGAGTGTAATGTTTGGCCACAAGCTGCCGATGGGAGAAGTTCCCCAACCTTAATTTGCGTTGGCAACCCGCAGCGACTATGAGTGTGTGTGCATGTTAGCTCAGGCGAGTTACTTCTACACACATCATGAACTTTGTCCCAGTTTTACTCCACACACAGCATATGTTCCCCGTGCAGCGCTGGAATCAAACTGAGTCACCTCAAACTTTCACTCAACTCCAACTCACGGCCATGATTCACAGGACAAACTCAATTTTACACACCAGCAATCAAAAGACACACAGCACATTTAAGAATTAACTGGCCAAAAAAAAAGAAAAAAAAGAAAAAAAAGAAAAGGAAACTCATGGGGCAATCGTGGCTCAAGAGTTGGGTGTTCGTCTTGTAATCGGAAGGTTGCCGGTTTGAGCCCCGGCTCGGACAGTCTCGGTCGTTGTGTCCTTGGGCAAGACACTTCACCTACCGCCTACTGGTGTTGGCCAGAGGGGCCGATGGCGCGACATGGCAGCCTAGCTTCTGTCAGTCTGCCCCAGGGCAGCTGTGGCTACAACTGTAGCTCGCCTCCACCAGTGTATGAATGTGAGAGTGAATGAATAGTGGAATTGTAAAGCGCTTTGAGGGGTCCCGAAAAGCGCTATATAAATGCAATCCATTATTATTACTCCCTAACTTTTTCTCATAAGCAGATCTTTTTAAAGCTAAACATGTGAAACTGTATAATTTACACATTCACTTCCATGCAGTTTTTATTTAACATTTTTATGGAGCCAATTAATTGGTTTAACATTGGTAGCCACTAAGTGTTTTTCTATTGTGTTATTTTAATTTTGTTCCAGTTAAATGTTCAAAGATGGTTTAAGGGAGACTTTTTTAAACTGCATTAAATGTTATAAACTTGTATAGCCTTGATCATCACTAAAAATCTAACTTACCTTCTACAAATATGTTAAGGAGATGACTTGAAACATGCCAGTAAACAAGACATGTACTCTTGACACAGTAAATGGTTTCTACATTTTTTTCAAACATCTTTGTGCAGTGAACTTTATTTTTCAAACAACACAATGATCATACGGTGTTCTGTGGTAAGAAACCTGGTCTTCTAAGGCTGTATTCAGTGAGAAATCTACAGATGACGTGCACCTCACTGGAAATGTAACTACAAGTTAGATCAACACAGCTCACTTTTGTGAGCGGAACCACAATTCATTCTGTACATTTCTAGCTATTTTTGCACTGCAGATTTACATTAATTGGTGAAAATGTCTATATACAGTATAATAATCATGGCATCAATATAAGACCACAAAGGTCAGCATGATTCTTGGAGGGAGATTGCTAAAAGTAGTGGAACGGATGTGAAACAATGTATAAAGAAGTGGAAACATTTGAGACAAATACATTTGAAAGAGAAAGTCACATTTATTTATTTATCTATCACAGCTAGCACTGGATGTTAAACGCCGAGACACCGCCACAAGGTAATTAACATCAGCCACATAGGTTACATCGTAGGTTCTATAAAAGGCCTGAAGTCTAAATCAGGCATTACAGACAGGATGACTTCGAGTCCTCTACAACATATATGTTCACTCTATTTGGACTTTTTTTCTGTTGGCTACTGTAATGTATTGGTACTGCAATAAAACCATGGCAAGGCAACTCATTCTGTCAGGTGAGCCGGCCAAGTGCCTGATTGGATCAGTGTTCGATGTCAGCTATTTAGGTAAGTAGTTCAGTGTTAAGACTACTGCTTTAACCCTTTAAACCCTTTTATTTTGTTATCGTTTTTATGGTTAACTCTGTTTTCCTGGGTCTTCTTTTTTCGGTTACCGGTACTAGTTTTATTTTGTTGTATTTATCCACGATACCTTAAAGGCTGGTCTGTGAAAATATTGTCGGGCATAAACCGGTCCGTGGCGCAAAAAAGGTTGGGGACCGCTGAGCTAGTGCAATAATTTATTTATTTTTTGCATATGAAACTGGAGGAGTTGTACTTGCATCTTATGCCATCAGCTTGTCCTAGGTCACGGTTTCCTTCCACATATAGCTTTGCAAAAATTGCATAAAAAGAGCTTGCAGGAACAAAAACATAATGTTCCAGAAACACGCTTTGCTTATCCAATCAGCTGTTCGTAACACTTCCCACATTGAAATAGACGTCAGTGCGAATGATCGCATGTCCGCCATTACCTGCCCGAAACCGGAAGTGATGTCATTTTCGTGGAAAATGTAGTTTTTTACTTGTAGGCCTTAAAAGCCTATACTGGTGTTTTTATAAGTCATGTTTGACTTTATGCTTTTCTGAATAGTTGCTGGGATGCTTACAACTCGAATTGCACTGCTTAAAATAGTTTATTTTGATGCACATGCTGTTTTCTTTGCAAATTTGCATCATAGGATTGTTTTTCGTTTTTTCTGTAGTATATAAAAATTGGTGTATCTCAAAAATAAAACTATGAAGACACTCAAAATAAATTTCTTGTTGTTGTAAACTATTTCTTGCAACTTTTTTGTATTAAAGTTTTGAGGGATAAACCTCTTAAATTTCTCCAAGTAGAAATATATGTAAAAAAAACTAAAAAAAAACTAAAACGATTTTCAATTTTTTTGTAGTTTATTGCACTTTTTTTGCAATTTATGTAATTACTATGGACTTAATGCATACATATTATTAAAATTTGGGCTATAACAGTTGTATTGATGTATAGCAACTTGAAATGCTCCCAAAAATGGCACTACAGCATGTAAAAATATAAAGTAAGCTCTGGCAGCCTTGGTTCTATGGTAGGTCTTAAAGGGTTAATGCTCACATTCACCCTTTCCCTCAATAGGATGAGAATCTCAACAATACTGAGCTTAAAACACCAACATAGATTTAAGTCAAACAAAACGTTGTTGTGCAAAAACCAAACATACTAACATAGAAATACTCTGGAAATTGAAGTTGGTCTGTCATACAAGACATCCAGAAAAATAGAGGAAAAACAGCTGGTGGATGTCCAGCTCCCTGAAGGTAATGGGCCCACCTGTAAGCCCACACAACCTGAAGGAAAGATTAGTACTGCTGACTGTGTTAAAGCTGCTTAAGGCTGGACAGCTGCTGCTGCTCTACATTACCTGAATATAACTTCTATACCAGCTGCTTGCTATAAGTTTTTAAAATGAGAAATGTACATTTAGAGACACTAGTTAAATTATGGAAAAGTTCAACCACATCTTGGCAGGAACTGCTCCTCTATCAAAGCATTTTAATTATAAAAACTTACTTTGGCTTTCAAACGTCTGCGCTCCACTTACAGCAGGGAACAGCCGAATGATGCCTAGGCTGGACTTCAACAGCTACTAGTCTCTAGCAAACACCTGGGTTTTTCCTGGCACTAAATTTGCCTATGGTGGGTGAAGTAACCACAAGTAATCTGACCTGACAGAAGTCTGTGCACTGCCTGTTATTTTTTGGCTATCTGATAAACATTTTAAGCTTAAGGAAAAAAAGCCCCACATTTGCTAACAATATTCAATATTTGGTGGAAGGCCAAAACCTTTTTGGCGGTCATGAAAATATACCTAAAAATGGTAGGATGCATATTAAGTTGTACCATTGCAGCATATTAACGTCTTAATATGCTGGGGAAACAGGACACAACGCTTGTCTCACATTCAACTTACCAGTAGACATAGTAGGCCATTGCCATGAACACCATCGCCCCACAGATCCCAGTGAAGATCATGACAGCACTCTGGTTCAGCATTTTGGCTTCTGGTATTCCACCAGTTCACAGCCAGAAAAAATATATACTAAAAACAAAACAAAGAAAAGGCCTGCAGATAGCAGAGGATAGTCACAAGCTGCCCTGCTTTGTCGCCATAATAATCCCACAGAAGGGAAGAGGGAGATTATGATGATGACAGCGAGAACACAGTCAGATCCCAAGAACCTGTAGGAGGAACTACCTAATCAGCACACGAGTTTACCAGGGACCAATGAACTCGCCCATGAACTCGAGGGTTATTAAAAAGCATAAATCTTCATTTAAATCAGCATAAAGTAAACACCTCAATGAATTGTTATCAGATTTGGCTAAATAATATCAGAAGGAAGTCTAGAAAGACAGACAGCTCACTTCAGAAAGGAAGGAGTCACACATACTGTTTGCAGTGTCTTACAAGCATTCCCATCCTCTAATCCAGTGTATCAGATTAGTGCTGATTAGCAGGCTATGGGTACCCTGGATATGTCACATTCAATTAACATTAACAAAGAGAAGGCCTAGTCTCTGCCCAACCATAGTGAAGTAAAGAGAATAGCATTGTTACGCTAAAGTAACCAATCATAATTTACTGTATTGTGATTGACCTTGCCATAAGCTGCTTGTTACTAACATCTTGCATCATGAAAGTGATGGGTTCAAAGAAATGATCAGCAATATCCTTGAAAAATCTCTTCATGTGATATCTAGTCGTGTTTTCTTATTGGTTTTTTACTGGCTGAAGATGGACCCTTCAGAGGATGGCTATTTGCATTACCACAATTTGTCAACGAGTCTGATTTACCTTACTTAACAGACGTCTATGAATTTTCTGGTATTTTTTTGGTAATTTTGTTAAAACAAATCAATATATATTTAATCTTGATTAACTGAAATTCCACTTAATAAAACCAGTCAACTAGTTAAGTATATTTATTACAGCCCTAGTGGGTATTCTTTGATGGAAGCACAAAATTCTTTGATGGGATCTGTAACAAATGACCACAAAGCCTGAATCAGAGTTCAGATTATTGCCATGCCTTGGGGATACAGGTCCCCCCCCCCAAACAAATGCACATAATCACCTATTGCTTATGTTGTTTCAAACAGTGAAACATCAGCAATAACTTATTGCTGTAACAACCAATCTCAGGCTATTGAATCGGTTAACAGTAACAAGTTGGTAGTGACAACAGACAGTTTTCAAAGATGGATGCAGTTAACATCGCGACATGCTTAGTAGCTAAAAACCTGTTGATCACAAGTCATGTGAAAATAATGATATCATGGACAATCCTTCTTTCTGAGACTTAGCATGAAACACCTCTGTAAACTGCATTCATATAAAATAAAACATTTAGTCAATTCTGTCTACACAATGGCAAGTCTGTCCACCTGTCAAAGCTGGTTGCCCATTAATTTCATATGCAACTCTAACCTGAATATAGAGATATTATATGCCATGCCAGCATCCTCTTTCCTTGACAGTACCTTGGGTAAGGAAAGGATTTACTACAGATCTCCATTACTCACCCACACAAAGATAGCACACAGGGCTAGCGGGCAAGTTACCAAAGGCTTCGGATACTTGCACACAGTTAATGTGGTCCGGACAAACTAGCAGACAGAGGCATAAATAAACTGTCAAGTGATAGCTGAAGCGAGTAGGTTGACGTTACAGTACAGTTCTAGGGTCTTACCACCGGGTGTTAAAGCCAAATACCAACGGAGATAAAAATATATGGTGATAGCTGGACAATGAAGGTCATTCATATTTCAAAGCATGAAGAGCTCTAAATCCCTGCACAGCACTACTGAGTGTGTTTTAAAGCCACAACACTTACTACACAAGAGACAAATGTAATTCTTGGCAGGTAAAAGAACACTTAAAGTGCATTTAGTTTCTTTAATTATGATCATGCACGCACAGGAAAGAGCATATGCTGGAATAATGATAATAATAATAATACAGCAAGGAAGATTAAAAGGTGAACTCAACCTGCTGTATTTGCCAAAAATGTGGCTCCAAATGTGAACCTGCCGGTTGAGCTCATGATCATATTAGCATATTTATACTGGTTTGTTTATGTGTGGGGGGGGAAAAAAAAAAAAAAAAAAAAAAACTATGATCCTACTAACGTGTATTGGCTGTGTAGCCATCTGGGACCATTTAAAACTATGAAAATAAAGCAATCTCACCTTTGCATGGTGTCAGTATTACAATAATCACAGCAAGCATTATGGAAATCTAGTCAAACATTTTATGCAAAGCTTCTACATATGGGTTTATCACTGAGGTTAGGTGAAAAGCTGGCTGATGTAAAGAGCCTTGGATCATTTAAACATTAGGTCCTTCAACACAAGACCATTTAAAGGTGGGAATATTATACTGCTACTCCCCTCACTGTTCTGTATAAGACTACAAAGGTTAACAAAAAGAGGGTCAACTAGTAAGAGCAGGGAGAGTTATGTGAAATTCTTAGACAGTTTGAGTATGAATGCACCAGGCTGAATCTGAATGCAGGTAATGAATGCTACAAAAGTTTGACATTGTTCACCCCGATGACACTGCTTAGATAAAGTCTTAACACATGTCTCAAAGTCCAATAGGACAATACTATGCTTGATTACTAGATAAAGGAGATCAATAGGTTACAACTTGTAAATGAGCAAGTCACTGCACTTTGGATCAACAGCTGGTTCAATTATTAATAGCATATATACGTCAACGATGCCTTTAGGTATAGGGCTGTGCGATATGACCAAAATCTCATATCCCGATATAAGACATCTATCGTCCGATAACGATATAAATCACAAAAATTTAACATTTTCTGTAAATTCTGTGAATCTCGGGCAGCTCGACTTGCGTGAAGTGTTTCCAGCTGGGCGTCGTGTACCTGGAATCGAGTGTTTTAACCGATGCATGAAACTATATATTTTTAGACACAAGTTGTAACGGCCGCCGTTGTCTTTTTGAGTATTTATTGCACAGCGTGCTGCAGGGAAAAGCGTAGCACTATTTTATTGAGCATCCCACTCTGTTTAAACTATGAAAAGGCTGATTTTATTTTTAACTTTAGTGAGAATACACCTAACAGGTAAATGTGCCGGATGCAGCCATTTTGGATATTAACCTGCCAGCTCCCTAGCACAAAGTCCGATCTGATGTCCAACGACTCTGATGTGGAGATATCGTTTTTTTGAGCATTGACTGTAGCAGTGGGCAGAGCTATATTTTACCTAGCTACCCCAGCCTTCTTTTATTGACTTACTGTCGTTATCTTTGGTAGGATTTATGAATTTCTCCCTTTTCTTTCTTTGTACCATTGTCTTAAATCCTAGGAACTAGTGTTTTTACCCTTTTTTAAAATCCACCTTTTCCCACACTGAAATCAAATCGAGTCTGGCATTCACCTCCTGCACCATCTAAACAAAAAGCACCATTGCCTCCATTAAAAAGGAAGAAAATCCATTACATTTTAGTGCAGAACTAGTGATTCTTTTAAAATTTCTATAACATGACACTAGTGCTTGTAGAAGATACACTTTTACTGCATTGTCAGCGTGTTTGGGATCATTGGTCATGCTGACAAATTTTTTGTAGAATCAACTAAACAAGTGTAACTTGTTCTAGTAACAAAGTGCCTAAAGATACTATTTAAAATTGTTATACAAAACAACTTAGTAGAATAAACAACACTGGTTCTTCTCCAGCCTTAGGTTCCTCTTCTCCCCCCCCCCCCCCCCCCCCCCATTCCTAAATGATTTGTGTCAGTGTTAAGAGACTTATAAAGCAAAAACAAAAAATATCATTTCTCTGAAAATCATCAGGTACAAGGACTGGACTGAGAATGAGGGGGGGAGCAGTCAATGTCCAAAGAAAAACTTAAAGACCTGGAGCACTATTGCTCTTTAAAAATATAAATGGCAGCTCAAGACTTATACAGGATTCATTGATCTTGTAAAATTACTAAATAATGAATAGCATCAGTGATCCAGTCCACATATCCTCCTCTCAAGGTCAATTAAAGGCATGCATAAACACCAACAAGTGGCCCTATATGGCAGTGTGAAGCAGTGGGTGCACACTTTACCATTCAATATTTAATATAAAAAAGTGAAGTTTTATTAACAGACTTCCCTTTTGCCCTTCTGGTTTTACTCTTAGTAGTATGAGACCAAGCTGTCTCTTGCACCAAGCAGTCACATTATCAACACTGGTTTATTTTAAAAAAGGAAAAAAAAAATCCCCGTTCTGGTATAAAAATGCTGAGAGTTACTTGCCTGTCACGCACTGCTCGTCCAGCTGGTTAAAAGTGAGGCTCAAGAATAAAGTTAGCACGGGTTAAAACAGCCGCAGACTTCAATGAACTTTAGTAACCTCAAGAGTCGTACGAGATCTGTACGCAGGTCAACTCTGAGCCAGCTGGCGCATACGACGTAAAGCGTGACAGAGCGGGGGTGCAATATAGCAACATTTAACTACGAAAAATGAACCCAGTCATAGTTTACCATGAACTCTAGCATATCATACCTTAGTGTCAAAGTGTTGCAGCCCAACCTACTGTATCTGAATGCAAATGCTTAAGATGTCTGTATGCACCAAATGCGGCATGCCTGGGCTGATAGATTCTCAGAGACCAACTAGCCAGCAGGTCCCTTCAATCCTACCACTGACACGGCTTATCTTTTGTCACACATGGCTCGGCTGCGGCCGTTAAGCTAGCTGCTCTGTGAAGTCAAAGTTGCAGGCACACACACACACACACACACACACACACAATTCCCTCAGAAGAAGACGACATTAAAGAAAAAGCCACCCCAACTGTCTTAGCTACTGCCAATAGAGATAGTAAATGTGTGAACACTGGTTCGACTAAATGAGCCGAGCGGCACAGGAAAGACAGGTGCTAACGGTACAAGCTAGCATGCTATATAAGCAACATCCACACAGCGAGGCTAAAAAATGTTTTCTGGCGACAGGATGGCGTCTATTAGATTGACTCTTTAGCTGCTAATCCCTGCCAACTTTTCCCCCATCCTTTGTTAATAGGTACCCGTTATTATCTTAGGCTAGTTAGCCAGTTCTCGTTAGCAGCCAGTGTCAGCCTTACCTGAAGATTATTCGCTGGGGACTCGGTGGGTTTAGTTACACTTTTTCGCCGCTTTCTGGCCTTCTGGGGGCGTAAAATGAGCCTGTCAACAAACGTTGCCCTACTCCGTCGGTTTCCAGAGACGCAATAAAAATGACTTGAGGCAATAGGATTTGCAGGAGCTCTATTGTTTGTCGGTTAAAGCCCCACATTTCCTCCAAACCCATCTGAAGGTGGCCTGTCCTACATCCGGTCCAGCCCCTCATTCATTTTCACAGAGATGCACAAAAATACACAAAAACATGCACAGACGTACTGCAGCGCACTCCCGCCGCTGCTGCAAGTTTGGTTACAGGTAAGAGCAGATAAAGGCATATAATGTCTGTTTTTATTGATTTTTTGCTACCATTTGCAAATATATGTTTACTCCATACAGCGCAGCAGACTAGTGCAGCGATTTCTTGGCCAATCAAATTTAGGTTTTACCCCCTTAAATTTTCTGTTTCGGGAAGAAAACCTGAATCTTCAGTTTAAAAAAAATGATATCATAATGTAACATCAAAATAAAAGAAAGTCACTGTTTTTAAACTAGTTGTTTTTTTTTTAACATGACTACTATTACTAACTGCCTACATTATTACATATCAGCCCTATACTCTCAGTACATCTTAGTCGACTTTACAATTTTGTCCCATATCTAGCTTTTCTACACCTTTTATCTAAAATTCTACCATTTTCTTGGCCTTGCATTCAAAATACTACATGAAGCATTTTATTCACGTACAGATTCCCGCTTTGCAGTGTCATGTCACTGGTTTTTTTCATTTCCTCAGCAAGTGTGCATGCTCGATTAACTTTAAGCCTCTTTAGCCCTCTGCTGGTGCATACCCATACCTGCAGCTACTCCGCACTTCTGTGGGAATCTAAACCTTCTGTCTCAGTCATATCTGGAATATTATTTTCTTATTTTTAATTTTTCAGATTAATTTCAGTGTAAGTGTGCTCATAGCTGTTAAGTATTTTACAGTCATAGCTTCAGCATTAGTTTTAACTGTGGGGTCTTTGTCAGGACAAGCTTAATAAACACATGCACCAGAGTCCTTGTTGCATTGATAAAATGAATCAAATTCATCTACAAGCTGCCTTCTGTTGCATTTATGCCAGCTTCCCAAAAATGGTTATCACAGCTTGTTTTAGCCAGCTTTAGTCTGTACTTTCTCATTTCTCTAGTGTATACTGGCCCCGAATAAGAACTCCTTTTCTTTGTTGCTGTGATCAGGTTACAGACATGTTGGCCTGTCTGGTTATCTGGGCTAATGCTGGCTATTCATACTGTGGATTAGTGACAAAATACAGCCCTGTCACCCAGCCCTAATCACACAATATAGTAAGCACCTGCCAAGACGTGCTGACATCTTTGTCTTTGTTCTTCCTTTCATATTCCCTTATTTCTTTTCATATTAAAATGTGTTCTCATTGAAGCACATGGATAAGATCCAGTTCAACTGTGGTACCTGATTTAAGCTGGTGAACAATTACCTCTCCACAATGGCTCCAGTGTCCTCCTTTACTTAGACTTAACAGAGAAAAACTACACTCACTGGCCACTTCATCAGGTACGTCTGTTTAATTGGTCATTAACATTAATAAGAAATCAGCCATTCAAATGGCACCTGCTTAATGCATTTAGCCATGTTGAAATGATCAAGACGACCTGCTGAAGTTCAGACTCGGCATCAGAAGGGGGACGAAAGGGTTTTAAGTGATTTTGAGCATAGCACAGTTGTTGGTTCCGGATGGGCTGGTCTAAGGATTTCAGAATATACTGATCTGCTGAGATTTACCGAAACAACCATCTCCAGAGTTCACAGAATGGTCTGAAAAATGAGTGGTTGTTCCCTGAGCTATAATATAATGCTTTGACTGCTTCGAGCTGATAGGAAGACAACAGTAAGTCAAATAACTACTCACTACAACAAAGGTATGAATGTAGAACATGTCCAACTTTAAAGCAGAAGGGCTACAGCAGCAGAAGACCACACCTCTCCTGTCAGCCAGTTCACACAGGCTCATTAAAACTGGACAAGACTAGAAAAAAAAGTTGCCTGTTATGACAAGTCTTGATTTTCAACATTCAGATGGTCAAAATTTGTCAAAAACAAGATGAAAACACAGATCCTGGCTTCTATCACCTGCTTAGTCTGAGGGTGGTGGAGTACTTCAGCATCGTTCAAACACCACAGCCTACCTGAGTGTTGTTGCTGAGCATGTCCAGTCCTTTGTGACCATCTTCTGGCTGCATGTTACAAATCAAATCATTTCAAACTGGTTTCTTGAACACGACAGGGAGCTCACTTTACAGTAACCAGATCTCAGTTCTCTTAGAACACTTATCTTGAAACCCAACAGACAAAAAAATAAATTAACACAAATGAAATGACAATTTCAATAAAAATATTATTATTATTTTAATTGTTTATGTATTGCTCTATAACAGAGCAGCAGCTCAAGGTTTGGCACTTGACTTTCTAACATTATGTGCGAGAATCAGATATAAGCACACAAAAACATTCACAACCACTGTTTTGCTTTCCTAACCTTGTTAAGGCTACAGTATAACGTGGTCTCTCATAGACGCTCCTCTAGAGATATGACAACAGTCATAAAAGAAAACAGTGACCATTAGTAAATATATTAAAGATCATCTGTGCAAATACCTCAATTTGAGATGCTTAAGACATGAATCTACCATGTTACACACCTGCAAGAAAGCATTGCGTAATTAAAAAAAAGGACGTCAAAACGTCATTTTTAGGAAAATTGATTAAAAGAACATTTTTGACATCAGCTATTACGATTATCGTTAAAGTTGCAAGTTTTCTAAAATAGAGTTGGAATAAAATGAGAACAAGACTACAACCTACTGAAACACATTTCAGCACTTATCCACTCGATCTATAAGGTGGCAACACTTGTCTTGAAATGAAGTGCATTTTAAGCACATTGCATGCATTCTTAACAGTTAAAAATAATTTTATAGTGGATTAACCCAGCGTGTTTTAATGTTATCACAGAGTCTACTGATGTTCTAGTCTCAAAACAAGAAGACGAATGGCCATGCATGTAACGCTGGTTTTGTGCGTTTTCTGTTCAGCTTAATAAATTATTTTCACAAATGATTCTTTAATATAAACACGAGCCCCTTTCAGACATGCACGTCTTTCGATTAATCTGCTGCAATCGCTTCATGGCTAAACACAAATCTGTATCCCATTATCGATTCCATTTCTATAGCTTCCTGCATTTTGCCTATTTTAATATTGGTTGTTGTCACTTGTTGCACTTTTTACTTATATGAAGAAATTTGGGGTGAGGGCAAAGCTATTAAAACAGACTTTTTCTCCTCAATATTGCCAGTTGATCAAAGAAAGTCATTGGGTTTCTCTGTATAATTCTGAGGGTCTAATCGGTACAATACAGAGTGCTTTGCAGCAGTTACCTTTACAAATCGCTTTGAACTTGGCATAGTTATGAAGGTTTGCAGTCACATTAATGGACAGGTTTGTTAGACCAGAACTGTGCATGCCTCTCGTGCATCTCAGTGGGTCTCTCAACTCACCAGAGGATGACATAAAAAGCAGCCATTTTAATCAACCATTTTAAATTTGTTATGAGATTAAAACATTTCCACATGATGCATTTTTGCTATGCCAGAAGAGAGATCTCTTTCATGTCTAAGAGGGGCAGCGTGAAGCCTTCTCACCAGACCCACAAATATCGTGTTTGTAGCGTAGCTGTGTCTGTCACAGTCCCGAGTATGTCTGAATTCAATTGTTAGTGACATTAACTTAAAATTAACCCATGCCAGAATGCCACAATGCAATCAGCCGAGAGGCTGATGAAGCCAGTAATGTTTCGCATCCCGTGTCTGGAAAGGGTTCAAAACTGCCTGATGTGTTGTTTTTGTTCTGAATCAAGGGTAGATGTTGCCTTTGCTAGCCACAGAACAGACACTTATGGCAGTTATTTCAGTGTCTGTGAGCAGAACAAACAGAAATCCTGCTGACCACTCACGAAAAAATTAAAAACAGTAGTAACGCCCCCCCCCCCAGTGATTCTGTAAGGCAGAGACACGTGACAGTCTTTGATGTGAAAATTCTATGTTTGTCTGGCGGACTGCCCAGATTTCTACCAGCTTAAAGTGAAAAGTTCACAGAGAACATTACAGTCTTCACTGTGAAGACTTTTGTAAAACCTTGGCTTCCACTACAATGGCAGGATTCTCGATGTCTGCTTTGCTCTGAACCATCCTCAGCTCCAGTTGTGCAGGGGTAGGCCTTTTCCCGGGGCCAGCCATTTCTGAAAAAGAGGGAGACATTTAAGGGAAACAAACAGGTTTTTGCCCTGTGGTGAACTAAACAAACAAGAACTCAAAGGATAGGTTATACACAGTCACAAAGCTATTTGTTTCAAAATATAAAAAGCTTTTACTAAATATAAACAACAGAAGCAAAAAGTGCCCCAGTAAACAACTTGAAGACAAAGTAAAAAAACCTGATGACAAACTGAAGTCACTGGATACACGCACAAACCCTACCATTGGCATAAGTAATGGTCCTCTTAATGACATGGTGCATGACAGAAACAGTCTTCTCACAGGCAGTCTGTTAAAAAGGAAGATTAGTTTAGCTATGATTCATATATTATCTGCATTTGACTGAAAACACTTATGTGTTGCTGACCTTCAGGTCCTTGGGGTGTTGATGAGTCCAGGCTAACATCAGGGCAGCAAAAAGGTCTCCTGTTCCCACAAATACAGCATCGACTTTGGGGATATCCATGCAGATTTTCTGATCTGTGTTGGTCCCATCTGGTTTCTCTGCAGTGACGAGGACAAACAGAGCCGTTATCCTAATTTTATAGGTTACTCTGTTGATCCTACATGAGGACTGCATCCCCACAGTTTATAGCCATTTTGACAAAGTCAGCCTGATACTTTACTTATTTTTTGGCTTCCAAGAGCCACCAGGAACTGGTCCCCTTGTTTCGATGGAAGGTCTGTACTAGTGAGGACCACGGTCTCTGGACCCATTTTATGAAGCAGGTCCATCACCTGCAGAACAGATAAAAATCCCATTTTCTCAAACTTTGTCATTCGTGATGCCACAAATTAAATCTAAACACAGCCAAACAAAATATTTCTGATATTCACCTCAATAGCATCTTCCTCAGTGTTAATTTTCCTCCCAGTTAAGAGCCTATGAAAAATAATGTCACAAAAAAGCAACAATGCTTGCCATTTTGCATCTTTTAATTAGTTTTTACAGCGTATTTTTAAGCTTCTGTAAAAATAAAAAAATAAAAATAAAAAAAGATCATTATTCTTTTATTCTTCGATGTAAAAACTGTTTAAAATGCACTCACTCTGCTTCAAACTGGTTGGGAGTCAGGATGTCAGCCAAAGGCACTACTTTGTTCTTGTAGACTGGCAGCAGGTTCTCTGGAACATACTGAGCAAGCAACAACAACAAAATACATAAATCTGATTTCCCAACCTGTCTACAAGTAACAAATGGAAATTGTTATACAGTCCAAAATGACTAAACAAATCCTACACTGTAATTCAAGAGTGCGCTGAAGAGCACAAAAAGAACATGACACTGTTCATTAAACTGTCAGCAGTTGGATGTGTGTGGATAACTGCTTACCATAGCACCCTGGTCTCCCATAACAGGATCACAAACTGGAAAGAAGAAATTTTAAAAATGAGGCTTAAAAAAAAGTTCACTTTTTAAAATGGAAAATCCAATCTGACACTCACCGTACACCAAGGTGGGATTGGCCTTCTTCAGCTCCTTAATAATATCAACCACTGTCACCAGGAAGGAGATGTCCCTGCTGTATCCTTTGGGAAGAAATTTTGGGTTAACCTGAACTGCAGCATTGCCACACACACACACAATTTCTAGTTTCTGAGCTTCCTAAAGTTTGGTATGAGATTTTTGGACCTCGGTCACACAGACAACAACCACTGGTCATAAGGTAAAAATGTGTTGTTGGTGACACCTGCTGTGTAACTGAACTGTAAGCTGATCTAAAGTCCCAGTAATGAAGGCCAAAGACCAAGTCTGTACTAATGAGGACCGCAGTCTCTGGAACCATTTTATGAAGCAAGTGCATCACCTGGAGAATAGAAAAAAAATCAAATTTTCTGAAGCTTTGTTAATCCTGATGACAAAATTAAATACAAGTGCAGCAAAATGTGAAAGTGAATCCAAATTTTTTCTGATATTCACCTCAGCAGAATCTACCTCTTTCTGGTGACTGCCAGGCACTAGAGAAAACTCGCATCCGGGTTGGCAAGTGATTGCTGGAGGTTGCTAGTGCAAAATTGGTCACAAAAAGGTATATGCTGTTGCACCAAAAAGGTGCTTTGATCGCTAGTAGACTGCTGTAGTTGCTAATAGCTTGCTTGGACGTCTGTAGTTTTCGCTATGACTGAATGCAAATGGGAAGTATTTGCAGACAAGACAGCATTTTTCCATGCAAACAGTGGGTGACCATGGCAATCTTCTAGCAACCAAAGCAATCACAAGGAGGCTCCTGGTACAGCACCCTCTCTGACCCCTCAGTGATAAAGCCTACCTCCATCAGGTGTGTTGTAACGTAATGTCCCACCCAGCCTTATCAGATCAATGCCGCCCACAATAAACTTATACTAATAAAATAATACTGAAAGGAGACACTCCTTAAACTCACCTGTGAGGATGTAGTCATAATGGTTCACATTGTTGAGCTTAATACCCTCATAGAGCACATTCAGTTCTTCTGCTGTCAGTACTTGCCCCTTCCAGTGGCCGTAGCCTGGGCAGAGATAAAAAATAAATAAATAAAACTGATGAAATTTTTCCATTGCTAAATCTGATCTGATTTGGTTAACTCTCTTATTTCAAGGATGTTTTGTGTTAAAGTCTAAAACCATGATTTTAGACCTTTTGAGGATAAATGAGGAAGGAGGACACACATTTGCACTACTTAACCTAATAGAAGGGCTCATATATTGCATTAGCCCTACTGTGCATAAATCAACTTAGCAGACATTGCCATCCTTTCTCTGTTTTTCCATCGACCTAATTCCCTCTGCTGAGGTCCCTCTCCCCTTTGTACTTAGCAGGGCCTCCGCAGCTACTGAATGGAAAGCTTGTATCCTGGCTGCCAGCTCGCCTTTCTTTGTCCCTCTTTCACTATTAAACTAGAATAAACCCTAAAAAGCTGTTCTGACTACAAATGACTGCACACAAAATGGACACACAAACACTCCTGTATACCAGAGGAAAAAATATAAGAGCTCACACAGAGCCCAAACTTGAACACGAGCCAGCGAGTTAGCCTCCTGCAGAGAGGACTTAACAGAAAGCTCACAGCAAAGCAGCAGTTTGTGCTGTGGTTGGGGGCGCTTCCACTGAAACTGGAACATTTCAGAATTTTAATCTTTAAACATACCGGAAATAAGATGAAGGGTCACATTCAAAGTATGATCGAATGTTCAAAACTCATCAGCTTCCCATTTGTATTGGTTCAAGTGATTTCTGTGTAGGCCTCCTGCTCCTGCAGAGAAAAGCGCATTCTTTGCATACTTCAACACATGAACCCCAACTAATAATCCCATCATCTCAGCAGGTGTGTTGATTAGGGGGGAGAAATGCCAACAAACTAAATGTGGGGCAAAGGTTATATCTGTATGGGGTAATTTACTAATGCTGAGGTGTAAACTGAAACCTTGAGAAATTTCACAAACAAAAAAACAAAAAAAACAAAAAAAAAAAAGTCATGTAGGTTACAGGTTTTGCAACTACTCTGGCTTGTTGTGATAGGATGCAACTGTCATCATAGGCTCATGTATCATATCTGTCCAAACTGTCTTCCGTCTCCTCCTGAGCCACATGATTCATGTGGAGAGTCACATGTGCCCTGTTTAACTTGCTTTATCCCTCATCGTTTTCCCTTCATGCATAATTGAAAATTAACTTGCATAACCTCTCTGCGCATCGGCTTCCACCAGTAACACACATTTCCTGCTCTTTTCCAGCATTTTCATTTCTTTGTGATAGCTTTCACTGTAATCTGCTGAAGTCTGCACAGCTTGTGACTTTATGGCTACTCCTGGTTCAGTGCATCTTAGGCAGCAAAAAATTGTGACAGGTTTTGCTGCTTTCTTAACAGCTAAGTGTTTGTCCTGCAGTGCTGACTTTAAAAAAAAAAAAAAAAAAAAGTAACTCTAGCCTTGAGCCCACTAGTGTAACTGCCATATTTCTTTTCTTAATGACATTTTCACTGTCTAATTGTGTGACTATTGCACAATATACTTGTGAGAACATGCATGTATTCACAAATAGATTTTTTTTTTTTAAAAAAGGTAAATGAAAAGACAGTGGTTGGGGAAAAAAAACAAAAAAAAACAACAAAAAAAAAACCCACACCAGTTGCTTAAGAATCACTCGCTTGAAGTAATCTCCAAGATCAGTAGCGATTGCAAGCAAGTAAACATTGACTTGGGATGCCTGTGGCTCAGGAGGAAAAGTGGGTCATCCACTAATTGGAGGGTTAAAGGTTTGATCATTGGCTGCTTCAGTCTGCATGCCAAAGTATCCTTGGGCAAGATACCGAACCCCAAGTTGGTCTGATGCATCCACCAGAGTGCCAGTGTTTCACAAAAAACACTTAAGTGTATGAGTCAGCCATGTCATATAAAGTGCTTTGAGTGCTCCGGTAGAAAAGTGCTCAATAAGAATCAGTCCATTTACTTTCCATTGCTGAGATTTCTACCATAGCATCAGGAATGCTCACATTTTTGCTTTGGGGTCAAACAAGTAAAAATCATTATAATCTGTCAATCAAAAATATTTTTCAAATTGATTTTTTATTTCATCCAGCTGCTTAGAGGAGTCTTTGAAGACTCCACAGATACTATTTGAACAACAATACATCCTGATCTTTAGACAGTATCTCGAGATACCCCTAATTTCTTTATATTTTGTAAGGAAAATGAGATGTGGGTATTGAAATGTGCAAACATCCATGGAAATACAATATAGAAGGCAAAAAACAGAGTCTGTACAATTCTAACGAGCTTGAAAATCAGTCAATCACAGTTTGAACGCTCTTAGGCAACTTTCTTGTAATTTAACTAGTCTTCAGGAATAGTCTTCCAAGCGTCTTGAAGGACATTCAAAGCTCTTCTTTGGAGGTTTACTTGCTTTTGTTCTGAATTTTCATTCATCACACCATAAGACTCATTGCCACTGATCTTCAGTCTAGTTATTGGGTAATTTGGCAATTTGACAGCGACCATTGAGACCATTTCTGACGAGGCTTCGGTGAAGAGTACACGGATCAACTGAAGGTCCAGATGAATCTCTCGGGTCCTGTGTCAGGTTTTTTCCTGGGTGTTTTTTTATTTTTTAAGGCCATGGCTTTCAGATACTGTTCAGCTTTTTTGTTTTTCCAAGACCTGCAAGTTCTCAGATTTTTAAGGACATACTTTTCCTGTTGAACAGGAGTTTTTCCTTCCCACTGTCACCAAGTGCTTGCTCATACGGGGTTGTCTGATTGTTGGTGTTACAATATAAAGTGACTTGATGAGACTGTTGATGTGAACTAGCGCTAAATAAAAACAAAAATAATTGAATTAATATGTTCATCTCTTTATCTGTTTATTAAGTGGCTGAACAGACAAAACGGTCTGAAAATGGTCAGGTACACGGAATGAACATAAGTGAAAAACAGCCAGTGCCCTTTGAAAAACTTTTAAAAACTTCTTAAGAAACTTTAAAGAACTGCTGCTCAAAACCTATTTGTCAAAAAATGACAAGAAAGTCCGGCTCCTTCGAAGCAAAATATAAAGAAAAGAGAGTGTGCCTCAAGACATTTCCACAGTACTGCAAATGATATTAGCAGAACATATTTCTGGTTTAATATATAAGGGATACAGACTGGGGCTACCAGATAGTAAGCCAATACAATGATTAGCTTTCTGGGAGAGTCCTGGTAGAAGTAAGGCCTGTGGGCAGTTATTTTGAACCTGCTCTCTAACTGAACAGTGGGAGAGACAGAAGACATTTTAAAGGTTTTCTGTTTTTGTCCCAAAATAAGGTTGAAAAGTTTCACCTGTGCACACTGTAAGTTGCACAACATTATAGCTTCACAAACGGCTTGTTGTTGAGTGCGAACTAGACTGAGAAGCACCATGTTTATTTAAAACAATAAGTAAAAGATATGCCAGCCGTCAAAACTGCTGTGAATCTCTACAGTCTGCATTCACCAACATGTTCCCTGTTAGGACTGTCAATCAAGCCTCTTTGGCGAGAGGAGTGAAACAACCGTCGTCTTTGCCTTTGTGAAATTCTCCCACAGACGTCTATTCAGGACTCAGAGTGCTGTGTGTCTCCTTTGTAATGCCTGCTGTGCTAACCAGCCGCAGTGATTCCTTTAAGCTCTTAGCTGTTACTTTGGGGATCCTTTTAGCGAATTGAACAGTGTCCATTTGGTCTCTGGACTGGAGATATCTGTATGATAATCAACATTGATATGGTCATCTTTACAATGATCTTCTAGATAATGCTAAACAGTCTGCAGGTACTTTAATTACCTTCTATCCTAAATCTATTTCTGCCATCTAAATATAACATCTTTAAAGTTTGTATAGCGATACCCTGTGTCCACTGTCTGGACTACTGCGTGGACATAAAATTCCTGTCCTACAGTAATTTAACCAGAATACAAATAGTTGACAGCCAGTTGAATTGAGTCCCCTAAAGTTGTGGTCATTGACAAAGAGTTATTCAGACTGCTGGCAATATGCTGACAATTTATCTGCATTTACAAATGTTACAGCAATTATTTGCAGCCCTTCAACAATCTCTCTGAGAGTGACTACAGTCACTCCAAGTCAGACTTCAACTGTTTGCAGAAAGGTTGCCTCCCATCAGGAAACCTGTGCAATTCCCTTGTGATCGGATGTGGCTTTGCAACAAGCTCAAGCTCTGGGCAACCACTTAGTCACCCAAAGTTACAATCGGTTACATAATGTATAAATTCATTACAATCAAGGGGCAGACACAGATTTTACTTTTGCAGATGCAAGAAGTGTTCGTTTTATCAGCAAATTTTGGTTTTGTTTTAGTTAATGTTTAGACTAAAACATCGATTAGGTTTGGTAATTTATCTAAATTCTTTCAGTTTAGTTTATAAGTCACCTAAAAAGTATAAACTTACAGTATCCTAAATCTAATACCACATGTCAGCACTTCTCTTCCTCCTAAGCGTTGACATTTTGTTGCACTTTATGACGAACAGGAAGCATGAAGGTTACCGTATTTTTCGGACCATAAGGTGCACCGGATTATAAGGCGCACTGTCGATGAATGGGTCTTTTTTTCCATACAAAAGGCGCAAAAAGCAAAACAAAACAGTCAGATAAGTCAAACTTTACTCAACTCATTCTTCTCTTTATGTTATGCTAACATAGCTGTGTCGCTAGCGATCACGTTGCATATCATAATATACCAGCTAGTTCAATTTCAGTAACCCTACAAATGTCACTGCTGTTTAGTTTTCTGTCTTCATTTAAGTTGGAAGTGATAGCCGAGCTGTACGTCTTAATTTTTCCAGAAATCTCTCAGTCAGAACATGGTATATCATGTTTAGGTGGAAACTAGCGAGCTAACTTCCTGCTAACTTCTAACTCCGTTGAATTTAATAAATTCTGTTTTCATGAATGCCTAGATGTTAAATTTAATTGTTACACCTGGTAAAGCAGCAATGCTGATCATTTTATTAAAGATGAAATAATTTAGACAGTTTTAATTCTCAGTGATGCCGCATTATTCGTTTGACTTTGAGACCCAGATTACTCCACGAGGCTCCTGACTATGGTAGCCGTAATGCTCCGACAATCCATCAAGCGGTGCGGCTTCATAGCTTACCAAAGTCGTACTAAAACATTTTTTGACAGATTTTTGAGCGTGTACCACAAAATCGGTTCTAGATCAGTAAGCACAACCAGAATTCATACATAAGGTGCACTGGATTATAAGGCACACTGTCAATTTTTGAAGAAAATTAAAGGATTTTAAGTGCGCCATTTAGTGTGGTAAATACGGTAGGTGAACCCCCCCCCCCTTTGCAATGCTGTTTGTTGGGCACAGATCAAATTGTGGATGTCCTTGTATATGAGCCAATAGTATGGGCTCAAATTCCTCAAAAAAATAAATATTTTGTACTTCTAAATCAGAATCTGTATGTGTAAAAAGAATTTGTGTGTGTGTAAAAAAAAAAAAGATTTGTGTGTGGACTTAGCCAAAAAATACGTGCTTTTGTCCTCGTGCGTTAGTTTTCATTTATACATAGTCTTGTTTTTGTAAGGAAAAAAAAAGCTTGCTGGCTAAAACTACTGGTGAACGAAATTAAAACTGGATGCAAGGAAGTTGCTGTTCCATTTTCACTCGTGTGACTGAGCCATTCACTTGTTTGGAATTAGGAGGTAGTTTTGCGAAGATAGGTGCGTTGGATGGTTTTTCGGTTGAGATGATTTAATGGAAGTTTACTCGCCAAATGTTATCTAGGGATAGTGGTGCATGAGATGAGCCCTGTTGTTTGTAGTATTCCCAGAGATTTAATAAAATATTGATATTTGTGTCTCTGTGCCAATACAATATCTCCAAACAGAATACTCACAACAATCTTGTGTCAATTTTTACCCCAACCTTACACAATATACAGGTAAAGTCATCAAATCACACAGCGCCGTCACATGGATATGCTCAGAGTTTGGATTTATCTGCTTTTTCACAGCTGAGTAACCTGAGAGCTGAAGAAGGCGATTCCTAGAAAAACATTAACTTCTCTAGTTCTCCCCCTCTAAACCTGGCTGATGGTCACAGTGACTGTCTTTCACTGAGTCGCATATAGCAATACTAACAAGCCAAAGTATACAGACAGAGATAACTCCCCTGTACAGCTAGCAAAATAGTCCCAATGCATGCGTGCAAAGAAGTCTTCTTTTAATCTTTTGACCAACCAAAAAAAGTTGCATGTATCCTTAAATGCCCCTAAAATGTACTTAAATCCATCTACTCTGTTAGACTTAAGCCGTTATATTTTAACCAACTATGGCAAACTGGATGCAAGAGACCTAACTGGATGAGAACGGACGATTGTTTTTCCGCCCTTACAAAAGCTTTCAATAAATGATTTCCATATCCGATCCATGTAATATAGCAGCAGTGACAAAAGTTAATGGTCCAACCAACCAGCATAAAAAGGCTGAGTTGTTACACAAGTAGAAAAAGGAGTCAATCGACTTTATGATAATGAATGAAAAGCACTTTGCTGCTCCATTAAAATCACTCAGCCAACCTGTGTGATTGGAGAACTGCACCGAGTTGATGGAGTCCACTTCAAAGCCCAGCACCTGGGAAGAGAGACATGAAGCAGCTGTTAAAACAGAGAACAATGGGCTCCGTCTTGCACTCTGTCTAAATGAATCACACTGCACTGCGGGAACAGCACGCTGAAGGTGAACCACTGTGAGAACAAGTCAACATTCAGAGTTTCAAAGTTTCAGCCCCCTCTTTCTGACAGCTTCAACAGTTTTTTCCATTTCACAAAATCGCATGTTTGACAAGAACTTTTGCATAATTTAGTTTCTAAATAGCTCCTTCTGTGGACTGTTGACTCCAGTTATCAAACTTGTTTGATAAGAAGAACAATAAAGTGGATTATAATGTAAGATGATGTCACGCAACCACAATTAAATAAGTTACCAGGGAATTCTGATCATTTTTAAGGATGCACTATTGTAAGGGGCAAACACAGACATTAACCAGTGAAAGTGAAGAAGGAGATTATCTGTTTCTTCTTATCAGTTTTGTTAAGAAAGACTTTGATTTCAAATAATTCCTATATATTCATATTTCTATTAAATAACAAAAGTTAATTTATTTTCAAATATCAATATAGATCAGATACATTTCCCTAACGTGTTAAATTAGATTTTTTTTAAAAAGATGAAAATGGGAACGCTATAATGTGATGTAATCACTGACAATGAGTGGTATATTAGTAACAATGAGAATCATGCTGGAATATTTCAGCTCCAGTTTAACTAATATTAAACAGCATTTGTTGTTGTATTTTTAGGTTTACAGTCGTTTAGTGGGATTAGGGTTAGGGTGGAAAATGGAAAAAGGGCCTTTGATGTTTCTCAGAAAATGTTACAAAATCTCATAAATCAGGAAGTGTCGCTGTGGACCGGTGCTAGATTTTCTACGTTTTCGTTACAAGTTAGATGCTGTTTCCCTCCCCGTCTCTCTCTCTTTGGACTACAGAGGGTTGTTTGAAACTACCACCTGAACGTTAGATCCGGTTCTTCTTACCTGCAGCGGGAACGTTGCCGACTTGTTCCCAACGTATCCCCTGACAACGTGACTCTGAATGGACAACACGCGACACTCCATTATAGTCGACCTGCGTTAAAAAAAAACACCTGACTGATTCACTTTACCCTAAAGCAGTATTAAAGACGAGGGCAGACTGAAGCAAGCAGAAACTTAGCATGTGGGGAATAAGTCCCGCTTTGAAGGACAGCAGCTGTGCTGCCGAGTCACATTTACGGCTTTTTTTCTTCAGGCAGCTAGGAGGACTCCTAAGTGGAGCATTCACAGACTCACCAGGAATGTGGGGAAACTGGGTTGCAAACACAAAGGGGGTTCCCGTTGTTGACTGAAGTTTATCAGTGATTATTTTTTGTATGTGATAGGAAAACACCTTTTCCACAAAATAAACGATCGACATAGACATAGATATATTTTAAGACAACTGAAACAGCCACATACAGGCAAAAACAATAAATTTATTTCACAATCTCCAGAGAACATTAATTATATTAATATATACTGATGATTGAAAGCCTACTTAAATTTTGTTCAAAAATTTCAAGAATACAAAAAGAGCCCAGAAAAATCTTGTTTAACATATGTAACATATATGTTCAACATATGGTTGATTGGGGCATATATGAGAAAAATGAATCGTTTTCACTGTCATTTCACTATATTATTATTGTAGGATGTATAATTTGAAAATAGGTTTTGGTTTGAATAATTATGGATAAACTAAGCATACTTTGAATTATTATTTTTATGGTTAAAATAACTAACTTGGTTAATCGGAGGAGGATTTTTAATGGGGGACTACTGGTCTGATTGAATCCTAAGAACAGTTGTAGGAGGATGGGCAGGCAGGTGAGTTGATGAGATCTCAGATGAAGGGGAAGACCAGCTTGACCAGCTCAGGTGGGTTATTCTGGAGAAGGAACCACCCCTCAGTGTGATGGGGAACACTGGAAAACAGAGAAATGTAGAAACGGGAACACTTAAATGAACATGAGGAAGTTAAGGGCCTGATTACCACACTGACATAAAAGACAAGCTGGACGAGAGTGGATGTTAGAGCTGATTTAAATACTGGGTGAAAATGAGCCTTGATGAGCAGCAGGTGTGATGACCAAGCGTGGGAAACAAGGACTCCACCTATAAGCAGACCTTCACCTGCCCAGCCCTATGTAGACTTTGGACAAAGGGAAAAACACAAAACAGCAAACAGACAGGTGGAGGATTATGATGCTAAACTCTGGGTACTAACGGAGGGATCAGAGACACAAACCGCAGAAATGAGCTTCTTCTAAATCGTACCTGGCCTCTCCCTTAAAGAAAGCGTGAGGAATTTGGTTACTCAGGAGGGATTAAGAACAGAGCTGCTACTCCTCCACATCAAAAGAACCAGTTGATGGGATTCAATTATTGGGCTAAGCCTCTTGGAACACTTCCTAAGTGAGGTGTTCCAGGCATGTCCTACCAAGAGGAGACCCCGGGGCATACATGTTGGGGAGATTATATCCTTCAGCTGCTTGGAAACACCTCAGTTTCACCCCGAAGGAGATTGGGGAGGTGGACAGGGAGAGGGCAGTCTGGGCATCTCTGGTTAAATTGCAGCCTCCTAACCTGGACACAGACAAGCAGAAGAAAATGGATAGAGTGATGTCCAACACATAATTGGGGCAATAGCTAAGGTTAAGGTTTGGTGTTTCTGATCCAGAAACAACACCAACACGATGATATCAAATCGTGCGATGGACGGATGGATAGATTTTTATCATTTAATATTCTGTACCATTTATCTAAACTGTGTTTGAGTAAATGAGACAATATCATCTGTGTGCAAGGCTTTGCTAACCATAAAAAAGCTCAATCTTGCAGCCGAAAGTATTCAGTGTGTTCTTTATACTCTATATCAGTGATTTCTAAGCGCAGATTCGAAATTAATGACAAAAATGTTCAAGGACAAGCTGGATTTGTGAGTGAGATACTGCTTTGGAGACTCAGTTTTGACTGGTGACACAATAACCTCAAACCTGGCGCTTCTATATTTCATACTGGCTCACTTTCCAATGTAGTTGTAACTAATGTAATCATGTAGCCCCCATTCTGGGCCATGACATGAGTCATCTAATAAAGCTGGGTACTTTAAACATGTGCAGCTGTGCCATGACAATATCAGCTACTTCCACAGCTGAGGGAGTTATTGTGACGGTGAGGAAGGTCAGGGTTATCGTGTACAGACTGTGAACTGATTATTAAAACCTTGAGTAATGAAGATTCTCAGGAATGAGCACACAATCTTAATTCTCAACGACAAAGCACTTCAGTTTGAGCATGAAAAAAAAAGTATGATATACGTGCTTACATCAGTGATCAAATGTTCTGTTCCAGTCACTGCTGATGCCAAACAATATGCCATTCCTCCCTAGAATATGATGTAACTTTCACTTAACCAGACAGTAGTTAACATCATCAGTATTGTGTAATGTTTTTTTTAAACTTTATGCCAAGAAATCGAACACAAAAAATGCTCCTATCACCCTTCATTTACTCGGTGGGCTACAATGATTGTCTAAAAAGAATCAGACTATCAGACTAGCAGTTAAAGGTCAAAGGTCAAATAAATATATTAACTAATGCAAAGTACCAATGGCTAAATGCTGTGATATAATGTCTTCTATTACCACTGATTTACTCTTATGATCTACAGTAGATTCCATATAACTGAAGTGATGAGAATATTTGCTACCACCAGGGGGCCCAAATCAGCAGAGCTCTGTTTGGTATTTAAATTAATGAACAGGAGATGTTACCTGAAAAATCACAGAAGATGTAAAGCATGTAGTACACTGAAAGAGGAGACTTTAAGTTTATGTATTTTACTTTAGTATATTATCAACACACCCACGCGGGACTCATGAGTGAGTGTTTTCCTAGTTCTGGTCCCAAGCCCAGATAAAGAAAAAGAACGGTATGCAGCGTAAAATCTTTGCCAAATCAAATATGTGGATCAGAAAAGATACAAACAGCTGTGACGACAGAAAAAAAGAGTAATGACACGAGGTAAAGACACAAGATTCAGTCACCGAAATCAGGCCTTATATAATCAAACAAGTCTCCCTTTTTAAAGGGATACCTGGGTTTTTGGTCTGTCTTTACCTATTAATGTCTGTTCAAACAACGTACGCCCACAGCTATGACTCCAAGAGATGATAACACACAAAGAAAGCATTGCATGCTTCCGTGCAAGCAGTGGCACAAAGACCATATTGAATCATGTCAGGCTTTTAATGTCTTTTAAACTCCCCCATTAAAAATTAATCAGCAGATGTCAGAGGAGGAGAGAATGGAAGTCTCAGTGAGGAGGGTGAAATCAGGAGGCAGCTGAAGGGTGGACTGCACAGACCACAGAGCACGGAGCGTCCGACATCTGGACGAGGAGCACAGAAGCCAACAGAGAATAGCAGAACCAGGTGGATGAGCGGAAATTGTTAATAAAACGCACACGGGGCAGCGGCAGAGAGAAACTTAAGATACAGCTGGTAATGTTTTTCACTGTTACAGCGAAAAACAGGCGAGCCCATATCTGTAGCATCTGATATAAAATGAGGATTTAACGCCTGAATTTGAGGTTGAAAATCCTTGTTGGTGTCCAGCAGTTAATGAGTGGTTAGTGTGCAGCTTTTAGTGAGAAGAAAAAAGGGCCTGCAGTGGCATGTAGTGATACACCTGGGTGGTATCAGTGTGCTAATGAAGGTGTTCCTGTGTTTGGAGGGAAAGGCATGAAGTTGCATGTCGTGTAAACAGCAGTGGAGGAAGTTTGCCCTTTGAAGTGGAAAAATATTACATTGCAAAAATTCTCCATACAACTAAGTTTTGCATGACGACTTCTAGAAAATAAAGGTACATCAGTATAATAAAGGTATACTTCAGTATTATTATTATATTATTATTAGATGCAGAAAAATGCCTCTTGTAAGTGTTACATTTCAGCTTATTATATATATTCTAAGGCTACTTTACCTAAATATCTAATCAGCCAATTACATGGCAGCAACTCAGTGCATATTGTGGACCTGCTGAAGCTCAACTGAGCATCAGAATGAGGAACAAAAGGCAATTCACGTGACTTTGGATGCAGACTCGTTGTTGGAGCCAGACAAGCTGGTCTGGTTATAACAGAAGCTGTTGATCTGCAGGGATTTTCAAACACAAACATCTCCAGAAGTTACAGAGAATGGTCCAAAAGAAGAGAAAATATCCAGTGAGCGCCAGTCCAATGTGTGAGAATACCTGTTGATTCCAGACATCAGGAGAGAATGTACAAACTGCTTTGAGCTGACAGGAAGGCAACAGCAACGTGAATAATCACTCATCTCTGAAACTATAACAGGTCAAACCTTGAAGCAGATGGGCTCCAGCAGCAGAAAACCACACCGGGTGACACTCCTGTCTGATAAGAACAGGAAAGTGAAGCTACAGTTCACACGGTTTCAACAAAATTGGACAAAATAAGACTGGAAACATGTTGTTTGTTTATTTGATGAGTCTTGATTTCTGCTAAAGCATTCAGATATTTAGGTAGGAACTCGGCGTAAACAACCTGAAACAACCATGTTGTTTTTATTAACATAAATAATAATAATTAATATATATTTTGGCACACTTTCCACCCAGTATCACCAACTGAGCATTGCCATCCAGAAGGAGAAAGCTCACGCTGGTTTCTTGAACATGACAGTGAGTTTTGCTGTGCTCAAATGGCCTCCACAGTCACCAGATCACAATCCAGCAGAGCAGCACTGGAATGTGGTAAAGATTGGCATCATCGTGCAGCTGATGTTATCGTGTCAATATGCACCAAAATCTCAGAGGAATCTTTCCAGGATTTGTGCCACAAATACTTACGGCAGTTTCAATTTATTTCAGAAAATTGGAACACTATATGAATTAGCAAAGGTATGCTGTAAAAGTAAAAAGGTCAGAAAACTGCAAAACTGTTATCTATTAACACAGCAAGGTTAACTGTTCTTTATTGTAATAATATCTAATCATTAATTAGATTGAATAAAATAAAAACAATCATTGTTTTCTCATTCTTATGCCCTTAATTTCAGCTATTAAGGTTACCTGTTTGTTACTTCGGTGTAAGCTGAATTTGAAAAAGGAAGGGAAGGGAGGGGGGCAGTGAAACGATGACAGCAGCTGCTGAAGTTCTTTAATTTGAGCTTGTGAAAAGAGGCCATCACCTGGTCCAGGTAGACAGGACCCTGGCTGTGTTTCAGCTCTCCCTCACCTGCGTCTTACCTGTCGTCAGTCGTAACTCATCGTGTCATGCTGGATGTCCAAGGCCATGAAAGGTGATCTAGCCCCCCCCCAAAAGAAAATCTGTACGTGCACCTGAACACAAATGGCCCTATTTCAGCATGTTTCCTGTCTGCAGCCCCTGTAGCAGGTTATCTAGAGTCTTTACCTGGAGAAGGGTCACCCTGGCAACCACTAAAAGGATACCCAGTTCTTAAAAATAAAAATAGCTTTAATCCTAAACTTTAATTTAATTTAGTTTCTTTGGTGTTTAACATGTAGCTAAGGAGGAGGCGTCGTTCCCACCTTCCCAAGGCGAACTCGTAATCGGATATCAGGAGTGGGTGTCATTATTTTGAAGTGGAAAATATCTATTAGGCGCTCATGGGCACGGAGATTAAAATTGTGTTCAGAGACACTAAAACAAGCGGGGGAAATCCGTGTCCCAAAACACGAATCGATAAATACGATTGGCCAATATCCCTCCGCCCCGCTCAGCACGCACACACACACATAAATGTGCAAGTAGTCCCGCCTGTGACACGCCAAGCAGGAGGGGGCGGAGCCAAGCATGAGCTAGACTGACACGTAAGAGTCCTGCGTAAAATTAAAGGAAGAAGCTGCATCTTTTCCTCAAGTTGTCTCTGGATGCTCCACTTCGATGAAGAGTCGAGCTGTCCCAGTCCAGAGGCCTGTTTGGACGCCTTGAAAGCGACCGAAGCGGGACTGCCGGACAGAGAGATCCGACGCTCAAGATGAGATTTTCGTTGTTAATTTCTGTGCTGCGGTCGCTCGGCCCGGTGGTGATCGGTATTTCTTTAGGCTTCACGCTGAGTTTACTGAGCGTGAGCTGGTCGGAAGACGCGTGTTCTCCGGACAGTAAGGAAGGGGAGGCTGTGTCTTTAGGTAAGGATGGACTGCTCAAAGGAGCCCGAAAGCCCAACTCTATTTCTGCTGTCAACGATGTGACGTCCGAAGAGGATTTTCAACCAAGAATAGTCCCGTACAAACAGATCCAGCCGAGCGCCCCAAAGAAAGTTTTCAGGTAACTTGTGTTTGTTGGTTCACTTTGACTGGGAGAGCACAGCCTGACAGCACGTTGCTATACACTACAGCACAGCAGGCCGCTGTGTAGATCATCCCCTCTAATGATGACTGGTCTCTGATGGTCATGATTATGATGATGTTGAAATCACTCATTGTGTGACTTCACATCATAACGCCTGCGCGGGTAACGTGGCCAGGTGTCCTACTTTCTGTGCACACCATTGTTCCTGTGTCCCATAAGTGGAGATAAAGATCTAGGTTTGGTTGGCGCAAGTTTACAGGCTCAAGTAAAGTGAGGACAAGATGCCTCACAAGAGACGTGCACATCTGTAGATGCGCACCAAACATGATTAAGAGGCAGAAAAGCTGCTGAAATTGCAGGTTTAACAGTTACTTCAATGGAGAAATGTGATTACAGGAGTTTGCAAAGAGTGTTAATTAGTGAGGGAGCTGAGAAAATTGCATTCAAAGACTTTTTTTTTTACACATTCAGTCACTAATTCTCATGTAGCTATACGATTATAATTGAGTATCCTCATCATTGAAGCTAATAAGACAGCCAGTGGTAGCCACAGCTGATTCAGAGCCTGTTTCCTTCTAACAACGTGAAGTCTGCACCACTTCCTCTGCTGTTTTCCAGTGTAACCCTGGCCAGAGTAGAGCTAGTTTTTTTTTCTGTGCTACAGTATGCCTCCAAACTTGCATTTTTTCCCCTCTCTGAGTAAAGACCTTATTTAAGTGCTGGCCTCTGCACCCACAGTGGCTGAATTTCAGTTCAATTCCAAGAAAGGGTCTTTCCTCGTAAAGAAGTTCTGCTGAGGCTACAGATGAAAACGTGCAATTGCCGAGGTTTCAGAGGCAGCTTATGCCAAACGTTGGTTTGTTCAGTAAAGGGTGGTGCATCTTATAATTGTTCTTATGAATTATGCCTAACCCTAATCCCAATGAAGCTAAATGTGGGGCTAAAGGAAGTAGGCTTTCCCAGATCAGGTTGATACTGTCTTTTATAGCCATTGTTATTACAGACTCTGTTCCGTCTGGTAATCCTCAGTTTTCAGTTGCATCCTAACTTTTGTAAACTTGAGCCAATTAAGATGTGAACCACTGTCTTATAATGTAGAGTAGGGTGTGAGACTCCTGAGGACTGTACTACCAAGCAGGATTTTGACTTATCAAGGTAACTGGTGTTAACCCAGGTTGGTCTGTACTATTAAGGTGGTTCACTTTTTACCAAGGTTCATTGCTATGGTAACTTAAGCTGTGAACCTTGCACATTAAAGATCAGCAAGTACAAAGTCGCCACCTCCTGACCAATCAGGTTTTCTGAAAATAGCGCCAGCCTTCTTGGAAGATATCTAACCTTTATAACAGGAGGGTATAAAGTTATAAAGTTTGTTTTTAATGGCTCCAGTTTGACTTTGTTTTCCCGAAGAGTCAGTAAGAAAACTTCTAGGTTCAGTTGTCCTTGCCATGTTTTCTCTGTTGGGTGCAAACGATTTTACAACAGTTTTGTTGTTCTGCAAACATGAATACCAAAATCGGGAAACCTGTTTGTACTTGTGCGCTCTCTATCAATTGCATTTAGACAAAACCTACATTTTAAATCAGTTCTTTGTATCAATTCTTTACTGTTATCCATCATCAAGCTGGAGCTGAAAGAATAAAAACCAAAACTGTCCTATGCAAATTTAAACATTCATTTAATGGAATACTCGTTTATACCTCATCCTTAATGATATAGTCTGTTAACTCACACAACTTGTATTGTTGCAAGCTTTTCTTTCTGTCTTTAAACAGGCTTAACTTTGTTAATATAGTAGGTCTCTTCCAGTCTCACGGACCAAAACATTTAATGAAATCATGTATCACTTATAACACTAAACTACTGCACGGTCCTTTTCCTCTCACACTGCAGCAGCTGTTCATTCCGTTATATCTGTGTAAGCTATTCATATTTTCCTAATATCATAGTTTACTCTTTCTTTGCGAAATCAGCTTCCAGTAAAATAATCAGTGTGACAGGTCAGATGTTGCCAAAAAACCCTTTTTCATGTGAACACGCTGATATCTAGATTAGGAAACTCTGGGTTAACTTAGTGAGTTGATAACCAGCTTTGTGTGACTGCTTATCTCAATCACCAGTGTTATGTTAAATTAGTCCAGATAACAGAAAGATACCCTGGGGATTTTGAACTCGCTTCACGGTACAGGCCCAGGTCACCGATATCCAGAGCTCATGTAGATGTTCTCACATATACTGTTTGTCCAACCGAGAGTTCAAAATGCAAATATTTAATGTGGGACCACACATGTGAAGAGAACAGCTGCAAATTCTCTTGGGGGAAAAATGTTGTTTAAAATTTGTTCCACTGTCTTGAGTGATCTATTGACCAACAGTTGCAGCTCTAACAACAGGCCATTATTAATGCTATGTGGAGCATAACAAGGAAATGAAAATCAGTTTGGCGTTGTGGTAAATGATGAAACACAATGCAAGTTCTTACATGTTTACTTTTCCGAAGAACATTAGTTGTTACTTGTGTGTCAAGATATTTAAATCATCTAATCAACAAACTCTGTTTTGGTGTTTTCTGTTAAGATGGAAATATTGCGAAAGCCTGACTGGACACTGATGTTTAGAGGATCTTCTTGCAGATTTGAAAGGGGAAGGAAAAAAAAAATTAGTCAGAAATGCTGTAAAGTCATCAGGCAGTCCAGTGTGATTCTCTTTTGAGACTTACAATCCACCACTATAGGTCACTACATCATGTCTGTTTAGTCCTTGTTTTCTCTAATGATTTAATAATTTCTAGATGTTTAATGAGCTGAACAATAAATTACAAGACTCTACAACAGTTTTTGAGCCACACCTCAATAGTTTGCTTTACTTCAAAGGAGTCTGACATTCTTGACATTTTTTTTTAACTGATTTTGAGCAATAGTTCTCAAGGCGTTCTGAAGGTCTTTTAAATGTTTCATTTGAACATTGAATGTGAATTAACGAGCAGTTAATCTGATCTTCGTACTTGAGCATTTTTCAGAGCAATGTTATTTTTGTTTGTTAAGCCACTTGACACTGACCTATGGCATTCTTTCATTCATTCATTCATTCATTCATTCATTCATTCATTCATTCAAGAATAAAAGACACCAAAACCAGTCTTGTGCCTGCACATAACAGACAACTTGGCGCATAACCAATTTTAAATTATATCTTTAGACACCAAATTTGTTTAGTTAAATTTATTTAAAAAGAACAACAAGGTGATTCCCAAAGAGTCATTACACAGTACTTTACATATGCGAAATAATATATTATGATATAAGATCTATTTAGATCATTAGTTCTTTTGTTGGCAGTTTTCATTCAAAGCAGCATCGACTCAGTCACCGTTTGACATCTCTTTCAGGGCCAAGTACATCAGCACGGAGTTGGGGATGCGGGAGCGTCTGTTCGTCGGGGTCATGACCTCCAAAAACACCATTAACACCTTAGGTGTAGCTGTGAATCGAACCATCAGCCATCATCTGGACGCTGTGATCTTCTTTACTGGTTCGCGCAGCCGCAAAATCCCTCACGGCATGTTTGTGGTTTCTCATGGAGACGAGAGGCTGATATGGAACATGTTCCAGACCATCAAATACATTTTCGACCATTACATCAATGAATACGACTGGTTCTACTTTGTCCAAGATGACGCCTACACTGAAGCCGACCGGATCAAAGCACTGGTGGAGCACTTGAGTATGGATCGAGAACTTTACATGGGCAGGCCTGAGGAGTTCATAGGTGGGGCGATGGAAGGGAGGTACTGCTATGGAGGGTTTGGGTACCTGCTGTCACGTAGCTTGCTGCTACGACTCCAGCCCTTCCTGGAAAATTGTAGGAACGACATCCTGAGCGCCCGGCCTGATGAGTGGCTTGGACGATGCATCATTGATTACACCAGCATAAACTGCGTTGGCGAATATGAGGTAGGTTGAGAAGTGGATTTAGAATCCTATGACCCTATAGACTTCTATGCAATAGGACATACTGACAGCCAGAAAAGTCGCTGTCTGCTGGCTTTCCGAAGTAATGCAGGTTTAAAGCACTTAAATCTACGTTTGGGACACAGAAACTTTTATACAGTCTTTGAAAGACCAAACACCTTTTTAATAGTGCATTTATTTGTGTATCAAACCATAAAGAAGACTTGCACAAAGTCTTTCATTCAGAACAGCCATGTGATAGGTCATAGCAGTTATTTTAAAAAACTTTTTAGTTTTTTATTAGTTTAGCCCTCACAGTACAAATCATGCTTTGCCTCTGGGAAAGCACTTAAAGCTGATGGACAGCTAGCTATATAAAACTGTAATTACCATGCAAGTACAGAGATGGTATTTGTGTTACAGAGTGGTTTGCTAATACCCTTTAGCCTTGCATTTTTTGCATCTCCAGCAGCACTGTGGAATAAGCAAACAGGCAAAGAAAGCACAGCTCACAGTTCAGCTTAGATTCAATGGCGTGAAAATCCCCTGTGGGTCAACATGCTCTGCGCCTGTAATGTCATTAACATTTAAGGTCAAACAAGCTCTGTCTGACCACCCTTTAGGCGATTGGTTGTGTCATTCAGGAAGTCTGCTTCACCCATACTAAAGTTTTGGTTTTGTTTGTATTATTTTCCATACATGTAAAAATCTTTTTAGCTTCTATTTACCCTTACTTGGCCTTCCCCCAAAGCAGGAAACCATCTTGTACCATAGCTGAGAGTGAATAACTTGGCTATCTTAAGTGCCCTGAGCCAGAATAGCTCCACCAGAGTCCCCTCACACTCCCACACCCCCAAGATAAGGGGAGAAACAGAGGCAAGCTAAAAGGCCTCAAATGGCTAAAGAAAATAGCTTGAACACAGACCCAGGCATTTTTTTTTCTGCTAAGAAAGAGAACACTGGTGACAATTAGGCTTCACTAAGTCTTCAGCTACAGGGTGTAAGTTGGCAAACATTTCCAACAGAATTGCTTCACTGCTCAGTTAAGCATTGTCTCTGTTCTTTGTTCTTTTAATAGCTTGATCAGATTGGGTTCACTTTTTTTAATCACTCAAGCTCCTTAGGTGGTTACTTTGTTTTCAGCTTAAGTGACCATGTCTGTAAGTGGGATTCTGCCGCCTGTGTCAGTCACTTCTGTTAGTTTCCTCCTTTTTTTTTTCTCCTCCTTCAAGCCTGTTACTAAAGTGAGAGACACCGTTAAGAGTGCCCAAAATAAACACATCCCTAAAAATGACCAAAAGTCTAACTGTAAAAATCTCCAGTTATAAACCGTCTTGTTTTATTTAAACGGAAAAAAAAAAAGAATCTGTCTACAGTTCACTGTGCAATTATGGTCAGCCTTGCAGCAGAGACGAGCACAAGATGCTGCCTGGATGGCATGTAATGTTTGTTTGAATGAAAGCAGCGCTGCATAACAGCTGACAGCTTGGAATAACAATAGGCGTGTTTGTGTCGTCGCACCTCATGAAAGGACCTGTGTGATTCCTTTCAGGGACTTCACTACCACCATTATGAGTTGGCAAAAAACTCTGATCCAAGCAAAGAACAGAGTGAAGAGTTTAAGAAAGCCCTGACCGTCCATCCAGTGTCTGACCCGGAGCAGATGTACCGCCTGCACAGATTCTTCACTGAGATTGAACTCCAGAAGACTTATGATGAGATTGCTAAGCTGCAGGTAAGCTGATTTTCAAGTGTCGCAAATCACCCATGGATCAGTCACAAATAAAAACCTGCCTGCTCGCCTCCATTGTTGGCACAAAAATACCACAATTTCAGTGTAGTACGAGCTGGGTTAAATGTGTCTATTTTAACACTTATTGTGTTTCCACAGGCAGAAATAAAGAATGTGAGTGTTGTTGCTTTTGAGGGGAATCGAAGCGCCCAGTGGCCAGTGGGGATCAATCCTCCTTTTGAACCAAAGTCTCGGTTTGAAGTTCTGAAATGGGAATACTTCACAGAGGAGGAGATTTATTCGTGCATTGATGGCTCACCCAAGTGCGAGTTGCGCGGCATTGACCGCATGGACGTGGCGGATGTCATTGACACCGCCATAGGAGAGCTGAACAAGAAGTACATGCCCATTATACACTTAAAGAAGCAGCAACTGATTAATGGCTACAGACGCTTTGACCCCATTAGGGGGATGGAGTACACCTTAGACCTTCAGCTGGAGGCTGTTAATCAGAAAGGTCACAGCCGCTCCATCACAAAGAGGGTTCATCTGGTGCGACCTTTGAGCCAGATAGAGATCATTCCCATGCCATATGTCACTGAAGCTACAAGGGTCCACATTATTATACCGCTTACTCTGCAGGACCGGAGCTACGTCGATCACTTTCTTGAAGTCTTTGCCTCGAATGCCTTTGAGACCAGCGAAAATGCAATCCTAACCTTCTTGTTTATTTATGACCCAGTGGAGGCCCAACAAGTTAGCCAGAATGATATATTTGCCAGCGTGAAGTCTCAGATAACCGTTTATGAACGCAAATACCCTGCAGTTAAAATCCCGTGGATCAGTGTTAAGACGGAAACGCCATCCCAGATCAAATTCATGGACATCATCTCAAAGAAGCACCCCGTCGACACGCTCTTCTTCCTGGCTGAAGTCAACACAAACATCAATTCGGAGTTTCTGAATCGCTGTCGCATGAATGCCATTAACAATTGGCAAGTATTCTTCCCCATTCATTTTCAGGAGTACAACCCCGACGTGGCTTATCACAACCAGCCACATCCAGACACACTTGATCTGGTCAAGGACGCGGGCCTTTTTGACCGCAGGTCGTTTGATGAAACGTGCTTCTACAACTCGGACTACATGACGACGCGCAGTCGGATGGTGGCGGACGTCCAAGAAAACGAGGAGATTCTAGAGAACATGGATATCTACGAAATGTTCGTAAAGTATTCAGGTCTGCACGTATTCAGGGCAATAGAGCCAGCGTTACGCCAGCAATACCTTTATGAAGTCTGCAACCCAAGACTCAGTGAGGACATCTATCACAGATGTGTTCAGAGCAACTTGGAGAGCATCGGTTCTCGCTCCCAACTTGCCATGCTGCTTTTTGAGCAAGAGCACGGAAACAGCACTTAAAAATAGCAGTGAAACCTGTGCTCCTGCACGTTCGCTAAAAAAGTCTCGAGGCTTGAATTTAGGGTGAAGAGGGCAACCGTTGTGCCACCACCCATCGCTTAAACTTTTTACCAAGTACAACTCCTGCTTAGGGGTGTAGGTGACTTTTAGTCACCAAGTCAGGTAACACAAGTGATTGTCTCTGTCTTCCTGTGTGCATTAAGGGCAGTTTGGATATATATAAGTGCAGTACACTCCCAATAAAACCTTTTCACATAGTTTTAATGATTGCGTCAAGCAGGCTTTGACCACTAGAGGGCAGAAACTTTGCAGTATTGACTTGATTGTTATGATTCAGACGTCCAATGCATTCAGTGGGATTTCTAACCTTGATTTTGGTTCGCAACACTTGGATGTAATGCTTGTGCTTTTGACTATTTTGAATACAACAGGCATGATTGAGCTGATGTACTGGCTGCAGCTGCTCAACTAAACGAACCAAAACAAGTTGCAAAAACTTTTAGTATGTTGTTGCTTTTTCAGTGGGAATGTCCTTTAATTTAATGTCGATATCAAAGGTATTTTAAAGCGGAGCTGTCTATTTTTTTTTTTTTTTTTTTTTTTTTTTACTGGTAACCTATGTGTCCCTTCACAAGGGGGCACTGAAGTGTTGCACTTTGGTAAATACTCAAATCAGTAAATATCAAAAGTGCATATTTGCATATGTGCCTTGACAAAAATGACTCCACGAGGTATTGTACATCTATATATTTTTTTAGATTTATGAATAAAATCAATAACGCTTTGGATAAATGGGAGGTGTTACCTTTCACTGTGCATGAAGCCTGATACAGCGGTGGTTATCGCAGAAATGTCAGACCACCAGCTATCCACAGGCTGCACATGTGCCTCAAAGCAGGGAATGGAGCTTCTGAGAAATTGCTGCTGGAACTTTTATATAATAGATACAAACCTTTATTTTTATGTAGGCCAGCATTGTGTTTTTAAGTTATTCAGAGGTTGTCTACTTGTAAGTTTTCCAAGAAAACTTGCTTGCATGAGGCAGTAGATGAGGGCGAGGGCTCATTATTAAATGCTTGTAGCGATTGCTCAGATTTTTCAAGAGTCCCTTTTGAAATGTACGGTACTTTTTAAATTAGAATTGAATTAGTTTAGTAACAGCTGAAATAAAGAATGTATGAAGACATTTCACCAGGTGTAGGCAGTCTGAGAACTCCAAAAGAAACTGTTTTTGTTTTGCTTTTTTTAAAGAATTTCAACTGTGTTGTTAAGATATTGTAAGTCACTGGTTGGCATCATTGTCCTCCCATGCGGTGTGCTCAGTTACACAAATGGCTGCTTTCTCCCAGTTGTAACGCTGCCCAATGGGGGTCTTTTCTGGTGGAGGTAGCGGTACTGGACACCATAATGTCATTGAGTATATTATAATGTGCAATATTACAGATAACACAGCTGAATATGTCTGATGGAGGACTTTTCATTCGAAAGCAGTGTGTATATCAAAAATACTGTACGTGACTCATTCTTTCTGTTTGATACGAAGTAAATACACTGTAATTTCTTATGACAAGACCTTTTAATGTATTTTCTCTGACACTAGACACTTTTCATCATCCGGTTTACTTGGAAATACATAAAATCAAGGCAAGTCCTGTTATTTAACTGTAATTGGATTTGATGTATATGTTGGAAACACTACATCCACTTTGGTGGTCCTGAAAGGTGTTTTCTGTATTGTCTGCCATGTGAACATTTTATTTTTCCTTGACGCGTCTTTTTTCAAGATGAGTCTTTCTTTTTACCATTACGGTGCACCAGCTTGTATGAATGTTCGTCTCAATCCTTTGAAGAGTACGATGCTAATAATGTGCATAATTGAAAATATAATCTGTGAAAGATTGCTGAAAGTGCTGAGATTACAATATGAAGTTATTGTGGTGATCTGCGTCGTCTTTGCCTTCTGCAGACGCGAGAAGCCCAAAATTAAAGGAGCGGGCAGATTAATTATCACATCCGTCATCGCCGAGCGCAGTCTCTTAAGTATTTTGTCCATAATTTATTCAATCTGTCATATCTCCTAAATTATGCATCTTCTAAACACTTCAGCGCTAACAGAGGCTTCCATGACATTTTCTGTGCATCTATAAATATTTTATAGACACTCTATTTTTAAACTTTTTTTTTTTTTAAGCTTTATTTACACTTCAGTTTCTATTGTATTATTTTGTGACGGAATCAAGTATCTGCTTTGTCCTTTTGCTTTCAAACAGAAACAAAATTCACTTTGGATCAAGCAAATTATTTAAAATAAAACATTTTTTTTTCTTTAAAATTTTCCATTGCTGATTGAACCTGTTGGTTTAGTGTTCAGTGCACGTGGGTACTTGTAAAACCAAAGCAATACTTTTCAATTTAAAGTTCATCACATCCAAATGTGTGCTGTAATTACCAATAAGCTGTGAATTGTAATTTTATTTGTTTTTTTTAAATAAAGGATGTTTAAATATGACATTTTGTCCTTTTGTTGTCTGGATTGCTGTGATATAACATGGTTGGCAATGCAGGAACAGAATCCTTTTTGTCCTTTAGGTGTCAGCAGAAGAATGCGTTTGCTGTCAGCAGCGCAGGTCCCAGACCAGTAATGGCTACTGGTCGCTACAAGCAGAGGATTGAACGTGTAGAAATCACATTTCTAATACGAAGAAGACTGTTTTAATCTCACAGAAATAAGCAACATTTTCTCAGCAATATTGCTGCCCACGTTAGAACTTGGGTATTCCTGATGTCTGGGTTGGGTAAAAACAGGGAAAACGTCGCAACCTTAATTACAGCTTTAGTTATTTCAAGGGTCTATATGTACTGCCCCGAGGCATGCTGTAAAACCGCATAACTACAGAGCAGCTGTGAGTTAATTGTAAGCCATTATTTTGTACTTTATTTTATGTTCAATCCCAGGACTTTCTCCTGTCGTGTGAGGACAAGGTTGTTTTAAGTCCTCCAGAAAGCAGTAAAAAAATTAAACCATCAAAAAAAAAACCCCAAACAATTCACCTTTTAACAAGCAGAATAACACATTTTTTACCATCTCTATCAATAATCCTGCTCTCATCTTGTAGGAGCTAGCCTTCGAGATGTCTTTATGCAACCTTAAAGGTCATTCAAAAGGAAATAAAAATGGCCAGAGTCTGAATTGCTATTCAATGGTGTGGTTTGTAGGGGAATAAAAAGACGGCATACAGTGAAATGGGATTTAAGAGGCACTGGTTTTTATCTAAACTTTAATATTCATTGTATTTACCATATTTAACATTTATAAAATGTGTTCTAACAGAAGAAATAATCACAAGATCACACTTATATACAAAATGTAAGCGTTCCTTGTCACTGCAGGGATAGTCCATTTCCATTTCTGTCAGCTATAGGATGAAATTTCTCCTTTTGAATTCCTGACAGCTCCTTGCATCACCCTGCACTTATATTTTTCTCCGAGGCCTCAGCTGAAAAAAATAAAATAAAATGAGCAGGAAAATGGCAGATATTCAAAACCTAACATCTGTGGCTAGTGAGATTACATTAATTTTTATGGGTAATGCAGCAAGCACATACAGGCTGATTGGTAGTTTAAGCTTTTAAAAACATAGGTAGGTCCCCTATGTAAAGGGAGCTCGGAGTAGGAATCCCAGGAATGTGAGCTACATGTTGTTAAGAAGGGAAGTTGTCCCGTCTGCTACAGCACAGACCTGCCGCCCACCGTGTGGTCATGTGGCACCTCACACAGGCTGCTGCTGCTGTAAAGTTATCTGTGTTTTTTGACGAATGCAGAATTATCTGAAGTTGTGTTTTGCAGTGAACCTAAACACACTGTCTTCAGGATTAAAAAAGCCTTTCCACATCCACTTTAGGCTTTTCCGTTTAAATAAAACTCTACAGTAATAAAGCAGCCCTGTATTCATCTCAACACACCAACCCCTGTGTGACTTCTCTGAGGATAGCTACAATTATTGATGACAGAGGAGAAGATTGTTATGCATAGCCTGTACAGGATGCCATCAGAGACTCAGATTGGGAACCTTTTGAAAATGTCAAAGTGACACATGATTATGAATATTAAACAGCCATGTATAGCCCATGATTACTTGAAAGGAGGAGGGGATTTGGCAGATGGAGACTGGAATCTCACTGTGAGCCAAAGTGATGTATGGTAATATTGCGGCAACAGAATACACCTATCAAATTAACGGGAAAAATGATGTTGTCATTTGTTAACATGAAATTCTGTATCGTGTAAGGTATTCTTGCATTTCTCAGACACTGGAGTGTCTGCCACCTTCTGTGTAGGAACGAATTTGGTTCACACTCTGCACCAGCGCATTGCGTGATACCTATTCTGACACGTGTAAGTCCAAACTACAGCTTGAGAGCACACATCTGCAAAAACCTCACTCAAGATTAAAGGTGCTTGTGATATAAAACATGCAGTCCCATGTCACCGATCTGGATTAGCATATACGCTGACCTTTCTAAAATTTCTTAGAGGCTTGTACTAGCAAAGCATACAAAAACTTGTATCAGTCCTGAATAATTCTCTCTTTTGGGTGTAACAGAATGCAATTAATTTGCAAAAGAAAATAATGAGGAGCTCACAGCTAGTCTTTACCGGCTACTGGGTAACCTCATGTACAGCCCCCACTACTCTACTGCAGGAACTTAAGCAAAACAACAATCTAATCCCCCCGGTTGTTTTCTTCTCTTATTATAATGAACTAAAAGCAAATTCCAGCCTTTAGGATTTGCTAAAGTAAACGAAACACAGATTTCTTTGTCACAAGATAAAAAAGTGTGAGCAGCATCTGCCATCTTACTACTACAAATATTTCAAGAAAGAACTGGATATTTCTGTTCAAAATCACACTCGAGCTCCTATTTAACCATTAAAAACAAAGCACAGACACACGGCCAAACAGATGAAACGTCTGACTATGATGTGGCTGACAGCACAGGACCCCATTCTGGTTGAGTTGGTCCTACTAGTTCCCTGAAACAAAAATCCATATCGGCAATGCTTCAAAGGTTGTCCATCCCATCTCTGCTATCATAAACAATAATCTACTTTAGGTTATACGATAAAACATAGACAATGCTGTTGTAAGTTCCAGTTTCTTATTTGAAAAGAATGGTGCAAGAAAGAGCCTTAAATCAAATATGCATTTCTAGGTGGCTAAGGGAAGTCTGGTAAGTTCCTGCAGTGGAAAAAAAGAGACTAGTCGTGAATCAGTGAATCAGTTTATATTTCCCTTTGCTTACTTGTGCTCTTAAAAATTTGTGTTGTCCTCTGTCCTTTTTTACATAAACCAATAAGAATATATCCGGCTCTGCCACAGTACCTGTTTACGTTGCTGCCACATCTGCATCTTCAGAGGTGGCTTCAGCTGATAAAACCTTCCCGCCGCAGTAATACTCTTCCAGCTTTTTGATTGTAATCCCTCCTTTTTTCATGGATCAGCTCATCTGAGCTGTGTCAGTCTAATGTGCTCAGTCATGTGTGCAAAATGTTAAAGTGCGCATGCAAACACATAAACAAACACACACACACGCTGGGTCCCCACTGTAAATAGCTGCTGTACTTTTACAGTAGTTCTGAAGGAGATGAGTTTGCAAAAAAAATGTGTAAAAAATTCTCTTATTGCTTATGTCAGCTTTAAGTAAGGATGCTAACCAAGATGAAGAGTGGATGGTGGGCAGAAATGAGTCGAATAGGAGGAATACTTAAAGCGCAACCATGTCATATGTGAAAACATAACCCGATCCTCATCCGTAAGCAAAGCATGTTTGTGTTGTCTCAGACATCTTAAAGGAAATGATGGATATAATAGTCACAATGCATTCAGTCCGTTCTTGTTACCTGGACGAAAGTATCGATGTCTGGCAGTCTACGTATCTGCAGATTGTAAGTGTACAGTAATTGCTACAATCGTGATCGCTATATTTTCTTATAAAAATTGTCTCTAAAATGTATAAATAACTAAAATTAATAGTACATAAGATATATATTAACTAAAAATAAACAACAACCATCGAAACAGAACCTTTAGAACTTTCTCATTTTTACGTTGGACTTTATGTACAGGTACAATGCTACTCTCTAACACCTTAACCACAAACCAGACAAAGTGTATCATGTGGAAAGATGCTGATAGATCTTCTAAGCCAAGGTCATATATTTCAGCCTAAATAGCTCCCTTCATACTTTGGATGGTGAATAAGGTATGCTTACTGAATTATTGTCATCTTGTATACAATATAGAACATATAATAGTATCTCTTTAAATAATTACATAATATATTGTGTAGATGACTTGATATGGTACACTGTGTTCTCCTCGAAGTAAGAGAAACAGTTTCAAGAGACATACATGGAAGGATACAGACGGAAAAAAAATCTGAGATGCTAGCTGAATAAATAAATCTTTTTTTTTCTTATTTCTTTCTTTTTTTGGAATATAAACTGGATCAAGGTGACATGCAGTCCTCCTCTTGTTCCCTCGTAGTGATCATGTACCAAAAAATTGGTCCTGAAATCACAAAGTGTCTTGAATCATAACATGAAGCGGGGCGATGTTGAGTGGGATCCCATCCAGAGACAGAGAGAGAGATAGAGCAAAAAAAAAAAAAAAAAGGAAAGGAGAAAAAGCCGTGTCCGTTTTGTGCCTACATACTGTACGTACAAGTGGTTTGTTAGCAGCACAAGTTTGGTGTTTGACTTTGGCTGTAGCTTTTCACTGGTGACAGCAAAGGAGTGACGGAAATGCCAAGGGTCTGTTATTGGTCTCAACACAGACAGCTCTTATCTTCTGTTGTCACCAAGACAGGAAACAATGGTTGGCTTTAGCAAGCGAAGTCCTCAAACACCCCATGGTGTCCGGCATGGTGGTGGTGAGGATGAGGATGGGGGTGAGGATGAGGATGAGGGACGTGGTGGTTGGGGAGAATCGTGTTAGCATAGGCCCCCTCTGGGTGACTCCGTGGCATGTCATTGGGCTCCTGTTGAAAACAAAGCAAAGGGGGTCAGTAAGTATATTTATCATTAAATACAGGGAGTGCAGAATTATTAGGCAAGTTGTATTTTTGAGGAATAATTTTATTATTGAACAACAACCATGTTCTCAATGAACCCAAAAAACTCATTAATATCAAAGCTGAATGTTTGTGGAAGTAGTTTTTAGTTTTAGCTATTTTAGGGGGATATCTGTATGTGCAGGTGACTATTACTGTGCATAATTATTAGGCAACTTAACAAAAAACAAATATATATCCATTTCAATTATTTATTTTTACCAGTGAAACCAATATAACATCTCCACATTCACAAATATACATTTCTGACATTCAAAAACAAAACAAAAACAAATCAGCGACCAATATAGCCACCTTTCTTTGCAAGGACACTCAAAAGCCTGCCATCCATGGATTCTGTCAGTGTTTTGATCTGTTCACCATCAACATTGCGTGCAGCAGCAACCACAGCCTCCCAGACACTGTTCAGAGAGGTGTACTGTTTTCCCTCCTTGTAAATCTCACATTTGATGATGGACCACAGGTTCTCAATGGGGTTCAGATCAGGTGAACAAGGAGGCCATGTCATTAGTTTTTCTTCTTTTATACCCTTTCTTGCCAGCCACGCTGTGGAGTACTTGGACGCGTGTGATGGAGCATTGTCCTGCATGAAAATCATGTTTTTCTTGAAGGATGCAGACTTCTTCCTGTACCACTGCTTGAAGAAGGTGTCTTCCAGAAACTGGCAGTAGGACTGGGAGTTGAGCTTGACTCCATCCTCAACCTGAAAAGGCCCCACAACCTCATCTTTGATGATACCAGCCCAAACCAGTACTCCACCTCCACCTTGCTGGCGTCTGAGTCGGACTGGAGCTCTCTGCCCTTTACCAATCCAGCCACGGGCCCATCCATCTGGCCCATCAAGACTCACTCTCATTTCATCAGTCCATAAAACCTTAGAAAAATCAGTCTTGAGATATTTCTTGGCCCAGTCTTGACGTTTCAGCTTGTGTGTCTTGTTCAGTGGTGGTCGTCTTTCAGCCTTTCTTACCTTGGCCATGTCTCTGAGTATTGCACACCTTGTGCTTTTGGGCACTCCAGTGATGTTGCAGCTCTGAAATATGGCCAAACTGGTGGCAAGTGGCATCTTGGCAGCTGCACGCTTGACTTTTCTCAGTTCATGGGCAGTTATTTTGCGCCTTGGTTTTTCCACACGCTTCTTGCGACCCTGTTGACTATTTTGAATGAAACGCTTGATTGTTCGATGATCACGCTTTAGAAGCTTTGCAATTTTGAGACTGCTGCATCCCTCTGCAAGATATCTCACTATTTTTGACTTTTCTGAGCCTGTCAAGTCCTTCTTTTGACCCATTTTGCCAAAGGAAAGGACGTTGCCTAATAATTATGCACACCTGATATAGGGTGTTGATGTCATTAGACCACACCCCTTCTCATTACAGAGATGCACATCACCTAATATGCTTAATTGGTAGTAGGCTTTCGAGCCTATACAGCTTGGAGTAAGACAACATGCATGAAGAGGATGATGTGGACAAAATACTCATTTGCCTAATAATTCTGCACTCCCTGTATAAGTCATTTTGATTTAAAGGAAAAGCCCCTTATCCCTGGGAAATACTTGCTGCTAGTCAGATCATAAGATTCTCTTGTGTCTGATGTACGGTGCCATGCTTACCCACCTTCTTGTTTCATTCTTCTTAGTTTTTCTTAGTCTTTTTGTTTTAGCTGCACATGTCAGTCACTCTAGCATACCTGCCTGATGTTAACCTACAAGTTGTCAAAAATGCCCTTGAACTTCTTCCCGCTTTGGGTCAATTTTCTTGACCCTTACTTGCTTTCTGTGTCCTGCGATTAGCCTTTCTCATCACATAAGGAAAGCTTTAGGTTAAGGGGGTTTTATTATGCTCATTTCCACCTCCATAATTTTTTTTGCTATACTTTATACTGGGGCCTTGATGCAGTCATTCACATCATCCGCAGCCTGAAACAAGCTGTTTTACCTCTTCTTTCTTCAAAGGCCACCTTCTCTTTAACCCAACTTTCTTCTTATGTGCTGCCCATCGCAACCATGAGGTTTGAACAGCCAGAGCTGTGTCCCAAGATGACCATATTAGGAATATCCCCTCTCACTGAAGTGATAAAGCTCTAAAAGTAGGGTAAAAAAGTACAGGTGGTTGCCAGTGCTACTATGGTGTAAACTTGAAAATCCTGGTTGATTTTCAGAAAAGTTGATCTCTGACCTTGATCTTAATTTCAAAGTTACTGAAACTTGCACTCGCCCGAGATTTATAGTAGATGCACGTATGGTATCAAAATCATACGTTGCCTCGTTCTGGAGTTATCACATTCACAAACTTGGGAGTCCAGGCAGCCCTACCGCCTGTCCGCCTGGCAGGGTGCTGACAATACCCCATCATCCTTTTACAGAGTAAAAACTGTCAGGAACTGGGTGTTAAGAGCCGACTGAAGCCTAAGGTTATGGATCACAGGGATTACTGGTGCATGATTAACATCGGCATCTCTTGCTGTAACAGTATAAATATTACAGAAAAAGCAAAGGAAAACACAATAGCTCCAATTTAAAGTACTTTCAGAGCTGTATGTAAGATGTCTAATATCTCCACCAGGCCAGCGTTGATTCATTTTCTGTAAGTTGTTAATGGATTTTAATGCGGTGGCATTTTTGCTTGTATTTATAACCGTTTCACAACCGCTTGTACCACTGACCTCAACAACAAAATACGATATTAGTCAACGTCTGACACAGTTTGTCATGGCATGCAGCGTGGACGTAAGACAGTCATAGTCGGATAAGAAGCCCATTGTTCACACAGAAATGAGCAACTTCCAAATAAAGTTGTGGAAGAGCTAATATGAACTCTGGGGGGAGGATGTGCTTTGCGCAGTGGTTAGGACTAATTAGGAACATTACACTCTTTATTGTTTTAGGATTGGGGGGGGGGGGGGGGGAAATATTAATTTGCTTCTCCCTTACGCACTCTTTTGTTGTTTTCTAATGCAGTTCCAGTGCTGCAGGAGAAGTTGTACACTCGGCATGAAACCACTGTAAGCATCATTTGTTACATTGCACCATGTGCTGTACCTTTGCTTTCATTTCCTCTAGACCCACTGTTGCAACAGTGCTGGCCTGCTGCTTGTTCTTCTTCTCCTCTTTCTGCGGCCTCAGCAGACGCTGTAGCCGGTGCTTGATCACCTGGTTTCACCGAGACCACAGCGGCAGGCAGGGTGAAAGAGAACAGATGAAGGAATGAGACAAGACACGCAGCGGTGTGAAAGGTTCATCTGACATGACGTCTGCATTACAATCCCTGCCTCTGATTTTGCTTTATTCATACATGTTTGCCAGTCAGCAGGCAGCTGGGTGTGAAGCTTAAAGGGGATACAGATGAGGAAGGAGTTCATTTCATGATCAGCGTTAGTACCATGTCCTCAGCACCGACCTGAGCGGATATTAGTTTCTCCTGCCTGGGAATCAAATAAAACTTCTCACATGCATAATAAGTGATAAGATTCGCACTGCAAGGCCTCTCCTTAAAATTTCAGGTGATTTTGTCTCAGAAGAACATACTGACATGCTCAGTGGTTACATTTGGAAATTAAAAAAAAGGATGACAATTAGAGGCAACAATGAAGCACTAATGTGTTTTATAAATAGTGACTGTTGGTTGGTTTCTGAAAACCAGCGGGACAATAACTGTTAATTATCGCTAATTATACCGCAGCTACCGCAGGTCTGGTTTCATATTGTGATTGGCTGATATGTGCGGACTTGCATGCACATTGTACCTCATAGATATAATCCAGTATTTCTAAGACTGTCAGGATGCTGGCTCCGATGAATAAACCCATCTGTCCACCAATGTCACCTGAAAAGAAAGGACTTAAGTAGTGAAGGAGAGGCCCAGCGGACACAATACCCAATCTGCTCCCATTTTCTGCTAATGATAATGAAAACTAAGCAGCGCTGCAATAAAAACAGCTTTCACTCGGCTCCAGCGAGAGCATTTCATATTCTGAAAATAGAGGAAAAAAGAGGCAGAAATTACTTACCCAATAAACCTGCAACATCGTATGCCTTCTTCTGCTCAATCGTTTCATAGTTCAGAGCTTCGAAGAAGATATCTAAGACCAGGAAGTTGTCTCTGGAAAAACAGTGTGAATACCATAGAGAACAGTGAAATTCACTGGTAGAAATATAACGTAGTTTAAAAAAAAGAAGAAGAAAAAAAATCAAGTCATCTTTATGCTCACTGTTAACTGCCAGGCCTTCAGCGCTTTACACAGATCTAACCAGCGCTTGCGAGATAATGAGGTGTTACAGGGTTTAACTGAGACGAGCTGAACGTGCGCTGACGGCATGCTTAGTCACTGCCACGTCCCCGATGTCTGCGGATTTAGAAAAGCTGGTAATATTAAATGTAGTGAGGCATCATACGCGCATTCGTTTAGCCATGTTTACTTTCTACACATCCCCAACAATTAGGCACTGAGAGGAACTGCAATGAATTACTTATAATTTAAATATTAGCAAATGATCTATATAAGATACTGCGGAACAGAGACTAAACATGTTTATTCACAGCTCCGTGTTTTGATTTGATCGATTGGCTGCCCTTCCAAAACTAAAGGTTGGGACAGCGGCTGGTCTCACCGGCAGAGCAGAGGGCCTGGGATGTCTGTTTTATGGACATTGGCTCTTATTGACATCATAAAGACCCCAAAGTAACTTAAATATATAAAGTAAAATTTATATATTTAAGGTTTGTCAATTCAAAGATTTTATACATCAGGATATTATCAAAATAATAATAATAATAATAATAATAATATAATATCCGGATATCCAAAGTGTTGTTGTTCATATGAGTGTTATTTATCTAATTTTAAGGCCAGTTAAGAACCAGATGATTTTTATTATGTCCTGATATGTAAAAGAACTGACAGAGGGTCTTCTTTCTTTCTTTCTTTCTTTCTTTCTTTTAAATCATAACTGTACATGAGAGAAAAACCAAAAAGCAGCCGAGGTCACCTTTAGTCTTTAACATACAGACACAGAAACTTAGAATCTTATACTACAATAAATATTTCACATTGTCAGATTAAATAAAAAGGAAGATACTCATACATCTACACACTACTGCATGACGAGCAGTTTTATAATACTGTACAAAATATAATTGAGTTTTGTTTATTTTTATGGGTGTGGGTCTGTCAGTGATTGCAGCCTGGAGGTCATTGTTTATGGCACTAGCACTGAGCACCACATCACTGCTCATAAGTGTGTTAGGTCCTGCTGAAGGTTCCCTGCCGTACCTGATGTAGTCCTCAGACTTGTCGTATTTCCTGGAGAGATAGCGAGCTGAGCCCTTGCTGGGGATTTTGACCATGGAGAGCTCTTTACCGTAGCGGGTGAGATTACAGGGCGTCTCACATGGACAGATGTCCCCGCTATTCTTCTGTAGCTGTGCTGCAACACAAAATGGCAGTGGTGCTGTTTAATAGACACAGACTGGGTCAGTTTCACTTCACCTCAGAAAAGAGATCCGCAACACAGATACTAGGTGGTAACTATCATTATGTACAGCTTTGTTCTTGCTTTATAAATCACTATTTGATTCATTTGTGCAGTTTTGTTTTGCCAGAGTCAAATTGTTACACTCAGTAAGACTAAGCGCACTTGTGTGCTAATGCAGTACAACATATACTTGTATATACTGGCTGATATGGATGAATAGGCTTGTTTTTATGCTTTACTGGGTAGAGCAACACTTTGTGCCACTACTAAGCATCGTTTGATCATATTAATCCCGTGCCATGCAAACTTCTCTTTGCTAATGTTTCTCCCAACTGACACTGTTAGAGAGGCAAGGCTGAGATGGTTTGAGCATGTGCAGAGGAGGGATAGTGGATATAATGGACAAAGGATGCTGAAGATGGAGCAAGAGGAGGAGGAAAAGAGGAAGACAACAGAGAAGCTGCAGACAGTTGGTGTGACAGAAGGGAGCATCCGACTGAAGAAGAAGATGATATTTTGCAGCTTGTTGGTGGTTTGTGAACACTGATACAAAGTTACAGTTAATTCAATTAACTTTTTGCCTTTTTGTGTAAGTAAATACTGAAAACTACCAGCTATGTGGGAGGAAAAAAAGCCATTAGTACAATTCATTCCAGTGATGTCACTGTGAAAAGCCCAGATCGTACATAGTGGTTTATTGAGGCTGGATGTAAAAAAAAGATGCATGTACAAAAGGCATCCATTGAAGTGCTGATGTGTAAACTGGAAGAATGTGCATAAAAATCTCACACTGTAGTATAAAAAACCCACAGATTTCATCTGCGTTCTTTTTTTTTTTTTTTTAAATCAAATGTATTTTTTTTCATTATTATTATAAATGTATCTAGTATTTTATAGATATTATTATATATAACAGCTACAAATGTGCTCGTCCTGCTTCTCGCCCTCGGCCAGGGTCCTTTTACTCTGAATTTACATACATTTGTTCTTGCTCGCTTTTTTCCTTCCTTTTTTTTTATCCCTTTCCTTGGTCATGTGTTTGTGATTCCAGAACTGAGATTTCCATTTCCTCTCCTCCGGTGAGCGTCTCAGTTTCACGCTGGTACATGTGAGCTCCCTATTAGCTGCCGGCTTAATTCAAACATCTAATAATTTCAGGTGCAAATTTGTATACAATGAGGAAATAAGGGCGTGCCCACATCCCCTCCATGGATAAAGATAGGAGTGGAAATGAGGCTCGTGCATGTGCATAAAAATCCACAATAGCCGAGATTATTAAATGTGGATGCTGCATATGCATGGATTTCTAAATCTGATGAAAAAAAATATTAGCATGATTCTGCCATTGTGTTTACACACTGTTTTAGTCACACTCTGAATTTTAGGCGTGGTGTCAGACTGCTCAGACTCGCAATAACATTGCACTTTATTAGTCTTACTGACCAGTCAGAGAAATTTAGAAGCTGCTCTTGTCTGTGGGAAGACAGACAGAAGGCATCATAGCTTTTACAACATAACACCCCAAAAGTTGGGACACTGTATAAAATGTAAATAAATACAGAACACAATGATTTGAAAATCTCATAAACCTATATTTTATTCACAGTAGAACACAGAAGACATTTGAGACGTTTAAAAAGAGAAAATTTACCATTTTAAATGAAATATTAGCTCATTCTAAATTTGATTGAAGCAACATGTCTCTATAAAGTTGACACAAAGTCATGTTTACCATCCTTGCTGAAAGGTGCAAGAAATCATCTGATTGGGAGCACATGTTGCTTTAAAGTCTTATTTACCTTTCAGTATTGACGGTACCTTTCCAAATGCTCAAGCTGCCAACTCCATAGGCGCTAAAGCACCCCCGTGCTATCAGAGCTACATGTTTAAAGCTAAGCAGGATGCAGTTTCCATGTTTACCGAAACAGAATTTCAAGTTTTGATTCTTATAATCACGGAACAATTTTTCCACTTTGCCTCAGTCCACTTAAAATGAATTTTGCCAAGAGAAGATGGCAGCTGGCCATTTTCACACGACTTATTGTCTAAACATCTTAACAAAACTATCTGTTAGTCTAATCAAATTACATAAGAGACAGTGACTATAGTAATGGTGTTTCCAGTAATCCCGTGGCAATATCCACTTAGAGAATAAATGGTGAAGAAGGGCTACATTAGGCCTAATTAACATGCAGGTATGAAATGCTCGCACACTGGCAAATACGTTTTTATAGTCCTGACTTTAAAGCATCACAGTGCATGCAGGAGAGTAAATAGCTTTTCCCAGCCTGTCTCTTTAAATTGTAAATGCATTCAGTCCAGACAAAAACGGGTACGGGAGGCACTGAAAGCATAATTATAATTTGATGATTTATGAATTTTATAACTCAAACAATTAGGTTATTTGTATGCAGGAGCATGGTGGCATACATCATTTGTCTGATGTGGGAACAAAACATCTTTATAATATAAATATATAAATTATATCTTAATGTATTACCTTTCATGGGGGCTGAATCTATTAGTACTGTCTGATTCAGGAATATGACCCCCATGAATATGGTCCATTCTTGCAAGCTATATCTACAATTTCATTCAGCCATGTTTTAAGCTGGGTATGAGTTCGGTGAGAGAGACTTAATTAAATTTCTGGCTTATTTGGCTGATACATGATAATTGTACTTATGTCCACTATGGCAATAAAAAAAAAGCCTTTCTTTTACTGGAATACTCTTACTTTGAAATCAAGGTTCAGTATCTGCTGCAGGGGCAAGGCTGAGGAGTCCAGATATGCAGGAATGAAGGGGTTTTCATATTAAGAGTTCAACAATGGAAGCAGCTCTAAAGTGACTAAATCACAATGAGGAAAAGTCATTTTAAAACCCAGTCTACCTCCAGGTATTTGTAATACAGGGGGAAAAAAATCCTTATCATATTTACTGATTGTGTTTCCATTTCCCTTCGGGGGAGTCTATTATAATGAGAAAAGAAATGAAGGGAGATTGTTTCTTACCAAGCGCTTTGTCAACACAGTTGATTTTACTGGGAGGGCAGATATCTGCGGTTCCTGCAAAGGAGAACAGAAAATGAGTCTGATCAATCAGAAACAAAATGATCAGTGACCCGTGTCTGCTGCAATGAGGAAGCGTGGCTGTGAACAACACTCCACAGCTTATCATTCATCTCCAAATGAAGGCAGGCACACAAAGGATGACTTCCATCCACGGAGTCTGGGCCATCTTGGAAGTCTGTCCTTGATTGCACTGAGAAATGGAGCATGCTGGCTCCACCCGCGAGGCATATTTAGAAAGTCTTTAAAAACCAATCAATGAGTCACTTCCTGGCAGAAAAACATGCTGCCCAGGCCATTAATGACAGGTATTCATCAGCAGCACAATTAATTAGCAGAGGTGTGTTTGTCTGTCTGTGAAATGTTCATGGGGTTAATGTTTTGTGGAATTCTCCTTCCCAGACGCTAAGAAATGTTCATTGACAGGAAGCAAAATTACATCTGATGATCTGAGGAGTGTGTTTTTACACACTTTCACAGATATGCCTCTTTTCCAGGAGCAGAAATATCAAAAAACATCATTAAATATTATTCATTGTTAAACATTATCCTTTTAACTGCCTTGTGTATTTAATTTTTTCAGACGCTCTGACTTTGAAAGCAAAAGCAGTCCTGTCGTCACATCAAGAACAACTTAATAGCTTTTTTGGGAGGTCCTCTAAATATAGAAGTAGACTGAAAGACTAAAATATTAACACAGATCCAAGCAAAACACAATTTTGCTTCTACGGTTCACAGTTCAAAAGTCGTGAGATTTAAAATTGGCCACGACTTGACCACCTCAAAATGCAACAGATGGTGGCCATGTTTGTTTATTTTTCAGTGATACAGCAGAGTGTGTTCACTGAACCGCCTCAGCTTCCCTTATGAGTTTTGAACCAGCAACCCCAGAATTAAATTTAATAAGCAACAATAAATGTTATTCATTATTGATAAGTGCAGTGAACTAATGCGAGCTAGCCGCTACCTTTGCAAAGCTCTCATCTGCCTCTTCTGAGAGCAAATGACCTGGAAAAGCTTCCACATTTATTATTTCTGACATAATAAATATCATATCTGATGTGATACATCACCACAGAAAGCAATGTGATTCTGCTGGTTTTTCTAACCACCTCTGCTCTGTCCTTCCTGTTCACTGATTTAAAGATTTCCCTTTTGCTGTTGTCATTCATTAAATTGCATATATGGGCTATTCTGGCAGTTTAAAAAAAGTAGAATTCATGTGGATATTCTTTGCTTTTTTACATATTTGGATGGCCAAACATTTAACATTACAAAGGGCGATATAATGCATATTAATTCCCATTTTAATTATTTATTAAAATTAATAAAATAGCCACGTGAGAAAAGTAAACACGTGCTGCATTTATTACAGCAGAAATTAGGGGCTCCAGATTTGGTGCCAAAGATTAGATACACCTCAGAGAGTGACAGGTACAACCTGTCTTATTTAAACCTCTGACACTGACAGCCAGGTGTTGTCTTTGCCAATGATGTGTGTAGTGTCATCATACCAAGATCTAAAGAGCTCTCCGAGGCCTTTGGAAAAAAAGATGCTGCTGAGTGCAGCATTTGAAATTCCAATGTGCACCAAACTGTGGAGATTTCAAACGATTTATCCAGGACTGTCTAAGAACCGCAAAACGTCATTAAAGGGAGCTCTTGCAGCTGCTAGTGTCAGTGCATGCGTCTACAACCGCATATTCCACAAATTAAACCTGAAATGAATCTGAGAATCTGGGGGGTCAATGAACATATAAGCAAATAACAGGCCTGTGTGGCAGAGAAACGATTCAAAGATAGAGCTGCTTGGCCGCAGAGACAGCAGATGTTTTTAGCACAGACCAAAAGAGGTCAGAACCTCATACCAGCTGTGAAGCATGGTAGTGGAAATGTTTTGATTTGGGGGTTATTTTACTGCCTCGGGAGCTGGGAAACTCATAGTGTTTAAGGTTTAAAGTTTTAAAAAGACCTGATTGAAATCCTACTGAAAATTCTTAATAGAAAAAGTGTAAAAAACAGAAAAACAAATGAAAAAAAAGACCCTGCAAGTGTCCTAACACAGCTTCTATGCTTACTATTCCAACAGGAGAATATTGCATCCAATAAATAATTGAAAAAGCTGTTTTCTCACAGTGTTATCCAAGTATATTACAGTTTTCTGTAGGCACTTTTTTTTCTGTGGATTTCTCATCTGCTGGGTTTTCAGAGTACAGAGTGTATGCAAATGCAAATGCAAATGTTTCTGGAACAATTATAACCAGGTTCCTCCCAAATCATGACATAGCAAGTTCCTTTAAGGCACGCAATCTCTCCGAGATCAGACCACCGCTTTGGTCTTGCCATTTCAGTCTGCAAATCCAAGATTAAAATGTGTGACTGCTATGTAAATGTGTAGGCTGATAACCACAGCATCGCTCTGTCAAAAAATGTGATGAATCAGATCGGCCTCGAATCAGCTGTCTCATACTTGTTTATTTAATCGGTTTCTGAATGTCAGCTGCACTCAATGCAAAAGTGGAAATGAAAAAGAATACATGATAAGTTTCTTGTCTTAACTTTAAATGTGACCACTCTCAGCATGCCTACTTGCTAGACACATCAAACAGCCAGCATCCAGTGACTCAGCTCTGTGACTTCCTGCTCTTTAGCCATGATGACGCACACTCTGAAAAAGTCCAGAGAGCTCATTTTGTGTTTCTGGTACTCAACTCTATGACATATCCTCACACTGGGAGGAAAACTGCTCAAATGGTGACATATTACTAACCAGTGTTCTCAGTTTCCTGATAGACCTATTTTTACATCATGTCTCAAAAATTTGTATGTTTTGTACATCCATTCATGGTCTGCTTTCCCTCCAGTGTCAAAGTGTTGTGTGAAACAACTAATTACAAGATGAACTGCTAACTTTGGCCACTTCCTATTAATCCCATTCAACAGAAGCTGTCTGCAATTGATGTATAGGGGTGCTTAACAGAGAAAAGAAAAATTGCACTATGGAACTATGTAGTTATGCAGATAACTTAACTTGGCTTTAGACTCTTGTTATTGGCTTAAAACACTAACAGTAGTTCTAAATTCAGCTATTTCTGAGTGACATACACATTCAGGAATTTTTTCTCTTTTCTTTAATGTTGATAAAATAAAGAGACAAAATCATACACAAAAATAACAGAGCTTTATTTTAATTTGTGCTTCATTAAAGTCAAGACCGAGTTTAAATTAGATATGTGCTCCTTAGGCAATATGTCATGATGTAAGTAAATAACCAAATAATTCAATATAAGCAGCAGTACTAAGGGCAGTTTGTAAGCAACCTACCAGTAGAAACCAAACAGGACCAATACCAGTAATAATAATCAATCATAATAATTAATAATGGCTGTGGGAGGACAACAGAACAATTCCAGGACAGATGGAGATGGATGAGCAAAAGTATCCAAACCTCATTGAGACTTTAGTCTGATGTGCCTGTAGCCAAAGTGCTGGCAGCAGAGAAGAGCATACCACTCCAGATATCAAGCATCAAGGTCAGGCATGTGGCAGTCCAAATTATATCTATGCTGGAATGATTCAAGTGGGCCAAAAATTATGACTTGTTTTGCACAATGGTTCATCAAATCTCAGGCAAATACTGGGCAGACTGGCTTTTCAATTACAGCAGGTCAACAAGGCGAACAATTTTAAAAACAGAAGGAAATACTTGAAAATACCAACTCTGATTAGTATTTTTTCCTCCGCATATTGTTGTCGTGTGCCATTTCATGACCTGGAATGACTATTTTAAGTTCCAATCATACATTTAGTCATTACGGTTCACAGTTTGGCACCTTATACAACATGTCAGAGAATGAATTACTATTGTGTGTCCATTTGAAATGATGCACACAATCCTCTTTCCCCCTGAAACATGTGCCGCTCTGTGTAAAGATAATGTAGGGGCTGATCTTACCGGGCATGTGCACCATTCTGCATTTGCACACTCGTAGGACCTCGTTGGTCTCACAGAGCAGGCGACAGGCACTGATGCTGTATGTGTCGTATCCTGGGAACTTCTCTTTGCTGGTGGAGCGGCAGTTCCCCCAGGGCTGGGGCAGGTAGGTCAGCTAAGCACACAAAGATTTATTAGACCCAGTCTGAGCCACCGGGGTTGCTGGGAGAACAGTAATCTGGTGGTGGGTGGTGGTAGCGGGTCAGCGGGGGCAGGGATGGTGCGCTAAGATGAAGACGACCTACCCTCTGCTCCTGACAGGAAACAAAGGTCTGGAAGCCCGGAGAGACACCGAAGCCCAGCTGGTGGATGTAAGGAGGCTCGTCCTGACTGTGGATCTGAACACGGATGCCGGCCTCCAGGGATGTCTCATCTTCTCATCAGGATGAAATGGAGCACGGATCGTTGCAAAGAGAAAATACAAGGGAATTTCAGATGGCTGCCTCATCTGACAGCTAGGGCTCGGTTTGATGTTAACCGCAAATCATTTATCAGTCATGTTTAAAAAATAGGCCCGTAGGGATTAATTTTATATGACAAGTACAATGCATACACAAATCAAGGAAGTGTACTGTGTTTAGGAATTCCCTTTTACAAATCACATTTGCAGGTGGAGCAAAACAATCAGGAAATGCATTATTTACAGTACATGACCAAGACAAATAGATGCAGACGGTTATTGATTTAAACTGCAGCAGAGGGTATGTCACAGCATTGCACAGGATAGGATTACAATAGACAAATAGTTCTGAAGCTTACTTGTCTCTCTCCAGATTGGCAGATACTCATCCTGCTGAATATCCAACATGATCTCCAGCCCATTTCCCATTCCACCCTGCTTGGTTTTCCTGGATGTAGTCTTGTTGCCATTAAAAGTGTAGCATTTCCCATATCTGGTGTACACCTGGGAGAGAACAGATTGATATCATGAACATCACCATAAGCGTGACAAAGTCCAGATGCCGCACGTGACGCGCTCATACAGGCGCACTGAAATGAAATCAGAGATATGGAGCAAAAAATAAACAAGCCGCATCTCTGCCTGGACAAGTCGCTGTATATTACCCACAAACCTCTGGATGCAGTGAACGGCTCAGTCCCTCGCGGATTTTGATAAGCAGTATTTGAATCAATTTCCAACACCCACCACACAAAACCTGCACAATGCTGCTCAGTAGTAGCACCATCCCACTGAAATATCAAATGGCATAAGAGATTCTTTAATCTCTCTTCAAAAGAAAACAAAAGACAATGAGAGAGAGGCTGCTTTAAGTAAGATATCACACCACCACCTATCAGGGGAGCTGTCTCAGTAGGGAACACATCATCTCTTTGTTTATACCTCTCATCTAAACTGCTGCACTGTGGAAAATATAATTCTTACCAGTCATTTAACTGTTATCTGAAGCCAGTTTTAAAGGCACAATCCGTGATCCACATGCAAAGAAAATGGTCCTGTAGCAGCACCACCAATATCCAGGATTGTAAGTCTTTCACAGACACTGATTAAGGTTTGATTCTAAAGGCAGTTTATTCCTTGAAAAGCTGAGTCCTTCATCTGAACAATGATGATACAATCATAGCTTAAACTCTGTCACCAGGTATGGCAGGTGTCCAGCTTTGGATTTCTTCTCACGTTCAACTAGAGGATGTCAAGCTCTAGTTCGATAGCCAGAGGGAAACTGTCAAGAGAGCTGAGGATGGCTAATTTTTGCCGTCTCCAAGGCAAAGAAAAAAAAAGATACGGAACATTTATCTGTATAAATAAAAAATGGTAAACGTAAGAAACCAAGACTAATCCTACCCAAGGTAGTGATACTTGTGATATTTGGTACATTCAGTCTGATCGCACCTTTTCACTTAACCCTACGTACATATATTCTGAATGTCAAATCTCAACGGCTTTTCATCAAGTGGCCCAAAATACACAAAATTAAATATTGTAAAACTTCACACTGATCTTTTTAAACTGATGTTGTATCCATTCAGGTGGATTTTAGATCCACCAGTGTAGGTCAAATCAAGGAAAACGATTGGTTTTAGGGAATCTTGAAACTGTGAAATTGTACACGTCATGCCTGCGTGTGTGTGTAGATGTCTGCTGGGCAGTCTGGCTTACTCACACAGTCCATAGACATGCATGTTAGGTTAACTGGTGCTTCCAAATTGACCGTGGATGTGAGGCAGATAAAGTGCTTCAAGTGTATAGCTGTATGAATGTATGGTTAAAGTGTGACTTCTATTTAAAAGTGCTTTGAGTGGTTAGTAAGGCTAGAAAAGTGCTATAGAAATACAAGAACATGACATAACATTTGCACCTAGATGTGCAAGCAGAAGCACCCACAATGCAACAGAAAACTCTAAATAATACAACAATAATAATCAATTTATTCTGAGTTAAGGGAGATTAAACTACATGGGATAGTGTGTTCTACGTGTTCTATGTGTTAATAAATGTTGAATTAATATTGATAATTATAGATGGTAGCTATACAGATTTTTAAGTATAGCAGTGAGGACAGTGTTTAATGGTTTTAAAAGTTATATAATAAATCCCAACAGTTCCTCCCAGTTTCACTTGCAATAAAATATATTTAAATGTTATATTTTCATATGTTAGGCATAATGAGAATGTGTGTTCATAAAAGTTTTTCTTCAAAAATCTGAACCACAGTCTAAATAGCTCTGTGGTTGAAAATTTAATATAGATATTAACTCCTGGCCTGAGTCAAAAATGAAAAATTGACTTTACTGCTCCGCATGCCAAAGTATCCTTGGGCAAGATACTGAACTTTGAGGTGCTTCAAATGTGCTCATCTAAATGTGTGAATGTATGTGAAGTTCTTAGGTGTAAAAAGAGAGCTTGTATGAATGGGTGACTAAGACATGCTATATAAAGCGCTCTTTAAGAATTACCATACAGTGAAAGCATGACATATGAAGGGTTAATAAGCTACTTATTACAACTGAAGCCAGTGTAGAAGTAGCTCAAAGTTGCATTTTTTAATAGCTAGAAGGAGGTGGACTCATCAGATTTTCATTTATGATTTTAATACATCTTTTTTTGAAATTTAATTTGGTTCATCATTATATACTTTTAAGTCTCATTTAGAGTAAAGCAAGGTATGCTTAAGGATTTGGCAACCTTGTGGCATATAAACTGTTACCTTACGAGCATTCAGTGTCTTTGGGTTCTCATTTAGATCTACGCCTCACTAATTCAGCACTCAGTTGTACAAAAATACATTCAAATTTCGGTTTTTCCGTTAATGACATCTTTTGGTTTTAAAAGATTCAGATGGAAACTCAAGGCTTCAAACCACCACAAACCGCTCGCTAACATAAAGTTTGGCTACATCCATCTTTATATACAGTCTTTGGTTGTTTTGCACTAAACCTGTTATTCGTGTATGCAACAAATAACGGGAGAATCCTTTAAAGTGACCTTTTTTTAAAAATAAGCCAGCTAGAAATATTTAAAAGCAGTATTTCCTACCAACTCATGCAGCTGCTCTTAAATTAACAAGCTCGCTGCAGCTGATGAAAATGTTCACCACAGCTGTCATTTCATCCAGTAAAACTGGAGACCACAAGCTAAAAATGAGAGGCCTGTCTCTGTCTACTTGTGTGAACTCAATGTTTCATGAAGAAATAATGATGGATTCAAACAGCACTTGTAATATAAGCTTTGCTGTGTATGCAGATCCCTAAAAAAAATTCTCAGACTACAGCTTTCCCCGCTGAAAAACACCCATTTTTTTCCCCACTCAGAGTGCCGAAAAATAATCTGCTGGATTCGTTTTATCCAAACATCAAATAAAAGAGGACAGTGATGAAAGTATTCAAGCTTAGGAAATCACATGGCAGGAGAGGTCAACAGACAAGGCACTGGAGAAATGACAGTGAAATAACAATTGAGCTGAGCAGACAGCAGACATATCATTAAAGAGACAGTGACGGTCCCTGCATGCACAAAAACATAGAATGCCTGTGATCTGACTTTGATATCAGCTTGATCCACCTAATGAGTGCTGTGATGTCTAAATAAGGGACACTGACGGAACAACACAAGCTCTCATTTACAGACCACAGGGTGTACCCACATTTGAGATGGTTGAACAACAAATCAAAGCCATGGTTGTGGGGTTCAGTCAAGTAATTCGCTGGAACAGTTGGCAATTTTGCAATGTCCACAACAGTGATTAGAGCAAGAAATGAGTACTGTTTACAAAAGCTGTTTAGACGGACAGCTATATTTTATGCAGTAATAGGCCTCGGGGCCTTTGATCTGGCTCTTTGTACATGCTAGTTTGCACTGAGTGTCTGTGTGTGTGTGTGCTTTTTTGAATGAATTTCAAATAGTTACCTTCAAAGTGCATCTTGGTTGAGGAGTCAGACAATTTTTGGACAATTACAGATCTCGGCTCGCGCTCTGTTGTGGTATAAACGGTTTCTCTGTTAGTTCTAGCAGCCAATATGCATTTTTGTAAATTGCAGCATCTTCTCAGCTGGTGTGATTAGATAATGGGACGTGGCAAAGTGTGGGCGGAGGCCCGTGGGAGAGACGGTTCAAGTATTCAAGTGTGACTTTTGACTGACATGTGCTATTAGGCTGAAATGGTTTAATCTCTGTTTGGCTGGTGCGGTGCGGCTGAGGAGGTAAGCTGCACTTATCATTGATTCCCCGCCCCCACCTGGGTTCATTGACACACTTAAGCCTCGACTGGCAGTCTTTATCTGATGGAGCAAGCAACAGAGGCAAAGGAGGATTTCACTTCAGAAATGCTCAAAACACCCAGACCAAGTGCCTGGGTTACGCTCTAAAACTTCAGGCTCTGGAGGACGCAGTGTGTTCACAAATGATATCCCCCTGAGAATATGAGAAAGTTTTCCCATCATCTCACCCAGGAAATGGATGTTGGCAGAGCTTCCACTGGTTTATTTCTCAGTTCCCACCTACCCCTTCTCCCTCCCCTCTCCTTCTCCATCTCCTCTTCCTGCATCCACAACGTGATTGATGGAGCATTTTTCTCTTGTTAAATCTTGCACCAAATTTAGTAAAGGTAACAGGACTGACTTGGGCAAATCCCAAGTGGGGACCTGGCACTGCTGTTGACAAGCTGAAACAGTGCAGCGGCATTGTAGTTACAAACCAGATGAAAAGAAGCGTTGTATTCCTCTGAGTAGCTCAGGAGCTAAATTTTGCAGCACTCAATGCAGCATTGTTCAAAATATATCACCTATGTGACAGTGTTTTAGATGGTAATGAAAAATTGATCAAAACATGTGCTCAGTTTCTGCATTATCCTGTCAGTTATGTCTGCGAGAAACCTAAACTTGTTTCTTTGTATAGTAGTTGGACTATTCAGAGATGAATTACCAACTGAGTAAAGCGAGCTATATTCTTCCTTGAGGCACAAAAACCTCATACTTAAGCAAACTTTAAGCATAAAGTTAAGACATTTAGTGATGTCACCTAATGTACTTGAAAAATACACGTTTTAATGTCTTCATCCCACATTTGTGATCAAAAGTAAATAAATGAAATTATCCATACATGTTGCATTGTGTTTATTGAGGTCACAAACCCGGACATGAAAAGCATCACAGAACATTAGTAATGGCTCATTTCTGAGTCTCTGTGCAAAATTTAATAAAGCTATTAAGTGGAGCCTGCTGTGCGCACGAGAACACATCAATAGTACAAAGACAGCAGGAAGAATATGGCGTCCTATCCCTATATTTACCCTCTGCATTGACTATCTCTGGCTATATATGTAACATCTATTGTCCATCCAGTACAGGAGGGATGTTTTCTGTTAAAGGTGGATTTTGTGTTTTCTTTTCTCTCTAGGATAGTTTGTCTTATGTTCACACCATAAAGGCTTTGACACAAATCTGTTTCTCTTGGCAACATAAATAAAAAAAGTTGTCTCAACTTGAATAGATTAAGCACTAAAAGTACAAATGCATTAAGATGAAGTTGCAACATGGTTTGGAAAGATTCCCGTCATCATGTCATTTGCTTATCCTGTATCTCACCAATTATAATGCATCTGCTTTAAATGTCAATTCATTATGTGTCTTTTGCCAGTGTTTTTCTTCCGCCTAGAGTGCCTTGTTTCTGTCTCCGTCTCTCCATGCTAAATGCATTAAGAGACCAACCCCTTACCATGTAATTCATAAGCCCCGGTGGGCTAAACCCTTAAACACCCTCTTTATGAATGTGATCTGACAGTCCCAACTTTTCCTTTTAAATAACCCACAGGAGTCACTTCAGTGCTTCTCCAGAGGACATCCATTTCCAGGCAGGCTGCGTGTCATCGGGTGGCTCTCTGAGTACGAGGAAGGAGGATTTGAATTCATTTACGCAGGGTGGTAGAATATGCCAGAGCGCTGATTGGCAGTTGAAAACCATTAAGGCTGGCACATGAAGGCTTAAGGTTGAGACAGAGCGATCCTTGATTTAATGGCTTCATTACAACTTCCCAGCAGAAAGACTTGGATCACAGTGTGGCATAAACTGAATATTTACATGATATTTCAAAATGTTTTTTCAGGAAAAATGGTATATGCAACAGGGCTGGCAGTTCACTGCAAAAGTCTCTCTCTTTCATCCTCCTATTTAGTGTATATTCAGTGTATATTTTCATGTATTTTCATCTATAGTTCTAAAATTGTGATCAGACATTTAAATATATCGTGTGTATGAACGTCACAGTAATTTGGGGAGTTCAAGGATTTCATTGAACGGTTGTTTTTCTAGGGTGGAATAATTATACAGAATACATCTATAATGGAAAAAATACAATTTATTTAGGATTTTTTAAAATCCATATAGGCTCAAATATACACATACACTCAGTTAAACGTTAAATTCTCATTAGTTATCACGATTCACTACAATTAGGAGTTTCTCTTTGCCAGTATAAAAAGGATTTGTTTGACTGCACTGATTTGATTGATCAATTCTCAGAACAATGCGAGTCAAAGGAACTCTTTTAAAATTCCAAGGAGAAGTTGAGAAGGTCTGTTAGATGTAAGTATAAGTTATTCAGCTGTGTCATCACTTTGTCAAGACCCTAAGTGTCACCCTCAGATGAGAGGAAATTGATTATGATATTCCGTAACAACCAAGGCTCAAGCCTGCCATGAAGTGGAAACTGTTGGAACACCAGTGTCACTGTCCACAGAGAAGAGAGTTTTACATCGAGCTGAGGAAGTGTCAACCAAGAAATAGCCACCAGCTCCAAAACCTTCAAGACTGACTCAGATTTGTCCACGTTTGCCAACATGGACAAACCGAATTACCTCTGAAGAAAGATTTTATGGTCAGATGAGAAAGACATTGAGCTATTTGGCCACAATGACAAGAGGTATTTTTGGAGGAGTAAAGTTCAGGCTTTGAAACCAAACGGTCAAGAATTGCGGTGATAGCATCATGCTCTGTTTCTCATTGCTACTGATACATTGTACAAAGTGGATGCAATAACAAAGAAGGAGAACCACCCCTTAAATTAAACTGCACCTCAAATCAACAGATAAGACTGTTGAATTTTAGCTGCAATTGGGTTTTCCAGTAGAACAATAATCCCAAATACACATCAAAACTGGTTCTGGAGTGGATAAAGCTGGTGAACATTAAACGTCTTGAATGGCCTTCACCAAAGGCCCGACCTGTAGCCTACTGAAAACTTGTGGACTACACTTAAAAACTGGATCTGTGCCACAAAAATCAAACGATTTGAATGAATTATACCTAAAAAGCATTCTAATATCCAACCAGAAAAATACCAGATGGTTGTTAATGGCTACCAAAAGTCTCTGGTTGAGATGCAACTTGCTAAAAGACATTCAACCAAGGTTTAGTATATGTATAAATCTGAGCTTCTTTCTATATAATGAGTGTATGTAAACGTCTATCTACAGCTTAAAATGTTATATGTTTAATCTGTTTCTCGACCTGTAAAGAGAAGTACAGAAGGGACTAAGGGATCAAGGATAATTTTAGTTTAAGCTGAATATGAAATCCTATTTCAATGATTTTCAGTCTAATTACAAAATGAGAGGATGAAAAACAACATTTATTTCAACCAACACAAGTTACATGTTGGTGCAGCACAACAACAACAAACGGTTCACATTTTATCACCTTCTTACAAACGCTGCGATGTGTTTTAATGGTCAAAGGCTAAAGTCACGTAGCCATTTTAAAAAGCCTTTGTGGCGACCACTCAGCTCTTTTAAATCTGTTGTTGTAAACAGCCATCAGAAGGCAGACTAAAAATGCAATGTCTTATTCTCAAGGCTCCTTCTGAACACAGAAGAGCAAAGAAGAATGTGAGGAATGAGTCTTCAAAAAAATGAAACACAATTTACAGAGTGAACATAGCCTTTAAGTGCAGGGCACAAAGCCAGCTACCACATTTTTGCAGCATCCCATTTGTTCCTTTTGGACTTCCTACACAAAACCTTTCTCTATGAATTAACTGCTTTCGTCTCCCACTGTCACTACAGACGGAGCCCTCACCACCAGACTGCATGGAAAAGAACAGTAAAGGGTAGTGACATATCTTTAAATTGTATGTGATCTACTTTTAAACGACTCAGAGGTAGAGAAAAAGAGATTATCTCCACGGCTTTATCACTTGTATAAGCAGTTTTCAGCTCTACCCTTCACCTGCCGTCTTGCACTGCTCGGGAAAAAAAAAACACTTATGTGACACAAAAGGATTTTTTTTGGTATGCTTTCTGTATTTTTCCCCCCAAAAGGGAGAAAAAGGAAGCAATTCACATGTAAGAACAGTGGAAGAAAAATCTGTTGTCTTGATCTTTTCTGGTGTTGGTTTAATTCAATAACGGACAAAACTACAGCCTGCTGAAATTCGTCCCCACACTAAAATTCAACGAGATGCTCTGCAGCACCTGTTTGCTCTTCCAAATACTTCTTGATGCAGTTGTACAATTTCCCAGAGTTCATCATGATTGCCCCAAAAGACTTTTCACTATAGTGCAGCCAGTTATGAGAGCAATAACAATACTGTGCAAAAGTGTAGTTTGCTTCCAAAGAGGCAGACTTGTCATTTTTAACTGCTCTTGAGCAGTAGCTTTTGAGGCTCTCCAAAGGTCTTTCAAAGTTTTTCTTTGGAAATTGTCTGCTTTTTCACTCATTTTCACCCAGGTCCTCCTCTGTGACTATTTTCAAAGGAATCTTTTTATTTTTTCGTTAAGTCACTCAACACGTACGTGTGAATCATTCAAATATAAAAAAGGCAGCTCTGACAATGGATAAACCAGTATTTTGTCAACAGATAACAGACAACTTAGAATTTAAAAAGCAGTTCTTTCTTATCTTAAGCTACTGTGTTACTAAAACCCTGCCATAAAAACAAATAAATAGTTAAAAAAAAAATCACAAAAACAGGAAACTGAACAAGACAATGGAACAAGTAGCAGGCCTAAATACTGTCCACAGCACATGAACGCTATCTGAAAGCCACGTCCTTAAGAAACAGACATAAAATGCAGCAAAGACCTGACACAGGACCCGAGAAACACATCTGGCCCTTCAGTTGATCCATCTATCGTTCACCAAAGCCTGAAATGATCGCAGTGGAAGGGTGACTGTCATGAATGCAAGCTTAAGGAAGGGAAACGGGGAGAAAAGACTGAGTTACACAAGAACTGGACTGACAATTAGAAATGTTTCATCATCATCATCATTAGGATCTACAGATGAGGTTAAGACAGACGTACAACAATAAGAGTCAACAGACAGATTTTAATCCACCACCCAATAGCATCTGGATTGGCACAGGTTTCAAATGCACTGCATAAGCAATAATTCAATTCAATTTTTATTTCTATAGCACCAACTGCATTTCGTTGCCCTGTACCTGTGCATGTGCAATGACAATAAAGTTGAATTCTATTCTATTCTATTCTATTCAAATCACTACAGCAGTTGCTTAAATGCACTTTATATTGCAAAGTATTAAAGACCCTACAATACAAAAAGATACCAGGATAGAAAAAAACACAATGGAGCAGTGTCAGTCGTGGACTGGCCTCCACAGAGCTTGGACCTCAGCATTATTGATCACTGTGGGACAGAAGACAAACCAAAAGGCTACCGAGAGCTTTGAATGTCCTTCAACAAGCCTGGAGAACTATTCCTGAGAACTACTTAAAGAAATTACAGGAAAAGCAAAGAGAGTTCAGGATGTGTTGACGAATAAAGATGATCATACCAATACTGACTTTCAAGCTTGCTAGAATTGCAGAAACATAAACTGCATTTCCACATGTTTTTCACAGTAATTTGCAGCACCTATTTTCTTAGTTTCCTAGAAACATATAAAGAAACAACGGCTGGCTTAAAAATGCACAATAGTGTTTATGACAGTATGCAGTATTTAATATGATTCCTTGTCAGTTATTGCAATTTCAACACATGGCACTGACATGGACATCAAGTTTTATCTCACTGTATTTTCTAATTAATCCAAAACCCAACAAACAATTTCCTTTAGAAATGCAGCTCATGTGATGGGAGTACCTTCTCATGACTGCGGCACAGCCTAAAAGAGACTTCAGAAGCCGCGAGCAAGGCTAACATCAAGGTTGCAGAAATTCTAAACATATTTTAGCTCAAGATTAGGAAAGAAAAATGATAGTGATTTGTGGAAAAACTGACATGGAGTGATAAGAACTCACTGCTAGACCTTTCTTCTTCTCATGCGCTGTGGTTAAGCTGTATAATTTATATATAATCCTCAATCAAATGTCAGACGGATTACTTTTATCGAGGGTCAGCGCTTTAAGATCTCTACATTCAACCATTGGGGGTAAATACAAATCTGGCCCCATCATAACCCCCCTTTCAGTTATATATGAGGGAATCACAGCTTGACTAAACACAGGCAGAGCTCAGACATGAAGCCCAAACAGTGCTGTGGTATGTGAAACGCACAAGTTTTGCATCATTAACCTCCATCGCAATGTCGGTCTGTAAACGCGCCACCAGAGACACCGCGCTCGCTTGCAATTCAACACATTACAGTTATTGTGTATCACTTCCAACCTTCATTACACAACTGAGTGCTGAGATCTCAATGGTAGTTTAATACAGCCATTCAAGTGAGGTAAACACTGCTCAGTCATCATGGTTGGGCTTACTCCGTGGTTGGGTAGAATAGCATGTTTTATAAATGTGACAAGTTCTGTAAAGAAATGCAAATGAATGTTTGATAAAAGGAATTTGAGGGGTTTCAGATTACACGCTGTGTTCGCAAACACCGAGGCCGGTTTACGTTATAAACTAATGATCTTACTTGATCATTTTAAGTAGTTTGCCTGCATCTTTTGCCCTTCACTCTGACTAAAGAACATAGATTAAAATGATGAACTGTGATGCAAACCTGCGGGGCTTGTTTCAGTTATTAGTGTAGGAGTTCTGACTAATCTCTTCTCTTTCTTTGCTGCCCTCCTCTTTCTGGTTGCCTCTGACAGAGCATCAAAAATTAGTTGAGCACCTAAGCCGGAGCTACGCATTCAGCCACCTCCCCGCCACCCCTCCACTCACCCCACTCTGCAATTCTCCACATATCCAAGCATACTCAGCTAATGGAGCGGTGAGGGATGCTCTTGAAAAAGCGGTTGAAAATGGACAGGCTCTCCAGCACAATACAGCAACTCGCAAACAGAGCAGTCCACAACATCCAGCACTCTCAGAGACATGAAAGCTTCCTGTGAGTACAGTCTGCCCTAACATCACAGCCATGGACCCATAAAGACCTTGTTTTATAAATGTGATTAGAAAGTACTGTCATAATGGGAGATAATTCATCTGGATCACCACAGTGAGACAGGTCCCTAATCAGTCTTTACACGTAATTATGAATCATTTCCTGCAGCTAGAGCTTGTGCCTGGGTCCTACAAAAACAGATAATTCTTGTCCTTAAAAGTCAAATAGGACCTATTAATTGTGCTTTCCTGGGAACAATTATCACTATTTGAAATGTATCACCGTTAAAATGGGTCAGCCTAATTGATGCCATTTAAGTCACGACATGTTTAAGCTCCTAGGAACAAGTTCGAGGTGTCCTGCAAAAGTCGTCCGAGTCACTTAGCGTCTTCCTCGTCACACCTTAACCGCACCTCTGCTTAAGCAATGTGTTTATTTTTTGACCTCCGGAGAATTACAAATTCTAGGCTTTATATTTCACAGCAAAGCTCGAGGGCACAGCTCAGAATAGAGAAGTAGAGCATAGTCATACTGAACGTGAAGTGTAATGGTGCTCTCGAGATGGAAAAGGACCATACTGCCCACTATACATGAGCCGAGTGTGCTTTACTTTTCCACTTCACCTCATATTGCCCACAGCTCGGATCAGTCATTCCTGTGTGTTATAAATTGATAAAGCCGAGGAGAAGCCTGCTCTGGGCGCTGCACCGACACACAGTCCCGCCTTAGGCATTTGTCTAACTGTCGACTTTGTTTTTCTGCAGTCATTTAGATATTCAGGTTTAATTAGGTAACTCTGTCATTAACACATGATTTAATTTCCGAAGCGCTCAATCTCACGCCACTCTGCCTCTCTCAGACTCTGGCACCCACTCCAGAGCACAAACACTCCCACCCAATTGCCACTGAAGAAACGCCAGCACAGTTCCCTGGCCTACCTTTTATTTAGTATTCATCATAACCAAGACACCTGCTTGGTTGTTTTTCTTTCCCGGCGACTCGGGGGAAATGATATCTACTGGATTGGAGCCACATGTTGGGGTTGATGAAACTTCCGGAAAGGAGAAGCAGGATCTACTATCTCTTGACGTGAATCATCAATTTAATATACGGTGTCCCTTCGGGGATACGAGAGTGATGCCAATGCAAATAAATATCAGCTGCTAGCTCTTGTCAGTTTGTGACAAGTTATTCATAACCGAGCAACTATATGAGCATATACAAATATTTGTGATTGCACATGTTTTATGAAACGTGGCTTATGCATGAGATATTTTTTCCCTCCACCAGTGTGACAAGCCTATTGTCGTCGAACCTTTAATGACATGCAACACTTGCTTCATTCACAAGATGGTGCAATAAGTGCACTTAGTCACTTCTACTACTTACTGCCTCACTTATCTAAACCTTCTCCTTTTGTGTGCGCAACAGTGAAACAATATTTGCCTTTTCAACCGTGTAACATTTATGAGCATGGGAATTCAAGTTTTTCATGCTACATAAATCATTCAAGTAAACAAGTCTGATTAGTGTTTTTGCTCGGGCGAAAGAGCTTGTTCTGAGTCAAAAGCAGATCTCACAGTCCGTTAGACTAAGCTGGCTCTAAAGCCGGAGCCCAAGGAAGTTTGGCAGACACAGAGTTTTAAACTGCACACCTAAACACACCCGGTTTAATTTGGCCTCTCAAATGGCTGAGTTAAGGAAGGAGATAATGCAGCAATGGAACAAAGGGGAGGCAGATCAAAGAGGAATTGAAAACCTTGGACCATGGATTCTGTCCTTGACTGCATCTGATCAAAGTAAAAGTCAAATTTTTTTCCTTTCCTTTTCTTTTTTTTACATGACAAAAGGACCATATTTCTGCACAGTGGACCTGCAGGGCACTGATAGAGTTGATGATTAATTTCAGCGAATTAATGATTACAATTGAGGTGGTGACATTTCTGGCATTATAAACTCGCTTTCCGCTACTTATTCTATTCTGGAATAAAAACTCCACAGGCACATTTAACCACCCACCCACCCACATGCACACACAGAGCAGCACTGAAGTACAAATGAGCACCAACGACACATTTCACTCCTGAATATTAAACGCGTTCAGAAATAACATTACTCCGCAGTGTGATTAGTTCAGTTTCCATCACTTCTTTTTTGACATTTTTGTTCGATCTTTGATCGGTTAGTTCGCTTGCCTCACTATCACGTCCGTGCCTCGGGCTGATTTATCGTTGCTGCTGTGACACGTTTTGTTTGTCAATGGAGGTCGATAAAGATTACAGATGATTTGATGCTCTTTTTAAACCAGGTTATTAAATGTGAGTGCTGAGAACCACAGTAATCACTGTCTGCACATCAAAGACAGGCAAGATATCTGGCTTGCTATTAGCAGAGTGGCTGGCTGCCACCTGCCCAGATGTTTGGCATGCGGAGTCCAGTTATGCCAAATGGGGATCAAGGGACCACAGGATGCCTTCCAGGAAGCATCTGAGGTTCCCAAACGTCAAGGACAAACCTGTAGTCATAGTTTTTTTTTTTTGTTTTGTTTTTTTTAAATGCAAATAGTTGCAATTTTATGGAATATTCCATAAACTTTCCACTTTTTTTTTATACACTAATCAATTAGAAATGGATCTTTTTTTTTTCATAAAATCAATTTCACATCTTGCTAACAAGCTAATTTACTTTGCTCCTGACACCTTTAAAAGGTTGATGCCACGGCTGCCTCACATTTACGTTTTTAATTTTCTGTGAACTTAACAGGCTCTCCTGATATCCTGCTTCAGGGACCACCAAGCTCAGCGTGGATTAGAAAGAGCTGATGTTGGGCTCTGTATATCCCACAGTCGTGACAATCCCAGGCCTGCTGCCTGGGTTCTGACTGTCAGTTAAAGAACTTGCTTGTGATAGGGCCTCAGAATATTGGAAGGCTTCCTGTTGTTAAAGCCCTGACTGTCAATGTGCATTTGATTTCCAGGGAGTTTATTCACACTGAAGTTGTTTGTTGTTATTTACAGCCAAAGCCTCAGAGTAAGTCTGTGCCACCTGGCCAAGGTGATTGCTGCAATTATGTGGTGCATTACTGAAACACATTACTCAGTTTTTAAATTAGAACAAAGACCAACAGATATGCAACATTCGACACACAAAGTGGACAGATGGCCGCAGTCTCGAACGGGAGTTCTCGGTTCTGTATGTAATTCAGTTTTAGAGTCAAGGTTCAGAAGGCTACAGTTTCTGATTATGTTCGGAAGGAGCGCCACATGGTGTCTTGACTTGTACAGTGTGAGCAGGGAAGTTTAGTTTCCCACCATGTCGGAACGCTGATTAAAATGCTCAGACTGGACTGGCTATGAGCATGTTATAGCTAAAAAAATAACAACCGGTGAGCTGCCAAAACATTTTAAGATTTCTATTCTTGGAGTTTAAATATGTGCACATAAACAGACTTTTCTGACAGTAAACATTTGGAACCAGGAAAGCCACAACTTGACCAAGTCTGGGAGAAAGACAAAGACACTCCTACTCTTACTGTAACATCAAACAATTACTGAAAATGTTCAACTTTCCAGTTAATTTTTTTTTAAAACATCCCACGCATTTAAAAGATGAAAGTAACCCAGTGATGTCAGTAAAAGTTTCATCCGTGCTGGAATATCAATTAAGTGTCTATAGATAATTACAACTCTCAGAGAATCTCCTAGATCAGATCCACTGAGTCTTCCATTAAAGTGTTTCTAGTTTTTATACCACAGCATTGGGTGGGAAAATCTAAACCCCCTGTTTAGGAGTTCACAATGAGTCAAACAAGTGCAAATGTTTTTACAAAGAAAGCAAATTCCTCTTACTAAGCGTAAAAACATGAATTAAATATGACTTAAACATGTTGTAACATCTGCACTGCATACATTAAGAAATAAAAATGAATGTTTCCAGCTCGCACCAATGAATGAGCCATTCCCTGTTTAAAACCTAAACTCTTTCCCTGAGCTTTGGTCCCCAGAGGCAGATTTTATGCATTCATACACTCAATGTTTTATTTAGCATTTTAGAACTTAAAACAAAGGGATGAGAGTATTCTTCCATTTTAAATATTGCTGAGAGTACAATTAAAACCAAATAAACACATCCACAAGAGATACAGCTATGTTACTACCACTACCACCATCATCACTACTACTACAATTACTACTACTACTAGAAATACCATTAATAATAATCACTATAATCTCACTATAAAACACCAAATCTCTCTCCGTGTGTTTGTTTCTTTGTCCGCCAACTCCTCCTACACTGTCAGAGGTTGAGCAACAAAACTTGGCACACAGATATATCATAGACCCCTGGGGGTACCTATCTACATCAGATGTTATGACATCATCAGGTTGCCGAGCAACCACCTACTTCTTGCCTTTATGCATCTAGACCATCTTTGTGGAAGCATCATATCGTTTTAATTTCATGATAGTAACGTCCTATTTATATCCACAAAAGCTGACTTATGCATTATATGCATGATGTCATCACGTTGCCTAGTGACCTGTAAATGCAGTGTTACGTTCTCAGTTTACATAATTTAATAGTTATCCAAATATTTATCTGCGGTGGAATTTTGTTAAAGTCACCAACAGGCTAAACATTGCTAGCAAGCTCCTGTGCCTTTGAATAGGATGATAATAATGAGAATAATAATGATCCTAAACAACATAATTCACTAGAATAACAACAGAACAAAGTTTAACCAAAGTTTCTAAAGGGATCTCCTGGCATTTTCAACTTTTAGTTAGGAGTTCTTTTTCAGCTAAGAGATGGATGGCTATGAAATTTGATTTTGACATTCTTGTTGCTCAATGAATCTCAGTGATTCATTCTATAGCTTGGTAAACAAAACCCCTAACACTCATAAACAGTGAAAACATGATTAGTCTATTTGTGCATATATGACAGCTACGGATATGTAATTTATTATGACCTGCACAATTCTTCACACGTTTAATCAGCCAGCACACTATCAGAAAACACACACGATACACACTAAAAGGAAATTGAACCTAAAAACGCTGACTTTAAATAATCTGATTACATGTAAATTTTTACATGTAATGTTGTTACATGAGTACAATGTAAAACTCTAAATGTAATGCAATCTGATGGGAATTTCACTTGAATTATATATATTCAGGTTATATCAAGAACATTTCCAAATGATTAATTACTGAAATAAATAAAACTCTGATAATATATATCTCAGCTGCATTTTACTCAGATTTATTGTTTCATGTTTATGGAGGGCAAAGAATGTTTTGAAAGACTCTTGTGATTCAGACACTCAGAGACAAATAAAAATCACACTGAACTTTGGCCATTTGTTACGCAGGCTTCACTACGTAAACAATCCTTTTGGTGTTTATACTTATTTAGTCAGTTGGACTGTGCTGGGTGAAAGACTGAAAATTACTTTATTTTCATCCGTAATAAAATCCTGTATATTAGTCATGAAAAACATTTATGTATCATTTCCAGTGAAAACTGAGGTATGCCTGATAAATTGCTAACTCAGAGAAAGGAAACTGATATATTTTCCCCCTCTATGTCACAGGTGAATGTGGCTTCAACATTTATAATACAAAAATATCAAGAGGCATGCATTTTTTAACACACATTTGCTCCACATGGATGAATCGGTGTCAAATCAATTTCAAAGGTGGTGGGCTCGACTTTGACCTTGTCCCTAGCTGCTCAAATTGTGACTGAGTTCCATTAATACAACTCAGAGCAATTTCATTGGATTTAACAGACACAAAGACATCCCGAATGCTTCCTGTGACAATCACTTTCAGTGGCAGGACTGAGGACGGAGGTGACGCACTGTAAGCATTTTACATATCCATCATATCTAGCAAGCGATGGATTTGGAAAATTACCAGCTATTTGAATTTAAGATGCAATTAATTCAGCTTTTACATTTTTATATTAGGTCAACAAGCGTGCAGAATTATTTATCTTGCTAGAAGGTCATTTGCACTCTTCCACCAAACACACATGCACACAATCAGCTTCGTTACCTGAAGGTGGGGAAGCAGCTGCAGTGCGCTTTGCTCTCGTATTCTGCCTCCAGAGTATGTGTTATCAGTTAGATGCAAGTCAGGCACACTGAAAACCTCTTTTTTATAACAAACAACAAAGCCGTACACCAAGAAGAAGAATTGTGACTTTTGCAACTCTTCTGGAGATCTATAATTCACTCTGACAGATGTCAGAAACAGAGCATGTTTATTTTAGCTGCACTGTGACAACAGGCTGCAAAATATACCTCTGAACACATCAGAAGCCTTAACATCCTGAATTCTGTGAATTCTGTGTTGTGCATGACTACATCATTAGTGAGAAACTGCTCCAGTGAGATGACTAAATTATGATTACAAATTGAAATGAATCACAGGCTCTTCGCTGTGACAAAAGAGGGAAGGCCCACCCCACTCTAGATACCTTTTTTCCTCTTCAGAGACTCTATAGAAATTTTAAACACGAGCAGCAGATTTTAATTGAATGACAGAAAATGCAACAGAGAGAATCGGGACCTTACTGTTTGTGCCTGACACCCTCAACATAATCACACTGGGTGCCATAGCTCGAAGAGTAAGTCAAAGCTTCTTTTCTAAACCGACTCCGACAGCATTTCACAGACAAACACAAGTCGAATTTTTCCTCGTGAAAGAAACAGAAAAGATCAGAGTGCTACAGTAAAAAAGAAATTAATATGGCCTTTGAATGGTGGCATAGTTTGATACAATTCTGTTCTCATCTTTCAGCTCCACCAAACAGAAACAATGTCTCTAACTGATCAGCATGGCAGTCAATACATCAGCGTGTGCATTGGGATGAAGAAATCAATGTCAGTCCACTCCCATGGCGCTTCCATCTCTGCCAGAAAGCCCTCATACAAAGACGGAAAGCCATCAACTGAACCTACCCAAAGGGGATAGCACGCAGCTGATATTGATGTTTGAAGGAGTGCGCCGTGGTGCCAAGAAAGGCCCTTGTAAAAGCCATGGTTAAGGATTACCCAAGCAAGCATGTCCTCCTTCGGTGCAGACGAGAACACTAGTTTCCACCCTTGGTACCATTTTGAAGGGTCATTTTTAAACACAGCGAGGGATGAAACAAACAACAAGAGAAGCTAGGAGGAGCCATCCATCACTCCTACTTGGCTCTACCCTGCTGTTTGTTGAAGGGGAGATAAAGTTGGCCTTATCTTCAATTAAGCTTGATCAAACATTGTTAAAACCTAATCTGAAATGCTAAACACAACAAATAGGCTCACAAGGCATACAAGACATTTTCATTGCAATATTGATTAACAGACAATTGCCACTTTATTATTCTGCAGTGATGAACATGATGCCCATAGAATTCAAAAATCAAATAATGAAATGATAACAACTGTACACAGTAAGGCTGTTAAGGTTCATTCATGTCCTCTGCATCAGTCGTCGCGTTAGTGCTACTATCGATCATCAGCTTGTTCCAGTTTTCCTTACTACTCTATGATTTATGATTCGACGGGGGAAACGGTTTCCAACATTTGTTGTTGTTTCAGCATACCTAATATGACAGATCTTAAGGCAAGGTGAGATGCTAAAATCATTCAAACTGAAGAGGATTACAATGTTTGCTGTACTTCTTCAGGCCCTGTGTCAGCTGAGAGGTTTTTGTTGAGATCTGGGATTGTTGCTTGCAGCTGAGCAGATAAGATTGATGTGCCACAGCTCTGCCAAACAGGCAATGTAATTAAAGTCATGCAACCATGGTTTGTACCAGAACTGAAGCACATGTAGCCACATCCTTCTTCTCAGATTCTGTGCTGACACAGACTTCTAACATAGTTTTGTTTTTAGTGTGTCTGCAAATACATGCTTGTGTAATCTCAACATTTACAGCTAATTACCCCCCAGGAGACAGTGTTTTTGAGTCAGTTTGTATCCATCGATTATTTAGCCAGTCAGCTAATGTGAAGTTTAAGGTGCACTAATTAAAGAGTTTAAGAATTCATAGTACATAGTTTGTTTCCAGTACACTAGAACATCAGTAAAACCAGACTCAGTATAAACAGTAACATTACGAAGGAACAAGCTAAAACAGGAAATAAAAGACTGGAGTCACTAGTTAAAGAACAGATTAAAATACCTAGTTAACAACATTATTAACAAATGTATGTATTTAATCACAGACAAATACAAGTAGCAATAATAGCAGCAACAGTAAAAAAAAAAAAAAAAGATTATTGCTTTGGCCACTTGGGGGCACCGCAACAAGCTTTAATTTCTCATTTCTTATTGTTAAATTCTGAGGGAATTTCTAGGGAAAGATGTGTATTTCGCATTTGCTGGATTTTCTGCAAGTCGTAAGGTCAAACTGGTCATAAAGATATACTCTTTATACAGCACCGAAAACCGCCTTGCAATTGCTTTGGTTGTTAGCAGATTGCAAGGCGGTAGTTTACATGGAAGACGCCGACTTGTCCACAAACACTTGCCAACTATTCTCAGAGTAATAATGAAACTGTAGTACAGACAGAAAAGGGAGACCATTCGCCTTCAAAATAAATCTTTAGCAGGTAACATGTTTCAAAAGGCACAACTTTTAATTGACGGCGAGTATTCAGGGTTTCCAATTTGCATTACACTCTTAAATTTCACTAAACTTGGTGAGTATTTGAACACAAATCGGTGTTTAACATACAAACTATGGCTGAAAATAGCAATCGTTGAGCAGCCAAAGAAATCATAAGGAGGATTTTGACGCAGCACACTGTTTACAGCAACATAAAAGGTGTTCTTATTTCAAAAACAATTCATAAAAGATCCTGAGTAAGCTGTACGGTTCTTTACAAAGGCTGAGGCCGATAGCGAGTAGCTTCTGATACGGCTATTGATGCGTCTGTCAAGTGTGTTTACATTCATGCACTGAGCTGCTGCACTAAAAGCTCTTTTCTCTTTCTATTATGAATCTATTTGCAATGTAATGTGAGAGCAGTGGTAACAGTGTAGGCAGTGGGTTGTGGTCAGATTGTAGCTGGATAAAAGGGTTCAGAAAACTGAAAGAACAGCAACTGGATTTGCAGAAATGGAGCATTTTTTGATATTGTTTTGTTTAATTAAGGGCAATATTAACCCTCGTTCAGCTCAGCTTTGCTATTTGCTAGCTCCCGAGGGAAGTATCCGTCCCTTTAGCAGGTCACTTGTTATTATAGATCATATTATATTATTTTCTGTTGCCTGCTGTGGCTGAAAACAAGGAGGCACTGATGGGAGCGGTGAGAATGAACCAAAAGTCAAGTTGTTGGGAATTAAATAAAAATAGAGAGATAAAAGAACCAAACGGAGCCGACAGAGTCCGCCTGTAATGCTCCCAGGATTTGTCACCACAAATGCCACCTTTCACTTTACAGACATTTATTTGTTCCATTGTAAATATGAAAATACTGATTAGAAATGCTCTAAAAATGTCACTGAATGTAAATCAGGCTTTTTCCTCCCCTGAAACGCCCAGTATCAATGCTCTCTCTGGCATCAATGTTGAATATAAACACTTCATTCAGGGAGCACTGAAACTCTTAAGTTGAGAGATGTTCATTGTTACAGGAAAGGTCAGGGATTTGCTACGTGCTAGGATTTAACCTCTGAAGGTCATAATTACTGACAAATAATTTCTCAGCCTCGGCCTTTAGTTTTAGTGCTTTCGAGGAAATTTAGTCCTCGGGAAAGTAAATCACCTAAATCATGTGGAACCATAAATGTCACCACCCGTCTCCATCAGTTTGGCTTTACTTCATTTTACATCATCAGACTTGAGCAATCTGTCTGACATGGCTGTGTTTAAACGGCTATGGGACAAAAAAAGCTGAAGGCATTCTTAAAACAGTTAAGTAGAATATCAGTCATGCACGACCACAGCTCTGCTTCAGACGGACCCACAACACACAGAGAAAAACAACATCTTATATTCCTCGCATATTGCCAGACAGCCAGAAATTCAACCAGTTAGGTCAAGGCTGGAAACAACAACAGCCACAAGTTTAGTCTGCAAATATTCAGCAGAAGGACACAAAGAAATGTTGCTTTTAGTTTTGTGAAAGCGCAGGTAGCTGATGAGGGATCATCGATGCAGCAGAAATAAAGACAGATTCAGAGCGATGCATGCTGCAAGCCTCATCAAAACGACTCACTGCACACCTTCCTAAAAGGTTAGCTGGACAGATGAGTTGATAACATTACAGTCTGACAATTATGGCCCACACAGCAGAATTTTACAAAGCGAATGGAGCGTGGCTCACAGAAAAGCAAACTTTGTCACGTTTCTGTTCGACGCACAGTTTATTTTTACAACCTCGTGGTTTTAGCTTATTGTAACACATAAATAATCTCTGTATCACATGTGACAACATCCACATGTTTGTTTTACCCATGAGCTGTGACCTCAATACACCAAACAGTCTTCACAGAGCACCAAACCATGGATATAAACAGATAAATATGAGAGGTTGACCCTACTGAAATCCCCAGTTTAATTAATGCCAGGTCCCCTCTCTGTAATTTGAAGTCTCCTTTATTAGAAATTTTAAAAGTTCTCTCCCGAGGGATGTTCTGAGTCACAGGGAAATTGTGGCACAATATGTTTTTAATTTCCCAGGAGGTCCTTGCACAGCAACTATTTAACGATGGAGCAGCTTGGCTGAATGAAACTAAAAGGTATGCTTTTTTTCCTATTGTCGTTATGACTGACCTTAGCATGAAATAATCTGCCTATATGCACAGTCCTCACTTGATCTTCTTCGAAGCTCTGCATGGGACAAGCACCGTAGTGCAGTTCTGAACTATTTTAGTCTTTTATTCATGCAAAAAGTAGGTTTCATTTTTTAAAACAGAGGTGATATGAAAAAAAAAAAATAACCGCCTTAAATCCCACAAAATAAATCAAATATACTATTATTCACTTTGTTTATTAAGTCTTTGTGTTCTTTGTAAACAATAGTTTCATAATGATCAGCTACATTCTTAATAATGTCTTTTGGAAATCTTACCTACAGTCCACCAATCACCCTTAATAATTCCTTCAAAACCACCAAGAGGACTGATCCCTTCAAATTATGGATATGAGACCTCTGGGAATGTTCTATTGGGATCCCCTGCGTGTGCCGCATCAGGTTTCTTCCATTAAATCCTGAAGATGCTCAATCAGATTGAGATCTGAGGAGATTGATGGCTGGATCAGTGACTCTTTGTCATGTTCTCTGGGACATTGTGGAGCAGACAACATGCACTGTTCTGCGGGGGATGTCGCTCCATGCGGCTCTGCATTTGGTCTGAGACGGTATTAAATTAAATATTAAGTTAAAGTAACATCCAAATGGATGACAGGACACGAAGTTTCCCACCAGAATACTTCTTTGTAACTATATAATCAAGCCTGTTCATTTCATGTGTCAGCGGTTTTAATGTTGTGGCTGATGTATGTATTCATTGAAAATTCACAAGTATTGTTTCAGTAGCGGTTTTCATGCATTTTCATGCCGAAATATCCAAGCATAGAAAAATTATGTCATTTATTTGCATAATGTTTTTGTAATTTACAGTTTATTCTGTTTTGGCTGCAGAAAGCAAATATCCCCAGCTCACTTCATTATTCACACAACTTTCTGATCAAGTGCCAGGTCAAATGTGTTAACTCGGAGGCATTCCATATTAGTTATATACTATGTAGTATAAACAGGCCACGTTTTGTGAGATAATTCAATTGTTTTCTCCTGCGTGTTAATGTGTGTGTGTGGAAGGTTAATGAAAATGATATTAAAAACCTCTATTTAGGCAATCCCATAAATAGTTATACTGAATTAACATCCAATTGTGTGAATGTGAGAGTGAATGAATAGTGGAATTGTAAAGCGCTTTGAGGGTCTCGAAAAGCGCTATATAAATGCAATCCAATCCATTAAGTCTGCGTTACATCAACTAAAGAAATGCAATTAAAACAAACAAACAAACGAAAAATAAGTTTACAATATAACTTTCATGACTAGTTTCAAGTTTTCAGTGTTCAATATGCTGTTTTCTTGTTGAAATTGTACTAGTTACAATGTTTTCAAGCACGTTTTCCAAGTGCTAATAATGTAAAGCTAAAGGAATAGGTGTGTATTTTCATAATGAACTTTAAAGTAATAAGTAGCCTTAGTCTGGTGGCCTTGAGTTCCTTCAACTTTGTTATAGTGAGCAGTGGTATTGTTAAGATTTTCATAGTTGAATGTTCAGAGTATTATAATCCTGATCAATATGTGGAGATGGATGTGTATTATAAGTCTATTTCCCAGAGGGTCAGGCTATGAACAGACAGCTGAAAGTAAAAAACACAAAACAAAACAAAACAGAAAAGGATAGAACTTTTATTTTCCCCTTCAAGGTTTCAGTTTGAGAATTTGTTAAAATCTTTTCAAGCCAATAAGAAAAACAGCTCAAAGACATTCAAGGTTAGTCACGTAAGTGGCTCTCCAGTTAATCTGGTATTCATACTGGTGTCAATTCCAGTGGAAGCTTTGTTTGGGGCCTTCCAAGGTGCTTACTTTAATATCGCTTTCATTTTGCATTGCTGATAATGTCAATAAAGCTGCAATCAATATAATAAGCAACAAGAAAAAAAATCCGCAGACATTTTTTTCCTTTTCTGATAAGACATCTTAGATTATTTTTCCTTGAAAGCTTTAACACTGATGCTTCGATACCAAGTCAGTTGCTCTGCCGTTCGTTCACACGTCAAGTTAGATCCAAAGGATAAGGGTTCATTAGGGTCCTCACGCTGTGACAGTATCTTTTCTGTTTCATTTTCAGCTCACAGTTTGAGGACACATCCATAATCTGTTATGTAAATTGCTTCCCAAAGAAATCTGTAAATTGTTCATAGAAAGAGAAGGTGGGTATAACTTAAGAGGGAAATGGAATTTAAAAATACAAAGTGCTAGAACAACTTTAAGAACTATGTCTATCTCAATTGCAGGAGTTAAATTATGGAACAGTCTAACAGAAGAAATAAAAGACAGTCAAAACATAAAACAGTTTAAAGTAAAATATAAAAACCTAATTTTAAATAAGTATAAGAATGAAGAAAACGGGGTTAACCCAGGACGGTAATGTTGCTGGTAATGGTGTTGCGGTTCTTTTTTGTTTTTTTGTTTTGTTTTGGTTTGTTGTTTTTCCATAACTTGTGTATCTGCAAATATACACATTCTGTATTTTTCATATGAAAGAAACTATACTGTGGTGGGGCTTGCTAATTTCTTGTTTTTGATTTATGTATGTTATGTTTTGTTTTACTTCATATGTTTCATATGTTGTTTGTTTAATTTAAGACAAAAAAAAATTAAATGAATGAGAGGTAAAACTTGAGGGGGTAGGGACAAATAAGTAAATACTTCAGCCTACTCCTTTTCAAACAAATAATGGAATGATATTTTGTAATGATTGTGAAGGCACATGTTTGAAATGTTTGAAATAAAAATGAACTGAACTGAACTGTTACTGCGGTGTGATGGGAAGCCTGCAGCTGCTGCTCTCAGTCCTCACCCTGTCCATAATACACGTCTCCTCAATGTCACTCAAATATGAGTTCAGCTCCCACATCTTCATGACAGCAGCAACCAATAAGAACCACCTAAAATTTACGTCCTTACATCTCCACTTCAGTGTCTGACCTTTGCTTGTAAAACCATTGACCTAAAAGGATTTATTGTCCTTGTCGTTCAATTACATCAACAACACTGTCATCCAAGAAGGTTCCGGTGCTCATTTAGAAAAGTGTACACGTCAGTGCTAAGGCCAAAATCCGCCTGACAAAGCAGCAGCTGATGAGTAGCTCTGATCAAGTGTCTTGACAAAGACTTTAAATTAGACTGTGATTCACAGGCTTGAACTAGATGATGTCCATCATGACGGAGGTGAGCGATGCACTTTATCCGTTCTCCATCCTCTGAAAATAACCCAGAAGGTCATTTACTCTTCTCGTCATTATGACTATTCAGCCTTTTAGATTTCTAGTCAAAGACGCTGTTCTTCAAACAACTGAGACTCTAAACTGCACTTTTAAACCTTTTCCTCCAGAACAAAATGCAGGACTGTGCAAAAACAATTTAGTGTTTGCATCCACTACCTCAGCCAAAGCTCTTGCATTAATCTACATTAGCATCTGGGCTGGTCTGCTTGCATGATATTTATTTATGGTTAGCAATTTTCATGTTACAAATTATACAACAAGCCAGCGGGATACTCCCTGTGGTATGTATTAGTGCACAATATGCATTATGATAACAGCCTTGCAATTGAGTTATGTTTGTGTTCTTCAATGATAGTGGCTGTTAAAATAATATGTTAAAGTCCTTTTATTACCATATTATCCCAATCCGGTCATTAAGTCTGACGTCACTAGCCGTGTCTGGGCCTAAACTCCGCTGCAGGTCCATATATCAAACGATCACTATGGCATTACTGAGAGTTGAAAAACGGTCTAAAGTCTTTCATCTTTAATAAAATGATCAGCGTTCTGCTCTACCAGGTGTAACAATTGAGTTTAACATCCAGGCATCCATGAAAACGGAATTTATGACATTTAACGGAGTTAGAAGTTAGCAGAGAGTTAGCTCTCTAGCTTCTATCTAAATACAATATAGCATGTCCTGACTGTGGGGTTTTGGAAACAAATTAAAACGTACAGCTCTGCTATCACTTCCAGCATAAATGAAGACAGAAAACTAAACAGCAGTGATGTTTGTAGGGTTACTGAAGTTGGGCTAGCTGGTATATAATGATGTGCTACGTGACCGCTAGCGACACAGCTATGTTAGCATAATATAAACAAGCTAACTTTTTTTCCACTCAATAAAAGTTACCGTGAGTGTTCTCGGTGGTCAGGAACAAATGTAATCGCATGGCAGGATGCTGTAAAAGGACCAAACTTCAGCCAGGAGAACAACTGAGCTAATCCATCCACAATACGAGATTAGTCATTCATATACTGCTGCATGGGCTGGGCTGTAGTTACATCCTAAGGTTTTACAAACTGAGCTTAAATAAATAGCGGTAATAAAAGCCGAGGGAGGTCAACAGTGATCACTGACTGTTTTAGGAGCTTTTTGAGATTAAATAGAAGAAAATACAAAACATTAAACATGTTAACAACACAAAAGCCATATTAACTCATTCACTGCCAGCCATTGGCAGTGAATGAGTTAAACCCATTGACTCATTCACTGCAATTGACGGCTATAGACGTCAATGGCAGTGAATGAGTTAAACACAGACTACTTCAGGCCCGGAAGTAGGATTCGTCACATCATCACTTAACGACCATAGAACACTCAGCCTGCATCCTTCTAGTTCATAGAGTTTACAAGAGTAGAATGGGAGCCAGAGGCTTCAGGTAACAGCCCCCACTCCCTTGGAACCAGAGCCCTGTTTCGATACCCTGTCTCTACTTTTAGTTTAAGTTTTTGTAGTTGTGATCTAATATATACCATAGTTTACATCCTCTCAGCATTTTCTCCTCATCCCTAATGAGCTGTGGCAGATGTTTACCGCTGAGCACACAGGTTTCTTCCTGTTAACAGGGAGTTCTTCCTTCCCACTGTTGCCAAGTGCTTCCTTACAGTGAGCTATTGTTGTCAACTGGAGCCATTTCAATAAAAGTGGCTTAAACTGAATGAAAATAAAAAGTCTTAAGCTGCAGCTTGGATAAGCACACACATTGTTTAGCTTTATAGCCAACCATCACATACTGACTTTGCTATAGTTGGCTATATTTGCACCACATCAGCCTCTGTACTGATGTGACATGCATGACGGGTTTAACACATTGCAGTCAACACACTGTCAGGCCTTATAGTTTTTCACTGCCCAATGGGAGATTGTAAGCACACAAATCACTGATGATTGCTCAGGTAGAGAAATGGCTGCTGCAGTAGCACTTTCTTCATCATCCTACATTCTTTTTTTATTTTATTTTTTTTAAAGTTAGAAGAGTTTTTTTTTTCTTGAGCTTTATAATGAAAGCAAAGAAGTCCCCAGCTGTTCCTAGTAAAGAATAGCTTTTCTTTTCTTTTGTGGCTTTGAGTTCTAATGAGAGCACATTAATACATACCTGTTGGGAAGAAACACACTCAGCAAATCAGTAAGCTTCTAAGCAGCCATTTGAAGTGCCCCTGCCTCGTTCCCTTTGCTTCACATTTTAATGTGGGGAGATACTGTCTTTTAATGTGCTTGTAATATACTCTGTGTTCCTCATGATGACACAAATCAATAGATATACTAATCCGGGAGTATCCAGTGGGGCATTCTCTTATCCTGCTGGATTTTCACACACTAACTTAAAACTCTGTTGAGTGGTCTTTAGAGCAAGTTTCTTATTCCTGTCAGAAGCAAAAGGGATTATGTACGATACTTAAGGCTTCACCCACTTAGAGCAGAACTTTTTTTCACATAAGTCAAAAAGAGAAAGTGAAACAGAGACCAGTTTTATATTTGCTGACATTGTGGGATGTGATAAACAAACCTAAAAAAAACACGGGTGGTGCAAAGATTGCCTTCTTCTTTGGTGGTTGACATTTTCAAAACTAAGTGGTGAAGATGGGTGAATTTCTTTAACAGTGAAAGTGAATACACAACAAGCCAATTGTGGCAAAGAAGGGAAGAAGACACGCCGAGTGTAGCGATGTCAGCTGGAGGAAGCACCGACTGTACAGCTCCACGTTTTTCCCTGTAAGAACTGATTAAAACAGCATCTGCTGCATCTGACTGTGGCAGGCTGCTGTGCAGTGGTGGTAAAATCATATTTCAGCCGTTTATTAGTGAGCAGTTGAAGCACACCTGAGCGGCGGCAGCAGCACACTGCAGCCAAGCAGTGAGCTCAAATTGTTTTAGAAGACTGTCTACTCCCTGTTTAATTACTGCGTAAAACATATGATACGCTAACCGGAGCGCAAGTGAGTTCTTAAAGTTCAAATCACTACTTTGCTCTAAGTTTAACATGCTGCTGTGTTTGCCATTGTGAGCAATCATTGTCTATTTACTTTAAGCATCACCTACAATTCACAACACTACTATTCTGGGTAACACCCTGCTTTTAACTGACTTGTGATTATACTTACAGAATATATTTGACTTTAATCCACTTCTGTGTTTGCTTCAGTGATCCTCTTACCAGAAGTTATTCCACATTAAAGCTGTTTAGAGTTGACATATTCCTGCCTGCGCCCTCCTTCCATCAGTCTGCAACTCCAATGTGGCTGTTTGTTGCTATTTTAAGAGTATCCGAAGAGGATAAAATGAGGCACCTGACTGATGGTAAATTATCCCCCCACCAATCCTTGAACCAAGCGTCAAAGCTTAGATTTATGACTCAACTTGCATTTAAGAGAGCTTGCAATCTGACATTGTCACAGAGTAAAGAGATGGCGTGTAATTGAATTGAAAAGCACAAAGCCAGTGTTGGATCACACTGGAAATTCCCAAAGCCTGCAGATTTGGAACCAAGTCACGACCCTGGTAGCCATAAGTGCCATCCAAGTCAAATCCCAGTTGCTTGCATGTGTCTCTCTCTGTCGCGCGTAATCCAAAGTCCCCCATCAATCGTGGTGGTGGGTGACACGATCCCTGACAACTTTTCACATCAGTCTGGGGATTAGAGGCATGAGGTTTACGCTGGCCTTGCCAGAACCCAGGATAACATTTTTTGATTCAGCAATTTAAACTAATTTCAAGGCTGGCTCCGCAGCAATTTTCTGGATCAATGGAATGTCATAGCTCACTTGGTCACTAGCCCTCTTATCGCAGGTACCTAACACAGGGGGATGCAATGCTAATTGCCTGGTTTGGAGAGCTGGGGATCTACATTTCCTCCATCGTTCTGAGCCCAAACCAAAAAGAAGATCTGATATGACCGATGATAGTTATTGGCAGCCGAACAAAAGGCTAAAGGCACAAAAACTGTTAACATATCGAGTTATGAGCATTCTTTTATATTTTGAGTAAACATGCATTCATTATCATGACAAAATGTCCAGGCAAAACGCAGAGCATACCAACTATCTCATTTCCCTTTGAATAGCTCAACTTGGAACCCACAGGCTAACCTGGGACAAACAAAGAAAATGGATTAGATTAGAAAACATAATAACTCTTGTGTAAGAATAACAAAACTATTAGTATTTCAAATGTAGTTTTTATATAACTGGAGTAAAAGCCGTGGGCAAGGATAGTTGAGATGCACTGTCTTCTGAATTGATACTGGGTGAAGCAATACTGCGCCGTACACTTTATGTAAATATACACCATTCCATTTTAGTGGACTCGTTAAACATATACACTTTCTGATTGCTATCCAATAACCGTAAAGTTTGAGAACTGGACATGTTTTGTGAGAAGTGTGGCTGGAGCCCTGAACACTGGAGCATGAAATAAATATCTGCAAATCGTTTCTGTAGTGTGGCTTCAGGGTGCCACTGCTGAGGACATTATCTGTTGGACTATTTATTGGTGCTTTCCTTACTCCTTTGAACATGATAACTCAAAAGCAGCAATTGAATCTTCAAGTTATTAAGTCTGGCTCAAAGAAAAGACGCTGACAGGAATTGACAAAATTGATGTAATATTCGACATTTTCAGCAGATTCTTCCTTTTCTCCATATTCCTGCAGACATACTATTTCATGTCTGGCTTGGGACAAGACCAGAAAGCCTTTTGGGGCAAAACAGTAATGTTTTTTTTTTTCCTGGCAAGGCCTGCTCCATTTTCTTATGTTTCAATTGGCAAGGACAGAGCGAAGCCACATAGGGTTAAAAAGCAATTTCCCACATCATGACAACTGTATAAATGTATGGTGGCAAATGTTGGAGGAGAAAAGGAGGAGGTGGGGGGTAGATAAGGGGCTGAAAGACACCGTGGTGGCAGTGGTGGAGTAGAGAGGTTAATCCTGCTGTTTAATCTGTGGAGGTATGGGGGACCTTATCTCTGCCGCCTGCTGCCGTTGCGCTCTCCTTCAGCATCCAGCATTCCTGACTGTCTGACATCACTCAGTGCTAGGTGGTGGGGATTTGCTGGGGTGAAGGGGGAGAGACAGCACAAGCTAACTGCAGCAACATTAAGAGCCAGCGCTACCACAAGCACACGCCGTACCTCCCACCCTCCCTGTCGTGCGGCTTTGTGACGACCACAGAGAGCCCGATGCCGCCAGTTCTGCTCCTGTGGGACTGAGCGCCGACAAGCCTCGTTTTCACATTTATTTGGTGAAACTGCAATAAGGGAAAAAGTCGACGAAGAAACGTTGGAACTCGCTGGCCTGTTATCTGACAGCACTGCTGGCAAACCAAACAGCTGTCAGCTACCCTCAGGCAGCAAAGCAACCAAAAATATCCCACATGGGCTTGCATTTTAGCTAACTCAAACATGGATATTCATGTTTGACCAAAAGCATCTCACCACAGTTTATCTCAGCTACAACTTCAGGTCTGCCGCAAGCTCATCTCCACAACAAAACATCACGAAACAACTGACCTGCCTTCAGGAAGAGTGAAAGGAACTCGGATCTCAAAATCTTTTGACGATAGTTTCCACTTGACCTAACAACCACCATTTCGGCTTCAGCAGACTTTTCTGGAGGGCTCCAAATAATAACAGGATCCTGGATGGCCGCAAATGGAGAGTGACCTTATATTGTTTGCCTGTTTGGAAAAAATCACCAACAAGTAACCCTGCAGCTCTTTTACATTCAGCTCATAGATAATTAATTTGTGGGAAAACTAAACTGTTGAGTTTCTTTTCTTTGTTTTTTTCTTTTGCATTCCAAAGACCTACTCGATTGGGATCTCTAGCAATTAGTACTAAATGCGCATGTCGTCTGTAATCTCGTGTGACTCTGCCATCTACGCAACTTAGTAAAAATCCCACAACAGCTTTTTTCCTGTGTCTTTCCAACATGAGCTATGGGGGCTGCGTTGGCATTTATAAATGACAGTTTGGACAGCATTTTGGGTGCAAATTCAGGAGTGTGCAGATCCATCTCAGAATCTCAAATCTCAAAAGATGATGAGATGGATAAGATCCATTGCAGCACAGGGTGTTTCAACTGGCTCAACTTATTATCTTGCGGTCTATTTATAATGATTTTAGGTCTGTGGCAGGCAACCGTAGATGTAAATAAATTCAACTGGGTTCTCGCTTGTGAGTGCGGGACACAAACTGTGACGGTTTCCAAATCACTTCAAGTCTCCTGGTGATACAAATCCTTTGCCAACAGGGCTTCAAAGACTTCTTAGCACTAACCATTAAAATTTCTTCACAATTTTCTGATGCTTGCATGGGCATTGCAAGACTAATGCCAGAATATTTCTGTCATGCCATTTGTTGTGATTGAGAAAAGTATTTTCTGTTTTTTCTTGTCAATTTACGGTGAATATTATGATATTGTACAACTCGTTTCTGCAACCCTTTTTCTTGTAACCAGTGATATGACTTAGTAGAAGGTAGAGAAGGTGGTTAAATGGGCAGCTTCTGACACAGTCCAATTTTGAGTCTCAATTTGTGACTCTTCTTCTATCTGCAGGAAATATTGGCAGAAAAAAAGTCCTGTTTTGGACATTTGGACCTAATTAAAATGGCCTGGTGCTTACCCTTTTCAAATAGTATATCCATGCAGAAAATGGGCGACCCTTAGCTATGATACTGAAAGAAACAAACAGACCAACAAAACAAATCTACGTCCAAGGCCTCAGGCAACAAAACCAATTACCAGAAAATCCATTAATACGTAGACAGCTTGCTATTCTTTTAATGACTCTATTAATGATAACATTTCATTGACTGGCCTTGGTCCCGGCTTTGTTGCTGTTCTTTTTCCCCTTGTAAAATGGTAGAAAACATTGTTTTGGCAGAAATTGTGCTTACAGACGAAACTGCAATTAAAACAGAAGTTGTGCATCAAAATGTCTGGGATTTGGGAAAGCTGAAGCCGGTACCGGTTTTGTTTACACTGATGACTTGTCTGTGTTATCTAAATGCCAGAATCAGGAGAACTGAGTTCTGAGCACAAAGTCATCTCCAAAAATAATAATAAGAAAGCTGGAAAGATTAAAAACACTAAGACTAAGACTGCAGAAAAATTAAAACACAGGCCAATCAGATACTCTAATGCAACAGAGATAAAAGTATTTACACAGCTGCGATGTATCATAGGAGGGAAACTGAGAAGGACGAATAGGCTGTTCAAATCATGGGACATTGAAACCAGTGGTAGCTTGTGTCTGATATTCTACCAGTTCGATCACCCAATTCGATTTCTTAATGTTTATTCAAACTTGTCTCCAAAAGATTGCATTTGCATACAACTGAACTTTATTCTGAATTACATTTCATGTGAAATTCAACTCCAAAGAGCTCCTCATTCTGCTGAAATCTGCATAGGGAGAAAAAATGTCATGGTGGTTGCACAAAAGACAAGAATTTTCTCCAGAAAAGAAGGTTGAAGTCCTGTGTGGGATTATTAGATGGGTATTAATTGACATTAATACAGAACATTACAACCGTCTGCCTGTTCTTGGTTACCCTGCACATCCCCACTGCATGATCGGTTGCCTTAAAACAGTGGTTCCCAAACTTTTTTTGCTGGGCCCCCCTTTGTTTTACATGAAAAATGTTCGCGCCCACCCACCCCCGTGCGCGCACACGCATGCACGCACAAACACATCCTCCAACCACACACACCCATATTTTGCTCCATTGCGTTTTTTTTCACACCTCAAACATTTAGTAAACAATTAAGCAAATACAAGTAATCTGCAATAAATTACAGGTAGTAATAAAATAAACTACTAACTCTTTTACGCTACGTCCACACCTACACAAGTATTTTTGAAAACGCAGCAGTTTCGTCCACACGTAAACGGCGTTTCGAATCCCCGAAAACTGAGATTTTTTAAAACTCCTTTTTTGCGTTTACTTGTGGACGAGGAATACAGAGTTCGTCACGCAACGTCAAAGGTATGTGCCTTTTTTCACGTCATGCTGTGCGCCACGTTATTGTTTACATGAGATGAGTTGCAGAATGGCAGATAGAGACAAAATACTGTTTCTGTTAATCTGACTATCTTCAGATTTTAAACGCTTACATACACACACGCAGTTACTGTCCCTCCATTTAGAAAGGCAGAGGCGTCACGGTGTGATTATTTTACATGTAGTTGTTTTTTTCCTGTGTAATAATATTCAACATTGCTATCAATACATTTTTCAAAAAATGCCTCTCTGTGCAAAATGAGTTTAAAAACATAAACAGCTGTGGGATACCGTTTGTCCGTGATTTAGACAGGGGAACAAATCGTGGCAGGATCAGCCTGATATTATTTGTATCCCGCTGTAACTTTACTGTATAAAGAGCTAACATCTCCAAAATGTCAGGAGTAGTTAGTCATTACAACAAATGTTTGTGAACTAAAAATCAAGAATGTGGGATACTGTTTGTCCGTGATTTGGAGAGCCCAGCGTGTGCTCCCGACGCAGGGAAAACCAATTCTGGAGGGGAGACCTACCTTGGCACTTGTGCAGGTGAAACCAAAGGGAAGATATGCTTCACCATATTTTCTAGTCTTTGGCTTAGAATGAAGTTGGTTTGGAAACATATTCAGCTATGCTTCATTTCCTGCTTTGCGTTTTTGTGGGCACCCCATGCTAGCAGTGTCCAAGCCTTGTTTGTTTTTTTTCCCACGCCCCCCTGCAATGGCTCTGCGCCCTCCCTAGGGGGCGGGCCCCACACTTTGGGAAGGTCTGCCTTAAAAGGAGCAAAAGTAGTAATTTTAGCAATTTGTGGAAGATGAGTTGTTGGACCTTATTTTGTTAGGCAGCAAGTCATTTCCCCTTCATCCTTTCTGTTTCATGAATGAAGTGCATCTCCTGCAACCCAAAATTCTTAATGTCTTTCTTGGTAAAGTGCAGATTAGATGAATTCAAAATGACCACTAACAACCAGCAGTGCAATCTAAATAAATGCATGATGTAGCAGTGAAGAGATTTGCTTTGAGAGTGCTAAACCATTTTTCAGCATCCTCTTTGTAATAAAAACTGTTTTGTGTTCGCATATTATAAAGTAAAAATAAAAAAATAACTTGAATTACATAATCACTTCTATAGTCAGATAAATCAATTAACTTTACTGAGCGCACTTAACAGTGCACACTATTATACAGACATGCCGACAAATTTGGGATGATTTTTTTTTTTTTTTTAATTGAGGCAAGACTATTTCTTACTCTGTAGTAAGTCCCGGCTTGCAGTGTTAATGCACAGTTGATGGCTAATGACAGGTGTATTAAGTGATCATGGGATTTTAATGGCCACTTATCCCTGACTGTCAGAGGCAGAGTCCACAGAGAGTTGCTGGGAGCTGCAGAAACTGTCTGTCTGCCAAATGGGTGGCTTTCTGTTCTTTCCGCTGTTTCTTTTTGACTTCGTTCTCTTTGTCCAGTGGAACAATATCCTCATTTAATGGCAAAGAATATCTAAAGAACACGAAGCCACTACATAATTTTTCTATCAAAGTGGTCTCAAGAAGCCTGACGTTCACTCTTTCATGGCCTGTCAATGAGAGAGGACTGAAGAGTCACACCGACATGCTTTCAACATGCAGTCAAGCAAAACGCACATTAAGCTAATGAAATGCATTAATGCCCCTTTTTGTTCTTATCAGGAGTTATCTCCTTCACAGTAATCTACTGATAAGAGCTGTTTTCAATAATTATGAATGACTGCAAATATAACAAGACATCACTGTATTTACATTTAAATAACTTAAGGTTTTATCTAAGCAAAGCAAAACATTGCAGTTATATGTATGAGACTCGCTGCATCCTCTTATAATACTTCTGCTTGAGAATACAAATAGAAATGGTGCCTTTAGGAAATGTATATTTGAAAAATAAACAGGTGGAAATAGGCATTGAGCCTGAGCTTTGTCTCGGCTGATTCTGTGTCATTTATTTGCCGAGAAAGACCAAACAAGTGTTTGCATCGCATGCATGCAGATCATTGGTTTTATATGGCACAAACGTGAAGGAAGCAAGAGCTAAGATGTTTTATTTTTGTGTTTTGACATAGCAAGAATGTTGTTTGTTCTAAAATAATGAGAAAGTGGGATGAGGAGGCTGGCAGCTCACCTTTGAACTGTGTATCATGGAGCAAAGAAGCAGAAATGCATTTTCTCTCTACCTTTCCTTCGGCAAAGAACATTTCTCACCGTAAACCTCAAGGGGGACCATCTAAAACACATCCAACACCCACATAACGTCAATTTGGGATCTGTATTTTAACTAGTACTATCATAGACTAACATTTTAAGGATTCTCGCCTAATGTTTTTCCTCCTTCCCGATGGTTATTTACCTGTTATTAACCCTGAGGCACTGGTCTTCCATGTCTCTTGGTTGGAATTCCCTATGGTAATATTTAAAGCTGGGACTTGACTTTAATGGTGTTTGGATGAAGGTGGCCTAAAGGTCACCAAACTCCTGCCTTTGCGAAACATTTTCCAGTGCCAGCAATATTCACGTGATCAATGGGTTTCTCCCAGTAACTTCCGACATGTCATCAAGTCACATTTGAAATGCCACTGATATCATTGATTTCCATTAACACAGTTCACATCCCGTGGGTGAGGCAATAATCAGTCTGGTTAGGATAGATACCAGTGCTTTTAGACATGAGTAAGCATACTGTGTCATGGTGACCTTCAGTGCTCCCTTCTCATAGGAGTCATAGTACACATTACTTTATTATGTCAAGTTTTTAAAAAAGCCAATAAATGTAATTTATTTCTTTGAAAACACATTTCCCCTTGTTTTTACCCATATCTTGTAGTATATTAGGCACTACAAATGCTACAGTAGGTGCCATTAATGCACCTTTAAGCTGTTGTTCCATCTCGATTAAGAACAAAAAAGGAGAAGAGCCCATTACTAACTGTCACTGTCAAATCAAATACTGCAAACCTGTAATAATTTAATATTGATATGTTAAATAATTACTACATTTCACTGTGTGTTATACTTGTATAACCATGCATGTGACAAATAAAGAACCTTGAACCTTGATTAGTGAGACTTAAATTGCAATAGAGCAATGACCTGTCCATGGTGTACAATCCCTCGGTGGGAGCTGCACCCCTCAGCTAGATAAGTGGTGGTCTATAGACATGTAGGCTATATATTTTTGCTCATTTGTTTAAATATGTTTTTTCCCCCATCATACTCTACTATAGTTGTTTTCTGCTGTTGCAGCAGACCTCTCTCTCTTTGTGTTGGTGTATGTATTTGTTTTTGTGAATCAAAGCCAGACTTTATGTTGATAAATGCCTCAGGGCCATTTTTAGGGGATGGCTGTGACTCCAGAGGCAGACTGGGTCGCCCACCCATGGGAAGGTCGGCTCAATCTCTGACTCCTCCAGTCTGCATGTCCTTGGGAAAGATACTGAACCCCTAAATCCATTCATAAGTGTGTGCATCAAAGTTAGAAATCGCTAAAAGGTGTTGAATAAAGACCTGATTGAATGTGTGACTGATGCTTGTGAAAAGTGCTTTGAGTGCCGAGTTAGAGTAGAAAAGGACTATATAACAGGACACTATATATCTACCAGCCCATTTACTAAATGGACTACATGTGTTGGAGAAAATATGCTTAATGTGAAAAATATACATTTATTTGTTCAGAAGAGGCTGGAATTTCTGTCATGAAGCAAAAGGCCAGAAAAATCATATTGTATACATTTCTACATTATGTATTTGTAGTAATTTAAATAATCATATAATTCATATATTTTTAAAAATTACAGTCACAGCAACTACTAGATATAAAACTACTATAAACAATCATAAAAATATAGATAAATCCTAAATTGTTTTGACATACTTCTAAATATATTAGTAAGAGTTCTCTTTAGAACCCCAAAAGTATAACAGTCACACAGTAAAATTCTGGGGCTTTTATTGTGAAAGGTAAGACCAAGAAGAACTATATTTTGTATGTATGTCTAGAACAAATCAGGTTTCAGGTAAATAATTCCACTGAAATGTGTGGGGTGTGGTGAAATAATGCTGTAGAAACAACAGAGAGAGAAACTGAACATAAGCTCCACTACAAACCCTGACAGGTAACGCTGCATAAGCAACTGTGCACAGTCATTTGGGTGCTTTTGGGAGGGGTGGCGGGGGTGGAGGGGTGAAACATGTGTTTGTTTCCCACAGTGACATTCATTCACACCTTTCCACATACCTGAGTAGCTGAGTAGCAGCTCTGTAGGGACACTCTTGCTGCGACAGTGAAAAACCTGAGCTCCATTTGAAAAGAAGAGACGATCGGTTGGTTCCCTGTAGGACAGCGGAGGGAACCGGAGAGCTGGGCCTCTTCTGGCACACAGCACTAAGAGCCATTCGATGGTCGAGGAGACATACTCGATGTCATGTTGGATCACATCACACATGCTGGGAGTAAGGTCAGCACTGAAAAGCACGGAAGAACTGAACAGCTATAAGGATGGAGCTGACTCGAAATGGGTTATTGTTAGAAAACCACAGCAGCTTCCCAAATATAGATGTACTCAAAAAGGGGATTTTCTTCACTTTCACGGCTCAGTTAACAATACACAAATTTGCTAATACAAAAAATACAGTCAAACATTGCTATTTCTCGCAATTATCGTGATCGCAAGACAAAACAGGGCTATTCTGGACCATGCAGTTGCTGCATGACTTGGTGAACCAAGATAAAGTCATACAAGAAAGAGAGCAAGAAATATGAACAAAGGTTATAAAATAATTTTAGTAGTATAGGACTGACTCATTACTAGGTATTAGTAATCCAAATTTGTAATTTTGGGTTAAAAATACAAAGAAATTAAGCACAACAAATTTTAGGTAATTCATTACAAGTACCCTGTCACCCCCTCCCCAATTTCTTTACTTAAATATACAAAAAAAAAAGAAGAAATAAAAGAAAAGAAACATGCAAAGGATAACACAGTTTGACTGGCATAGTAATATTTTATTACTATGCCAGCCTTTTAAAGGCAGCCAATATCCAAAGAAGAGCTTTAAATGTCATTCAGGAAGCCTGGAAAAGAGGGTTCAGGCTGTGTGAAGCCTAAAGGAGGCCCTACTAAAAACTAACTTTCAAGCTTAACATTCAATACATTCAAGCAAACAGTTTTTACCTTATAAACCATAGCTTGCTGCACGTGTTTCTGACTTTTTACAGTTTCATATAAAGAAATGAGGGGCAACTCAAACTGCGTTTACAGGACTGTACATGAGGTATATGAGGCCTTTGAAAAGATTTCAGGAAACATTTCTAATGATTTACAGGCCTGAAACGTCCCCAAACAAACTAAACAGGATGCAAAATAATAACGATTAAATGTAAATGTGCCAAATATTTATTGTCCCAACTACATCAATTATAACCCAAGAAAAACCTTGACCCTTGACCCCTACATTAAGAAGTCCTGTGGCGCTTTTATGCTGTGGGGAGACATTTTGCTGGCAAAAGTGAAAGGGTGAAAGGGTCACTGCAAATCAATACAGAGTTGTTCTGAGTGATCACCTTTACTCTATGATGAAAAAATTTCTATTCTGATAGCAGGGGCCTGGTCTAGGATGTCAGTGCCCCCATCCACGGGGCACACAGGTCGCTGAAAGATTTGATGAGGATGATAATGGTGTTAGTCATATGCTGTGGCCTTCACAGTCACCGGATCTCAGTCTACTAAACACCTGTGAGACTTGAGTAGAGCTTCAGAGATGCGTACGATCAATACCAGATCATGCTGGGGCACGGCATGGGGAAAATCAACACTTTCTGTAGCTTTTTCATGAAAGTTTTAAATAAAACACCTTTTGCAGCTTTATCTTTTCCAGCAGAAATATGTCCCGTTAATGTAAACCACAAAACTGCTAAATCAACAAAAAATCCTAGCATGGTGCTTTCGTCTCACCTGGTTTGCTCCTCTGACCGCTTGTGTGATGATCATGGCTCTGAGCTGTCGAGATCAAACAAAGAGCTATACGTGCCTCACCTTCCAAGAGCATTACTGGGAATGCTTTTGTCAGCAACATGAGCGCCTTCACTAAATGTCAGCTAACAAGGCTAAAGGAAAAAGCAATGCTTGCACACACAAGCTCATTAAGACGTGCTATGATCTCCCTGGCCTCCAGCAGTATCACTAGGTAGTTGTAAAGAAAATTTAGCTGGGGAGAAAGTCAATGAAGTGATGATGAAAACGAGCCCCCAGATGCAGCTGATTGATTTTTTTCAGTGAAAAATGGCAGGTGCGTGGGGAGTACTTGTCGGCACTACACGAATCGCAGAAGGAATGGGGAATCGTTTTCACTACGTATTCTCATGCTACCTGAATTTATCATGGAGAATGAGGGGAAACTGTAAGCTTTGAGATTTCAGGAGCAGAAGTGGTTTGACCTTGACTGAAAAATCTGAACCAGTCACAGATTAGAAAACACACTCAGAGAGGCAATTATTGCTGGAAAAATAGAACTTAAAAAAAAGGGAAAAAGCCAGAAAATCATGTTTGGAGAGGTAAATGTGTTTAAAGTGAGACGATGATTTAGCCGACAGCTTCAGAGCTGAGAAGAAAAAACAAATCGATATAGAGAGTGCGGCACGAGCAAGGGTTAACTGATGCCTGAGTAAATACAGCACACAAACAGCACTTATGTGATGTCAGCCTCAACTGTCATAAGACTGGTAATATCAGGACGAAAAGTTGAAAGGGGCCACGTTCCAGCAATGTGCCGCTGATTCAGGTGCTTCTGAGATGAAGGAGAGAAAACTTCACAGGGAGAATAGGGAGTGGAGGGCATTCATTGATTTCTAGTTCTGCTAGTTTTGGCCACACTTCTGGGTATTCATTATACACAAAATGCTAAAAAAAAATACTAAAAAAAATGTATAAAGAAAAATGTATAAAGAGAACATTAACTGTTTCTCACTTTCAACAATTTCTCACTGTTTGAGCTTTAATTGAGCTCCTGCTCTGCTAGCAGCAGGGCCCGGAGAGGGACAAATACTGAGTGTGTTGCGTAATGCTGCTTCATTTCCCATCAGCACACTACACACAACTCTCGATACAAGACATAAAAAAGGCGCATTAAGCTATTTGGAATTCATCTGCCAGAAAGTTGAATGCAGATTTTAAAATCATTGCCTTAATGCATCTCCATTTTGTTCCTACGCCTCAAGGTAAGAGAAGATTTCTGTAGACAAATTCAAATCCAAGCCTCAATGGACCCTGATGACATCACTATTACATCATTATACAATAGCCATGTTTTAAACCTTTAGATTCAGGAAAGGATGGAAGCTTTTTTCTGCCACTGGAAAAAAACAATAATAAAATTGCCATGCATATCTTGAAATTTTAGTTACTTTCTAACTATAATCAGGAATCAACGTGAATGACATCATCCTTGTTACCCAGAAGCAGACTGCACAGGAACAGGCGCACGCAAAATCAGGCAGAGATGGCATCAGTGAGATACCAATGTATAGTGAACATGAACAAATTGCTGTTGTCCAGATAATGTCACACGATCCACCTAGTTACAAGGATGCCATCATTTGTAAAACCCCGCTGAACGTGCTCTGCAGTTTTAAATCATGGTCTGCAGCTGTCGCACTGGGAGCTGATGTCTTCTGCCTTCTGCTTTCGGGTAACAAGGAAATAAAGTACCTTCACAGAGATTCTTAATTGGCAGAGTTAACTCGAAATTCTGACTTATTAACTCGAAATTACAAGTTATGGATGGCATTTTTTTCTCTTCAGTGGCAGAAATAAGCTTCCATAAAATATGTCATAGCACTGTTTTCACAAGCTGACTTGTTCTGCTTGTGGTGAGTTAAATAAACATCTTTAAAAGACTGAAGTTTCTGGAACATTTGGGCTCTCAGACTGTTGGCAGCCTGGGGCTTTAAGAGAGCAACAGGTGCCAAAATCTACTTTCCAAACTGACAAGACATTTCTAAGACGTCCAGTGTCCAAAAGGTCGTAAATCCCAGTGAGCATCATGTCGCATTTTACACATTTACTGCTTGTCAGGCTGTAAAATCATCAAAATGATCAGCATGTTTTGAGCTGCCAGTCAGCTACATAACTGAGTGAAAAGATTAAATGCAACGCAACACATAGAAAGCTTCTCTAATGGCAGCGTCTACGAGCATCTTTCCAGCTGTTTCTTTCACTTGAGTGGGAGATGAGGAGGAGGAGGGGGAGTGGGAAGAGATGAGGAGGAGTGGTGGGGGATGAACAGATGAACTGATGGCCTTTTGCTGTGTTTTACAGGACTACAGCCTGGCCAGGATTGTTCTCCGCTTCCCAGAAGACAGCAGTCAGATTCTGGAGGCTAATGTTAATTAGAGCCTGTCAGCAGAACAGCCTTTAAAAAAAGGGTCAGAGAAAAGGTCAGTGTGCTACTTTATAATTATTTAACATGTTGAAACCAGAGCTTGTTTTTTTTTTTTTTTTCCACCCACAGGAATAAGACACCACTATGATCTGATACAACGGAAGCTTCACCACCACTGACTGCTGATAAAGCTCCGCGATTCATTATCTGAATCTGAAGAGGCTGAGAAGCTGTTGTTGACTGACTTGACTCATGCAGCCATAGTGATTGATGTCTTTTCAGTGAGAGTAAAACATTAGCTGTATACCGATACACGATGGGATTCATCATTCATTATTCCACTGATGGAAACTTATTATTCATTTTATTATCCTTAAGAGAAAAACAACAGCATTTATCACTCGTTCAGAAGCCCCGATATAACCTGCCTCCAGCTGCCGTTTGAAGCATGACCCTTGGCAGTTTGGAGCAAAGGTATTTTCAAAGCGTCACAAATACTTGTAGAGGTCAGGAGGGTAAAACCCAGTGAGAAGATCAAAGATATTTAACAGCTCTGCAAAAAAAGATAGCACAGGGCCACTACAGCATGGTTAAGATAAGAGATAAGATAAGATAGAACTTTATTAATCCCTCGGGTGGGTTCCTCTGGGAAATTCGACTTCCAAAAAAAGCACAGCAACGACCGAAGTTACAGTTACAGAACTGTTATATATATATATATATATATATATATATATATATATATATATATATATATATATATATATATATATATATATATATATACACACATATATACATACATACAGAGACAAATATAAATAAAATATACAAAGGGGATAAATAGAATAAATAGGAATAAAAAATAAAAATACAAGTGAATTGCACATTTCAAGTATTGAGTCTATTGCACTGTTGACTATTTACAAAAAGTATTGCACAAGGTATTGTACAGTGAGGTGCAGAGGCACTACAGCTTAGTTGTTCCCCCCTCCTTTGTCCTCCTGTTTCCCCTCCCTCTCCCCTCCAGAGAGGAGTTAAACAGTCTGATGGCGTGTGGGACAAAGGAGGTTAATGTAAGGGGGAGATGGTCATTATAGCAAGTAAGCTCTTATTTTAAATGCAAAGCAGTAGGTTTATCCTAACTGGTGGTTAAACAAAAACCACCAATAAGTGGTAATCTACCACTTTCGTTGCTCTAAGCAAACCCCGTGAATGGCTCTATCCCAAAATAGCAAACTCATCCCACCTCATCTAAGTGTAAAAATGACAAGTTGTGGTTTTACAGCACGCTATTAGCAAGTGCTTAAAGTTTCTTGTCATCAGCTGAAGCCATAAACCAAACTTGCCCACCATATTCCTTATGTTAGACCACTACGACTTTAGTAGTCAGAAAATATCAGCTGCAAATGCCACACTTAAAGGTGCAGAGAGAAGCAATACAAGCAACGTACAATGTAAAAAAAAACAGCAGAACTGAAAGTAAAGAGCACCTGGAAATAACAGGTGGGGAACTTAAACAAGATGAAGCCCTGTGATTAGCAGCAGGTTGAGAACCTGCAGGTTCATCTCCTCTCTCTGAGATCACTGCTTTTGTGAACGATCCTAAACTATCATCGGTAAAAATCAGCAATAAATAACATGACTTAACTCTGTTAACCCTGAACCATGAAACAATTACCAAAACATGTAAAGTGTTAACGTATATAATAGTAATTAATAATTTAAAATACATTTATAACTTTTTAGTTTCTCTCATATTTGCCAAGTCCAACATTTTTTACTATTTATTGCTAAAATACAAAAAATAAAATAAAAAAAATCACACTGATAATGTTTCAAAAACTAAGACACGCTAGGCATTAAGGGGTCAAGTGTTTCTCCTGTTCTATATTTTGTTTACTCGGGTTGAAAACCAGCAGTCATATATCAGATGCATCCTGCGCTGTGTTCGGCCGCTGCTATCGCTCGTTTCAAAGCTGTGAAAAGTTTCACTCGGGACTTGCGCGCTTTGTGCTGCCAGTGGATATTTCACCCAAAGTCGCTTGAGGTCACCAAATGTCATTAACTTTCAGTGGTGTCTGGTTGCCACATTGCTGCTGGTCACTTCCTTTATTGGGTGAGCAAGATGCCTCTTTGGGTGGCCCCTAGCTAAAAACAAGTCTTCTTGCAGCTCCTCAATCCCTATATAAGCCCCTCCCACCAGACCAGCACGGACATAATAAACATCGGCTGTTTTCAGTCCCGGCAAGATGTCGTTTTTACTGTAAAGCATTGCACCAATGACCCAATAAATGTAATCAAACCTTAAACACAAGCTCACAAAACTGATGCTACATTGAGACTGACAAGTGACAGAAACAGAAACATTTACTCTCAGAAACACAGGGTTGTTTTTTTTAATGTCTTTACCATATGGCTTAAAACAGATTATTTAATAATAGCCAGATGAATCGGTAAATTACTGCCATCATTTGTTGTCTTGTTTCCTTGCGTTGCAGCCTGGACATAGATCGGCCGAACAGAAAATTAGTACGACAGGATTTCCTAGAATCAGTCCCGTAACATCAGAGGCATTCAGAGGAATTCAGCTTTGTTTCACTGATGTCTCTGTTGTGGTCTGAACCGATGGCAACATTACTCGGAAGCTGTTAACCCACAATACATCAGGTGACACCTGCCTGTCCTGTGCTGACCTTCCCATTTTGTTCTCGACCCTCTCCTGTCCATCCTCCCTGGCCGTGTCAGACAGAAATCTCCCAGGGCCAAACCGTGCCATGTCCGCTCACCACTTCCACCCCGTCAACCAGCAAACATCTTCAGATTGGATTGCCTGACACCCCCTCCCCCAACGGCTAAATAGATTTCCCCCCCTCCCCCTCCCGAGACAGGTGGAGACAGGTAGAAATGTGCGTCTGTCTCTGCTGGACATTCATCACACCTGCTTCCCAATGCAGCAGAGATAATACAGCATTAGAGTCCTCACCTTCATCATGCTGACATTTGTTACGCCTCGGCAGAGCCGCTGTTTGAGCCAGCACATGTTTCAACATCACATCTTTAATCTGTGTAAACAAGTCAAAGGCCAGCGTGGCTTAGGAGGCAGAGGATGGAGAAACATTATTCAGGCTGAGGCGCGTAGCACGCCGGGCGAACCCTGACGGAGATTAGAGTGTATAGTCGTGTCACGAGGAGTCAAGACAGTCACGTCCTGTGTGTGCTCAAGTGAATGTGGCTCCAGCAGGTGTTTTCTCTGTGACATCCGAGTGAAGAGTCCTTGCTCAAATTCCTGTGTGCGTTTCCAATCCTGGGCTGTATATCACAGAGCAGAGGGTGACGTCTGAAATTGACATTTTTAATCTGCAGTGCCTCTCCCTGTGATGTGATCTACTGTACTGTCGACAATAACTGAGAGGTAGGGGAGACATTAATCTAAAGAAAACACATTTAGTTCCCATCATAAAACTTTTTTTCTTTGTCCAATATATGTAAGTGATAAAAAAAACAAAAAAAAAAAACACAAGATAACTCACTGCTTCTATGAAAAACATGCCAATCTAATGAGATTTTAGCATGTAAAACACACGCCACAATAGATTTATAAAGAGGAAGCCATAAACATGTCACAGCTTTTGCATGCAAACGGATTTAATTGGTCACAGAAAGTGTAACAAATCATTCAAGGGTCTGGATGCAAGAGAAATATGGACAACACATTCTTCATCACACTGGCGGCTTCCATCTCTGTAATGTCTGTTGCCAGCTATTGTGAGCATTTGTCTATGATGACTAATGCCATGAATGTTGATAACAGGCATCATAACAAGCCATGATGCATGGGGACTATTATGCTCTATTATTACATTTGTTCTTTAGTCCATTTGTATTTCTTTTGCTCTGCATTTGACATTTTCTTACAAGATGATGGGCTGATTATTGTTCTCAAAAGTCTCAAGTCAAAGCTGCAATTACCCACGCAGTTAAAATGCCACAAAGAGCTGCTTCATTGGCAGATTGGTTTCAACCTGCGCTTTGTCCGTCCCAAATAGTGCCACGTTGTCTCTGTGTGACATTTTGCTTCCTAAAACAGAAAAACAGGCTGCGAAGGCTTCATGTCCCCAAGAGCTGTGGAAAGTCAGTGCAGCAGGTAAAAAAGAAAACACACAGAATCGCATGTGCGCTCAAAATGAAAGTCGACAGCTGCACCAGATCAGTCGGAGCCCTGCTGAGAGTTAACATATCTATGCAAAAACACTCACAATTTTTCACTGACCAGAGATAGAGTGTGCATCTTTCACTGAGCAGGACGGTGAGATGAGAACATCAGTCAGAGCAGAGTTTCTATTTGAGGTTGTCAATTTGTACAAAGTAAATAACAGGCTCACACACCACTAGCTCCGGCGTTTAATGTGCTGCGGCTTCGACTGAAGCCGGATCCTTCCCGCCGCTGAACATGTAATCATTTCAAACAATCACGAAACAGTGACCTTTATTAAAAGACTCACAAATACATTTTATTGTCGGATAAAACAAACCTTTAAAAAATGGTATTTTGAAACTCATTTGGTGTATTGAACCAGGAATTCTCTGTGGACTCAAATACCTTTGTCACATATTGGACAGATTTCAATGAAATTTTCCTCAGCTTTCTGCGCTGCATTCAATTTGTGTTGAAAAACAAAGTTTCACTCACATGGAAGACTGTATAAGCCTGTTCTCCTTCTCAATAGCTGGATTTGATCTCTGAAAAAAAATCTGCACAGTGTTCAGTTGTTATTTAAAGCATCAATAGGTTTATGCAACTTTAAAAAAAAAAAAAAAAAAAAAAAAACCCTCCCAGAATACAGATTGGAAACATAATTTCAGCTGCTAAAAAAGTCCTAAAAACACAAGCTTGTTTTGGCATTGGATCATGAAAAGCAATTTGGGAATGTCAGCGTTTACGAGTTTCCATAAAAATCAAAGATTACACTTTTAACGTAATTCACTGTGGAAAAAAAGCAAAATAATAAAGTACGATCGCTGGGTAGAACATACTAATTAGTATCACCATATTCGTTAGGTAGAGATCAAAGGAGGAAAAGCCGCGTTGAAGCTTCATCACTTGGTCTGAAGGCTTAACTGAGAACATGAATATCAAGCCAGAGTAAGACAGTTTTATGGTTTGTTAGTAAAGGTCAGGCTGGCACATTGATGATGTGCCTATTATCTGTCTCAGCGGCAATCTGTTTAAAATTACCTCATTATGTTGATGACCAAATCAAGTGCACCCCTGGGTCCCATGCACTCTTCCTTAGATACTGCTTATGCCAAGTCACGGGTAACCAGCGCTGTCATGTTAGACTTGATTGGAGCTGTAGGGTGCTTAATGCAACATGTATGCCAGCTACGCTATGACATGTTATTAATTAAGTTAGAGCCCTTTTTTGTCAGGCTGCCAGATCGCCTTATTAGGATCACAAACAGGTGAGGCTTCAGGCTGCTTCCGCTATTCTGAGCGTGGAGTGGTGAGTGCAGTGAGCTAATGTATTGAGCTTTATGAAAATGTCACTATGTAGGAGATTAAAAAATGAATTAAATTAATTTAATTCAAAATGCAGTGATTTGGGGACTTTTTAAAGTATTGCCATAATGAGCCCAGAATCCAGACTTCTGTTTGCATATTTGAGTCACGTAATTGTTGTTTTTGTACAGTGTTTAAAAGCAGGTCAACACTCAGGAGTGCAGGTGAAACCGCCAAAAAGAACATGCAAGATGAGTAGAAAAACAAACATGAAGGGTAATGATATTCCAATTGAAATTTGGTTTCATGCAGCACCTGTTAGCATCCAAACCGCGGTACGACTTTAGACTGAGAGTTTAAAAGACGAGCCAAAGCTTGATTCTGGCAAATAGACACGGGATGAAGAAACAGAAATGAATGCAGGATGCAGTCTTTCACTAAAACTACTGCAGGTTACATTTCCATAGGTTATAGTGAAGTGTGCTGCACACATCAAGTCCAGGAAATTGCTGCTTTCTGTAAGAAATGGCTGCACTGCAGTCTCGATCTAGTCTATATTAATTAGCGGAGTCTTTTAAGCCAGCACGGCCTGGGAATATTAAAATGCATCACAGAGTAATAAAAACTTCACTATTATCATCATCATTATGTCTCGTGGTAATCTGACCAACACACAGGCACATCTCGCCACTGCCGAGAGACTAATACTGAATGAACAAAAGGCAAACAACCACTTTATCTGATAGCAGACTATGGAAAAACACCTGGAAGGTCTTTTATACCATTATTTGTATTATTTATAAAAACCTTGCATAAGGAGCACTTGATAGACTTGCTCACCTTCCAGTAACACTTGCTAATCGCGCAGAGTGAAGTGCGGCCTGAAGAAAAACTCACATCAAAATCACATCAAAGGGCTTTCAAGGCATATTGAATTAATATTCACAGTTTTTCACCTGCAGGATCGCAGCTGTTTTTTTCTTCCTACCAAAATTCATTCAATTCGTTTGGTGCTTTGTTTTCAAAGAACTGTAGCCGAGTGAATGGCTTCATGCAGAACATGTAAGTGGCCACCCAAGTTCTTATTGATTAGGCAATAGCGTACTGAAACACCAGACACTCACAACGCTTTCAAAGAAATCAAAAACAGTCAAACCTTGACACTTTGCCCACAGAGATCTATACTATTAAACGGGCTATTTGTTTGGCAGATAACATCTGGCAAACACAGAAAGAACAATCTGGAAGTGGGCCTAAAAATACAGCTGATATTTAAACAAAGTAAAGGTTAAAAATGGCCACACAGACACAATAGGGACACAAACGAGACATACACAAAGCGGTGAAAAGCGAGTCTGCGGGGTGTAATCACACAGCAGCCACATTAAATTCAGGATTTTTAGAAGACTGTGCAGAGAACCACCCAGGTAATTCTGACCATCATTAACCTCTGGCTGACCCTATTTCAGCTTCACAATCCCCCGGATTCTGAGGATTAATGCTACATTTAAATAATTAGGGTCAGCAATGGACAAACACCACATATATAAACCCTGAGCTGATATGACTGCTATTGAATTTAATAAGACTGTGCAGCCACAATGAGCTGTCATCCTATATGGAGCTGGTGGATAAAAATGAGGTAGGAAACAACATGTTGATTAGGCTCTTTCTGCAGCAAGCAGCACTCTGTTTTATCACGATCCACAAATACTGAATCCCATTAATATACAAGTGAATGTTAAAAGGAACACAATCTTAAAGGTGTCTAATATGATAATAATTCAGCAGCAAAGCCTTCTATTTATCAGACAATAACTTAGTAGCAGAACACAAGCAAAAGGATTGCTCTGTTATTATAATGTGAATAAACGAGTGCAAACCTTTAACTAACAACTGGTGATGCAAGTGTGGTAGACAGCAGTTAATGATTTAAGAAAACAGCAACTAAAGTGGTCAAAGAAATCAATGTTTTGTAAACTGATCAAATTAATGCGTAAGCTAAGCCAGAGATTGCTACAAGCAAGCTAGGCCCACCTACGAGTCTCGGTGACAAAATTTAAAAAGATCGATTTAAGCCAATAGAAAAAAAAAAATGCAATTGTGCAGCCTACAGCCGCCTCTGAGCTACCCACTGTTCACCCCTTCTTCCCCCAGAGTTTGTTTAAGCAGCACACACAGCTCAAGGTCCCACTGTTCACGAAAAATCACACATCTGCCTCCCTGTTTGCCCACCTATTATTTCTACAGGCGTTCCTACAGAGCTTTAGCTTCTTTCAGCTAATTATTTTGGCTTTATTGCTTTAACCTAAGGGCTTTGGTTAATTCTTACTGCTCTCTCGTGTGATGTTTCTGGAAGCTGAAAACGGTTGGCCAGCTGGTGAAACATTTAATAACTAAGCTGTACAATTAAAAAGTTGAGCCCATTTATGTGTTTTCATTTTTTTCTCCTGTTTTCAGCATTTTTTTTTTTTTTAAAGTGTTAGAGGACATGAGACAAAAATCAAATAAACACAAAAGAAATAAAAGAAATGTAAATATCTGCTAATGTCATATGCTGGATGAGTAAGAGTTCTGAGAACTAATTCAACACATCGGCATATTTTATCATGTGATAAAATGTGTTTAAAGCCTCGGATGCTGCACACATATCCTGCCTAAATATGCTGTTAATGCAGGTTAAAAGCCCTGTGGAGCAATCGTTTTCTTATATCTCGTGCACACACGCATTTTCTCTCGCTCGGCAGAGTATGCAGGCCCGTCGTTCGTTTGACGCATTTCCACTGCAAGGTGGAGATGGAAATGTGTAAGTAATACACGACAAATGGCAAAACATGGAAGAAGGGCGAGGATGAAGAAAACCGCTAGCAAGAAATCATGGATGTAAACAATCGCTTCTCCTAATTTGCTTTATTTCACGTTTCCTTGCTCCTCGGGTGGCCTGGAAATCAATATGGTCTGCTACAATGAGGGATGTCTCCATTTCCAGTCCTGTGAGAGGTTGGCTGCTCGAGTGGAGGCGTGCGTGAGAATACAGGAGACCATCCTTTGCAGAGGTCTTAAAAGAGACCGAAACCGCCATTTTTAGTGTCATTACTAGCGACGCGATGTTGAATTTTCTTTTTTTAATAAATTGCACTCCCCCTCTCTTACCGAGCACTCAACGTGCTTTTACACTACATATTCATTCTATGCACACATTTAAAAACATCTCAAGAAACTGAGCTGAAAAATAAATAAATAACACACAGCCTTGCAGGTTTATGTGTTTGACTTTGGTTTGTTGGCTCTTTTCATAACATTAATACAAAATACAGATGATTGTGAAAACACATTTCCCATTTATTAATTTTTTTCCTTGTTGGACGATATTACTACACTGTTGTGCTGGGAGTAGTAACCAGGCGCTTACACTATTGTTTGGATAGTACATTGCATTATGGGTGCAAAAATACAAACTTCAGGGCATACAGAGCTGCAGCTGTGCTGCCGTCATCAGAAACAGCTCAGTTCAAGTAGGTGGGCCCGGCAATCAGCAGCCAGAGTTATACTGGCTTTTGAAAAAAGTCTCCTAAAGATTGTAATCTAGGAAAAGAAACTCTTTTTGGATTCATACAAGTCACACACAGTGAGGCCACACTGTTTAAATACTAATAATATGCCATAAAGCCCTTTTAAAATTTTCCTGCTTTAATTATATGTCTCCTCCCATGTCAGGACCTAGAGCAATTATTAATTAGTTATGGTCCTCGTGTATTTTCTCCATTTTTTATAGGATATTTTGTTGTATTTCGTCTTCTCTGTGCAGGCAATATGTTGTTTGTGTATAATTTTGTATAATTGTTGCTGTAGCTGTCTTGTTTTAATTGTACACTAAATATAGACTGTTTTGTTCACATGGATTTCTTTCCATCAGGTCAAAAAAGCGCACTAATAAAAATCTGTGTGTGGACAGACTCTGCTTTACCTCTAATCATGAACAGGTTTAATGGACAAAAATTAAAGAGGAGGGAGGCAACTGTCACGTAAGCTTAAACCTCTCATTTGAATTCATACTATTGGCCAAAAACCAACATACATTGAGCAGACACTGTAAAACGACGGTATGGCATGCATAAAATAACCTCCTGCATAACACAAGCCGATACCTTTATAGCATTCCTCACACTGAATCTCATTTAACACCTGTAGGTGGTATTTGCATCAGATTGACGTACAGCATTAAATTCCACTTTCATGTAGCTAATCAAAACTTCACAATGAGAGGTGCGTGCGTCGGGGCTGGGCCACATATTCGACTACAGTAAAGTTAATGCAAAGTTAAGCAGCCTTTTAAAAGACTATCAATCAATCAATCTTTATTTATAAAGCACTTTTCATACAGAGAAAATGTAGCACAAAGTGCTTTACATAGTTAAAAGCAGCCCACCCCACCCTCCAACTCACTCCCCACACTCTCAATACACATATATCCCCCCACCCACACACACATACACACACGCGCACACTTAAAGAGTAAAAATTGGGCTGGGCTCGCATGAGCCAAGTGAGGAAACACTATAACAGGGAGCCGTCTGCACCGGGAGCCGGTCACAGACCGCAGCCTCCAGGCTGGGCACACAGCAGGAGGGAGGCAAAGGAGCCCCCCAGCCAGGCTGAGAGGACCCCAGAGACCCAGCAGCCACGGTCAATAACAGCCCCGGTGCAGAGAGCGCCCTCCGAGGAAACACTGGAGATATGACGCAATACAATATATATAGGGTAAAATGATAAAATAAATAAGAACAGGATACAATATAAATATAAATAGAATAAGAAGATTAAAAAATGAATAAGAATAAAATCAAACTACGATGCACAAGGTGAAATGGCACTTCAAAGAGCTAACTGATCCACTCACTGGAAACCATAATCTAAAAAAAACCTGACAAGTACTTCAGTCTTCTTTAGATGTGTTAATTAAAAATATTGATCCCATATAACAATATTTAAAAAGACAAAAACAAAACAGGCTGCAAGTCTCACACCATATAATTTAGTGTGAAAGTGTGCCAGCTCACCAGTTTTGTGAAGGGCATTTTCTCCCTGAAAGCCTTGATGATATAACGCCCGCTTTGTTTGTGTGTGACGGGATGATTAGGGGGAGTGGAGTGGGTTGGTAAACATTTCTCCTCTCACTTCTATCTTTCCGTCCTCCCCTCTTTGGTCACTACCAATGTCTTTCTAACTATTTAAGGTTAAAATCAGTGTAGCCTTTGGGTCTAATAGCCAAGTGAGTGACAGGTCAGTGACAGAAAACAAATGTGAGGCTTCATCACACTAGGCATCCACATAAACACTTGGCAACCCCAGGGCAACGCTCTGAATTGCTAATTTGTTTGTGATGAGGGCGATGGGAGACGTGTTTTGAGGCGTGGGGGTGGGGGGCATATTGGTCTCACAAAGTCTACCCCAGCTTTCATTTACAAAGTCATCAATTCAGTGTGTTTTTCACTTCACCCACTGCTCCCAGACAGAATGGACAGTTTTCTGTTTTCAACAACACTGATCAGCCTCTGAGCTGCTGGGACCGAGGATATTAGAGGGAAAATGATCAGCTAGGCTTGGAGAAATGGCTCACTGCTGGGAGGCTTTGATTGACTTACCTTGTGGAGGACACTGACTTAGGACTACTTTGAGGTCTCTGTTTATATACTGGTCCATGATGCAGCTAAAGCAGGTATATATTTTTGTGTGTGTGTGTAATGTTGGAGAATAGAAGTAACAAAAGGCCAACACAGGAGAAGGTGAAATGTCTGGCCCACTCTGTGTGGGATGTAAACGAGTTTTCTATTCTGGGTAGAAAAGGAAAGCTGCCATGCATTTCATTTTTTAGCTCAGAGCTCCAACATGGAAAATAAAGTGTGTACAGGGTAAAGAAATGAACAACACAACGTGAACAAAGTGTAAGAGCCAATGCAATCCAAGGCTTACATATCAGGACTGCAAATTCATCTGAGAAGCCAAAATCCACAATGTTCTTTACTCAAACAAATGCACCGCAACTCTTTTTTTATAACATGCAGTGATACCACAATGAAGTTTTCAGACTGCCATATGGTTGCACAGTGAGTTTCAGTGAGGGCAACAAGACATGAGACAAAGATATTGAGCGAAGGAAAAAGAACAGAAGCCTGCCGGCCTGCCCAAATGCCACAGTTTGCCTCAGAAACTCAGTCTGCTCTGAACACTCAGACACGATACACATTGTTTTACTTTCCAAGGATACTGTTCTGAGAATCATTCGATTGAAAAACATTCAGTCCTTCTGAGAATTATCTGGTTTTAAAGTTTTACACACAGTGTCTGGCCTAGCTGAAGGCAAAGTGATGCACTTGTCTTTGAAATTTAAATCCAGCAGTTCTTTAAGCACCAGACCAGCAATTAGCTGTTGCTCACTTTAGCTCCTGTCCATCATTGACTTCTGACTCCTATGCCATTTTCACACATGCACAGCCGCCCTGAATTACTCTAACCATTACCCACCATAGGTGCATATGAAATCTGATGCAGTTAGATTGACATTAATGGATGTTTAACCTGGCAGCTTTCTAAGTCCAAAATCTGTGTGATGCCAGATTTGTGCTCATGGGACAACAGTGTGGTGTGTTCACATCGAGCTTGTGGGAATGTCGCCTCTGGTCTCCAGGTAGCTGTCCCTCCAAAACCCAACAATGTATTTCCAGTAGTGAGAACGAGTCTCTCTCCACTTCCTGATTCTCTCAACACTGCCAGGAGTTCATGTGTGAATATAGGTTTAAGAAGCTTGAGTTATGATGTCACATCCAGGCTAGAATCAGTGGTTTCAGTAGTCTTAAAAAGTGGAGCATGTTCCTGAAGATTACCTTCCACAGACAGGTCCACATTCATTTGCTAGAATCGCTTTAGAGGAGATGATGTATGAATATTTTGTGTTTACCTGAAGTTTAGCTTAGCATCTACTAGCAGAACAGCACAGGTATCACCATAATTGTTCATGTCCACATCTATTCACTCAGGCCTGCAGAGAATTTAAACAGCATACTTGTCGGTTGCGATGAACACTGAATTTCTCACCTAAAGAAATTTTCCAAATTTTTAGCTCTACTTTCTAAACTTAAAAAAAGATAGATGACACATTATTCAACCTGTATTTTCACTTTAATAGCAAAAGTCTCTCTCTCTCCTTCTGGAAAAGTTTCACTCTCTATAAGCCACAGATGCATTCATCCATTCAAAACAGCTTGATTAATCCAACAATTGACAAGTAAACTGTGCAAAGTGCACAACCGAAACGCTGCAGCAGGATGCGCTTAATTCATTATAAATGACTCAATCCATGATCTTGCATTTACTGAGCAGAAACAATCTTAAGATAGGCCAGCCAAATTAATGAACCTCGCTCAAATGATGCATTTGTCACTTTATCTAGGAAAGGCCATCACATTGGCATCTCTGTTAGTTTATGTTCCTGTCTAGCTCCACAGTGTCAAATTACGCCTCTGAACGAGGTGGGACTTGGGATGCAGTGAGGCACACAGTGATTTTGGACTCCCAGTGCCCGACGAGTGCTATGTGGAAGCATGATAAGTCCTAATGAAGCAGAGAAGAGCGTTTACCAGGTTTTTGTCAAAATTGAAAGTCGTTTTTCAGGAAGATTTGTGCTCTACTGATGCATGTTGTTTCGCTGGATGCCAAAGTGGAGTAAAAGGTTCTGCACATAAATCTCCTTCCACCAAACACATATATATATAAAATGTAAAAAAAATGTGGTAAGGTTAGATTGACATGATGCCAGCTAAAATCAATATTATGCTAAACTGTCTACTTCACCCCAGATGTGTGCATAAAATCAAAGTTTTTTAAACTTACATTTGATCCCAACTTACATTTTTAAAGGTCAAATCCACTCTCCATATACCTACCTGTGTTACAAAGACCAGGTCCCTTCCACCTTCTGCTGTGATCAATAGGCTTGATCTTATAGAATAATGGCTTTAAGCTCCATTTATCAACTGAATGCTGATCCTTTTTAACTTTTGGTTTTATCCCTCTCCCTAAGGGACTAATTTCTTTTGTGAGCTTCCAGAAAGCTACCATGAGCTAACACAGAACACAAAAATACCACCGTCTTCCTGATTCAGTGGCACAGTCGAGCCTTCATTTACACAGATTTCATACTGAGAGGTAAAGAGAAACGGGAACCAGTCTAAATGCAGATGTGTCATTATTCGCTAGCCAATCAACCTTTGGTTTATAATGACATTTATAAAGCAAATAACTTTCCCGGTGCCAGCTAAACATTCAAATACCACTTTTATTTGTATTGTTTTGGTTCTTTTAATCTGCACGGGCACAAAAGTCGCTCAGTTGAAAATTCGCAATGTTGATGTTTGTGACTAATTTTCCCTTCCTGATCTGTTTTCAGTCCCAAAAGGAAAACTCTTGATCTCTTAACGTACGTATCTATATGTGTCTGCATACGTAGATTTGCAGGTCTATTCATTCTCTCATGCTTTTATTCTCCCCCTGAAGGGAGCATATAATCATTTCAGTTTGTTGTCTGTCAGTCTGTTTGTTAGTAGTCTAGCATCCAGAATTTTCAGGATATGATTTTCTAATTTTGTGTGATTGAAGATACCAATAACAGCTTCAGCTGATTTAATTTTGTTGAAAATTGGGTCAAAGTCAAGGTCACACAAATGTGAAAATCAGTAAAGCCCTTATATTACCCACAGTTTTTATGGAAAGTCATCAAACTCCACACCAATATTACTAGGACTTGAGAGACACGAGTACCTAAGGCGACTAAGCGTTTGACTTTGACCTTCATCGTCAGCCCACAAGGTCAAAAGTTGGCCTTGAAAAAAATATGAAGAAACCATTTAGCATAAAAAGACATGCAGATGCATAAGATATACAACACACTTTTTATTTTTTCTATTTTTTCCAATATAATGTCAAACAATCTCACAATGATGCCACAATATCTATGTCATCATACTATAATAAAAAGAGGCTGAAGTCAGCATGTTTTAATAAAAACCAGCTTAAAACATCAAAGTTTTAGTAAAGTCACTGCCCTTCGGGAGGACTTGTGCTCTCTGACTGCTCTTGTTTATTATAGTCACAGGTTCCCCCAGAGTTCAATAACATACATAATATGAAACTGTACCGTTGTCAAAATAAAACTATTACAGTTAGTTTGATGCATAGAAAACAGAGTCCTACATGCACCTGTTACTCTTTCTGTTTACACATGCACACACAAATACACATCATATTATGATTATAATTGATATTTGTGCATTAATTTAGACACCACTGTTAGATTATAAATGCACTGAATCCAAACATGCCACAGGGTTGCTGCATATGCTGTATCTGTATGTATTTCAGTAAATGGGCCTTTGTCAGGTTTGCGTCCATATTTAATTGTTGAACAAATACTGTTTACTGTTTTATGCCTGGTCAAAATTAGACACTGAATGCAATCACCAGTGGGAGTTATCTGACACATTTTTTCTTGATCTAAAGCACCATCGTGGCTGTAAATCAGCCTATTTCCATTCTACACCAGCTCTCTCATTCTAGACTAATGGCGAAGGATCCCTGGTGGTGCTGCATCTTTTTCCATCTCACTGCCAATTGTACAGGACATCTTTCACATTCTGTCTCTTCTTTGACATTGTCCCTTTGGAGTTGCCAAAGAAAGCAAGAAATGCACAATACATAGGTGCAAGCTAGGCTGTCTGACTGAAATACATATTAAGGAAAAGTGTACATGTAGAATATATTACCTTGACTTTAATATTAATACAGTTCTCGAACACAGTCATTTGTATACGCACACTGAAAGTGAAAAACGCAGTGATCCCATTGCATGTAAAGGTTGAGGGGGTGTCGAGTTCTTATAGTTTTGTATATTTAAATAGTTTTGTTTTAGTTCAGTTTAGTTTCCAAACTTTAAGAAATTACGAATGCGGCAGATTTTGATCCACCAAGCAATATCATCTAGAAAACATCTGAGTGGCTTCATTTTTCAGCATGACAATGATTACAAACACAAGCCAATGCAGTAAAAGCATACCAGAATAGAAAAAAAAAAAAAACACACAGAGGAACACTATTAGTCCTGGATTGGCCTCCCCAGAGCCCGGATCGCGACATTATTCAAGCAGTGCGGGAGCATCAGAACAAAAAGCAGCAAACATCGAAAGAAGAGCTTTTTGAATGTCCTTCAAGAAGCCCAGAGAACTATTCCTGAAGACCATTAAAAGAAATTACAAGAAAGCTGCTCAGAGAGTTCAGGCTGTGTTGAAGAATAAAGGTGATCATACCAAATATTGACTTTTAAGCTCATAAGAACTCTAGAAACTCACATTGCAATAAATTGCTTGACATATTTCCCATAGTTGTAATAAAATATACACAAAATTGTATCAGGTTTCAAACTCAGTTTTAGTCAATCGGGGTTGTGGCCCAGCTCTGTATCAGCAGATGAAATGCAGGTAATGCTGCATTCAACTGTTTCCAAGAGGCATTTTAACTATCCGCATGCAGCTGCTGACATGGTGCAGGGAACCAAACAGAATGCAAAAATAATCAAGCATCCACTCCCTCTCACTCTAATCTCCATGACTTTCTGCACTATGGCTGATAAAGTCCATTAGAGTGAAGTTAATATATCGAGACTTGACACATTTGGCCTCTGATGTTAAGGCACTGCATTTCACCCCACACATCATCAGCGAGTTGACGGCAAGAATAATGTTCGGCACATATGGGAGCAGTCCAGTACACGACACAGTAAACAGGCTCAGTGCATGATTCGGAACAAGACATGTCTGTAAGGGGTGTAGCGAAGGCCAATCTTATGCGAGTAGCTGAAATGTGTTATTTACGCTTCGTGACAAGAAGTGAACGCAAATGTTTTGCTCTGTCATACAGAAAGCGGGAGATTTACATCAGTGTCCATGACGACTCGTCTGACAGGGGGCCGGATTGTGTAGAATTCAAAAGAAGCTTCCTCCCAGTAGACTGCACCTTACGTCAAGTAAAGCCCTGTTAACATTCAAATCATGAGCCTCTTGGCTAGTTTTAAAAAAGAAATGTCAGGTCATTATAGATCGCAATTTTTGCCAGGGTAAAACGAATACATGAAACCTTTATTACCCACAAGGCAGAGCAGCAACAGAGAAAAGACACCTTCAGAATAATTCCTTTCTTCTCCTGGTTTACTGGTCATATCATATGCTCTCCCAGCCCCCTCTCCCCTTCTCTCCACACTTCTTTTACAAGTTGCTGGGCCAGTCATGTCAGGGTCACTGCCTAATCACATTAGAGCTTGATCAAAGTTGCAGGAGCAAGGAGGAGAGGCGAGAGAACCTCATTTCTCACAGTGCCGGGGATTAAACCTCAAGCAACATCTCAGGATCATCGGCACCAAGCCATGTGCCACAAGCCCCACAGAAGGCTTCAGCTGAGCAGTGGGCGGCAGACAGGCTGCTGAACCTGGTGTAATCTGGAAGACAGAATACAGAGGGCAAATCCAAGCTCCATGTGCCAGGCCAAGATAGATGATCGGCCGGATAAAATATAAAATAAAATACAGGGAGTAAATCACTGCCGGGGATGTCTCTGAGGTGGGTGATCAAATGATCTTAACTTTCCAGCATGGGGAGACTGATGGAGTAGCAGTTCCCAGACACAATTATCAATGTTTCACAGGCGGATGGCGCAGCTTTAAGATAGTTTAAATCTCACCTGCTACATTGATCCCACTAAAGTGAAGTTTGAAGATTATATTATATATATATACAGACTCTTTACACAATTCTACTATATAATAATAAATGTTTAAAGATTGTGTTCATGTGCAACTCTTGCATAAAAGAAAGAGATATCAGAAGCACAGACAGTGACATTTCTTTCAGCTCATTTAAAACCTCCATGCTGTTGCACTGTTTTTTTCCCTTTATCTTTTTGGAAACACAAATTCAAAGATGTCAATTTTTTTTTTTTTAGCCAATTATGGCTAATCATGACCCTAAAAGCTCTAACTGGTGTATCTATTACCGCTTGGTAAAAAGAACAGCAGCATTTGAATGTCTCTGTTCTCACTCTTTGTTCTTCGTTGCCTCCATGCACTGTCTGCTAGTTACATCAAAGCAAAACAATGACTCCGAGTGGCTTTCTATTATTCAGTCCATACAAAACCGCAACGTTTAAACTTCTGCTTTTCCACCGCCTGGTTTTGCTAGGCAACTGGAGCCTTTTGGTTTCAGTTCCGTCCCCTTTGATAATGTTTCACTGTGCCTGTGAATCTAAAAAAGAAATTACATGGCTGGCCTCGAGAGAGGATGATAGTGCCTCCCACCACTTTCCCATCATATGATCATGGCCCTTCTCTTTCCTTTTGAGTTATGACAATAATACATTTTCCAGCTAGCATGATCCCGAGTAATACTAACCACATAAACAAGCGGAGAACTTCATTACCATCTCTACATCTCTGATGGCACAAATATTAGCTGATAAAATGGGTGAAATAGTTACAAGTAAGAGGCTGAAAGCGTTCTTGATTCCTACCTGAGATGATAATTATTACTAGTTTTACACTGTAATTCTTCTTCTTCAGAGCTTTCTTGCATTTACAGGAAATCTTACAGATGCACAATTTCAATGAGGCCTTTACGCAACCATGTTTTTTTTTCATAAAATAAGTGCATCTCAAGAGGCTTTAAATGAATAATTAGTAACATAATAGACAGTTCTAGGTAAGGATACAAAACAGAAGAAAAATAGAGCAGTTATTAAGAGATGCTTATTCCACGGATAATCTCCAGCATTTCCATGATGATCCTGCAGTATTTGTCAGATATGAAAACAAAAACAAAAAAGATTAAACTAAAATTGGTAACTGGTTACTTGCTGCTAGTGAAAGAGGACATGAAAAACAGGAAGGCAACATTCAGCTATATTGATCAAAAAAGATAAAAGACAATTTTTTAGAAAGACAACTGATTATTTAAAAATGCTTAAAAAACTCATTTTCCGTGTACATGAAATGACTGTTACAGATGTAATTCAGATGAAATTATTCTGACGCTGCTAATGTTCAACTTTAAAGCACAAAAACTATTTGGCTGATGTCAAGACGCCCCAGTTACAAATAAGCTGACATGACACACGATGCAAGTTGTGGTTTTCATGTCACAGATGTAAGCTCTAGTATGTTTGCCATTCTTCCTCGAATACCACAGAAGATTAATGAAGCCATAGAGTGCAGGCTCGCTGTCAGTCACCAGAATAAACTGTGTTTTCTGCTTTTCCTGCAGGTCCTAACAAAGCGAGGTGATTAGTGACCAGTACTATCAAATAAAAGAGTCACCTGCAGTCTGCGTATCTTCCTGTCTAGCTCATGTGGTCTGTAATACGTCGCTATGACCCAAAGAATGGACACAACTCAAGGACGACAGTGCAGCCGCCTTCTTCGGTGGCCAGAACATTTACGGACCTCTCAGGCTATCTGTTTCCATGGCAATGAAGGATCCACTGCGTTCCAGAGGTGAGGTGGAATAATTCGAATAGGTTCTGCCACGACACCAAGTTAGGACATCCCAAAACAGTGCAGGATTTCTAATTTGAGACCAAAACAATTGTGAAAATGGGGGGGGGGGGGGGGGGGGACGTAAAACCGCTGCTACACGGCTGACTGCTCCCACTCAAGACAATACTTTTCCACCAGAAGTGCCACAGCGTGTCCTGGAAGTGCTTCAGAAAGAGCTCTCTGCTCTGTGTCGCTAAAAGTACACAGCGAGTCTATTAATCTATTTTTGATAGGAGATAGGTCAGACTGTACAAAACAGACGAGGAGAGGAGGAAGTCGGGAGGAGGCATGGAGAATGTGGTCAATTTTCTAAATAAAAGACCCTTTCCGGACTAAACTCTCAGCTTCTGAATTGCTCCTGCTTTGATACAATGAATGAAATAAAACCTTGGCATCGGTGTGCATGGCAAATTTTGTGTTTTTGATGGCAGTTATTTGAGAGACCAGCAGTCTGCTATTTTTCATCTTGTTTCTGATATGCTACTGTTTTTTGGGTTGTGTTTTTAAAAAAAAAAAAACATAATACAGCACAAAGTGTCATGGCCTGGGTCTAGGGACCCAGGGCTCAGGCATTTTCAGTGTATGTTTATGTTTATGTTTTCCGTGTGTTGTATTGGTTTGCTCTCCATCTCTCCATGTGTCTCTGTGTGAGCTTCCGGAGGTGTGGGTTCGCTGAGGAGACTGCGAACCCGGAAGTGGTCTACTCGAGAGACGGCCGCACCTGCCGCTCGTCGTCCTCTGCCAGCTGCAGCAGATTACGCTCGTCTAGGAACGGCATTTAGGACTGCAGCTGAGCTGAGGCCGACGCCGGATCCTTGAGTCAGAACTCGTCAGTACTGCCGTGAGCTTTTACGTAACCTCCGCGGAAACAGATCCCCTGCTAACCCTCTGCCTTTTGTGTTACCAGGAATCGGGAGCGGAGTACGCCTCTAAAGTCACGGTGTGGGTATTGGAGTTTTTTGGAGTCGCCACCTTTCACTTCTCACGGACATCTGCACTGTGTGGGATTCAGGGAGAATCACCACGGGACCACAGTGCTGGGATTTTGTATATAGTTGTGTGTTTTTCACCTCCTGTAAATAAATCCACTGTCCTTCACTTAGAGTCTCGCGTTTGGGCCCTGCTTTCACTGTCACTCCACGGTCTGCCATCGCAGCCCGTGACAGAAGGATCCAGCCACTATGGACCCAGCGGACTCACCGCGGAAGCGCAGCTGCCGTTTTGACGGGACCCGACTAGTGCTTGGAGGGCCTCCGTGCTGCCGTTCCTCGCTGGCAGCCTACCCTTCAGCCCACTCGTCTGCTTCCTCTCCGCGGACGCCTCGGTCTCGCAGAGAATGCCCTAGCCGGTCCCGGGAGGATTACTATGAGCCTGACAGCAATCAGCTTACGCCCGCTCAGGCATTCTATAAGATGCTAGGGATTATTCTCGTGCCACCCGACACACCCAGCGCTCCCACATCACTGCAGGAGCAGCCACATCAAAATCCGCCCTCGTCACATTCCGCCAGCTTCATGAACACTACAGCTCGTGTTTCTCCGGTTTGGGAAAATAGAAGTTTTCGTTTTAAGAGCGATTATTCTCCCATAGGTTCAGAAGACTGTGCGCCTGACGTTCTTTCAAATCCAGGAATCAAGACTGTTTCGTCTGGAACTCTTTATTCTGGGGCTATGTTTGTTCAGTCAGCTGATCAGCAGCCATCTTCAGTTCGGTTAGCCGATCAGCGGCCACCTTCAGCTCGGTTTACAGCGCCACGTCTGGACCCAGCGGTCTCTGAGGAGAGGCTCAGGGGGGAGGTTATGGACAAGGTTTACCGCATGTGTGAGTTGTGGTGGGAGAAGCCCACGGAGGGGTTGCGTCGCGCCGTGGAGAGGCGGCTGCAGGGGATGCTGTTTGAATTCCCCTGGTTGGTGGACTCCCTTAATTCAGTTGTCCTGGACTTCCTGCTTTCCACCCTCCACCTCCACTCTCCTCCTCAGGCTGCTCACCGGCCCGGACAGCTGGTGGATTCACAGCCTGAGACGCCGGCCCCGACGTCTACATGGAAACGACGTTCGCGCCGCCGGCGTTCCTCACCGCAGCCGCCCTCCCGGACATCTCAAGAACCGGCTGTGGTGACTAATAAGGACACTTTTTCATTTCTCACCCCATCTGCTTTTTTGTTTTCAGTGGATGGTGACGCCGCTGACTCTGCTGCAAGCCGGCCTACAGTACGACTAGCGTCGCCTCATTCAGCAGTCTCCATGCCGCTGGCGGCTTCACCATCTGTGGATGTAGCGCTGTCGTCATCTCATCCGCATGTAGTCACCCCTCTGCCATCTTCTTCACCGGCTCTGCCTTCACCTTCCCCGCCTGCGTACACCGCATCACCATCTTCGCCTCCGGATCATCCATCTGTGACTGGAGCGCAGCCGGAGGTGCCCGCACGGCCAGCTGAGGAGCTCAGCATGCCCGAGCAGGAGCTCAGCGAGCCGGAGGAGCCCGCGTCGCCAGCTGTGGAGCTCAGCGAGCCGGAGGAGCCCGCGTCGCCAGCTGTGGAGCTCAGCGAGCCGGAGGAGCTCAGCGAGCCGGAGGAGCTCAGCGAGCCCGAGCAGGAGCAGCTCAGCGAGCCAGAGGAGCTCAGCGAGCCGGAGGAGCTCAGCGAGCCCGAGCCGGAGGAGCTCAGCGAGCCGGAGGAGCTCAGCGAGCCCGAGCCGGAGCAGCTCAGCGAGCCAGAGGAGCTCAGCGAGCCGGAGGAGCTCAGCGAGCCGGAGGAGCTCGGCGAGCCGGAGGAGCTCGGCGAACCACCAGCAGAGGAGCTCGGCGAACCACCAGCAGAGGAGCTCGGCGAACCACCAGCAGAGGAGCTCGGCGAGCGGAAGGAACAACCGGCGCTGCCAGCCGAGCTCAGCGAGCCGGAGGAGCTCAGCGAGCCGGAGGAGCTCAGCGAACCACCAGCAGAGGAGGGGCTCTCGCTGCCAGCCGAGGAGGGGCTCTCGCTGCCAGCCGAGGAGGGGCCCGCTCAGCCGGAGGTCAGCGAACTGGAGGGACCTCCACGTCTAGCGCGGCCTCCACGCCATCCACGTCCAGTGCGTCCACGTCAGCGACCGGTGCGTCATAGACCATGTGCCACGCCTCGCTGTTGCTCACTGGAGCAGCGACGTTGCCACCGGACCCGTGGCAGGCCACCAGAACCGTTCCGCCGCCACCGGACCCGTGGCAGGCCGCCGGAGGAGCAGCGCCGCCGCCACCGGACCCGTGGCAGGCCACCGGAACCGTTCCGCCGCAGCTGCCGGACCCGTGGCCGCTCGCCGGAGCTGCTGCGTTTCCATCAAGGGGTTAGAGGTAGGCCACCTGAACTGTTTTGCCGCCACTGTCTAACCCGCGGCGGGTCCCGCTTGTTTTGCCATCCTGCGGGTCGGCCGCCGGAACTGTGTTTGCTGCCGCTGGACCGGGGGATTGGACTGTTGAACTGTGTTTTTCTGTTGTTGCTTTGTAGTGGCTGTTTAGCGGAGTGGTTTTGGGGCCCTCCGTCCTGGACCTCCCGCCGCCCGCCCTGGGTTGGTTGTACTGTTGTTTTTGGTTTGTGTTTTTGGGTCGTCGGGAGCCGACCCTTAGAGGGGGGGTACTGTCATGGCCTGGGTCTAGGGACCCAGGGCTCAGGCATTTTCAGTGTATGTTTATGTTTATGTTTTCCGTGTGTTGTATTGGTTTGCTCTCCATCTCTCCATGTGTCTCTGTGTGAGCTTCCGGAGGTGTGGGTTCGCTGAGGAGACTGCGAACCCGGAAGTGATCTACTCGAGAGACGGCCGCACCTGCCGCTCGTCGTCCTCTGCCAGCTGCAGCAGATTACGCTCGTCTAGGAACGGCATTTAGGACTGCAGCTGAGCTGAGGCCGACGCTGGATCCTTGAGTCAGAACTCGTCAGTACTGCCGTGAGCTTTTACGTAACCTCCGCGGAAACAGATCCCCTGCTAACCCTCTGCCTTTTGTGTTACCAGGAATCGGGAGCGGAGTACGCCTCTAAAGTCGCGGTGTGGGTATTGGAGTTTTTTGGAGTCGCCACCTTTCACTTCTCACGGACATCTGCACTGTGTGGGATTCAGGGAGAATCACCACGGGACCACAGTGCTGGGATTTTGTATATAGTTGTGTGTTTTTCACCTCCTGTAAATAAATCCACTGTCCTTCACTTAGAGTCTCGCGTTTGGGCCCTGCTTTCACTGTCACTCCACGGTCTGCCATCGCAGCCCGTGACACAAAGTCCTGCTTGGAAAAATTTCAGGGCTGTTTAGGAGCACTTACGCTGCTGTAGGTACTTTTTTCTCCCCTGAAAACAGCCTTGAACGGGCTCCTAGGAACAGTCCCTGCATCACAGCACCAACCATGATGCAGGGAAATTTGCTAAAACTGTCTTTGGTGAAAAACAACTTATTTTGAACCTTTGTTCCAGCCCAAAGAAACCAAACAGAAGAGACAAAGTAATAGCCAACGTATCCTGAACATCTTCTTTTTTTCACTACAAGGCAAATGAAATGGCACACATTTTTAAAACACCACATATGTCTTTTCCATGGTAGACACAGTAGTGTGCACACTGCTGTTCCAGTGTTTTGTGTAATTCTGGGGTTTTTTCTTCTTCGCCACATTTGCCCTTTTGTATCAGCTTCAAAAATCTTTAATGGACTGTTCACTGTGTGCTCAAACAAAACCCTTTCCAACCCGTCAGCAGGAGGGGAGGTTTAATATTTCTCTCTGCGAAATCAACTCGTGACATATTTTAGTAAATCAAAACAACTGAAAGCCTACTGTTCAGTGAACCATCGAGTACAAATGTCATATTATTAAATTAATGTCATCTCTCGCTTAACAGTATCCCACCGATTACTGTTCGTGGCAGGTCTGACACATTAAATTATTATGGGAAAATAAGTGAGGAAACAAGTGCTTATGTGAGTGTGTATTAAAGCTGCGCTTCAAAAAGGCAAAGAAGTTACAGGGTGATGTACTTTGATGAAAAAAAAATAATAATTATTTTGCCTGATAAGAGGTGGTATTCTTGGCAGGTAATTCTTTTAGTTTACAGCCTTTGGAAGTGAGCAAAAAAGTTAATTTCAGACTGCCTACAGGATGACAAGAGAAGGCAGTTTAACTTCAGTGAAATTCAAAGTATGATTCTTGTGCTGCTCGTGGTGACATAAAGATTTTTATGATACTGTTGCACACTAACGAGGAACAGTCCTCACAGTTTGAAAGAGATTATGGCTCTATCAACAGCCAGAGGTAAACATGCCGTTGCCATTTCAATCTAAATACGCGCTACAACATAGAGTGCCGTAACTATCGTTTCCCCTCTGATATGAAAATACATGTTTCACAATCCATATGGGACAAAACCCCTCCGGTTAAATCTGCTGCACGGCACACCTGGGACTTACATGCTAGCATTAACCTTCTTCTTGCACTTTTTTTCCATGCAAGTCTGCAACATTAACCCGGCCATGTAAAACTGCAAAGTGCTGTTTGTACTGCAAAACTGAGGTGCTGTTTGGGATAGTCCGGGCTGCCAAGGCATTTCATATTTCATTCATATCTGTCAGGTATAGTCCATCTCTCAGAGACATCTAGGAAATCAGAACGATATAAAAGTTCTTTGCTTCGTAATCTGCAGCCATGCAGGAAGAACAAACTGACAGCAAGTTTTATCTTAATAAATGAATCGTCCCAAAAATAAAAAATAAAATCGCGTTTACTGCCGGCTGACAATCCGAGTACCTGAAATCTTCTGAATCTCTGTGAATTAGGGTTTGAATTTGTCTCCTCAGCCAGATTATTACTACTGTCTTTTGAATGCTTGTCCTTTGTAGTTTACTGCTCTGCTGAATGTGTTTACTTATCCGTGGGGAGTACAATCAAGGAGAAATTGCATGTTCATGGCACAGATAACACAGACTGGCCACCAGCAGGAGACACTTTTGCCGGGGCCAATTTATCTCAGAAGCAAACTGTCACTAAGTTTTTCAGCGCAAGTATCAACTAGATTGCACTGTCTTCTTAGCTGATTGGGTTTAAGCAATAATCTTGCACTTTTAAAGAATGACAAGGGTGAATTTTCCTTTTGTGAAATGGTTCGTACCCCGAGCCAACAACTCTCCCAGAGCATTTTTGAAATAATGCAGCTGGTATAACAGAACAGGAGATCAAGCTCGACATAAAAATTTGATCTTTTGCAAAGACACTGGCACAAACAGTCTCTTTTTCTCACTTCTTTGTCCACGTAGTGCAAGTGCAAGTTCTGTCTAATGAGATGCGGGAATCTTACACTCTCGTTTCAAAGAGTGAGGGTTTTATTTATTCAGTGGCATCTACTCTGTACAAAGGCGATGTCTGGTGAGATCAGACCAGAGTTTGGCCATGAGAAAGAGCCACAGTTAAAGGTGACCTCTTCCGAGGATCATCGCAACCTCTGTGAGGATCAGGTCTGGTTCATTTTTCCACACCGTAGCTTTTAGGAGTGCTGATTTCAATTATTCAGAGACGTAGGAATGAAAACAGACTCTGTTGTGGTCCCATTAAAAAAAAGAACTTTAAGGCTTGTGTGAATGGAATTGATGGGCTTTCAACTTTGTTGAACTGTAGCATCAAACCATAATAAATAACAAAAATAACAATAATAATTTCTGCATTTAATCATTAGTTATTATTAATTTCTGGTTCTCTTTTACAGATTGTCTTTCTTCCATCTTCCTCCCCTCACTCACAACCAGTTGGACAGACAGCTGCCCCTCCCTGAGACTGGTTCTGCTGGAAGTTTCTTCCTGTTAAAAGGGAGTCTTTCCTTCCCACTGTTGCCAATGCACTTGCCATATGATTGTTGGAGTTTTCTCTGTTTTAATTGCATTATTGTAGGGTCTTTACCTTACAATATAATGTGCCTTGAGTCAGCTGTTGTTGTGATTTGGCATTGCATAAATAAAACTGAACTGAATCAAATCTGTAGCACAAACTTGGGTGGGCTGTACCACACAGAAAGCCACATATTAGTCTGGAAATCAATTAAAAATGCTTCAAAATTGAACATGAAAACAAAGCCTGCTCCAGTGACTAGTCAATTAAATAAATCAATTAGGGGGATGATTTATTTAAAAAGAAATAGCCCAAGTAGAGATGTTATAAAAGGGGAAAACTATCAACAGAGGCTAAAACTATATTTTTTACCAGGCTGTAAAAATGCATTAAGCTATAAAGTTGCACATATTTACATAGAAGTCTGCGGAGCTGACTTTCCTTTTTGCGTAGCTTCATCTGGCACCTTGCCACTGCAGTTTTTGCTACTTTCGCATTGCAGCTCTGGAGGTTGGTCCTTGCTTACTACACCTACTGGTGCTATACAATAACATATAGTTTCGCTTGCTAGCTTTGCCTTCTTAATGCAAATGCATTTTCTCATGACGCTAGAATTTGCATCAACTCAATGTACTGAATTGAATTTCCCAAAAATGAGACAATTAATGGAGAGTTGAAAATCTCCACCAGCATCCCCATTTTATACTGATACTGATCAATAATCCACTGCTGCTTCATAACAGGACAAACTGAACGACATCCTGATATCCCGCCATTATCTGCTGTCATCCAAACTACACATCTGCTAATGAGTCTAAGACGCCTTATTGTTAAATATAGGTTAAAAGCTACTTTTAGCTGCTCCCTTATCCACAAGAGGTCATAACAATGTGCCACAGCTTTAATTTGGCAGATTTTTGTGTCAGCTGAACTTCCTGATGAACTCCAATTTGTGTCTCTTTCCATGATCGACCAGGGGGTTTTTTTTCTAGCTAGATGAATCTGTAAACCACCACATTATGGAGTCATGAAGTCAGTATCATAGGGAACAAGGTCCACGGTGGCTCTTTAGGTTCAGTAACTGTGTTTTGATAAGAATTTATGCATTTAATGTTAAATATCAAGAAATCTTCCAGTGACATCATCAGCAGTTAATTTTTCAGGGTTCTGCATGTCCCACACTCGAAAACATCTGCAAATATTGCACATTTATTGCAGGTTTGCAGGTTAGTGCTGTTCATTTGGGCTGATTGCAACCTGTCGATCAGTGGCCTCAAAGCAGAATTTTGAACACCAACTACAGTTTATAGCAGTTTTTTAAATCATTAGAATTAGGCTGCGATACTTTTTTCGAGGCATGACAAACATGAATTACATTTATTACCCAGACTTTAAAGAACACACTTCATCCTGCTGTTTTTCCTGTTGTTTGTAGTTAAATAAGTGTGCTCTGTTTTGCCTTTAGATTTCTTTTAGACTTATCTTTCAGAATAGTCACATGTCATGCCACGGGGTGGGCAGCTGACTTACTTGCAAGCTGAGTCAGACAGCAAGGAAATGAAGCAAATAATGGCTTGATTTGGAACACTTGAGCAGCATACGGCAGGTGGAAACAAGGGGGGAGGCTCTAATTCTGCTCTCCAGCCAGCTGGTCCTAAAGCAGGGCTGCAGCCAAGCTCGCTGACCGCTCTGTTTCCCACTGAGCTTTTTCAGCGGAAGGAACTGTGCCAAGAGGTGTGGCACCTCTCTTCAAATCACCTCTCTCTCTCTCTCTCTCACTCTCTCCAGTGTATAATCGTAACATAATCATGCCCACTACATCTATTGATCTGTTCACAGCACACTTCCACTGAAGCAGCCAAATAGTATCCTTAGGCGAAGCACTTGCCAAGAGAGATATGATGACACCAATTAGATTACACTGATATTCAAATACACAATGGATTTATGTGGTGTGGGCTCACGTCTTAGGCTTATTTAGCCGATCTTGGAGCTTGGTAATTTATCTAGTTGTCGCGCTGTCCCAGAAGTCCCTCAATGTCATACTAATTAATTATTTATCATTACCTAAACGCACTAATTAATTGTCAGTTTAAGGGCATGCTTTTATGGAAGACATATTCAATCTGTCTCTGGGGATCACTTTCATATACCACATACCAATTATTTATTAATATCCTGCTAATTCTCTTTAGAGTAGACAAAGTGAAGGTCAAACAAGAAGAAAAAAGCACGGCGATTTCTCAGTGAGGCCCACTGACATTTATCCCTTCCAGTGGACTTTTAAGATTTGTTTAGAAGGATGCTGTTAGCCCCCTCCCCCCCCCCCCCTCTCCAAGTGAATGTCAAGGACATGCATAAACAGCGATGCCATAGTTCATTACTGGTCATATTTATTCCAAGACGCTGCCCTTATCACAGTGTTTGTAATTAAACAGATGAGATCACAGTTAAAGAAAGAAGAAAGACAAAGATGTGTCATTTTCTGTCTCCAAGCTCCTGGGGTTTGCCTAATGAATAAGCTATTTGTCTTTTTCTGCCACGATGCATGTTACATGTATTTCGTCGCGTCGTAAGATCAGACAATCACATTATGAGTGGGTGTAATTATCGCAGCCTCCCCTGAGTTGGCATTAGACTACAGCCGCACGCAGACATCTGGTATTCAAATAATTGGCACACTTAGAAAGGGTGCGTGGCATTTTACAGATGTTCTCGTGAACCATTTAAAATTTGTCGAGACACCCATTAGTTGGATCTGAGATGATTAAACGTGAAAAATAAATCTATTCGAGAATTAAAGAAATCCTGGTCTGCAAATGCTCAGCCTCCTTTTTAACCACACCTTCAATTCCACATTTCTGAAGCATAATAAAAAATAGAGACAAAAAAAAAGGAAAAAAAAAAAAAAAAGAGTTTATAAACAAATCTGATAATGCATAATGTAATCAATTTCAAAACACACACAAAAAAAGTTCCCAAAAATTAAAATCTTTGCCTATTGTCTACCAGTTGGTTGCAAAAACTCCCTGGAATTGGTCACTACATGCAAAACCCCCCAATCAACTCAATCATAAGGAAATCACTGTTTTTTTTTTCCTAGTCCCACGATGGTTGCTATTCTGTTTTTCCTCTGAGCCATTAGCTTTATGTTGAGGTCAGCCTCGTACTCTGACTGTGAGGATAAGGCTACACCAAATGTCAGCTCATCCCTGTGTTGGTGTTCTCCCTGCAACGTAATCAATGCTGCCCCAGTATCATCACTACAACTGATCAGCCATGCTTTTGTTATAGCTTTGAAACCTGGTAGAAAAAAAGACTACACACGCAAAGCATTCAGGGCTTTGTGCCAGAAGGCCAAGCCAAAAACACTGTGGATCTCTCTAAACACAAACCATTTCATAAAAAGTTAAGTAGTTTTTTGTAGCTTTGCATAACTAACATGCGTCTGAAAAATGAAAATATTTTTGTAAACAGAAAATAAGAGGTTCACCGAGTCACCAAATGGGACACACACCCGAGTTTTCAAGCTGGTCAGGTGCTGAAGCAACATTAATATGACTTTGTAGGAACAACAGCAACATACCGACACCAGACAAACATGGTAGCACAACAGATTTTTCAGAATACACATGACTCCCAATGCTACAATAACAGCATGGTTAAGATTTATATGTGTGCTCCAGAGTAATCTTTAAAACATTGTACAATCAGCAAAGATGTCATGCTAACAGATGAGAAAAATAATATGGGCTAAAGTATTACCTGGAAATGAAACGCAGAGCTCCCAGGGATAGCCAAAAAGGTTGGTACTCGTCTTCTACATCCATAATGCTTTGCAGTATTTGTCTCATAAATAAAAGCATTTTATATGGTCTAAGTAAAATCTAGGACAGAGGGCTATTAATGGCCAAGGGACTCCTCTCCTGGGGCAGCAGTGTTAATCGGAGCAATAGGTCTCCTTCCTGCTGGATCAATGTCAGCACAAATTTCAGATTGCTTTCCTGATGCGCGCCAAGTTATCTGTGATTCAACTTTAATAGGATATTGAACGGAGCCAGCATTTAGGGAGCAGAGCCGTATTTCACTTTATTGACAATCAAATGCACACAACTTTCTCATTAGCATGCATTAAGAAAACAGAGAATTAATCTTGACAACACCATCGGATAACATGACGACAGTTACATGCTTGTTTAAGCAAACACGCCTAAGAGTGACTTGGTGATGGCGAGGTGAAAATATCGGTAAAAGCAGCTTGACAGACATTATACTGGACAAAAAGCTACTACTGTGCCAACTGAAGGAGAAGCATAAATTAAGAAAAAAGGGACGAGCACAGGTAGCGATGTTTCATTTATATTTAGAAAACACGCCATCCACAATATCATCTTCAATGTTTCAAGACCTGAGTGCATCATGGCTTCCCCCTCTGTCATTTTGGATAAAATCACGCGTTTCCGCCTGAACGCCACTTCAAAGATTTGTAGTGCATAAATATAGTGTCTCTGTCGTGCTGGGGAAAAAAAAAAAAAAAGAGGTCGAGATGTTTCAACATTTACTTGACTTACAAATCACCAAAGCTACCAGACAATGTGAGTTGAATATCCATCATCGCATTCTTTAAAATTACACAGAAGCAGATGCATAAATATACAGTAACAGCTATTTAAATGCTACGTTGAAATGATACTAGAAATCCCCATTGGCGTGACTCTCCTTTTTAAACAGGCTTATTTCACTGTAATGCATTTGCTCTGACACTTGCAATCCAAAAAGCAACGCTTGGATAACAAAACGAGTGGTGGCAATTCAAACTGGCCGTGCTAAATCAGATGACATTTCACCACACCTGAAGGTCAAGTGTTTTGTCAGCAGAGGACAGACCCAGATGATAAAGCTGCCAACATCAGGTGAAAGATTTGATGTCGTCATATTACCAAAACAGGGGCGTGAAAGTATTGTGTTTAAGAAGAAATCCTGGCTGGGTGACGGCTGCTTTTTCTGCACTGAGGGAAAAAGAAGGGGATGCTCAAGGTACATACTAATGTGCAGCATGTGCTACAAGTGGAGAAAATGTTTGAATGACTGTATTTTTGCCCTTTGCATTCACAATTTCTTTTACATTAAATTGGCAATGCCTTGTTTTTATATTGAAACTTGCAATTTAATTGTAATTTAAGTGTCATTACAAGTTAATAGCCGGTGTCTGAATTGATCATATTAAGGACATCCCCTTGCTTTGATTTCATACACATATATAACTGATAATAGCTATAAAAGAAGTGTTTTTAGAGAATGGTTTTTGACTACCAGCCCTCAATATTTGAAACTTTGTCCATGTTTAAAACAGGCATCAACCACTGCAACAGTAACTGTAATTTTATATATAAATAAGGACACATAACTATCTTCACAAAATGTACCCAATGAAAATGTAAACACTGTACTGCTCTAGTTAGCTTAAAACCATAGAAATCTTGGGTGTTGTTTGATTAACATTCTGTCAGTATGCTGGTGCATGCATTATAAACAACTGGATAAAGGCAAAGAAAACAAAGTGATAAAAGCCGTATCTTTTCTGTTACAGCATACATAAACAATGTAAACAACATCGATCATGGCCTTACATATATTACGGTTGAGCAGCTAGGAACCAGCTTGAGTTCCCAAGTGTAAGTGACAGCTGAACTGTGTTGAAAATCTCAGTTAAATTTTTAAAAACATATCCTTCTTTCATCTCCTCTTAAAAGTTTTGAATAAGGACTTCCAGGAACTGTGAAAAAGCTTCTCCTGTCAGTGTGTGAAGGTAACGCCAGCTCAGCCGGCTACAGTGCAGACCTGTCAACAGTGAGTTGTCAGCAAAACCAACAGCTTTTCCATTATGATATTCAGCAAATATGGTTGTATAGTGCTATATCCGAAGGTTGTGAGCACAGAAGTTGACTGATTGGTTCATAAAAGATGAGGTTGTGAGGATCTGAACAGAAATTATGGTGTTTTAGTTGATCACATTCATCCAGAAATAAATTTGGTTTAAATGTGTTGTTTATACATAATGTGCACTGGTTCACTTCATAGAACATATTTGCAGACAGATGATTCCCACTCGGCTCTGTAGCCGACTGGACAACCAGGGTACAGATGAATTCTTCTCATCTCTGGATATTATGAATCGAGTGGCTCTGTTCTAGCTGTCTAAGCTGTGTCTACAGCAGTGCAGTTGCTCTTGAAAAGGTGATATTGGTGGAAAATTTTTAATCTTTCCCTCCAAGCTGCAGCCTATAAAACTGCATAAAGACTTAACAAAGGTCCCTCCACAGCAAATGGTCTCAAAGATGGCCACCAGGAGCTATTGGCATTAGGAAAGCATTAGCTTGAATAATTCAGCATTTTCTATCAGAGCATACTGTTCTATAGGCAGGGCGTACATTATTAAGCAATATACAATGTAAGGAACCGATATTAAACTGAGGTTAAAAAATGCATTTAGTGCTTTTGCTGGAAAGCCGGCCCCGAAGCCGTTTGACTAATCATTGCTCGTGTCTCCTGAGAGGAAACAACAAGGTATACCAAAAATCATCATACTGGAAGGGCTGCTCAGGTGGTGCACAAAACAAACTCAGATTCTGACAAAATATCACACCTGTCATAACACCTTAGCGTTTATGTACTAGACTTCTAACCTTGTTTGCATTAACTGTAGGAAACAGTAACGAGGGAAACTGAGTGTAGAATAAAAAAAAGAAAGCAAAAGGATATTAATAAGCATGCTTGTTGAGAAAACATTGCATATGTGGACGCAAACTCTAAAAAGCAGCAAGGGGCACAGCCAAGTGTGTGACATTAGACATAATTCAGAATAAGGGCCAAGTGTCCAGCCAAGCGGATAGACAAGGCCCTCATGTTCAGACTGTGCCAGGGGTAAATATTCGGTATGACATTTGTGCTGCGTGCGATTTCCATCGGCTGAATTGTAGCCGACTGACATTTTTATCCAAGTAACGCTGGCCACGATTTCTCCACTTCTGTCTATTTAAAATATCAGACAGAATGGGACTGCACACATCGAGACCACCTAACAGTAGAAGTAGCAATGCAACGACAGCCTCAGAAACAGCCGCAGTTTTCATTTAGTATTCAAAGATTTCATCTAATTTACTTTTTAGTTTTCCTCCCTTGTTTCAATGAAGTTTTATTTCGGAAATACATCAGTTTTACTTCATTTTGAAGTCAGGATGGCTTCAAATAGTAAAACAGTTATTAAATTATATTAAAAAGTAGGTTTGCCATATCTATGCACAATCATTTGCCAGTGAAATGGAAACTTTGAATAGTTTTTAGTAAAAACTGAATTGCATTTCTGGTTGAAATACCATCTACACTTTAGTGGTAACATTAAACCAATGCACCAGTGTGCATTATTTCATATATTCTGCTAGACATCCATGGTATACTATACAGAAAGTCACTACAGCTGTTTTCTGTCTTGTATTTCCCCTCCTAAAATCTTTTAAGACCTCATTACTGGGGGAGTGGGGATGCATTTAAAAGATATTATGTTAGTCTTTCAGTTTAAATTACAATCCACAAATGGCTGCCAGAAGGCATGCTCTTATGTTAAATACAAATTTTGGTCCATACTAAAATTATCCCACAAAAATAAATTCTTTGAAACCTTTAATTTGGTAGCTCAAGCCCATGATCTCAAGTAATATCAGTCCTATGAGACATTTTTTTCCAGTGTTTTAGGATGAGGCTTTAAAAGAACAAAGAGAAAACCAAGACACTTTTGTGTTGTTTATTTTACCACCACTGTAGCATTGCAGTTTTCATAAAACCAATGTTTTCTTTTTCAGAACTCTACGTTACTTTCTACTGATTAAAGTAATGCAAGTGTATAAAACAGAATTACTTTGTAAGGTGTCTCTGTTTGTTTTGTCTACCTGCATGTGCTATCTCTCTCAAAGTAATTAAATCTTGGGGGGATGAAGAAGCACCAACCCATTATGTGGTGGCCTAAAAGCAAGCTTGGTTAATTTTTCAGAGGAATTTCCACTAATGTATTCAGAGCCCAGGAAACATGACAAAATAAAAGGCTCACATTGGCAGCTAGGAAGACAAGTGTAGATTTAAAGTGTCTCGGCCAAAGACTTTCATAATCATACTTATCTTCACAGTGAATGCCATTCATCATTACTGCAATGTATTTTAAAAAGCCTTATTATGACACATGTGCAAAAATACTTCATTAAACTTTACTCAAGAAAATGCATACTTAAATAACTGATTAACTTTTTCCAAAATCACTGCTTAATGAGGGTTCTTTAAAAAAAACAAAAAAACAAAAAAAAAAACCCAGAGGAACAGCAGCAGCAGTACTGAGGGTAGTGCTGTGGTTAAGCTGTATGGGTAAGTCTATGGGTATTTGGACAGTGACACAATGTTTGTAATTTTACCTCTGTACACTACAACAATCAATCAAGATGCAATTCAAGTGCAGACTCCCAGGTTTAATTCGAGGGTTTCAACAAAAGTATTGCATCAACTGTTTAGGAATTAGAGCTACTTTTATACACAGTCAACATTTTCAGAGTCTCTAAAGCAGGGGTGCCCAATCCCGGTCCTCGAGAGCTACCGTCCTGCAGCTTTTAGATGCATCCCTACTCCAACACAGCTGAATCAAATGGTTTGATCTCTTCAGCATGCCATCATGTTTGTCAAAGGCCTGACAACAAGCCATTCATTTGATTCAGGTGTGTGGGAACAAGGATGCATCTAAAAGCTGCAGGACGGTAGCTCTCGAGGACCGGGATTGGGCACCCCTGCTCTAAAGTAATTGGAAATTTTTGGTGAGGCCTGTACTCACATTATTCCATGACAAAATAAGTAGACAAAGAGCAGGAGTTTAAGTGTTGAACTTTTGGTAGCTGGATCTCCAGAAAGCAATGTTGATGCAAATAAAGGAAGCATTATTAGGCTGGAAAAAAAAAAAAAAAAAAAACCCCAAACAAACAAACCAAAACACTAGTGCCGTAAGCGTTAATCTCGTTAAAATGACGTTAACGCCATACCCGCATTAACGGGGCAAACCCCAGTTAGCGAGTTCGCACCGAACGCACGGGGCTAATCCATTAATGAGCTAACCACGCTAACACGTTGACACCGTGCATGCACTGGACAATCCATGCTAACTCGCTAATGGAAATTTGCCGCGTTAATGCAGTTATGGCGTTAACGTCATTTTAACGAGAATAACGCTGACAGCACTAACAAAAACTGAAATAAAAAAAATAAAAAACCTTGCTCAGATCAGCAGTCTGTAAATTCTTAAAGCAAGTAATGCACTAACCAGGTCTGCAAAAACCAAACCTGAAGGACCATATACTGCAACTAAAGTGAATGATCACAGAATTGTTTCCAAGGTTAAAAAAAACAAAACAAAACGTTTTACAATATCTAGTCAAGTCCAGGACACTCTTAAGGAGGTAGGTGTCAAGGTCTACATGATTTAAATACAGCAGGTTTACAACAAGGTGCAAACCTCTGGTTACGCTGAAGAACACAAAGGCCAGAATAGATGATGTCAGAAAACATCTAAAAACAGCCTGGACATTTCAGGGGAAAAATTCTTTGAGCGGGTGAAATCAGAATCAACTTCTAGCAGATTTAAAAAAAAAAAAAATTAATTAATTAAAAAAGTATGGAGAAGGAAAGGCAGTGTTATGGTCTAACGCATACCTCACTGTCAAACATGGTAGAGGCTGTGTTATGGCATCGGTATGTATGGCTTCCAGTTTAATTGGGCCACTAGTGTTTATTGACTAGTGTTTTGTTTTCTTTAGGTCACGAGCAGTTGTCCAAGCATTTCACTACATATCGTACTGTGTATGACTGTGTACGTGACAAATAAAATTTGAATTTGAATTTGACTGCTGATAGAAGCAGCACACTCTCTTGTCATGTTCAGACAAATGCTATAAAACTAATCTGACAGACCCAAAGCATACCACAAAATCAACCCAAGAGCGAAAGTCTGCATTTGAATCATATCTCGAGTAACTGATTTAAAACCACTGTGGTGCTGTACTGAGGAAAAACTACACAAATTGTGGCATTTTTTCAAAAATCGATGGTGCAAACCGTGTTCATATTGCAGAAGAGCTGCAAGAGAAACTTTTTAAATTGGTAATGTGGACATACCCAACTTGAAAATATCACACCTGCTAATATGGAGAACATCTGCGATATGAAAATTGGGTAGACAGAAAAAGATTTTTGCTTAGATGCTCCATCACCTGCACAACGTGTAAACACATGGTTTATTTTTCAAGAAAAAGACTTCCATTTAATCTGGTGGAGCCTGAGGAGCGATACCCGTTTTAAGACCTGTTTGTAAGGGGGGGGGGGGGGGGGGGGGGGGGGGGGGAGTCCTATAGCTGTATGAAAAATATGCATTTTGGCTTTCAGATATGTCTGTAAATTTTATATTGCTTTATCAAAACGCTCTTTCCTCCTCATCTCAGCTCAGCTTTAGTCGTGAGTCATCTTATATTGCTCGATAATTTCTGCGCCCTTTAGGGGAAAGGTAGACAGTGTATATTGATTGATTTGGGTTGGATATTTGCTAAAACAAACAGATATCTTGTTCCAAAGATCAGATTCTTCACTAACTCTGGCAGCATTAACAAATGCAGCTGAGACTGGGCCCAAAACACAAGCACAAGATAATTAGTCACACCAGGCTTGGAGTAGGAAGGGCAGGGAAGCAATCTGACTGAAGGATGTATTGATCCTCTAGAGAGGGAGGGGCACCCAGTCAGGAGTCATGATCAATCTTGCAAGCCAACTCTCTCAATCTGTGATGAGACCTGTGTGTGTTTGTGTGGGGAAGTATTCCATCTACACTATACACCCTTTGGTACACATGTTTGTGTGTGGGTGCCTACGTGCATGCGTGTGTTGTGTGCAGCCACATTAACACTACCAACAGCTCAGTGTTATGACTTGTCAGAAAGAGACAAATGTCTGTGTGAGTAAAAGACTCCCAGGGGTTAGAGAAAGGGGGTTTAGCTGTACCACAACATCGGAAGCCTTTATCGTCGAGTTAAAAGCCACCGCCATCCCTGAGCCGCAGATTCTCCTCATCACGCCGAGCGCTCTAAACCGAGGCACAGTTAGAGGTTTTAAAACCAGCTCAGGGAGCGATGGAAAAGGTAAATCTTCCCAAATATAAACAGTTTGCATATTGGTGTTATCCATTGGCTGGTCACAGGTGGGTTTAATCTGATTAGACAGTGGTGATGCATATCAGGAGGAGCAACAGACCAAATGCACTGTAATTCATCTTCCTCTGATACACTGGAGGAGGAAGAGGAGGAGAAGGTGGGAAAGGAGTGCAGTGGCACTGAATTGGGTTGCAAAAGCAGCAGTCCCCCCTTTAGCCTCGAAAAAATATGCGATCAGTTTTTTGTTTTTTTTTTCCCTCCTGCATTTTGCAAGAAGAGTAAAAGATGATAAAAAAAGACAAGAAAAGAGTTGTTTGTTTATGGGTGGTGGAGGATGTAATAACACTCACCGCTGGCCTCTAGGGTTGAATCCGATATCAGACAGCATGTTAAGCTGCAGGGACTCCCACAGCAGTGGAACTGTAGATGGCTAATTGACAGGCTGTTGAAGACGAAGCCAGTCCAGATAGCCAGTCACTTTCACGCTCCCACACTCCTCGCTCTCCACCAGGAGGGAAGACGGCAGGCTGGGGGAGAAGAGTGTGTGTGTGTGTCTGTGTGTGTGCGTGTATGTGCTGTTACACTTTGGAGCCTCTAGGGAAGCGGATGTCACTCCTACAGTTATCTGCACATATACACAGATTTTCACACGAGCGCAAACACATACACACACACACACACATGCACACACACGTATATATAAGTGAGAATGAAATCCTGTAACTGAGTTTTTGCGGGGCTCAAAGACAACGCCAAAGGTCGGGGATGTATTTCTTGTTGTAACATGGAATGTCACACTCATGCAAGGGCTCAGGAGACACATTTTACACATCAGGCCCAAGTAGGAGATTGTGGAGACTGTGCACGGCTTCAGCATATCAGAAAAATGTAAAAACTTGTTTTGAAAGTCGGCTCTATGTGAATCCACGCCAGCTACATATAAAACTCTAAGTCTAGGTGTATGCCAGTTCTGTAGCTTGTTACCATCGAGACTTAAATTCGCTTCCCTATTTACGCTCTCACTATAATTTTTCATTGCCTCCCATCTTTCTCTCATGACCCACACAGGAGCAGTACAGTTATTGAGATCAACTCCCAATTATGTCTCTTTTGTGCCATTTTCTACATTATATTGATTTACATTAATGCGGCTTCGGATTTTGTTCTACTATGAAGGATATGACGGGGGAAGGGGGTGAAAATCATCTGTGGCTTACACCATTACACATTCAATTATCTATAAAACACACAATGGAGGCTTCAGTCAGTGAAATGACAAATTGCAGGCGGAGAGCTCTTCAGTGTTGTCCCCGTTAACCCAGGTTTTTATAGATCACCTCGCATGCCACCCTATAGCTGTTTAGTTATCTCCATGAATATATGCAGAAGGGATCTGTCCTTGCTGAGAGCAAAATCTGATAATGCAGCAGCAAACACAGCTGAGAGTCAGAGCAAACCAATTCAGAGCTCTGTTTAAAAAAAGCCAAAGGGCTCGCTGCTCATCTGTGCGACAGCACCACACAATAGATGAACAATTATTCAGAGTTAGACTGGAAGAAAAATATTAATCTATTTATTCATGGCTTGTTGAATCAGCTTTATCTTCTGTGATTAATCCAAGTCAATAATGTAATCTTTAATTATAAAGAATGGCCTTATTACCTACGTCAAATAATCACGCCGGTCCACGATGCTGGAAAGAGGAAAACAAATTTCTCTGCTACGTGATTATGTATTTTTCTGCCATGAATTAGAGAAGCCAGACCTTTTTTTTTCCTTATATTTATTTGACTCTTTCATCAGTGAATGCACAGAGGGCAAGTCATGATTTCTGAAATAAACAAACTTAAAAAAAGAGAGAAAAATATTGATATATTTTTGAGATTTTAGTGTTTTTGCAGAAACCGTTTCAGTCATGGCTATTTAGATTTGGGATTTTATAGTAATTCAAATAAAAAAACTAAAAGATATAATAAAGATTCTGAGAGAAAAATAAAAGGAAAACTGGAAACCGGAGGTCTATTACACAGAACACGGTCTGGTTACAGAAAAGCTCAAATGTCAGAAAATGTCACAATTATTTTTCATCATACAATTTTCCCAAGAGTCCCGCATCCATGAAGCTTTTATCAAAATATAACATCTGGAGCTCCCAGAATGATCAATCAAAAGAAAATACATTTCGATCCTGAAGCAGGGCCCTATACGAGGAAGAATAATGACCAGTTTGTGCAGGACTCTAGTTTTTTTGAACATGCTTGCATGTGATTAATAGCACATCACCTGTAATAATGGCCTTCTTGCTGCATGCAATTTCTAGTTAGAAATATACACGTGCACAAATAAAAACAGAGGCACGCATGCATGTAAATGAGCTTCACTGGCATTGTCCTGTTTTGCGTTCTGCCCACCAGTCTGATCCCACAACTCCCAGTCCTTCCTCTCTTTGCACTCCCAGTGCAGATTCCCACCAGGACTCAGAGTAAGTGATTTTTCATGCGTGGCGGCAGCAAGTAGTCTGTAACAAATCTAACTGACAGCCCCTGAAAATGCAGATCACATAGTTGACAGAGAGGAAACAGCAGCTTAGGGAACTTCCAACAGGATCCTAATCTGTGATGAAGTCACCCAGTGTCCAAAGAGAGCTACAGGACGTTTCATCGACATGGAACAGACATTTCCTGGATGTCAGAATTGTCTGCTAATTAATGTACTCGGAGAGGAGTGAGTGTCAAAGTGTCAGAGGATATTGCCGTCAAACCTGCCAGAAGCACGTTACAAACTTTTAGAGTCGCGATGCTGCATCAGACTGAATACTGCAAAACTTTTTGGGTACCCTGAGGAGCACAACATTTTCTTTTGCTCGACAGAACAACTGAGAACATTTTCTGGAGGGGAATCCACGCTCATGTCACAGGTAATTTTATGTGTATATGTAAAAGGCTGCCTTGCCAACAAAATAAAGAAAAAATAAATACCGTGCTAGAGTGTCGGAGAAATCAAATGAGAAGCAGAGAGACGTCATTATTTCTTCAGCGTAATTTGGCACATCAGACATAATGTAGTGCCATCTCTGTGATAAGACAGAATCTTCAGGTCTCAGAAAGGTGAGCATATCAATGTTCAACATACCCTATTAAGACTTGACATCCCCACTTTATCATCACTAAAGCAATTGCATATTCCTATTCCTGCAGGAGAGATGGGGAAATCCATCTCCTGCAAGGACAGTGCCTTTAATAAATAGTGCACAGAACACAGGCACAAACTCTCCCTCTTTCACCTGATCCTCTCTCTCTTTCCATCTCTCTCTCTCTCTCACACACAGACACACACACACTTTCCCTCTCATGGAAATTGTTTCATTCCTTTTAGTCAATCTGGCTAATGCAAAAATCATGTATGTCAGTCTTTAAATATTTAATCTTAACAGCAGCGAGATTGAAATACAACGTTGAAGAAGCATTACTCCTTCCTTCCGTCCTGAAAGGTACAAGAGCCCAGCGAGAGGGAGAGCGAGAGAGAGGCAGGCAGCTGCTCTGCAATGTCAGGAAGAGAGAGTGGAAGCGACAGGGAGAGATGGAAAAGAGAGGAAGAAGAGACTCGGCTATTTTTGATGGCAATTTTGTTGCCATGCACTCTCAGCTAGTAGGGTTGGAGGCAGCACTAAAGCGCAGTTTGCCTTGGAAAAGTACACAACCACATACAACAGCTCTCTGTTTTTCTTCTTTGGGAGCAGCCTTTGTTCTTTGACATAATAGATTCTAGTGGAGGCACGGCTGAAGAGAAACACTGTTGCTGCTTAGAACTTAGTGAGAAGAGATACAGCTCGATGACTGAACAAAAGACATGAATCTTGCATGCAGAACTGTACCGTGGGAACCACATGGCCCCAAGAGATGAGTAGAAACACAAAGAGAATTTAAACCGCTCGTCTTAACGAGATCCTACCGCTTTCATCCTTACAGGTAGTTTTGTGTGAACAAGGATATTGTTCACTTACACACTTGTGGCCCCTTTAATGTTTCAAATACTTGTTTAACAACAATAAAAGCTTTTTTCTGAAGCCAATAAATCACAACTGAGTGGTGTCACTTTGTAAGAGCGAGCAAAACACAAAACTTTGGGAAACTTTTACACTCACCACAGTGAAGTCCTCGGCTGAGCAGTTCTGTCCACTAAAATTACAGCTCATGAGCATCTCTTCTAACTGATGTCCTGTCCTGTTGAAAATGTCCTGCATGTCAGGAGCAGGATACATTAAATCAGTGGGTTTGTGCCCGTCCCTGTTTTTGGGGGGCAGACCTGTCAAGTTAGCCAGGTGGTAGATGTCAGCATCGGTGAGCGCTGAGAAGCGAAAGCGGTTTATGTTGCAGATGGTCACAGCGGGGAAAACCATCTCGGGGGTCGCCTCTTCATTCAGAGCTGTGACGTGAGGGTGCTCCAGGTAAGAGATGGCACACTTAGCTGCTTGGTACAGAAAGAGTGCCAGTGAAGTCAAAAAGGCAAGAGCCCAGAGAGTCTGCCGGATGCCCAGCCGACCAGAGACAAAGATATGGTTAATCCCATGAAGGGAGCAGGAGTTAGCAAACCCGGCCAGGTCCTTGGCCGGAGGTGTGCAGCTCTCCTCGATCAGGCTCTCCTTGTCCCCATCCTGCTTGCTTTTCTGCTTCTCATCCTCCTCTGCAAATTTGATTTTGCAAACAAATTCGATAGGCATGGGGGCAGCCAGGTCTGCGTTTTGGTTTTGTTTTTGATGACAGCTATAAGCCCTGGATCACTTCTCTCCCACTTCCTCGCCTTTTGTCGTCTGTGCAGGAAACAACTCCAAAAAGAAAAAGACGGGAGAGAGTTTGTTGCTGCTGCTGTCGCTGCTGCCTGTGCTGTGACTGATAGTGCTGCTGCTGCTTCTGCTGCCACGGCTCCTAGTGACTACAGCGCTGCTGCTGCTGTGCTGCTACTGCTCTGAACGCTTGTCTCACTACTTGATCAGCTCACACAGTCTCGCTTATCAGCAGTAATACAGCTGTCAAAAAAATAAATAAATAAATAAAAAAAAACCCTTGCACACAGCCTCAGACCCACAGATGAAAATGCAGCATTTTGAGTCGGGCTAAAATAAGAACAGGGCACTTAATAATTCACGAGAAGGTAACATTGTCATTATTTCCTCCTCACTGGCGCGAGTCGCAACTTCCCCCGGTCATCCCCATGCTTCCCCGCTGACAGACCACCTCCTGCTTAATCCACTTGTTTGGATGGTGCTTTCACTTCTCAACCTGAATAAAGTTGGTGTCAGAGGTTCTCCTGGCAAACATCTGGTGTTTGATGTGAATTGCAGAGGGTCACGGCATTTTCATGCCACACTGAATAAGGTCTCTAGAGAATGCCTAATTGAAACAATAATGAGCGGTGCAAGCAGTGGAATTGAGCACGAGCTAACCCCTGGCAATCAATCTTGTCTTTGCAACAAAAAAGTAAAAGACTATCGATCGAGCGAATGTGTCTGTCAGAGATTAAGCGAGGCAGTACAACGGTGTTTCCTTATCAGGAACTAATAGTAGCATCACAAGACTCCAGCACGAATTTGAATTAGTGAATGCATCCTGATCTGGACCCCGATGCTGCTAAAGACGTTGAAATCGAGTATCGATCTGCCTCCGTCCCTACCCTTTACAGTGCGTGTCTCAGTGCTGTTAATGGCCCTTTTCCAAGTTGCCAAACAAAATTATGCAAATGGAAGGCAGAAAAGTGAGAGCCCTAATGCATGTTATTCCCCTTTAAATGGAATTAGTCATGCGGGTCACATCACAAGGGGCTGGGACCTCTAGAGAAAAGGCATATTTAAAAGTGAATTCAACCGTTCTAAACACACGTGCCAAGTCAAGTCTGAAAGAGCGCCAGAGACCAAAAGGAGCAAATAAGGGGACTTAAAAAAAAAAAGAAAAGAAAAATGCCCTGCATTTTCTTAATCAGCTTAAAGAGGTCTTGTGATTCACATAAAATGTGAAAACCAACAGAAGAATCATTTTTGACATAAGATTCTAGAAATAATCAAAATAAAATTGTAATCTGTTTGGCTGGTTATAAAAACAATGTTCCTCTTTAGACACTGAAAAAAAAAGAAGAATTTCCCAATTTTGCCATTTTCTCTCTTTATGTCTTGTTTTGTCATTTCAGATCTTTAGACATTTGTTTTTATTGTTGTGTTTTTCGGCTAGATAAACAGATATATGTAGAATATTGCTTTTACTTGATACAAGTTAAGCATCCACGGTTTAGCTATGCCTCTGGCAGGCACAGAGCCCTTCTAACCACAGAGTGTTTTATGTAGTCACTCCCAGAGGATGCTGGGGTTATTTACTGTCTCACAGAGGGAATGAAGGCTCACAGTCCACGCCATGACTAAATACCAAATGTGAATAAAAAAACATGCAGACACATCTGGCACATGAAAACTATTCATGGAGTAGATGGCATTACATTTGTCATGATGTTTGTCAGAGTCAATTACACTCCAAACCCCAGGCCTGCTTTGTGTCTGATGCCCTAAAAATGAGATACAATGGATTAAATGTCACTGACCTTCAAGTTATTTTTGACACTATGAATAATGTCTCATTTTGCAACAACATCAGCAGGGGCTTTTTGTAGGCCATCACGGTCAAGTCATACACAAAGTGCTTTTTCTCTTTTTCAAATACAAGGTACAGTTGAGACAGAAAATGCTTCAAAATGGCTGTTGAAAATCGCTCTTTTTGGTCTGTTTATTGAGAAATGAAAGCAGTTTGCAGAGCTGTAAGATGTGGATACATGATGCCTTCCCTTAGAGAAAAGGCTGACAGCTTTATCATTTTGTCCAAAAAGCTCCATCTATTGGATGTCTCTGTACTCAGTGTTTGCTTTGATGTCAACTGAGTAACAGAGTGAGAAATGTCCAAATCATCAACTACAGTTTTAAGAAGATGGTTTTGGGCAGTCATTCCAATGATAACCAAAGAAAAAAAAAACAATTAACTGATTGTATTTGCATATGAAAACTACAAATGTTTAAAGAAACAACATCTGGCATTACACTGAAAACTTTTGCACTTAAAAAATATGTTTTTATATTTGCTTTAGACTCTCTATTCCAGGTACCGTGGTAGGTGGCCAGCTAAGGATCCAAATCAGGAATACAACGAATTAGGTGTTGGAGAGCATTTACTGCAACAATCAGTGATGGACTCAAAAACGACTGCATTGTTTGTAATACCGTTTTGATGATTGTGAAAATTGCGTATCGGAGTTGTTCTTTGCAATTTCCTGTTGTGCGGTTCACTTTTGCAAATGAACAGAACAAATCCACAGATGAAATGACAAAGTTTTCTTATTCCTGACTCACTTGTGTGCTCCCTAAATGGCTACACCCTTTTCTTGTTTATACTCACCCTGTGTATCTCAGGTCCACTCAGGAAAAACCATGGCTTCCATTCTTTGTGTATTATGTATATCAACATGAAGTAAAATGGGCTGAGTTTTATATAAAGACAAGCAGAGAACAGAGCATAGGGAGCTTCGTGGAATGGGTTTCCATGCCACTATAAAGCATGCCACTACTGGACTCCAGAGCAATGGAAATGTGTTACCTGGAGTGACAAAAAACGTTTCTCCATCTGCCAAACTGATGGACAAGTTTGGGTGCCTGGAGAGGGGTACTTGTCTTCTCTGTACTTGGCACTGTGCCAAGTGTAAAGTTTGGTGTAGGTGGGATTATGGTGTGAGGCTATTTTTCAGTGAAGTTCCAGTGAAAGAAACTCTTAATGCTTCATCATACCAAGACATTTCGGGCAATTTCATACTCCCAACTTCGGGTAGCAGTTTGGGGATGGCCCCTTCCACTTCTACCGAGACTGCGCACCAGTGCACAAAGCAAGGTCCATAAAGACATGGACAAGCATGTTTGGTGTGGAAGAACTTGACTGGCCTGCACAGAGTCCTGACCTCAACCCAAACTGATACAATATGTGGGATAAGTTAGAACCACGACTGCAAGTCAGGCCTTCTCACCTATCATCAGTGTCTGACCATTCTGAAGGAATGGTTAAAAATTCCCATCAACATTCTCCTAAACCTCATGGAAAGTCTTCTTGGTGTGGATCATCAAAGTGCTTACTATTAACTGACACTGACGAGTGATGGACGAATGTCTTTAGAACCGTTTAGAGCATTTCACTCGACGTTAAAGTATATCACTGGCAAACTTTACATAAATGATGAAAGCATTTATTCTGCAGAAAAATGATTCTGACTAATGGGGGGGGGGGGGGGGGGGGGGTGGAAATGGTCAATTTTGTAAATCCTGGTCATACAGGCTTTACGATCGTGGCTCAAGAGTTGGGAGTTCGCCTTGTAATCGGAAGGTTGCCGGTTCGAGCCCCGGCTTGGACAGTCTCGGTCGTTGTGTCCTTGGGCAAGACACTTCACCCGTTGCCTACTGGTGGTGGTCAGAGGGCCCGGTGGCGCCAGTGTCCGGCAGCCTCGCCTCTGTCAGTGCGCCCCAGGGTGGCTGTGGCTACAATGTAGCTTGCCATCACCAGTGTGTGAATGTGTGTGTGAATGGGTGGATGACTGGATATGTAAAGCGCTTTGGGGTCCTTAGGGACTAGTAAAGCGCTATATAAATACAGGCCATTTACCATTTTACAGGATAATTATCTGTGGTATGCTCATTGACAAACCAATGCACAAGTGGTTTCACATTCACACTGAACTCTTCTCATCACATCATTTTTTTTCTAACCAAGATGGAAACAGTGATATCACGGTAGCTATGCTTACTTTTATACTGTCTATGCTACTTGGCTTGAAAAGCTCAAGCCAGTGTAAACGGGACATGGTCATGGTCAGAGTCAAACAGAATTAATCTTGCTTCCAGGGAGAACAGCCAACACTTCCTACTAGATGGCAGTAATTTAATAGATGGATGCAAACAAGCTAAACGGTTTATGACAAAATACTGTTTGAGATGCACGACAAAATACTGCTTTGCTTTAGGTTTTAATTAATGTTTGGTTGTAGATTTCACCAGACAAGTAGCACTTTGCTTACACTACAAACGTGTAGATACACTGTAGGAGCTGTAAAGTTTGGTTGAGAAACCAAACATTTACCTATGGAAAATTCTCCTTGACACATCCGCAAAGCCTAAACCAGCGCCAAATGTGAAGCCATGGTCGTTGTAAAGTTGTTTTTTTTACCATTCAAGATCGATTATTGCTAAATTGTGGTTTGAACCTCAACTTTCACCGCCTTAAAGCTAAACTACAGGCAATCTACAAGCTCAAAATTTACACTGGATAAGACTTAAAGACTTGGTTAAACTAAACCAAACAGTACCCACCTGTGTGAGCTGATGGTCTTGTATTCCCAGAAAGCTGTGGGGGAAAAGCAGAAAATTAAAAGTTTAGTCAATGATGGACTGAAAAGAATTTTTAAATTTAAAGTATCCAAATATGAGGATGCATAAAATGCACACGGTGTGTAAATTAAGGGAGAAACTAAAGGAAAAGTGAAGACATTTGCATTATTTTGATCTAGACTGCTGAATGTGAGACCTGCGGGACTGTTCAGTTCTTTTCAAGTTAAAAAGACACAGCGTTCACCCTGCGAGTGACCGCACTAATGTACTGTAATTTTTCCTCACTAGCTTTCCCAGGAGGTTGCAGTGTTCATTAAACTTTAAAGAGATCTTTCAAATCAGATGTATCTATCTCCTTGAGAGCATGAATGTTTTCAGCAAATTTCACTCAGTTCATTCATTTGGGAAAGTTCAGACTCACAAATGACTGTTTGATCGTAACTATGGTGAAGAGGATCTGCTGAAGTTCAAACCAAGTATCAGAAAGGTAAGAAAAGTTGCTTTGAATATGGCATTGTTGGTGGTGTAAGACAAACAAGATTTTAAATGGGTATAAATAGATGGGGCATTCTTCTTCTTTTCTCATTCTTTTAATAATAATTTTAAAAATAAAAATTTGAGTTTATTTAAATACCACTTATAAAAAAAAAAACCAGCATGTTTCTCAAAAATACATGAACAATAGGCTTAGAAGAGGTAAAGTATAAAAAGGTGGATATCAATTAAAATAGGCCATGCAAGACTCAAGTGCAACATCTAAAATTATAAAGAAGCTACAAATGCCTGCATAATGAAGAGTAAATTGAAATTGACCTAAAATTTAAAAGTCAAAAAAACAAAATTGACATAAGCTAAGAATCTAAACGATATAGGGTCTATATTAAAATTTATAAGAAAGTCCTATCAGTCTTTAACATCGATTTACAAGATGACAGTGAGTGTGAGCTGGAATTAAGGTGGACTATTCCATAACCAAGAAGTCCTAACAGGAAATATTCAATCACCTTTTGTTTTAAGGTGTGCAATGGGAACAGTTAACACGTTTCTGAGGATCGCAGGCTGCACAATAATAATGGACTTCAGTTCCAATATGGATGCCAGAGCCAGACTGTGAATGGCTTTAAAAGTAATGAATAAAATCTTAAAATCAATTTCAAAAGTAATGGACAGCCAGCGTGGAGTCAATGAAACTGATCTAATATGTTCACTTTTTTAAGAAGTCTATATATCGATTTATGTCCCCTATAGCTGGGATAGGCTGCAGCCCCCCCCCCACGATCCTGCTAAGGATAGGTAGAAGAGGATGGATGGGATGGGATTATTGATACCTGTTACAAGGAGGGCCAGGTGATAAAAATAGCGCACATCCATTTCTTAATATTTTAATGGGAGCTGGTGCTGCGTGTCATCAGCATACAAGTGGAAGAAAATGTTATTTCTCAAGATCGACCTAATAAACCTATTTTGTCATTTTTCAACCATGTGACATTTTTTACTTCGCCCAAAATGGTTGAGTAAGGTCACGTGAAGCGCACATGGTAAAATATAGGCGGACCTTACTCTTTCTGTCTGTGTTCACATTGCAGTATTTTATGCCTTGTGCTACTGGGATACATGAATTTCTCCATAAAGCAAATTTTCTCTTCTTTACGAAAACAACTGTAGTTTGTCTCTAGCATGTGGTAACAATTTCAAGAGCACTTATAAAATGTTTCGTCTTAAAGGGTTTAAGAACAAAACATTAGATTTTCCATTAAACTGACAGACAGTTAATGCAAAGTGTATTTTTTTACTCTTGATTACCTTTGTTAAAAGCACTGTTTGCTAAAAAGACTTACATTCACTCGATCGCCTAATAATACAGTCGTTTCTTTAAATGTCGATGCATCATGGATATTGTGAATCGCCTGTATTTACTTTTCGTCAGGAAATGAAGACAAAGCACAGGTGCCGATTGTTATTATAGATCTATTCTGCTTATGCCTATGGCACAAGTATTTTTTCTCTCACTAAAACTGAATGAAATAAAAATCATTTTATGCACTGCAATGTGGAGCCAAAAGATATGCCTGTGCACTTTTTTGACATGTAATGTATTTTCTATTCAGATGAAGAGCACAAACAGCCTAGCTCTTAGACTTGCATGTGTGTGATTTGTATTTGATATATTAATGTGTTGATAACAAATAATGAAGACCCAGTGCAGCAGAGGCTGCTCCTACCTCAGCACCAAAACGGACAGGTATCTGTGGTCAACAGCAAAACCCTGCTCTGTGGAGCCAGCAGGGGAAATGTCATATTTGCATAAATGCCACAAAATATTGTATTTCTTCTTTTTTTATATCATTCATATTTGAAGATGTAGAATTGTAGAGGCCGCAGACAGCGGGTTGATATTTGTTCTGTTTTTCCTTGAGCAAACATCAGAGATCTCTGCTCAATGAGGGGGAAATTTAGATTGAACTGTTACAATCTAGGGAGGAAATACACTGAAGGGTACTTGAGTTAAGTTACTGAAGTCTGTCTCCACGAAGCTTCTCATTGTGATTTTTTTTTTACTGCATTCCCACCTGACATCTGATTTTAACCTGGACTCACCTTTTTTAAAGCCTCTGTTTTAAGGATATTCTGTATTATGCGCAACTTCTTTCATCTCTAGAACTGATGTAACATTTTCATTAAAAATCAATGTCATAGTTTTTGTAGTTTTACCTCTTCAGTCTATTTTGTGGGTAGAGCTTTATACACTGAACTCTATTCAGTATAATTATGTTGTGATGGAAATTTCCGCTGTTTCTGAGCCTTGGGGGCTTCAACTAAAAGCAACCAGTTTCAGTCTTGTTCACAAAAAATGTATTTTCAACACGACGTGCATAAACAAGCTATGATAAACAGCACTGCTCGTGCAAAAAGCCATCTTCATCACTGTGTGAGCAAAAAAAATAAGAGAGAAGTGCATCCTGAAAACCCATTTATATCTGACCCATGCAAAAATCACAAAAAGATCAGTGGTCATGACAGCCATTGTCGATGCAGACCTGCACAATTATATTTCAAAGGATGTTATATAGACAGTTTGACAAGTCCACCTGCTTTGGATGTTATCATCCTTTTGAGTGACTCGCATCATTTGTAATCACTCACATAGATAGTGGCTAGTAGGTGCCCTCCTGCACCTACCTCCCTAAAGATGTGTTATCATTCACTCTAATCCCTGATAAACAGAAAGAAACAGAGATTATATAAGAGGCGCCTAGAAGTTGCTGGAATTATCCTAGAAATGTATAAAAACCTGAGCTTCGTAACGTGTTATGTTGTCAAAGGCCAAAGCACAATCTTTTACAAACCCTAACAAAACGCTTTCACAAGCAAGTCTCACAACAATAGCTGGTTACTTTGAAGCCCTAATGTAAATGAATAGGGAGAGAGACATTATTTTAGTTGTAGTGCTATAAAAACCACATCTATTCAAACATTAGAAAAATCCCATATAAACCACCTCTTTCTCTCTAATACTTCTACTATGCATGCAGGTATGAACCTCTATTGTTCAGTGTAGTTGTCAATGCAGCATGACTGGTTAAAATTTCCTGTTTTGACTGATGATCAGAGATGGGCAGTAACGCGTTACTGTAATCCGATAACTTTTTTCAAGTAACGAATAAAGTAAGGGATTACTATTGCAAAAACGGTAATTAGATTACCGTTACTTTCCCGTAGGAACGCTGCGTTACTGCGTTACTAAAACCGTGATTTTTTTGCAAGAATGTCTCATGACAGTGACGTAAGCGACAACAGCTGTGTGCAGATCAACAATGGATAATATATCAAGTGCGAGAGAGTATGAGCCTGCAGCGTTTAAAGCGTGGAAGTACTGACCTTATTTTGAGTTTGATTCCATAAAAAGTGACAAAAACATTAGCGTCCATTGTGCGTGGGAAGAAAACTTCTTTTTACAGTGAAAAAAACCCTAAACTTCCAAGCAAGCACCGAGTGCGCTATGAGTAATGGGAAATTCACAGAGAAACTCGCGGATTCTTCCACTGACCGCTGCGGCACACCTGCACCAGGGTAAACCTCCGCCTACCCTGCTCCTGCTTTACAGGTGAAAATAGAGCAACAGGACCGCTAGTCTGTGACTTTATTTATTTTCTGCTGTGTTTTACTTGCATCTATTTGAAAGAGTGAGTGTAAACACACACAAAAAAACATTTTATGTGCTGGAATGTGCAGAAAATAGGTTTAAATGTTAAACTAATTTTTTCAAGTCAGAGAATGTTGCATATAATTAAATTTTTGCTTGATGCATAAAGTTAAAAGATTAAAACTAATAAAACAAGTTTTAAAAAGATACTTTTCCATTTGATTACATTTTGTATGATGGATTATGCAGAAAAAGTAGAATTGGCCTGACAGATCTATCGCTTTATTACCTCTTCATGTTGTAAATCGTGTTTTTAAAAAGTAGCTAAGTAACTAAGTAACTAATTACTTTTGAAAATAAGTAATCAGTAAAGTAATGGGATTACTTTTTTGGGTAAGTAATCAGTAATTAGTTACTGATTACTTTTTTCAAGTAACTTGACCAACACTGCTGATGATTGGCTCTTTGGGGGCAGTGCTATGTCTATTCCTGATATAATGTTACTGCCATAACCAAATATTTGCGGTGCCTGAAAATAACTGAGCAAACAGTGTGTCGAAACAAAACTTGGATTCAAAAATGTGTCTGCTAGTTCATTTTTCTTTAACATGTTTTTCAGTTTTTGGTTGCAGAGTTGTTGGATATAGGAAAAAAAATAGGCATAGATGTATATATTAAAAAAATGAAACGGTGCTATTACACGATGCGTGGCAGAATACAGTAATGGCAAAGTAAAGACCTTCCATCCTATTTGTAATAGATCTTATGCTCAAGTTTAGCAGATAAAACTGATAAAATTGCTATTCCTCCTGTCCCCTTAAGCAGACTTCAATTTCTCTTTTAAAACTCTGGGGCCAACATAGCCACCTTAAAATGAGGTAACAGCCATTTAACTGGATAACAACATTGAAAATGGGGTACTAGCAACAGCCATTTCAAGGAAGCTACAACATCTGCAGCATCTGTTGTGTTACATTAATATTTTTCTTCAGGTTTAACATGAATTTCCCATGCACTGCTAAAATGGCAGCATGTAGAGCATCACAGCAGTAAAGGACTGTGACCACCGTAGAGCTGCATTACTCTAGAAACAAAAAAAAGCTCTGCCCCCTTTCCCATACCTGCACTAAACTGGATTTTTTTAAATATATATATATACATAAAACTACTTAAAATAAGGTAGCAGTTATCAGCGTTTAATAGTTTGTGTGGAAAACTGAATATAAATAATAATGAGTGTGCTTTTCTTCTATACATGAATGTAATGATGTTTGCAGAAGGAGGGAAATGGAGGAGTTTTTTTTTTTTCTTGCCGCTGTAGCAAATCTCACTATTTGATCATGCATCGGTGCATTGGCAGAATTCCTGGTACAATGGTTCTTTATGTTTTCCCGGGAATGTCATGTTCATGTGGTAAGTCATGGATGGCATGTCTATTTATTTATTTTTATGTGTAAATACTGAAAGTTGAGAAGCAACGGTAAATGCCACTGACAGCAATCATTCAGCTGATTACACAGGCAGCACCAGCTGCAACTCTGCAAACAGTACAATTAATTGACAAGAACACAAAATCAGCTCTGCAGATCTACTCCTCCTCTACTTAAACAAATTTGGGGAGTTTTTTTAACCATAGTTTTAAGGTTTGTGCCATCAACTGGGTTTGAATATAAATCATACTGAAAATGTTTGTGCCTCACATAGTTTGCACATCACTGCACTGGTAATATTTATTTAGCCAACTGGTCGGGTTTTGAGCCTTAGAAATGTTTATTTGATGGGTTGGTTCAATTCAAAACTATTCCGCTGCAGTGTAGGGAGTGCACACAGATGCTGAGCTTTGCAGTGGTGATGCTGGTGTGGAAAACTTGAAATGTGCAGAAAATTATAAATGCCTCTGGATTACAATTAACATTAGTAACTGTATTTACTGCAGACAAGTTCAGCTTTACTTTTTTTTTTTTTTTTTTTTTTTTTTTTTTTTTTATATACAGATTTATACAGGTGTGTTTTAAACAGTTATGATACTTGATAGAACAAGAGGCATGTTGCAGCTAAGAAAAAAAATATTATTTTCCATCATTGCCCCTCCGTGTTTTTAAGAGGTAGGACAGATCCATTATAGCAAACAGAGTTCAGTCAATCTCCAGACGGTGTGAAGACTATTTTTGACACCGCTTGACATGACCTACTAATAAAACTATGACTCATGAGTTGTGCTTCTGTTTTGCATCTGCCTTCTAGGCAGCTGTAGCAGCACTGATGCCTCACAGAAAGAGAGTCCTGGGTCCCCAGGTGTCGCACAGTGGCTGCTCATTGGTCCTACTTCATACAGGTAAAAGCAGAGAATAAATTTCCCTGAAGGCATTAAAGAGTATTTAATCTTATTCTATGACTTGTCCTTTATATGGACAGATATTTATATAGTTGTGTTTATTTTATTAGGATTTTCTTACTTTGCTTTTGTTTTGCTTCATGCCATAAACAGTCTTAACAGAATGTGCAACCACCAATTTTGCTTTGGTTAATTCATTTTGCAACTGATTATTTTCTATAAATTCCAGGTCAAGATACCGGCTTTTTAACTTGCTGTCTGTATGCTTGTTTTATTATAAAAGGTTAAGGTGGTTAACACAAGCAGCTTTGCAAGCCACCGATATTTACACTGAGCAAAAGTCCCAAAGCAGATCAAGCAAAACATCCTCCCAGTTAAGAGAATGTAAAAGAGGAAGGCCGTGGATTTTGTTTAAATTGCAGGATTAGGTTTGCCATGACTGCTTGCACAGTGATGTAAAATTATCTGAGCAAAGCATATTGTGATCCTTCGAAATTCTGTTCATTTGTTCATTTTGGTTTAGGCTGATTTCACTGTGCATCTGCAAAAGAAAATTTGGAGCCATTTACTCACGACTTCATTACAAATTCAGAACACTTGAGTTTTACTGTACCTTTCATCTCTGAAAATGCTGAAATGACTGGTGTAGCTTGCTAGGTAACATATCAGCTTGCATTAATGCTGAGATTGGACATGGTGTGGTTCAGTAGCTTAGTTCAGCCTTTGCGAGCACAAATTCTGCTACCATGTAATAATAGTAGATGAAAGTCAGAGGTTTCACTGCCTAATGAGAGCTCTCATTATTAAGGTTGTACTATCTACTGAAGGACCATATGGGTACTCATATTTCTGTATATGTAAGAACACACTGCCCAAAGGGAAGGGGAAAATATGGGAAGCTTGTGCAGTGGACTGAGGAATTGCCATGCTTTGCACATGAGTGCAAGGAGCAGGGTTCAGTGATCTTTTTTATAGCCCTGAGGATCACTTCTCTTCAACTACAAACAGATTGCTGTTCTATGCGGCAATGCAACACAATGCTCAAAGACACCCTCAATAGTTATGTGCCCACAAAAAGGGAAAGAAGTTAAACATTCAGTTCAACCACACTGTCATTTGCAATAGTGTCTCCACTGAGTTGAATGTACCAACTTGTTATATTCCTGGCACTAAATATACAACAGCGCTTTCTTCTAAATGATTGACAACTGTTCCCTTGACAACAATAAATACACAAGTAAAAGTAGTTTATTTCAACAGTAAATACAAAAAAGACAGCCTTTGTCAAAGGGCACCAAGTAATCGACTTGCAAAATAGCAGGGAGCTACCTTCATAACTGAAGGTCATGGCAGCAAAACAGGTAACTGAGGCGAGTCTCCGCCTCCTGCTTCTAAAGTGCATTTGTTAGTTCTCTAAACTGACCCCAGCATAAAAAATGAAAGAAATCCTCTTTCCTATAAGCAAGTGGAACAAAAGCTAAATGTCACCACTGAATCTTTTCTGACTGACAAACCAACGATGCGAAACATCTACAATATATGAAGTTTATCGTAAATAATAAATGAACTTACTTCCCAACAGCCTGTTAAGAAAAGCACACTAACACACACTTTTCAAAGTTCATGGTGTCAGATTTCTTGAGTCACAGTGGCAAAATGAGGAGATAGAGCTGGGAGAGAACACAACCGGCACTATAGCTAATTTAGTTGGTTGTAAATGAGAACAAACCTAGAAAGACAATTAGACAAGATGTAGGGTTCCTATGGTCTTGGAGTCAGAGAGGAGCTTGCTTGTTTTTTACTTTACTATTCTTTTTGAAACTTAAAAAATAACAGGAGGTTTTATCTAAGTAATTTATGTATACCAAGTATAGATCTCGCTGGTTCTATCCAAACTAAAACCATAATCACATAGCAGCTTTCAAACTTCCTAATTAACATGTCCCATGTGTTTAATGCATCCACTAACAGAAATGCAAAAAGGCAGCAGGTGGCCACAGTGACTGTGTAGCCTTATCAATCGTCTCAACAAATAACAAGTGTATATCTAACAATACTAAACTACTTGTTCTGAGTCGGCACAGTTCTGAAAAAAGAAATTCTTTGGTCAGTAGTGTTTATTGATGACGTGACTGCTGATAGAAGTATCAGGATGTATTCTGTACAGGGTTATACTCTCTGCTCAGAGACAGCCAAATGGTCAGATGGCATTTCACATTACAAATGACCCAAAAGCATACCGCAAGGGAACCTAAGAGCTTCTCAAGGCATAAAACATTGGATATTGTTTGATGGCCAATTGAGTTACCTGATCGCAACCCAAAGGAGGATGCTTTTTAGGTATTAAAGATAAAACAAGCCAACGAACAAACAGCAATTGAAGGTGGCTGCAGTAAGGGTCTAGCAGAGCATCTGAAGGGAGGAAATGTTAGATGAGATCCACTGGTTCTTTAGATAGTCAATGACTGCAAATAAGTTTCATCAGTGTGCAACAATAATTCTATTTCAAATGATATTAGTTTCTCAAACAGACTGCTGTGTGAATGGACGGTTTGTCTGCTTTTGAGCCTCTGAGAACTTTAATTTTATTGTTTGTAGCTTGCAGGGAAAACTACAAAATAAAATGTGTTATTGTCCAAATACAAGCTGTATATGTGCTTGCCTAAAGTTATAGTCTTTAAGCGATATAATATTTTGTTCCACTGCTGTGCAGATGACTCACATTTTAATATGCTTTGGAGAAGGTAAAGCCATGACCTATCTGAAGGCCTTATTGGACTGCCTGGAGGACATCACAACCTGGATGGTACAAAACATGCCTAATCTCAATTAACAGATGTGTTGTTTCGACCCCCTAACCTCTACGCCATCCTAACTGATGACATTGACCCCTAGGGTTATGAAAAGCCTTGGTTTTACAAAGAAAAACAAACTGTAGGACATTTGTGAAAATACTGATACTTGATAAACAAATAACTGCATTTGAAAGCGCCAGTTTCTTTTAACGTATCTTTTTTAAAGGTTAAGCTTTTTGTGTTCTTGAGCCTTTTATTTTATCTTAGCTTGACTACCCCAACACAGACACTACGGGCTTTACACAGTCAGTCTGCTTTCTCACCCATAAGTGATCTAAAATGCTGTCGCTCAGTGCCTAACAGGCTCATTTCACATGAGCTTCTCCACATTGGCTCACTGGTTTTATTTTTTAAGTCAATGAATGGGATAGCACCCACTCCCACACCTCTTTGATCTTTTAACGTTGCACACTTCCACAAGATCACTGAGGTCTGTCAACCAGATGCCCCTCGCCGTTCTAAGGTCCAGGCCTAGGCTGGAATTATGCTCGCTTACAAACACAGACGCGGACAGCTGCTGTGGATGAGTAGCTGTTCCTACTGTATTATTTTCAATTAGAATCTGTCTGAAGGACGCATGGGGAGCTGGTGCATTGTGTCTCATGGACAAGTCCAAAACATGGTGCCTCGTGTTTGCCCTCTGAGGATAAAATTTGCATCACTCGTGCCCAAGAGCTCATGTCCGTACACTCAGACATGGAAACACTGGTGTAAAGCAACTACGGCACAGATCAGAGCCTCACCAACACTGCACTTTAAAAAAAAAAAGAAAACGTATTTGAAAACTTAATTTGATTTTAATTTGGTCTGTAAATCAGGCTGACTTTGAATATTTATCTTGTACTTTAAGTTTTTTTGTCTTTTTTAATTAACACATGTAGGATTATGAAACATTATGGCTTCTTTTCTAGTGCTTAGGAATAACTATAATAAAAGATAACTGTGGCTTCCTCCCTTTTCTTTTTGGTTGTACCACACTTTGATCAGCCTTTAAGTGTGCTTATTAGTACATGGTCTTGACTAAACTGAGTGAGTCTAAATAATTACAATCATCTACCTGTTAGCATCTGATATCTTGATGCTGAGCTGGGAACCTCATTATTGGCCAGATGCTGACTTGTTATTCTATGCACATCTTGTCAGCGCAGCACAGATGGGATGGGGGGGACAGGATGGGTAGCCTGGGAGGTACCACCGACCCCCTTCCCTTCCCCATCAGCTGCACCAACAACATGCCACATGCTTCACGGGTCCGACCCATCCTCTCCTCTGACAGAAGCTCACCTGCCCTCCAGCCCCTCAGAACAACAGCGTGAGCTTTGCCTGCCACCTGTGTTGAACAGCCTGAGCTACTGGGTCGCTGAAGCCTGAACAAATTCTCTGCTCGCCACTGGGAGACTTCCCGTTCATTAGGGATCTGACATTTTATTAACCATGGCATAAATATCTATTATTGGAAAAAGACTGCAAGGGGAAAAAAGGGCTGATGGTGCAAAGTAGTATCATATATATTTAAAATAAGCTCATTTAATGATATATTTGATTGAATAATAGTGATAAACTGGTGTTTGTCCACTGAAGGAAACATAACAGAGCTTTTGGTAGTTCAGGCAGGCACAGAAGTTGTTTTATAATCACGTTACACTCTCCAGTCATGCATGTCCGTGACCTCTCTCGCTTTCTCTCCACTTCCTCTGCATCCTTTTGTATTATCATTTAATGCGTTTGTTCATGTTCATTAAATGTTGTGTGCTTGTGGGTTTAGGGACAGTCTGTGCATTTTCTCAAATGCTATTTCAGTGCTGTTTAGATCATAGGTCTACTGAGTAACTCACAAAGTATTTTAAAAAGAAATAATATTCAAAGTTAAATCAAACTGGTCATATTTCCATCTCGGAAATAAATGTTGCATCATTGCATATATAATTTGTACATACAGCGCGCTCGCTGTCGTGAACGAGCCGCGCGAGGTTTTTGTGGCACCCCGATGGAGCTCTCGCAGACTAAAATGCTTCAGCTGCTCTTCAAACAGCCTTAGGCATCATATGGTCATTTCTAATTATTTATTTATATATTTTTCAGAGCGAAAACCTGAAATTGTTTACTGTCAGCTCTGCAGAGCAGCCTCATTCACTGCCCCGCTGAAACCTGAACAAATTCATTGCTTGCCACTTGGAGACGGTTTGATTTTGTGTTCATTACGTTTCTGAGATTTTCTAAACAAATGGAATAAATACACTAAGTAAAACATCCGCATGTAGTCAGAATGTCTAATGCAACACAAATTAGTTTCCCCAAGTGATGAATACTAATGTTATGTTGACAGGTTAGATTGTCATGTTTTGGTTAAGGCCTGTTTTTGTGAAATGGAAAACTGCTTATCTGAATGCTTTAAATTTTTCCATCCACAGAATGCAAATTATTCCAATAAAACGAGAGACAGAAAGCAAAAACATTCCTCCATCAACAATATAATATGTTAGCTTTCAAGCTGTGCCGGGATTTATTTAAATAGTTCTTCTTTCTACTACCTTGTCTGCCTTTTGCTTTTGGAAAAGGTGAAGCTGTAGGCTATAAAGAGGGTGTGATACTTAGACAGAAGATGAAAGCACACTGGGCCTAGACAGCCGATTCCCAGAGGGCAGTCCTGACGCAAGACATTAGAACCCAAATAAATCATGTAATGTTGCTGTATCATCCCTCTCTTGATCAATCTCACCTGATCAATATATCAGTCTTCAGGCACAATATCTGAGCGACAGTACAGCCGGCAACTGGTCATTAGCATCAGGTGAATAATTGGCTGACAAAAAGCTTGGTGGGGGTTACGCTGTTATATCAAGGGCAACAAGGGGTGAAAAGCAAAACACACTAATAACAAAACTTGCTGTTACAAATAGAGATGGGCCATTTTACTCCATTTGGTCTGTGCATCAGCCCTGTGCAAACTTTAGAGAAGGTTGCTGTGTATTATTTGTTTGAATAATACACTACTCGAGGTCAGTTGTTAATAACAAAATGTGGCCTGATGTTCAGCATGATGTTCAGTTATCTGACAACACCCCATATTGTTCGGGCAGGTTATGAATGCGTGTCGATTCTTATTTTGTTCTGCGGAGCAAAGATAAAGAAAGCAATAATCCTGTGTATTAAAAGTATTGCTGTGGCTCCTTCAGTTCATCAAAGCACTCTGTGAAATAACAACACACTGTGCTACTAGTTGCCCATTAATTCATGTCACACTTGCTCACAGCAGGAACAAAGAGTCTCACTCTGAAATCTTATTTTCTTATTTTGCTCATTAGGGAACATTTTAACTTTACGGTGAATCGTTTTGCTTTTTACTGAACACATTGGCACACTGCTCAATTCGGGGGCTTTATACTTTTTAAAAGGCAATACTCTAAGAGGGTTTACTTTGTTTGTTTGTTTGTTTCCCCAATGACATCTTAAATTGTCATCAGTAATTTGTTCCTATTGCTCTTCGGAGAAGATATTTTGACAAGTCACAGTAGAAAATCCCAGGTTAATAACATCAGTATGGGAAGAATTCCATTTAGCTACTTCAGTTTTAGATTCTGTTATTGTTAATGCAAGGTCACTGGCATACTTGGGCAGAACAGAGCCATCACTGATCAAATTAGTAACACCCATGAGTGTTTACAACTGTGAAAGTCGCCTATGACCTTTTTGTTCCAAAAAGTAAAAGTTCAACAATGCCTGGTTGTTTACAGAGCAAGAACTTTCTATTTTGTAAAGGCAAACTTTTACCTTTAGCATGGATGGATTATATTTTAGCCACTGCTGAACTGACATGCATAACGGACTACAGGCATGGAGGAGCAAATCCCGATACATGACTATGGAAAATGGCATAAAATATGTATTCTTGAGTAAAGGTTTCCGTTATCCATGGAAGTGTTGTTTACAGAGCCTGAAACCCTAAAAGCAACTATGAGGGGACGCAGACTCTACAGGCTCAGTTAGCATATTCATGTAAAATCTCATGACAGTACAATTACAAAATAATATAAAAAGACTGAACATATAGCATGGTGGTTAGCACTGTTGCCGCACAGCAAGAAGGTCCTGAGTTCAATTCCAACATCAGGCCGGGGTCTTTCTGTGTGGAGTTTACATGTTCTCCCCGTGTTTGCTTGGGTTCCCTCCGGGTACTCCAGCTTCCTCCCACCGTCCAAAGACATGCAGCTTGAGGGGATAGGTTAATTGGATAATCCAAATTGTCACTAGGTATGAATGTGAGTGTGAATGGTTGTCTGTCCCTGTGTGTTGGCCCTGCGACAGACTGGCGACCTGTCCAGGGTGTACCCCGCCTCTCGCCCTATGACAGCTGTGATAGGCTCCAGCGCCCCCCGTGACCCTGAAAAGGATAAGCGGAAGCGAATGGATGGATGGACTGAACATATATAGGTTGTTTGTAAGGGTTGCTAGGAGACAGCCTCTTCTCTCTAAAAGCAGCAGCACAGCTTAGGTTTGCAAAGTTGCATCTCAACAAACCACAAGACCTCTGGAACAATGTCCTTTGGACAGATGAGACCAGAGTGGATACGTTTTCCTAAAATACGCAGTAGCATATTTTGGTTTTCACCAAAAAACAAATTTTGCCAGTCAAAGTCCAGATCTCAACCCAGTAGAAATTCTGTGGTGGGACCTTACAAATGCCTGCAAACCTCAACGCACTGAAGCAATGTTGTAAAAAGAGTGGGCCTAACCTGTTCCCCCAACAATGATAAAGTCATACAGAAAACGAGTACTTCAAGTTATTGCTGCTAAAGGTGGTTCTGTAAGCTCCTAAATCATGGTGTGGTCTTTAAAACTTTTCCTTCTACACACATTTCTACATTTTGGCCAAGATTTTGTTAAATAATAGCTATGTGTAATATGTCATGTGTTGTTCATCTAAGAATGTATAATGTCCTGTATATGTACAACCTTAGAACTGAATGAGTGTGTGCTAGCTTATTGACATGACTGTATGTCTGCTGACCATTTGGTCAGATCAGACAACCAAAGCTACTTTGCTAAGTTTTTTTTGGGTTGTTGTTGTTATTTGGGGGAGGTGGGGGGGGGCATCACAATGTTGAAAATTTTTGCTAAAGGTTATGCTAAAACTTGATGTCAAGATGTCCTGACAGAGTGTCCGTAAGTGTTGACCAAAGGCCTTTGCTCTTAAAGGTCATTAGAGAGGGTTAAACCCCCCGTAAAGTCCGTGGGATGAGGGAAAGAAATCTAAAAGTACTCCGGAGAATAAAAGAAGACAGCAGAGTTTTATTATTGAATTACTGAGAGAGCTTCGAAAATGCTTCTAAAACTAACAAATCAAAAATACTGGTCAAACGAGGGTCATACTTTGCCCCAAACACGCTGCCCTGAACTACACTGGCCCTAGCCATCTCATGTGCCTCAACTATATGTACCCCCCAGGCTATTGACTGAGTCGAGTCAGATTTGGTCAAACCACCAACCCCACAGGAAGAAGAGTAGTACCTGAGAAAACACAGGAGGGATAGAAGAACCACACACGCCCACACAACAGCCCAAAGTAGTTAAATAGAGCTATATCAGAAACTGAGGCCATGTTACATAACCACAGCAGCCCACTGACCATCGAGCTTCTCCATCAAAGAATATGCCTCTAAGAGCTCACATTAGGGTTATTTCTTTTTAAACAAATCCAGTTTAAATTCCTACTTTAAGAAGATACATCTGTGTAGCTCAGTAAAGACGTGAATGTAGTATACACAAATTACAAGTACAGCCTTGTTGCCAAGAATAAAAGATTGATTTCCAATAAAGCAATTGAGAAAGAAAGAAAGAAAAAAGCACACAGTAAGAACAAATGGGTGGACAAAAACACAATGTTCATGCATTCAAAGACCTTAGCAACATTGCTGACAGTGTGATTATATTGTTGCCTTAACAGTGATATTATTAAGTCCATTATACAGTTAGAAAAAAAAAAAAAAACAGAGTTATTTAAATAAAATAGGAGTGTTTCTTATTGAAAGAGCCCTTACTTGTTTTCTTAAAAGACACATTTCTCCTCATGAATTGAAACCCTTATTATTGTTATAGCATTCGCTTTATTCCCCTCCCATAACCCTGACCCTTATAAATTATAATTAATAGTAAGTATTCCTGCAATAGATTAAGAGTCGACACTGCAGTATCTAGTTTAATCATCAGTTACAGCTCATACAAGACTCAGTCCAGTCTATCACCCTGAACCTAAACACAACGCACTTTTTGCTGCAACGTGTTCACACAGAAAGTAAAGCAGAAGTTTTAAAAGGTGCACAATTATAGTCGTGAAATGAGCAAAAACATATTAGATTTAATGTGAACGGAAGAAACTTAGTACATATCCCGGAAGCACATGCAGTCTCTAAATGCAGGGAGACAAAAGCAAAGAACAGCACTCGATTAAAAAAAAAAAACCCCAAACAAACAGCTGGAATCCCTGCTAAGTTCAGTCTCGGGTGTCACGTCGCTTCTTCCGGCTCATGTATTCTGCAAAAACTGACACAGTCTGACAAACCGAAGATTCTCTGTGGTTTTTATTTATTTATTTTTTGTAGTATCCACCTAATGATGCATAGTGATGGATGCTGATCTGGGATAATTAGTAAGCAAAGTAGCTGGAGGGATTTTATTTCAATATTTTGCTCAGCTGTTTGGCTCAGTTTGTGTGTTCTGCCTTGCTGACATTTACTCCAACAGGATTTAGCCACGCAGTCGGACTGAAAGTCGTCATTCCAGCATGATAAATAAACAGCTGCAGGCCGATAGGCTCAGCTTAATATTCAATTTAGCAGCACCGAAATCCAGCCTTTTATGGCTGATAATCAAGATAATTTATATTTGAATGTTTAATGTACATTTTAAAGAAGTCATTAATCAACAGTTTGATATTTGTAGGTTAATAATGAAAGAAGACTATATTGCACAAGTACAGCTACTTGGTTTAGTGTTTGCTTATACTGATAAAATTCCCACAAAATTCTTATAAAGAACGATTTGTGTGGACACAGGAGTAAATTGATCAAATAGTACATCACTAATTTGGTGGATTTGCCTTTTTATTTTAATTCAACTGCAGAAGGTAACAAAACCTTGTTCGATGGAGAACTGTGTAAGTGGTTGGCAGCATTTACTCGTGCTTCCAGTGAACGATGAAATGAGAAAATGGCGTTAGAAGCTCAAGAGCGTGGCGTTACTCGTTTCACCAGAGTAACCCACGCTATTGCAAGAGTATTGTGACGTGCATACACTGCACATGGTTGAGTGCAAATGGTATATTACAATAAAAAGTATATGCCACAGAAAATCCATCCTCATTAATTTTCTGCTTTTGTCATTATTATTAGTAGTAGTATTTTATTTATCTTTTTGCATATACTCATTTAATTTTGTGTATTTATATTTTTGGAATCTTTTTTAGTGACCTTTGACTCCTCAGTCAGTCAGAAACCCTGCTGCGGAGAGGCGTGCATGCAGGAGCCCAGTCCAATGAAGATGCTGTACTGAATTAATTTTTCTGTAAAACAGCTCCCGGGAGAATAAATCCACGTTAGCTGGGACTCCTCTCTCCATTCACACAGCAGCACCGAGTGTCAGACCAGACCAGCTGCGTAAACAACGACCCAGCTTGTTGGCATGGCTATGGCCACTATGAGCAATACTGCTGAAGACAGTCCATACAAAGATTTGAAGGAGCTGATGAATGAGTTCACACCAGAGTCTGAAAGTTTCAGTCTGAATGTCACTGAAAATATCTTCAAGTGATTGATGATAACAAGAAATTATTGACAGGGTAAGACAGTGAACCAAGAGTTCCTACAGAGCTGTTTTACAGCCGATCTATCACGAGTTGCCCTGATTTATGACAAATTGTACGCATTTATGAACACAGACGTATTTATCATACACAACGACTTCGTCTTTCTATGAAGACGTGCATTTCAGCACTTCAGTTTTAAATCAAAGGCATTTCAGTAGGAGAAACGTTAATTCTTAAATGGGCTTTTATTGTGAGACATTTGCTGGTAAAAACATTTTTCCCTGCCTGTATTAGAAGATTGACTGTTTGTTTATGTCAGCCATGACCCAGGCATTATTAGAGACTCGGCTTTTAATTCACTACTGCCTTTATTTGAGGAAACACATATTCATATATATTTTTTTTTTTCTTTTTTCCTTTCTCAAATTGACATTAGCACTACAAAAGAGTCAACTATTAGGAGGTAAGTGGGCATAAAAAGATAAAATTCAAGGGGACTCTCTCTTTGACTAGGAGGTCAGAAAAAAAAAAAAGATTTTCTCACCTAAAAAAGGCTGACTTTAAATCAAGGAAAGACACTACAGTTTAATCCAGGAGGTATTTTCGCTATGAATTAATGGTAGGTCTTTTGATGGACTGCTGCACTAATAAGATCAGCACAATGCATAATGGCATGTGACCTTTTGCTGTACTTCTGGATTCACCTCCAGATTGGAACATTTAGCTGTGGCTGTGGCCAATTATTTCACAGGTACCTCCTGTTGTGCAGGATAATAACACTTAATTAGCCGGAGAATGCAGGGCGGGCTCTCTCTTTTGCCCCCTCGTCTCCCACTCGCTCTGTCTGTCTGTTGGAACGCAGCTCTCCAACAGGGTTTGCAGTGAGAGTCAATCATGCCCACTCTACTGCCTCAACACTCACCTGCACAGCGAGGGGTCGTGGGCCTGTGCAGTCTGGCCTGGCCATAATCAGGGTATTCACAGGTATCATGCTTTCAAGGGATGGTGAGGTCAGACCAGCTGCGGGCAGGAGGGAGGGATGAGGGTCCATCTGCCTCTATAGCCCCAAGGCTCCTCTGATTATCATCTTTATCATCCAGCAGGGAAGAAAAGTAGGAGGAAAGATTAGCCAGCAGCCACAGAAATATGTTGTATGAAATCTGTTCCAGAAAACTGTGCAAACTAAGGTCATAATCAAGATAATGGACCAAAGCGGGTTGAAAATTGGTCTTCAGTGGGAGTAAAAGGAGAGGTAAAGGATCGTAGACAAATGCTGACCGATTTGAATGCACGGGATAAACCAAAATCCTGTCAACCGATGAGCATGTTAAGGCCACAACCCTCATAAAACTCAGGTAAACAAACACCTAAAACAGCCATTGATGAGATTTAAAAGTAACCACTGCATGTAAGCAGTGATGTTTACTGAAAATAATAACTGACAAATTATTAATCTCTTATGCTATAGCACTGCAAATATTCTCTGGGCTGATTTAAAACTAACTTCTGCTGGAATACCGGAAAATTCCCACATGCCCTGCGTAAATAATGATAGTGACAGGAAACTGACACATTCTCTCAGCAGGTTTGTATTCATATGTGCAATAACAAGCATCAGAGGCTTTTAAATATTTAGTCTCAGCTTGCCAGTTAACATCACCTCTAACAGTCACTTCACAATCTTCTCCATGGCATTTTCCAAGCTCGTCCAGCAAACGTAGAGTACGATTTAATGAATCAAACTCAGTCACTGACTGTCTGATTTGTTCACGCCTTCTGGTTCACACTGAGTTTACTTCTCGTTACTTTTGGCACCCGAGCTACCAGAGGGTCCAAAGCTCTACAGTAAGTAGACAGTTTTTAAAAAAAAAAAAAAAAAAAGGGGGATGAGATTAATTTCTTTTTGGGTCAATGTGCAACAGCGTGATTATTTTACAAACAGGCAACCATCTGACTCACTTAAAACTAGTCAACATTGAAACTTTCCTTACAGTAAATTGAGGCTACGGAGAAACACAATCTACCGCTAATAAGCCAGAAAGACACTTGAGCATGAGGCAATTACACTCAAGAGAATGTGCGCTGACACAAACACAGAGTGGATGGACAACTGCAATGCAAAGTCAGTATAAGGTCTTTGAGTTAGCATTGACTTGGATGCATTATTTCTAAGCTTTTCTCTTATAAACTTTATATCTTGGTGCAATGCTTGTTGGCGATTCAGTAAGAAGTCATGTCTGTATGCAAGCTAAGAATTAATTAAACTCAGACTTAAATTTGGGGCCATGAAACAGTTTCTCTGAAAATCTCACAAAAAGTTTGAAGAATCTTTACACCCTTTCTTCCTATTGCTTTTATTCTATACTGTAATTGTTCTACAGAGCTGAAGACGTAAATGAAGCTATAAGATTACATTATTGCTGCTCACTGAGAGCTCCTAGGGTTAATTCAACTGGCCCTCCTAAAATAGCAGCTGCTCCCAGTCTGACACCTGTAGATTAAATGGGCCACAGAAACCTCTGATTATATTATGTAAGTGTGATTAAAAGTCTCTTGTGCAAATTATTGCTTTGTAGCATTAAGATTTAATTAAGGGACTGTATAATTCACCAACCTATTTACGTCACTCCTCTCACAACTGACTAGGTACTCTAGCTGTCTCTGCACGTGGCATATTTCCTCCTCCATTAGTCCTCAAGACGGAAAAAAATGAATGTGGGCACCATCACCTCACCCACTGGTTTGTGCAGGCATATTTGGATTTCATTAATTCAGGTATGTAGTTATGCATGTAGGCAGGAATGCCAAATCATCAACTATAGCAAGCAAGTCTTGTTATCAAGCTCCATCCCAAAGTTATATGGCTGCTTGTCAAGTAGGATTCTAAAACAAAACTACAATTTCAGACGCCAAAATGGAAGCTCAAACTTTTTGTATAGACAATTAACCAACAACAACATGGTCCAGAGCTCCAGTTCAGTGACTCCAATTACCTGAGGTGACCTAGCAGACAGCTAGTGGCCTAGCCGACACCCACCCGTCACTCAAAATAGCCTTAATCTGCATAACTGCAAAGAGTAGACTCTATAAAATATGGATGTGATGCCACCCATTATTGATTTTGGACATTGATCTTTTTTTTACATTCCTATATTAGATGAAAAGACAGAGTGCAAAGTTATCGGTTATCTCCAGCATACTTGGCTTGCAAGCTGCATGCATAAACTGTGTAGTTGCAACACAACACTGCTAAGAAACGGACCAATAAAATATTCGAGGTTTACTCACCAAAACAGACGCACAAAATTATGGGACAGCTTGTTCCACAAAGCAAGCGTAATATTTGTTATGTTACCAACAAACACAATGAAGAGGCGTGGCCTGTGAGGCTACAACTACCTGAAGCTCCACCCCTAAGGCCAGTATCCAGGTGGATGAGTTAGAAATGTTTCACCCCCCTGGAGCTATTATGAAGACAGAAATGATGGTTTTGCAGCTTTTTAACAAGGCTGTAAACATGTTTTTTAATAATGTAAAATGGAGCATTTTAGCAAGGTGGAGACTGACTGACCTCTGGGACTAGCAGCTAAACGACTTTTGACAATTTAGCCTTTCACCTCAGGTTACCACTTGCTTAAAAATTGCACATTTTGTGTAATACTGCAGTGCAGACCGAGTAAAGCTTTAAAAAATGCTTCCTCGCCGCAAGAGTTGATGTGTCTAGTAAAACTCCCACCTGAATCAGATCGATCAATTATAATTCAAAACAGAAATAGTGTGTCAAACATATCCTTACACTAGGGACAATGCTTCAGTGTTTGGCTGCACTTTTCTCTGTATGTGTTTGAGAGTTTTCAGCATATTAGAGAAATTCAACATTATTCACATCTTTTCAGCCAACCCTGGGCTAAAAATAAGGCGTAGATAGCAGAAATTGCTAAACAGGGCACACCATTTTGCTTTTGATGTGGCCACAGTGAAAGTCAAAGCCGTAGCCAACTAGCTGATGTCTGTGGTCTCGGCCAATCATTGTGAAAACGGCATACAGCAGGACTGTGATCAGAACAAAAGCACAGACGGTCACTAAAGGACTTCAGTCAGTCAGTCATCAATTACCCAGAAGACTATGTGGGAAGTACAAAAGCCACCTAATTACATTTAATCTCAACTCTAGATGTAAAACAGGAGGTTAACATAATATCACTTAACCATCTTCATGGTTCAGTGATGCCAAATGACTACACTAATGAAAGCCAGTGTGCCTCACTAACACCCTCTGACTGGTCATTTTTTGCGAGACAAGGCACTCTTGAAAATCCAATTTTCTGTGTGCTTGGTTTCTTTTTTATGTCTGTTCACTTGTCGTGTCCTGCGTCAAAGAGATTATTATTTTATTTTATTTTTTGTGCAGTTTTTCTCCCTCTCTCTAAATCTATCATTTACAGCAGGTACAATACTTGGATAGGGCAAATCCTTTCTGCATGAGCTCCCCTTCTGTGGCAAGGACTTGAAAGGGGATGGAAACTGTTGAGCAGAAGGAATGAGTTCTGCGGTTTTGAATATGTCATTGGCTTTATAATCTCAGGAGGTAGGGCCACGCTGTATAGGGGGGGAAAAAAATCTCAGACATTAAGAATTTAAGTCTTTGGGGGTTTAAGCAGGAAAACACTCTACAAACTGAACCTTAAAGAAGGAAAATAAACAAAGCTTTAAAACCCACAGTGGGAACATATACATAAGCATAAAGCTAACACGCCTGCACACGTTTCACGTGTCTCATTGGTTGCTATCTAACTGTCATAGATCACGAGGCGTTACTGCACTTGTAGCTTGTAATGGGTCTGTACAAGTAATGGGAGAATGGCTCGAATGTGACTGACAAATTGCCAATTTTCTTCCCAAACGCAGAGGGCCTCTAATACTCCCCCCGTATAGTTTGTGCTCTCATAAGACACATTGCAGGACTCATTCTCGGCAGAAAACTTCTAGTAAAAAGCACCAGAAAAAGGAAGACGTATCAAGAAAATGACACATGAAAAATCATGTTGTTTAAAAAAAAGAAAAGCAGGTGGAAATAAATTGACATTAAAAAGCATATCAAAGTTGAGCCCTGTCTTATTCAGACAATTACCCCAACAATGTTTACAGTCTCTGTCAGCGTGTCGAGGCAAACTCTTCAATAACCTAAGGCAGTTACAACTGAACTGTATAAAAAGTACATGCACAAACTCTTAAATTAAACTACTGTAAACATGTTTCTAAATAAGTACCTTGCCTAGAAGCTGACATTGACAGCAGCCAGTGTACTGATTAAAATGAATCTAAATTAAGCTTTCAGGCAACAACAGGTAGGTTTTGGGGGGGCATTTTTTAAAGATGTCAGCTTTGTAATGGGGGGGGGATCAATGTTATCAACAGCAATAACACAAATTCACAATATGTTGTACTGTATGTTGTACTGTAGGAGAATGGGCTGCACCAGGCTTGCCCCTTATTTACAATCCTGTCTGTCATCTTCTTTTCCAACATCTCAAAGCATTGTCAGGGTGAGGAAGGTGTTGGTTTGAGGGGCCTCAGAATAGCATCTATGCTTTTTACTTGAGGTGGCTAAGCTACGCCATAGAAGTAGGAGCTCAGACATCCTGAATGATATCAAACTAGATCCCTTGTTCCATCACCTCAAAAGGAGCCAGCTCTGGTGGTTCAGGGATCTGGCTAGAATACCTCCCTTTGTAGACTTTCCCAGACATGGAAAACTAGGAGAAGACGAGGAGGTAGACCCAGAACTCACAGCAGACATTATGTAGCTCACCTGGTCTGAGAACATTTTGGGATCCTGCAGGAGAAACTTGGAAGCGATGTATGACCCGACTTCAGATAAGAGGAATATAATGGACGTATGGACTGATTAGTAAAATGTGTATATTTATAATTGTAAGCAAGTTACTGCTAGCTAGAAAAAACCTGCACATTTTGAGAGACACCAATCCGGTTGTGTGGATTGGTTTGGCACAAAGATTAGAAAAGGGAAACTATCTGTAAAACAGAGCATTTAGTGCTACCTAATACTTGAAAACAGAAAAACATGTAAGTCCTAAAATTGTCAAACTATGCATTTGAGAGACTGGGATCTGATTTAATTAAACACTGAAGCTCTTAGTCAGTGTGAAGCTGTAAAAAAATCCAAATTCTCTGATAAAAATTAACCTCATCATTAGTATAAACCCTCTTTCTTTTGATCCTCTTCCCATTTTGTCTGTTTTCCTCTGATAACCTGAAATTTGTTGACCTTTTGTGACAAAAAATCTCCTTCTTGCAATTCAGATTCCACCCCCCCCCCCCCCCAAAAAAAACAACCCCCCCCCCCCCCCCCAAGATTAAAGATAGAGGGGTCCCTAGACACCTTCTTCCAATACTGTGCACCAGCTGTGGGGTAGTTGAAGCCTCTGGGGTTAATCTGCTATTTAGCAGCAAACAAGAAGACATTAAGTGGATTTCCACTCAGCACAGTCCTCTGCAAGAAATGTTCCACAGGACTCTGATTATGCTCAAGGGCTTACATTACACTTGAACAAAAGGCCGCCTTGTGCCAAGACTCCACCGATTTTCATTCAGAGAATTATGCCATCACTGGCATTGGGGCAAGAGCTCCTTCCCTTTGCACTCTGTGTGCTGAAGTGCTCGGCTTTAGAATAAGCTTTCCTGTTAATGAAGAACGTCTTGTTTTATAGTTTTGTGTGACATATGTGTCCAACATATCATCACAATGTTCAAAGCCTGAATTCCTTCATTGTGCTTTGCAGCATCCCCCCTCTACATGAAGGATACAACCTTTTGGACATCAAATATATTCGAACATTATATTATTTGAACCTTGCATTTAGAGCTTTCTGTAGGCCCCTAACAAAACAATGCATGAGCCTTAAGCCTGTTGTCCAGTTGTCTGTAAATTATACTAACATGCACACACACATAACATAATGTGGTCTTATATATAAAGGTTGGACCATTACACGCTGTGTAACATGTTGTGTTCACTGTAGCTTAATCGTTCCCTCATCATTACCGTGTCACATTATTGACAGAAAATAAAAGATTAATGTGCTCTATGGCCATACCTTCAGCATAAACCTCTCCTCTAATCCAAAGTCCATTGCTTACAGGCAATTGTACATGTGAGCAGAATACTAATGTCACTCCAAGGACTTGATGGCTTTGAAGTGTCCTAAGAAGCTGAAAAGAATAAAAAAAATCATATATTTATAGGAAAATGCTTATGAGGCAATAATCAACATCTAATGAAATGCAACTCCCGCACATACTCTGATTATTGGTTACATTTTCTGTGTTTTACTCTGGCCCTGCCCTTTTTCTTACGCTATGTTAAATACAGTACCCACAAGAGGTGACAAGCAGCACCCAGAAAATATGAAATGTCAATGAAATTCAGTGTCTTGTGGAGATGAAGCTACAGGCAAAATAAGTGTTAGTGACGTAATGCAACAGAGAGCAGGATAAATTGATCTTCACTTTGAGGTGAGAAAATCAGAAGAAGCAAAGGATATTGTTGGCTAAAATATGAGAGTTACTGTACAGTACATACACACAAGCGTAGCCTGTAACGTCATCTACGGGGCAAACAGGAGCCAATGAATGGCCTTATATGTGGACAGAGTTTTACTGGGTTCAGTGACTGCAAATGCTTTAGCTCTAAAATATGCCATTATTAAAAAAAATACAATTATAGCTGAATAAATTGCTTAAAGACCATCCTCATGCATTTAAAGCAGGTCCAAACTAATATTCACAAATGAAAAATAAACAATAACATTTAAAAAACAATATAAATAATGATATAAATAATAAAAAACAAAGTAACTTTAGACACAAAGACAAATCACATACCAAAAACAGCATTACAGAGACAAAACTGTAAATACACAGAACAATTAAATAGTGAATAAAAAGCAATAGCAACAATGTTGCTTTTACTAATAACAAAAGCAATTTGTTATTGAATAAAAAAACAAAACAAAACCTTTTTAAAAAATGTACAATGATAACTAGGAGGTGATATCTGAAGGCAATTCATTCCAGTCAGAGGAAGCCACACAAAAAAGAAGCACAAAAGTTTTATTAACCAACTTCATCTCATATAAAAGGGGACATTAAGGAGAATCTGAGGATCACAGCTACTTAGTGCATAATAAAGCATAAGGAACAAACATTGTTCAGGCTATTGCACTGGAAAATGAATTGGCACCAGTTAATAAATTATTGTAATAGTGGTTGCTCGCATTTTGGTGAGTAATTTGGAATACTGCTAGACCTGATGCATGTTGTATGGCTGTGACAGGATTGTTAGATTAACTAATTAAAGTACCATTATCCCAACCGCTTGAAATTATGACAAGATATAATAAGATATCCTGTCAGAATATCTAATGTAGGTGATACGTGAGATGGCTGACTGTCAAACTTAACTCCAACAAGAAGAGCTTGCTACCTTCAACGACCTGAGAGCTCGGGGCTATAAAGGCAGAAGGCTGCTTTTTTTTTATTGCATTGTTCTCACTGGTTCTCACTGGATCCAATAATGGCTATACCGTGTTACAGCAAGAAGAAAAAAGGTGAAAAACAGATTCTGTAGAGCGTTATGGATTTGTAAAATCTAAATCTATATTTAAACGGTGTAAAATAAGTGATCAGATGTTTACTCAGTTCCTAAATGTGCACCCCTTAAGGCAGCTCTGCAGTACAACCAAAATGAGCTATGTGTGTTTAGCTTGTTGCTCGCTCTAAGAGAAAGGTAACGCCCATCTATCTCTATCGCCTCTTGGTGGTTTATTTTCAGGAGTGCCATCTTTAAGGATAAAAACATTTGTAATCAACACCGCTACCATTTCATCAGCTCAGTTATTTCCTTTTTTTTATAGTCCCTGTTTGTCATCTATTTCTATCACTATAACTGTAAGTTTCTTCCTTCCCAAGTTGTTTCTATACCATATATGTTAAATTAAGCAGTATACTTTTGTAGCCATTTTTCAAATTGCACTTGGCAGATCATATTTGTACTCAGCCTTCAACCTGAGTATAAATACGTGCTCTGTTTTCAAGCTGTTATTCCTCGTGTTCTCCTATTTTTCCTGATGTATTTTATGGCTTTGTGTTTGTAGTATTTTTTTTTTTTGGCACTTAACCTTTTTGTCTGCCCCTTGCGGGGATTGTTCAGCCACACTGACTGATTGCTTGTGTATGACCATTGCTTGGTGATTAAACATTTGGATTTTACTCTGCCTCCGGTGTGCTCCATTTGGTTCCTCTCATCCCGTGAACCGTTGCAACAATGGGAAAGTTTAGGAGTGCACAAAGCCCCAGTCGATGATTTTGAAAAATTCTATTTAAAAATGACAGGCTAACAGTTGGTGGCACCCTCCTGTCCTCTGTCCTCCTCCCTCTGCTGCTGATGCGAGACTCTCTGTTGGAGAACAGCATGCTGCTAGTAGAGAGGAGGAAAGGTTGCTTTGCATCAGTCTCAGTGAGAATTCATATATATTGCTAATTAGAAAGCAAAAATTTGCATTTGTTTTCTGTTTGTTCACATCAAACTACTAAATTTTGTAAAACAAGCACCACAGGGGGTGTGTAAAACATACCGCTTCAGTGGCGAAGAAGTGATTGTGTTCAGCAGGTACTTGATAAGTAGTGTCACCATTAGTGGAGGCTTTTGTTGCCGATTTCGTTGTTAATTTACACCGCCATCGGAGTGCAAAGTAAAACAAAGTAATTTAATTCATTTGCTTTGCGAGCACCACCTCATTTTTATGGGATATACAGTATGTAGGACAAAGCATAGGAAATTCAAAGGCAGCAATCCATGCATCTGAACCAGGGTTTAAGTAGCTTTATTAGTTCAAAGCATGAGCTGTATTAGCAACTGAAAATTATTTTCGTTATTGATTCATCTTTTCTTTTTCCAGATGATCGTTTGGTTCATAAGACATCGACAAGACTGAGTGAAAATGTCCATCACAGTTTTCCTGAGGCGACTTCATAAATCGTTGTGTTTTAATTAATCGACTAATCAATATAGCTCCATTTTTCCATGTGAACAGACTACCCCACCTTCTTACCTGCTGAGGCTATACATTGTGCTTGTTACTGGTTAATTTTTTCACACACAAAAAAGAATATCCAAATAATTTCTAGAATAACTGTATGACAGAAGTCAAAAAGCACTTTGGTTAAAGTTTGGTAAAGAAAAAGGTCATGGTTCATGCTGGTAGTCCCAGGCTTTTCTAACCCTCTGTCAGCCAAGTGGAAGCTAAATTGGCTAGTCTTTTAGCCTCAATTCATATGTAAATTAGGTCGTTACCTGAGAAGTGGGGGTGTGTGAATGATTGTTGATTTCTAACTGCCAACTGCCTCTTTGTTTGTGTGGGGGGGTGGGGAGCTGCTAAAAGCTGTGAACTTCCTTTTGTGTTGAGGTGGATGCAATTGTCATCTTGCGGGGGTTTACTAGGGTTCCATCACTACATGACTGCTGGTCAGCAAACCTGGGAAACCCACAGTATAACCCTAACCCTGCAGTATATTGCAAGTAAACCTGACAAGTTTGGGATCAAGTTTTGGGTGGCTTGCGACCTAAAATCCAAGTACATTTGCAATGTCTTCCCATATCTTGGCAAGGACCCCAATCGTCCCAGTGGGGAGAGACTGTCTGAAAATGTAGTGATGAGGCTGATGGAACCATTCCTAGACAAGGGCAGAAATGTTACCACGGACAATTTCTTCACATCGCTTTCACTTGCACAAAAACATCTTAGACGGAAAACCACCATCCTCGGCACAGTCAACAAGATTCGCAGGGAAATTCCTCAATCCGCTAGACAGACAGATCGCAGTGAATTCACCACTCAGGTATGTTGCAGGTCTTTTGTGGTTCTATGTTTATGTGTTTCATTGTGTGTAAAAGGGCTATGGAAATAACAATTTATCTTATTTCTTAGGTGTTTTCAACCTCTGCTGCCACGCTGACACGTATGCGGCCAAGACAGTCTATATTCTTAGCATGCACCGGGACGAAGGTGGACTTCCTGGTGGAGCTTGCAAGAGAGTTGGCTCACTCTCATGTAGCTGGGAAGAAGGCAAGAAAAGAACAGGTGCTTCGGACACAACCCTCCACACCTTGCCCTGGAAAAAGAGCCATGTGTGAGGTCAAACACAAATGCAAGAACAATCATGCCACTGTGCGATGTGTTCACTGCTACAGATACACATGTGGTAAATGCAGACTACAGATACCATGGCAGTGCCAGGATTGTGAGTGATTGCTGAAAATGTTGAAATGTACTCACTCACTTTTTATTATTATTTGTAAATATGTGTACAAATGGTTGGTTTTTTGTACTGTTTTTATCAATAAATCTCAGCAACAAGGAAATACACCCATGTGTGTTGATTTCTCCCTAAGATGGCAAACTGAAACACAGGTTTCCTTGTGGCTCAGGAAACTAACCACTCCAAGTTGGTGACTTTTGGAGATTTATTTTCCTGGATGATTGAGAATGCATCAAGACGAACACAAAAGGAAGTTCACAGCTTTTAGCAGCCCCCCAGACAAACAAAGAGGCAGTTAGAAATCAGCAATCATTCACACACCCCCACTCCCCTCCAGAATTCTCAGGTAACAACCTAATTTACATATGAATTGATGACTAGCCAATTTAGCTTCCAGTTGGCTGAAGCTAAAGCCTAGCTAAAAGCGGGAAGGCGGGTTTTAAAAGGTAGAAAGGCCAAATGGCTGCTCTCTGGGACTCTAAGTGTCAAGCCAATATTTTACTAAAAGTGTAATCGTCGTGGATGTCGAAACAAAATATAGAAAGTGTAGATGATACTTTTCTCGACGCCACAGTGATAAAAAGTAAAATTAGTAATATTTTAATGATTAGGTATTACATTTATACATTTAAATCGATATATTTGGGTCAAAGATGTAAAATCACTGCAATCAGATGCAAGTGTAAACCACTGTTCAAGGTAAAATCCAAGCAGCATCGGCCCTTCGATAAATACAGCTGAAAATCAATTTGGTCTGGTTTTTTTGTTTCAGACTGAGTGAAACAAAAAAATAAAACAAATATGATTTTAAAAACAAGGTATCTGATTTTTTTTCTTTGTTGGAGTTGGAACATTTATATAGCACGCTTTTAACTGCTCACTTGAACCTTGGACAGTTATCCAGGCTTTCAGCATGTTTTCCTGTGCAATCAGTAGCCACTTTACAAAATATCTGAAAACAAAAAAGCACTTGTTCATAGCCTTGTAATTCTTTCTTTTCTACATTAAAGCTTGAAGTGGGTAGAAGAACAGAGGAATGACACATAAATCCCTCTGCATTCTCATTAGCACACAAAAGGCATCTAATAAAAGGCTGACCTTCACACCATGTTTTTGAGGGAACTTGCAGTTTTAAAGTCAAAGTCTTTATGCCAGATAAGCAGTAGTGCATTTTAATCCTCTCTCTGCTGAGTGGGGAATCTGGTTAAATAACTACCTTTTCACCTCTTCTCTTTGTAGTGGGGATTTCTGTTATGGCTGCGCTTCCCTCCGCAGATCCCCAAGACCTCAGATCTACCCATTGTATAGGCACATTGTGTCAAGCTTAAGCTCCCAGTCCAAATAGCCTTCACAGGCTAGGGCAGCATATTCCTGTTTGTGGCATTACCCAATCCGCATTTCCAGTGAGTTCAGGTTATAAAACTTTTTTTTTTTCAATATTTCTGTTTCCGTGCTATGTTTACAAAAGCTGCTATTGGTCAGCTATGGTTGAATCTCAAAACCAATTAACTTTTTTCTGCTCTCCTCACTGAGCTGATGCTCCTTCCAACATTATCTGCTTGGCGCTTCCAATCCAATGTTTCCAAGGCAACAAGGCATCAGCAAGATGCTGGTAGTTTGCCATTTCAGGCATTTTCAACTCCACCACTTCAGCCAGGCTAATTACTTATTAAAGATTTAAAAAGTGCGTACTGACATGGTCAATACATGCAGTGAGAAGTGGGTGGATTCCTGTAATGAACCTCATTATTCTTACTGTGCGCTCCACACCCTGATACGAAGCATGTGAATATGCGCCCTATAAATATGCATGCTCTGAACGTTTGACTGTACTACCTGGTAGGCACTACGTCCAATCAAAGCTGTCTTCACTCCATATCTGTAAGATCACAGGAGGTGTCAGTGTATGACAGTTTCTGTGCTGCCGACTTTGGTGATGCTGTGGTGATCTCCCCCAGGCAATGGATTTTCAGCCAGCTCCTTCAGAGCTGATATATGACTCTTGGAGATGATGCAAACTGGTTTTGCTAAGTGTCACACAAGCAAACTGTATTCGGCACCTCACCTTGCTGAAAAGTCCTCTTATACTCAAAACTTGAACTTCCTTTTGAAAGTCTTTGTGAAATGTGATTTGAGAGAACTAAATACACAAAGTGCAAAGCAGTATCCACAAAATAAACTGCATACGGCCAAATTATCACTACGGACGGCATATTAAAATTGAACATGAGGTGGGTATTAACTTTGTCCCGGTTGGTATTACACTACATGCTGTATGACGAGGGTGCATGGCCTCATTCTCTGGTGGCTGGCAGAGTAATCTCCTTCTCTGCAAAGACTTTGATACGAGGCAACCCTCGGAAGGATTTGCACACAGATTATTTTCCTGGTCTGACCATCCATGTGCTTAAGTTACTTGATAGCTGAAAACTGAAATTTCAGTCATACTGTTCAATAATGTTGCACATAGTTTACTTGGTCAGGAAATGTAAGACAACCGTCAAATAGTGGATATAGTATTGTGAGAAAATCTACATTTTGAGTAAATTTTTTTTGTTATTCACTTTTATTATAAATTAGCAAATAATGCATTTAATTCAGTGCACTAGAAGCATGAATGTATGTAAGACATGAAGTGACCACAAACATGGTTTTGGTTGTGATACACAGTGCTGTGGGTTGGAGGAAATAATCAGGGTACCTATATTGTTAATGACAGCACTAACAGAGCCAGGGGAGAGGTCATACTGTTCTAACAGCTATACCGTAATGGATATAGGGGTGACTGATGCAACACATAACCTGAATGCCTGACCCACAAAAAAGGACTACATCAGAATGGTATGGTTTTAAAGGCATATGGGTTCCATTTCCACAACACTGTTTATTTGGATTCTAGACTTTGATTCAGGTCTACACTGTGTACTGTACATTTCTGATGACGTACTTTGAGGAAATGTTTTTGAGTATTTATGCTGCTGGAGAGTTTGGTGGTGATCCAGATTAATATCCAACATATTAGAATTAGATGGCTCTGCAAGCGTGTTTATAAACTGCTTCATTCGATTATTTTATGTAGGTTTGTAATTAATGTGAAGATTAGCAAACATGACCAATCCAGTCTTTGGACTTTAAACTAGGGATAGGCATTTCAGGCAAAAATATGCATGCATGTAAATAGTGTGAACAGAAGCACGGATGGTTGCCTGCACCTGGGCGTTGACCCTGTGGTAGACAGGTGACCTGTCTAGTGATAGCTGGGATAGACTCCAGCCCCACCGTGACCTTGAAAGTGGATGGATGGTGATAACAATAATAAAAATAATTAATATTTAATGGTAAATCAGAGACATGAATGAGGACTTTTACTCTACTTCTTGAAGTCCTCTGCAAAAAATGTTGGCCAAAGCTACACTGAATTTATTGTTTATTTTTAAAGAACTATGTCGAAGCCATAAGCAAACCTGTGACAAAGTGATGGTTAACCAAACAAAATCAGTAGTAAATCCACTTACACTCCACTGAGTGGAATAAAGATTTTTCTCAAAAACAATCTATTCTCGCCAAGCTCCATCTTATACACAAAAGAACAGCAACCCCCCCCAACAACAACAACACAAAAATAAAGCACCTGTTTGTTTTTTTCACGCCACAAATGTGTACATCACCCTTTGAAATCTCTCGGGATAAATAGGAACCCTTTCTGTGGCGCTCACAGCCCATCATTTAGAATAAGTGTGATGAGAACTTGTGAGAAATTCCAATTAACATTTAAAAGCGGCGTGTACCTCATTGGTAATGGCTGCGGCGCCTTGGTTCTGTATGCCCATGCACAGTGCAAATATTTAACAAGGTCTTCCCTGAAACTGATGAATGTAAAGAGGAGGTAGAATTGAATGTTTAACACATGCCACGCCGCATGTATTTTGCTCATTGGTGATGTTTAAAAATATCGATCTTCACTAAGAAGAAAAATGAAAACATTTTGAGCAGATTTGAAGAGATCCTGTAATGGTAGCAAAGATTTACGCGACAGTATAGCAGATTTCTTCCTGGAGCTTTCAGAAAAGCAACACAATTCCTAATGGTCATAATGGATGACTGTATGGAGCCCCCTACAGATCACAGTGAGATAAGCGCTAAGATTTGTGTTAGCTCACAACACTTTTGCACTTTGATCAACAGAGAAAGGCTGAGCTGTACTATAGTACCATGTAACATTATAAACTACAGCCAGTGTACGCTCAGCTGTGGTTGCATGCTTGGGCGCACGTCTGTACCACTGCATTCAAAAAGAAGAGGAGCTGTTACAGATACTCACTGACCACTGCATATGCAGACTGGAAACATGGGATGACACAGCTGTCAGTGATTGTGGCCACTGCCATGCGGTGCTTGTAACGATTATGGCTGTGACATGTTTTTTAAAAGGGACAGAGGTGGGTGTGGTGGCTGAGCGTTGTATTCAGGAAAACATCTGTCACAGAAGCACCGCAAGTTCAAATAGTGTGGACATTTCCTTAGCAACATGGCTGAAGCACAGCAGCAGGAGAAATTCGAACACTAAACTCTTCCAGCCACAGTTTCATCTGTCACAGCTGCAACAGCAGCTGTAACTATGCTCACAGCCGGAGATTATCCTTTTAAAATGAGTAATAGCACTAAATGCATCACATAAAGTGTCACATCGTCTTTCCATGTCACGGTGTTTGCTGTCCTTCCCTTAAAAGGCAGTAACTGTACTGGACCAAAAAAACCGAGGATTGCAGACGTGGTCACCGTCTTGAAACAAACCAGGACAATATACTGTAATACCACACAGCCAATATGAAAAGTAATGTACTTCCAATTTTATAATTAATCAGGGCATGTAGTGTAAAAACCACTTACACGGGTATTCTGAGTTGATGTGGGGCTTTGCATCAGTCAGGTTAGCAAACAGCACCAGTGGCACTGCAATAACCCCCAAAGATGGGATATGTAGTATTATTAATAGTGTTTATTAATAATGGCACTGTCATGATTACCTGAAGTAATTCCAAATGTATTTTGCTTGTGGAATATAAATTTCTGTTTGACTTTCATCTCCTTCTCATGGAAATAAGGGCAGTGCTGTAATCTATAAAGCGATGCATTTTGCTAAATGGGAAGATGACAAATTATAAAAAGGAGAAGATATATGAACTGACATAATCTTGCTGATCCAGTGAATGGTGCTCTGGAGCTCCCTCTCTGATTGACACTTCAATGCTAAGGCCTTACTTTTGGGCAGTACTGATGAATATGAAAAGAGCGCAGTCAAAGCAGGAAGCACAACTTTATGATTTTGGACCACTTGCATCCATCTTGTTTGACAGAGGCATTTCCAGTAGAGTTCATTCCTACATCAGCTGTAGTTCTTTGATGTCAACAGTGAGAATTAGTTCAGTAAAACGTAAAGTTTTTGGAGGAGAGTGAGTATCCTGGGCCTGCTGTCCTTCATTGCCCATTGTGAAGGACATTTCTCTCTCCCTGACTGCCCAATCAATCAGCCTCCTGCTAAGAGGGAGCTTCCTTGTCCCTGTCACAACAAGTGATTGCCTTGGCTGCACTACTAACAGAACACCAAGCTCTCAACAGCTCATAATCGTCCTTACCTGACAAAAACTCAGGTCTCAGCGGATGAAGGTATGGGGCTGAATGAAAACAAAGTTATTACCAGATATTTGACTATGTTGGTTGAATTCTTATGTGTCAGAAGGCTGATTATTTTTCAGGTTTTAGAAATGCAAAAGATGCAGCACAGAATCCAGATCAAATCAGGGAAACTTGAAACTTGGTAGAGAAATATCGCAGCGAGCAATGTGTACAGATGATATTTTTTACTTTAATTTACCTTTTATGTTTTTTTTCAGATTTCATATCACTGCAAGACTTGTAGATAGTGGGTATTTTGCCTTTAGTAGTTCTAGTCTTTTGCATAAAATTCTTACTCATAAAGCTCACTCAAGAAGCCACAACATGCCAGACACTGCCTGGTGCCCATAACAGCAGACACATCCAGATCAAATGAGTAACACGAAGCAGTCAACCTGTAGTTGCACGTCTGGCAGGAAAAGACATTCGAATGCCACTGGAGTACGATGTTAGCCAAGTGGAAGGCTCAGACAGCAACAAACAGGTGCGCTGACTCCACACGTGTGTTGGTTTTGTGAGTTTTCATAGAGACTTGTGGGAGCTGCACAACAAAACAGGTCGACCTTGGCTTCAAATGGTCCTCTTCGGCAAGAAACGTCATCCAATGAACTGCTCGGTGTTAGATCCAAGAATAAAAATGTAGACTGTGGAGTGGCTGCAAAACAGTTGACTTGCTCTTTCCCCTCGCAGAGGTTACAAGAGGAGTTGGCCCATTCACTCTAAAGCTTTTGTAGACTTGGAAAGGGATTATCATCGTGTCCCAAGAGGTGTCTTGTGGCCATCTGCAGGATTATGGTATATAGATGTTGGTACAAGCCATCCAGGCCTTATATTATTAGATAAGAATAAGAATTGCTAGGCCTGGAGAAGCATTTATGGCAGCATCAGTAATATTTTCTGTTTCAAGGTCACTATTGGGACTATGAATACAACATCTGACACAATTAATTTGCAGTGTTTTTCCCAGATGATTTTCAACAACAGTGCTTGAAGCTGGGAAGTTTAAAATGTTTCTCTTTAGTCCTCATTTATTTTGTGAATAAAAATAGAGAAAAGTGAAGCCTTAAATGGCAATTTGGGGGTATCAGTTATGCACACACCCAGAATTAATCAGATTAAAATAAAAAAGGTATAACAAGTCTGAATCACTGAGCAGGCATGGCATATTTTCTATACACTCTTGGCTTTTATATTTAAAAAAACATTAGAAAAAGAAAGGAATAGAAGGTGCAAAAGGATATTAAAATAAAATCAGACCTTGTTTTTCTCAGGATTATAATGAACATATGTAATAAATTCACTGAACCGCTAACCTGCAAGATTACATTTTTTGTCAATTTCCACTGAGTACCTCAAAGTTTAAATGACCCCTGGCTATAATGTGATGGTGAATAGCCTTTTGGGAAATGAGACACAGGGTGCTCGGCTGCCATGAAGGTAGCCTAACGCGAGAGACAGGGAAACAAAAGAACAGTTACAAAGTGAGAGTGGGTGCTTTTAGTGCTATTTCTGTCCTTTTTGAATCCAGGTGAGTGATGTGAAGCTGTTGCTTGTCTGCTCTACTCAGCCTCAGGCACCATTCGCTCCTTTCTTTCTTTCTTTTTCTTCCTCTTTTACACTGAATTGTCAACTGAGGCCTACTGTTAGAAGCAAAAGCTTTTTCTTTAGAAATGCAGCAAATAATTCCCCAAAATAATATGTATAAGTGCAAAAGCACACAGATGTCCTGCAAAATATAAGACTGGTATTTAGAGGGAAACATTATCCTATTCAAATTTGTATTTATCCCTGTTCCACTTTCACTGAAGTAAATCTGTGAAAGTAGTGTGTTGCAAGAAAGCAGTAATCTGACGGTTTGTGCAGGCTTGCAATTATTATCTTTTTTTTTCCAGCTAATGTTCCTCTATACTGTGTTTGCTGCGCAGGGGTGGCTAAAAGGGTACCCTAAAGGTTTCTTGGAATCACCAAGAGGTTTCTTTTTCATTTCAGACCAAAATGCATCAGAGTTTTGTTGTGCTCACTGAAAAGAGAATTATGGTCACATAAGTGCAGCATGTTCGCGGTGGTCATAATGAAAAGCAAAGCTGAAATGAGTTTTGGGGGGAGAAATGCTTTCCTGTTTTTGCTTGGCAGTGCATGTTATACAGAAACATGACTGCGATCCAGATAACCTTTGGTACGTATCAGACAGGAAATCCTCTTTCACCAGGATAGAGGTGTTGGAAGGCGCATGTCCCCACAATGCCGCCATATCCCTGCGATGATGGGTGGACAGAAAGATCGGGGATAAAACAAGCCAGTCCGACAAGTAATATTTCCTCAGAGGCTGTAATGTAATGGCTTGGATCTTAGCTGTGATAGATTTTGCCTTGACATTGGGTAAAGAAAATTTCCACACTATCCAGTTTCCATTTGTAAGTGCAAACAATGCTGAGATGGGTCGCCAGTTTATTTGTTTCACGTTTGTTCTCTGCTCCCTGTGGGTAATGGTTTGCAGAGAAGTGTCATTGAATAAAACAAACATTTAAGCTGAGAGCTGCCCTGACTGTAAAACAGTCTCTGAAATCAGCTGTATTGATTTCTTGTCCTGGGCACACAACCACAGTAGCAGGGTAGAGTACCGCCTTTATCTCCACTTTTCATCGCTACCGCGACTGATAGGAGAGGCCCTTTGCTAACAGGTCTGTCCTCTACATACGTGGACAGTTCAGATCAGCTATACATTGTCCTCTGCACACACCCTGCCAGCACCTTGAACCGGCAGTTACAGTATTTGACGAATGGACTGATGCTATCTGCCTCAACAATACTCTGACTTCAACAAAAAGCAATTCACTGGGGCATTTCGGTATTTATAAATGTCAACTTCAGTGAAAGCTGAGGTCTCCCACCCAGAAAGGTTTTGTAATTAAAGGTCAGCATTTGTGATAAAGTTGTTTTGTTTTGTTTTTTTCGTTTTTTTCAAACTATTCCATTTTCTTCTGCCGCGCTATGGGAAAGGCGTAAAAACAATCTTAGATTAGAGTTAAATGTCTGCATTCAAGCAAGACTTGGGAAGCATCATTTTAGTGTGTTAGACATAAAAGAAATACATATCAAACTGTGACAACTACACAAAGCATTTAAAATGAACACAAATGAAGGACATGACTAAGAATAAAAAAGATTAAATATATATGGTGACAGCCTCTATGTGAAGTATCTGCACGATTTCTGACGGTGACCTTCTGAGTAAATGTCATCTCCTGTATGTGTGTTTGTCTGCTGCCCATCAAGCTTTTTGACATGCCCGGCGCTGTCACCCACTCAGGAGAGAACACTTGTGGGAGGACCGACTCAATCCGTGAGAGGGCCATGTGCAGTATCAAGGCAAAAAATAACTAAATAAATAAAAAATAATAACATCAAATGAGACACCTGTTTCCACCCCAGTAATGCAGTGACAGGTAAAAAGGGATGGCCTGCCACGGCACAGGGGGCCACATAATGATGACATAACAACATGTTACCTTCAAATAGAAACAGCAACGAGCTCACATGCATAAGCTGCAGAAGTCGCTTTTAAGATTTGATTCAGCTTTATTTATTCATTTATTTTGTCTTTTAACACTGAGATAAACAGAAATAACACGAGTCTTCTGTTTCACAGTCATACATGCATGTTAGATGACGTCTAAGCAGTCTAAGTAAAAACTGACATCCAGTGACCATTTGTGCATTTTCATCAGACATCACATCATGTAGTGAATCAAATCAAATTATAGAAAAAATAATAAAATTATGGCCCACATATCTTCAAATAATCGCTGAGGCTTCCAACAACAAATAGCAGGCTTGTGAATAATATATAATAATATATAATTGAAGGGTGCATTGTCATTTATTGTATTTATTTATTACCAACAGCAAAAGACAGAAAACCTTTTTAACCAAATGCTTTGTGTAATTATTTGTTTGTGTGCTATTTGTGATGCTTTTAAATGACTAAAACCTCAAAATGACACTTTTCAGTACAAACAATCAGGCTGCAGATTTTTTATTTTCCATTGCGTGCACGTGGAAAAAAAAGACGCCAGCGACCGGTGAGAAAGGACTACACAAGAGGGATGTCGAACCATTTGACTGGAAGAGTAGAAGGAAGCTGACGTAGAAGGGATTTGTTTATTTCCAGCTAACTCCAAGATATTTAAAGCTTTTAAGATCTCACTGGTTGTGGCAGATTTAACATTGTTCCCAACCAAAGGGAAGTACTACAATTACAGTTTGTGCATTCTTATTTATTTATTTTGCTTTGAATAGGAAGTGTGATCGGGAAGTGCTGGGTAGGCGTCTGTTAAAAAGGGATTGGGAGTTACTGGGGAGGGCAACATAAACAGTTCCTCAAAAGCTAGCCTTGAATCTATGGGCTGTGCACAGCAATTTTGTTTGTTATTAATTTGAGCCAAAAGACTGTGATTAATCATAATATTCATGAGGCTGCGGCGTCAGAGTGGGAGTGACCTTGACTTCTCTCTCTCTCTCAACATGCTTATTCAAGCCCCGGAGTCAAGGAATATCAAAGGGGACAAAGTCCTCGAGATCTGGGGCAGAGACATCACCCACATCTGTCACGGACCTTTGGGCTAAACCAACACTCGGAAAGGCTGAGCCACACTCTGGTTAAAATATCAGGCTTTAAGTGGTCTTCCTAACTTGAGCTACTAGTTAAATTTGGGTAGAGCAAAGCAGTGTGTGCGCTTCGTGTGTGTGTGTTTCAGCAGTGAGCCCATGAAAAATAAGATGAATGGATAAAGCTGGGCAATAAAATAATTTGAGAAATACACCACTGAATTGTTTTCTTGATTAACGAAGTTCATATTAATCAAAAGTTTATAATTAATGTGATTCTCTGAGTGTATTTTTTTTTCTTTTTTTTAATCATTCAGCCAATCAAGCTGAAGCCAATCAGGATACAGTTTGTTCTGTGCAGGCAATCAGACTTAAGTTTGCTTGTACAGTGTCAGCAATGCATATGAAAATTAAGCAGTCACTGACTGAAAAGGCAAACAAGAGCGATATATGATCTCTTCGTGTAATTTTGCTTCTGTGAAACTAAAAAAGCACAACCAAATTTATATGTTACACCCAAGTTTTAATGGAGGCAGGAAGAATAACTAATTATCTTCCTTACATTGCACAGATACCATGCTAGTACATTAAGGAAGATTTATGTTAATGACAGTACAGTAAAATCCTTGCTGTCTCCTTTCATTCAACTTGTGCTCACCGTCTCTGTCTCTGATTGAGAAAGGCACAAGGTAATTATGCAATCAGTAAGTGGGCCTCTTAACAATGTGCATTTTATGAGTGAAACACCACTTCAAACATGCTTTTAGAGGCGGGAAAAAAGGAAGCTCAGAAAAGAAAAATGAAAATACAAATCGGAGCCATCTGAATGCTAGTGGTGTTCATTTAGACACAATGTATTTAATTCTAATATATAAAAACACACAGAAAGAAGTGTTATACTTAAAACCATCATTAATTTGACTTGATGCAACAAACTACAGCTTGGATTTGGTTCAGGTAAACAAAACCACTGTACAGGATTCTGACGAAGCCCCATATGTTTTGTGTTGTACTATTTATGTACCAATTTAGAGCCTCATAGTGTCACATTAAGAATTTTATTAATAGGGGGTGTTCATTTAAAGCTATCTCATCTATTCTGGCTGTCTCCCATTTCTGTCAATTTATAGCACTCCGAGGGAGGCACCTGATGACCAGATAGACCAGCTCAGCCTTTCTCGAGGTTCACGTTCTGCTGCGCCAGCATTGGCTGTCAGGGACATTTAACAAAGAATTTGCATTATTTATGAGGCTACCTTTGAAATGCTTTCTTTAATTATGTTCCAAATTTCCATACAGGAGTCAGAGGCGCGTTCTAGGTACTTAAAATGTTCTCAAAACACACACCTACCTCAGCAACTGGAGGAACAACAGCTTAGCGTCTCGACAGTTTGAGTTGTGACACAAGTCCTGATTGATCATGTTTACTTCAACCATCTTGCAACTCGCATTACAGATAAACTAATTTTAACCAATTTACAACACTTAAAGCAGTATGGTTTCCTTGGTTACTTTTTGGTCCAATCACAAAGCACAATGCCTGTCCTCGCCCCCTCCCTACATGTCAGCCTATAAATGGCAGATTAAGTTAGGGGACTTGGATAGATCCATTCTAAATAGCCTTGGGTTACACTAAAACAAGCAAAATAACGCAGGAACTAAATTACCTTTGTTTGTGCCTGTGAATGATATCACTCAAAGTCACTTTAATACAGTGTATCGTGAACTGTGCTGTGTGTCTGAGGGTGTGTTTTATGATGCAAAATTATTACATGTTGATTCTGAATGTAGATCAACCTACAAAAAAAGATCGCATATCAGTTGTTTTCTGTAGCGTTTTTATGCTTTCAGTTATAAAATCTACCCAAATAATGAGACAGACACATAAAAGAGTTAAAGTGTGACACTGAGCGTGTTTACAGTGTGTCAACAGAGACTGAAGTAGTTATGCATTTCTGCATATCTAACACAATAGACTGCATATGAAATATTGACATAGTCACTGCGACGTCTTCTATTTTTTTAAGCCATCTATGAAATGTCACTGTTAGCATTTTGGCCACTGCGTTTTTTTTTGGGGGGGGGGGGGGGGGTTTGGCGCCATGACCGACCATAGCTAGAATGCTTACAGGGTGTAGCTTGGGAGGTAGAGCGGGCCATCCACAAATTGGAAAGTTAGTGGTTCAATCCCTGTCTGGAGACTGAACCACAAGTGTTCTGTGATGCATCCATCAGAATATGTCTGTGAATGTTAGACAGAAAGCACTGCAGCTTGGGTGAATGGATGAATGGGATAAGCATGAGGCATCTTTGAGTGCTCCACTAGCACTATATAAGAGCCAGTCCATTGAAAAAAGCACAACTATAGACTATAGTTTTGCTACTGGCTAATTACTGCCTAACAAATTTGAAGAATATACTTAGTAGCTGTATGTTTGTGACTGTGGGGATGAATTAGCTGTTAGAGCCAGTCTGAAGTGGCCACTTGAGGAACTGCATTTTTACTAGAAGCTGTGTTTATTGTCGACCGGTTATAAACAGGCAACAGTGATGTTTACAACTAAAACCTGCAATTTATATAGTTAAATTCAACATTATAGCGATTTATTTATAACCAGGGATTAAAGTGGGCCTGAATGATCCCAAACAGCATTCCAAATTGCACTGCCTAGACTTTCTAAATCAGCCATGATGGCTCAAGTAGCATCTGCGTATGTTTAGCTAAATTCAGCTGGATAATCCACAGAGACAGTAAATCTCAGAGCAGCAGCAGAGGCACAGGTCAGCTGATTACAGCTTGTATGCAAAGAAAACACATTTACTGGAGCTCACAATACAAATTATTATCCAACTTCCTAAGTTATTCCTTTCCCCACAGCACATCTGATCTTTGGTTTCCTCCACCTTCTAAATCCTTTATAACCTTTATTAAATAAATTTAAATGACTGTAGCAATAGACTTGACACGATCCATGCTACCTCCTTTAACCTCTCCTCTGCAGTAGACATATATTTGCATTTCCATGTTTTCCTTCCATTAGCATGTGTAGTCATATGAACAAAGTAAGTGGAAATTGTTAACTTTGACACATTTAGTCAACCAAACCTTTATTCTTGTTAGAAAGTGTTTAATGTATAAAAAAATGCCTTTTCAACAATTTTCAATACATTGTCAATATATCAATAGATGTAACACTTATAGGAGAAAAAGCTTTTCGTAGAAATTGTTCACATTGGCTTGTTGAAATTTTTTGACCACTTTTCTGTGTGGAATTCCTTCAGTGTTTTCTTGTATGTTTCAAATTCCCCCACAAGTGGGAATCAAACGTCCCCTTTGACTTGACCATTTTCTTCTCTTTAATCCTTTTTGGTGCATTTGCTTGTGTACTTAGGCTCATTACTGTGTAAAAAGGTCCACTTGTTGTTTAACTGAAACCTTTGGAGAGATGGTTGCAAATTACTCTGTACTTCCAAAATTATTCCTTGTCTGTCTTCAGATGCTACTCTTCAGATTGCATTCTTAATCATTTGGGTTTAATATGATGTCAGCCAATCCTTTGCGGCTACAGTAGCTTCAACTGTGTTGGAAGGCTTTCCACAAGGTTTAAGAGTGTGTTTATGGTCATTTCACAGCATTCTTCCAGAAGCTCAGGATAAGACCCTGATGTTGGACTAGAAGGCCTGGCTCACAGTCTCGGCTCTAGTTCCTCCCAGAGATGTTCTGTCAGGTTAAAACCAGGACTCTGTGCAGGCCAGTTAAGTTCTTCCAAACCGCACTAGCTTATCCATGTCTTTATGGGCCCTCGCTTTGTGCATTTGTGCAGAGTTATGTTAAAATAGGAAGGGGCCTTTCTCAAACAGTTCTCACAAAGTTGGAAGCATCAGATTGTCCTAAATGTCTTGGTATGGTAAAGCTTTAAGAGTTTTTTTCACTGGACCTAAGGGGCTTAGCCAGGCCACCAGATCAGGTGGTATCCCATCACAGTACCACGCAGGAGTTCACTGACCTCCTGAGATCGACCCATTTTTTCGCAAATGTTTGTCGAAGCAGTCTGTATGCATAGATGCTTGATTTTTATAAGCCTGATCGGAATGACTGAAGCCACTGAATTCAAACCTTAAGTGTGTATCTTAAAAATAATTATCGAATATGACACAGAATTTATAGTCCAAACAATCACTGAAAGACGCTCAAAGAATTCCATTGTCATATTTCACAGGTAGCATGAGGTTCTTCTTCTAAAAAGCCAATTTTATTCTTTTCCAAATATCTTATGGTTTCCTGGGCAGATACCTTCCTTTTATTTGTCAATGCAGATCATTTTTTCCAGCTTATCATATATGATCAAATTTGTATTTTTCACAGATTTTCACTCTTTAAAGAAAAAAATCTTTATGTAACTCCTATCTGCATTTTATTCTTGTAAGTTATGATAATGATAACAAAATATCAAATAAATATATTGTAGATTTGAATACTGTATAGCTGTGAAGGTGAGCTTCAGCATTAAAAATAAATAAGTAATAAAAAAGGATAAGATACAACAGCTTTTTTAGGTTCTATTAGAGTAATGCTCCAAGCATAAAAAGCTGAAAAGGGGCTTATGCACTTGATTTCATAAACCTAATCATAACCATGACACTTGTACACACGTGAGACCTAAATTGCGCTTGCATAGTAATTTGAATTGAAAGAAAAGCACAGAGAACTACACCAACATCTTCTTTTATCAATGTTTATTAATCTTCTTTTTTAGCAGAAAGGATAACGAGTTAAAGCTGATATTTCAGTGACTGCAAATGTTTCGTCACTGCCAAGTAAAACATTTGAGGCAGCAACACGCAGCTCACAGCAACACACGGTCGGGGAGAATTTTGGGATTAAAATGTGCTGTTTTACTTACTTCAGACTGCGAGCAAACGTGTTCAAAATGTGATAGTAATATTTTGTAGAACAGATGCTTGAAAACTACGGTCATCAAAAATTATAGAACAAATACAAGAGAAAGATAAATGGTACTCATGTGGAAGAATATTTGACAGTTTTTTCTGGATGCATGACTAAATAATATCTCCTTTCCAAGTCACAGAGAAGTAATCAGGTGCTCCTTCAGCATCTGGCAGAATGATGAATTCCCTCATCGGATCCTTCAGTGAAGTGTTAACGTATTTAACAAATTGCATTCTAACACAGAGACACTGTGGGGAAGGGGTGGCAGCTGGGTAGTTGTGTTGTGGCCTTTGAGCTACTTTTTTCAATTCTTTCTCATTTCTGCTTTGCTATTAAGCCAACAGCAAGACATATAAAAAATATGACCTGATATTTTTTTCTTTTAACATGTAAATGCAGTTTCAAGAGATAATTCCCATATTCATACACATATCAGGAAACTCACACAATCTCTATAGATGGAGTCATAATCACACAATAAAAAATAGTATATTTAAAAGGGTTTATGGATGAAATCAAAGTGGTATTGCGGTACTATCGGGGCGATCGTGGCTCAAGAGTTCGCAGTTCATCTTGTAATTGGAAGGTCTCCGGTTCGAGCGCCGGCTCTGACAGTCTCAGCCGTTGTGTCCTTGTGCAAGACACTTCACCCGTCGCCTACTGGTGGTGGTCAGAGGGCCCGGTGGCACCAGTGTCCAGCAGCCTCGCCTCTGTCAGTGCGCCTCAGGGTGGCTGTGGCTACAATGTAGCTTGCCATCACCAGTGTGTGAATGTGTGTGTGAATGGGTGAATGAATGTAGTGTAAAGTGCTTTGGGGTCCTTAGGGACTAGTAAAGCGTTATACAAATACAGGCCATTTACTACTCAGCATATACTTTTTAAACAGTTCATGGCAGTTTGATAGAAACCTTTGCAGATCTGGATGAGCCGTAGCAAAAGTATTGGAGCTTATCACGGCCTTTGCAGCATTGATATTGACCAATATTTTTTTTAAAAACAAAACAATATTATCAACAATATTATCCTTTTAAACAACGTTTACCCTGGAGCATGGAAGGTTTGACAAAAAAGAAAGTAATGGGAAAATGTTAGTAAAAATGTTAGAAAATGTTCCCAGAAAATATTTAACTTAGATGTTAATTAAACATAATTTTTCACTGTCTATTTCAGCAAAAACTCTTACAGTTTCTGAGAGTGTGCTGTTTATTCTCTCTCTCTCTTGCCTTAAATTCCAGCTGTGCAGAAAGCCCAGTCAGCCCTGACTGGTCAGCTCCCACAAGTCTTCGCAAAAACCCAATCTCTCCAATAAGGATATGTTAAGCAGAGCTGGATATTGCACTCGTATATGGTGCCCACTCACTTCAATATCAAATTGTAAACCTGGCACAAGAGCCAAAAAAAAAAAAATCTAGCCTCTGGGTTTGCATCCACATTGCGTGGCCCACTGCACAACAGGCATTAGTGTTTCCCCCGATGGCCCTGCCTTAATGTTTCCACTCAAACTTTAAACTGGAATCTATTATCAAAGTGCTGGGAAAGTTTTACAAACATGAAATGTTCAGGAATTAAAGATTCATAATAGAAACACTACAAACTGACCTTGTTTGCAGTTTGAGGTATACACAGCTTCTTTTTTTTTTTCAACATAGTGTTTTTTGCTTGAATACTGTGAATGGCCATGGGAAGCAGCAAGGGTATGTGAATAGCATCATAATAACCACTTGCAAAATAAAACCTTCACAAAAGCACATGGGCCCTGTACTATGAATCAAATCCAAAACGCTCAGGAGATGTTTCCTTTATCTGTCCTCACTTGCGCTAAGATCAGTAATCAGGCTAAGTGGTCACACGTCAGTGGTTATATACTCGATAATATAACCAAGGTTTTCCCACTCTAGCTACGAGTGTGTTCTCATGTAAAGTGGTGTTGGTAACATCTGACCAATCACAACCATGGATAAGTTTACTTCAGCAGCAGAGTGAAAAAAAAGAAAGAAGTTAAATTTAATACAGCCTGAAAAGCAACATGGACACTGCAGAGAAATTAGTGCTATGTGTGAATATAGCAGGAGAAGGAGATAAGATCATTATTAGCCCCACAGCTTAGAAATTCACAGCATAGTTGACACACCAAGAATAAATAGATACAGCATAGCCTAAGAGCAACAATAGCTGTGTTATACTGGAAGAAAGCTACCAATATTAATAAAGTTTAGCCCACTTGATACTAGAAAGAACAGCTTGCAAAAATGCTGATTGTGTTAACAAAGGTATGAATATCACATGTCTATCATTAAGGCAGAGAAGAATCTGACAGATTGCAATTACGGTTACATTAAATTAATATTTAGATGCATGTAAGATCGTAATATAATTTATATAATCGAAGCATAAACTGTTAGGTGTGGCTGTGTGCAGACAGGAATAGGACCCAAGGTGCAGACTCCGGAGACAGTCGTGAACTCAAAATGGCTTTAATGTGATACTCAAAATATATCATAAGTGAAAAAACTCAAAATAAACTTAAACTGGAGGAATGACAGAACACATAGCAAGGTAAACGGTAGATCGCGACACAGACACAGAGAAACACAGGGCTTAAATACACAGAAGGAGCAATCAGGGAATGAATAACAGGAGGGAAACACAGCTGGGGCAAATCAGAACTGACGAGACAAAAGGAAGCGTAAACTGAACACACTGAGATAAGACAGAGACTTTCAAAGTAAAACAGGAAACACATAACACAGACTCACATGCAGACACTACAGAGGGAACAGAGACGTGGGACCAGGGCAGACACAAACACTGACTGAACACGGGGATATAGGAACTAAGGATACACAGAGACGCGAACTAGACAAGGGGATACAGGTGATAGGGGAGACAGAGACATAAACCATAAGACAGAACTCAAAGAAACCAAAGACTAAAAAGTATAAATAATATAATAAACTCAAATACCCTGGGTCAACGACCCAGGCATCCTAACAATAAACATAAAAATCATGTCCTGTTTTATTATCACGTATTAATAGTTATAGAACAATAACATTTCTGTAAAGCTGTTTATAGCGGAGATTTAAAAAAAAATAATCAAGGGATTTGCATCTAAGAATCCGTATTTATTACTGATGTCGATCATGAAAAGACTTTATATGCTATTTAAAAACAGATCCTAGTATCTGTGTTCAGATGTCCTGAGATCCAGGACTTGGATAAGCCCAAATCCTGTTTTTAACCTGACTTGACCTAAGGTGGTTAAGCGTAGCAAACTGAGTCACCTTTGTGACACACAAAACTCTGGCTTTAAGGTCAACGTAGGTCGCTAACCCATTAATCTGTCTTTGTAGTATAACCATCTGCTGTCCAGTCAGCCCCGAGTGTATAAATAGTCCTGTCTTGCTTTTGTCAAAATATCTGTTCTGTTCACCGGTTACATACTCTGTGATCTCCAGTTTTGCCTCGCTTCCCCTGTTCTTTGGATTATTACTTTTCTTTTTCCCCATACTCTGTTTGTACTTCATTACTACCTCTTCCATAAATGTCTTTCTATTTCTAAACACGATAGCTCGACTTTGTAAGGGTGTAGAGTGGGGTCACATTAACAATCCATTAAAATTTGGCATACATCCACCACGATCTTCAAGGTCAACTTAATTAATTCAGAAAAAGACTTAAAACTTGAAAAAAAAAATCTAGGATTTTTACAAGTGTGGGTCTATTGTCACTGTATAAAAAGTACCGTTTAAAGATATGAAATATCATATTGCATTTGTCCTCTGAAAGATACCGATGTATGGGGATACTAAATGTCACATTAATTTTTTTCAGACATGTTGTTCCCATCAAAATCAAAATCAGCTCATGTTTTTCACCAAATAGCAAATTGTCGCTTTAATCTGTGTTCTAGTGTGAATAAAATATCTTTTTATGAGATTTTCTAATCATTGCATTGTGTTTTTACTGTTACACAGTCTACCAACTTTTTGGATTTGCCGTTGCAACACATCATCACATGAAACTATGCAGTTTTAAACAATATAATCTGATCCTTTATATGATTTTCAAACATATCAGTATATGTGTATCAAAAATCTAATGTATCACCCTGCCCTACACATGCAGTATCCTTTATTTATTTTTTAATTTGACTGTGATTTCTTCAATATGCGACATCCTGTGTGACAGTGGCAAAGACGTGTGGACGACACCCAAACAGATGGCATGATGCATCCAGTCTTTGAGGCATGTTCTTAGCTTTGTCATTAAGCCAGCTAGTTTCTAATCACATGGACTGACTGCAACCCCTCTTGCACACCGCCTTTACACATTTCACACATATTCACTAATGACAGCCTCTTAACAGTGCAGCTTACAAAACGGGAGGGGAGACAAGTAAATCAACTCGGAGTGGGTGGTATGACTTTACTTTGCGGGGACAGAGCCAAAGATGTAGTGAGGATGTGGGGAAGACACGAGGTGCAAGAGAAGCCTCCAAGAAAATGGACATGGACAGAGAGAGAGAGAGAGATTTGGGAGATCTAAAATAATAGTGACATTGTCTCTAGACAGCACTCATTATTTCTCTATTCAGTGAGCCCAGTGCTGAGGGGACATGGCTGAAATACAACTTCAGAATACATTTGACAGCAGGAGCAGAGATGAGGCGGTGGATTTACAGTGCCATACAGTATCAGCATAATATTCAACTCCTGTCATCACAAATCACAGCGCACAGCACACTAGATAAAACCTACAACTTATTTGCAGAGAAGAGATATTTTTCTGTTGGTTTAAAAGGAGAGGTAGGAAAGATAAAGCCCATTTGATTTTGTGCTACAAACATCACGCCAGCGTACGCAATCTCATGCCAAATGATATGTGGGCCATCATGGCACAGACACCTCTCTGAATCTGAACTCACTTCAACAACAATTTGACCTGAGAGTTATCTACATCAACTGCTAACTGAAACAGTGGGCGTAAAAAATACGAAAAAATAATATCAAAAGATTTTTAAAGAAAAAATGAAGGTCTTGTTTAAAGATAGCATCGAAAAAATGTTATTTTCTCCACAGTCAGCACGGTCAGTCATCTGCAGCTCAACGCAAGAGCTACAACGCTTTTAAATGGTCAAGAGATGCTCGGCTCCAAATACAGGTGACCTTACAATGGTTATGTGACATAGATCACAATTTAAAAACAACAACAACATATGATTAACAAAAAAAAAATAGCTTTAGGACGAATTCCTATAACAGGCTCATGCTTCTGGATTAGTAGCCAACAACTGTAGCAATAGTGTAACTCTATACAGTGGCACAGTTTAACTCCATCTTACCTGAAAACCAAGCAGCTTTTTAGACAAAATGTAAAAAAAATGTGGCTTTTAATTTTTAAGGTCACCTCCACTCTCCCTGTCTCTTGGATGGCTGGAGAGGCATTGAAAGCGCTCTTGTCTTCAAAAGTGCTTAAATGGATCATTGCAGTACAAATACAACAAACATGCTTACTGAATAAATGACTGCTATGAATATTTAGTTGAAGGACCTTGTGGGTAGGCAAGCCTTAGATTTACTGATTTATAATTAAAGATGATGCTGCTGCTCTTTGTGATTTTCATTTCTTGAGCCATGACTGTTCTCTGACTCTGCTTGCAGTTGCTTTTTTGTATTTTTCCAGGAATGTATGTGTTTTCCCTGTTTTGGCCTTACATATGTCAGTTATGTAATCCTGTTGCAGCAGCCTGAGAGACTGACTAGGCTGCAGATGAGGGCTGACCAAAATAGGACAGACTCGATTACTATAAACATTTTTCATCATTACTTTGGTATTTTTTTCCCAGTAATTATCAAGATTGTACTATTAGCCAGACTCAAAACAGATCATGGCATCTTTAATGCCAGGCTCCTTTTTTTCTACTTGTATGTGAAGCTATTCTACCCTGACCTTTGTCGTCTTTTTCATTTGTAGTCTAACTTAAACTCGTATATTTAAGTTTGCAGTCTTGCAAATTGCAAACTTTAAATGATAAAAAAAATCAAGTAAACTTGTGCTTAAACCTAAAACAAACCAGGATGAAGAGTTTTGCAGGTACCTAGAACATCCACAACTTCTGTTTTCATATTGTTATCCATCACAAAAATAAATACCAATATATTCTGACCAGTCAGCATGAATATGATAACAGTGACAGCCAGCTGATCTCAGTGCTTTGCAGGAGAGCTGATCTAATTAGCACCATCAAATTACAGCTGATGTTTGTCAGGCTGCTGTAGAAACGTCTCTTCCAGCTCTGTCAGTTTGTCAGGTCTAGATTATATTTTAAGATTGGTCAGATACTCGTTCTACACTTCTGGCGTAGACAGTAAGTTGAAAGAGAAAATTATAGTGGCACACTTCTTGTCTGAAACACATTTTAGGCTGCAAGTAATTACTATTTTCATTATGGCTTAGTACAATGATTATGTTCTCAATTAGGTAATTGTTTGGCCTATTAAAGACGCCAAAAAAAAAATGCTCATTCCAGTTTCCAAGCTTTCAATGTGATGTCTTAACACATAGTGGTTGGATGCTTCAGTTTATAGATGCAAATATTCAAGAACCAAAATTGTTGCTGATTAATCAAATGAACTACTTCTTTCAGCTTCAGGGTCATGCACGAAAAGTAAATGCAAGCTTTTTCCCCCGATATAGCAGAGGGCCTCAAAAACAAGAATCCTTCTGAATCATGCAGCAAAACATGCATGTTGTACTCACTAATACACTGTCTTTCTTCCAGTTATATGTTGTGCAAACCCAGAAAGTTATTGTCCTCTTAGATTCACTTTTGTCTTGCTTCATCTTTGTGTCTTTCTTGTAAAGAAGTACTTTGATTACACTATTATTCCACTGATTTGGGATGAAAATGAATGTCACCGTCCGGACAGTAAATAGCACCGAACTATTGAATGTGCCGCTCTGAATGAATAACAATGAAGTACGGGCATAAGATCAAGGAGAGTAGCACTCTGTGAAGACATGAATAAGTAAGTAAAACAAATCTGTATGCTGTAAATGAGTAGGCCATATTAATCAACTAAATGACTGCGTATGAGCTGCCCTTTAAAATCGCATCTGTCCCTGGGGAAGTGCTAACTGTTAATATTTAATACATACATGTGTAGTGTCACAAATCAATCTGTCATACAAATTAGTTCAAATTAATTCAATTGGTGGTCAAAAAGCCATCTGATTAATACAAAGTGCTGACGAGTTTTTCTCGTTTTGTAACATAAAGCAGTTTTTCCACTTTTCTTTCCAAACTGCACCATGATGATGATGAAGTATTGCATTTCTGTGCTACCTTAGATATAAACGAAAGGGCAAAGTCATTCTGTGGTTTGTTAAAGTTACCGAGGCACAGGCACTATTAGTGCCAATGGATTGTTTTGTTCCGGCTATACTTTGGTAAGCACCTGAATAGGCCGGGTGTTAAACAGATATTTCTAGCTGGCGTTTAGGTGGCAGCACATCATAAATATGTATGTACCTGAGGTGCTCATGGAAAGCAATAAGACATCATCATCAGAGATCACCCTGCTGTCACTCCCTTCTGCAGGGCCCATTAATAAACACTGACAATCAGAGCCCTTGACCTGCCCCTGCCACCCTGGAGGGTTGAATGAGAGGAGTGGCCCTATTACCCTGATGCCCCTAAACACTCCTTTTAGGGGTTTGGCTCCAAGGTTCTTTACATTTAGATTAAATTTCTCTGCAACAATTTCTCTGATGCCCATTACCAATTTGCTACAGGAATATATTTTGATGATTATCATTACTTATTAGTTACTTGTGGCAGTCGTGCTGAACTAAAGCGATCGATCGATAGCGAGGTTTTCTCATGACTTGACTTAGATTGACAGATTTCAGATAGAGGATTAATGTGCTAGCACAGTGCCAGGAATAAATGAGAATGTAGAGACAATCACACACACAAAAGATAACATTTAAGCACTGTGTGTGATTTACAGATAGTGGATAGACACATGGATTCTGTCCCATAGAGTGTACTTTTTTAAAGTACACTTTAAAAAAATCCCTTCAGTACACAGAACTATTTCTGCCATCTGTGTGCACAATGACTCCACGTGCTAGTGGAAACCTGTCAATATATTGTTCATGCTTCAAAGACAAAATCGTCACATCAATGCTAACCAGCAAATACACCACACCATGTCAAATCAGCATCGGACTAGTCTGAGTCTCTTTGGAAACTTTATTTCAGATATCACGGTCCATCTTCATATAAAAGAAAGAGAGTAAAAGCAGCACAAGGATAAAACAAATTCCAAAAGCGAGACTAATATCTGATTCAGAGCAAGTTCAGTTCAGGCCATTGTGACCACGTTTTCAGAATCCCCAAAGGTTGAATCTCTTCATCTGGACGTAACGTTTTCAGTGGGAGAAACGTTTTGTCACTCATCAAAGTGACTTCTTCAGTCTCAGCTGACTGCAAGTTTCCCCGATCTTATAAACAATACAGTACACAATGACTGAAAGCCCACTGAATGAACAATGGGCTGTGAGGTCAGTTCCTTGATCATTATTGCGCAAATGATGATTTGAGCATGCATCAAGACATTTTCAGAATCAGTCAATGAGCAAATAAATTCATGCAAATTTAGGAACATGAATAGTTAAAACACATTTTAGTGAGATCCGTTTATTTATTTATTTTTGCTGTAATATAAGTACTGTATACAGAGGAGTACAGTAGGCTCTAAAAAGAACTATTTCACCATCATCTGCACACATGCATAATTCATGGGTCAGAATTTTTTGCTTGGTGCTGCACATCACCATCAATGCAGAGATCACTCCTGGTGATGTGACTCAAAATCTGACTTTAGAATCAGAATCAGAATACTTTATTAGTCACCAGGTTTAGAAGCTGATCGCTCAAACATGATTAAAGGAACAATTTGTTTCTGATCCTTCTTAGCTGTTCTTGTCATGGTCTCCGTGCCTGCCCGGTCGGCCCCACACGGCTACAATTGCTGTTGCTGTTTTCTCCCTCTCTGCCTGGGCGGAGCTCACTGTGGGCTCCCGCCCTTGGCCCACACACACACCTGACAACACTCACCCATCATCACCGGGAGCACTATTTGAGGCTGGAACACAGATCCTCTCGTCGCTGGATGATTGTACCCCTAACGTTAGTGTTCTCACAGCTCTTGTGCTTCTTATCCGTGACTTGTGATTAGTTGGTGACCTGCCTTCTCGTCTGCTTCAGATCTCCCCCCCCCCCGGACCTGCGACCTCCCTGCTGCGGGAAAGTGTGTGAGTGTGAGAGAAGAAGACGTGAGCGAGTTACCCTGTGATTTCCCCCCGGAGTTTTGGATCCCTTCACTGTACATATATTGCACTGCACTGTAAATAAACCACACCTTGGAGATACCTTACCGCTCTGCGCTTGAATCCCTGTACCAGATCGTGACAGAATCATCCAGCCCCGGAAATGGATTCAGCAGACCCAGCGGTCTCGACTCCCACCCTCGCCACTTTGGCCGCGATGCTGGCACGCCACGAGCAGATGTTCATTCACCTTCGAGCAGAGCTGGCGAACCTCACACAGGCTGTGGCTCGGCTAACACCGCTACCGGCCGCTCCTCTGGTCGCCGCTCCTCCGTTGGAGGCGCCAGTTCCAGCTGTAAGTGTCGCGCCACCTGTTCACGTTGACAGATTCCTCCCTACTCCCAGGGCTTTCACGGGAGAGATTGATAAATGTGCTGGTTTTCTCACTCAGTGTGCCCTTCAGTTTCGCCAGCAACCGCAAGCCTTTTCTACTGATGGTGCGAAAATCGCTTATATCGTCCAGTTACTCCAGGACCGTGCTCTAACCTGGGCTCAAGCTGCGCTTCAGGCGGAGCCGGACATCACCTTTTCTGACTTTCTTACTAAGTTTAAAGGTGTGTTTGACAGGAAAGCCACAACTGCCACCGCCGGCCAGCGCTTGCTTGCGCTTAAACAAGGTAAACGCAGCATGGCTGATTTTTCTATTGACTTTTCTACCTTGGCTGAACAGGCGAAATGGGGGGAAGAGGCCCTTAAAAGTGCATTGCTCACTAATATTAATGAGGAAATAAAGAATGAACTAATGCTCCGTGAACTGCCTTCCTCCCTGGATGCGCTTCTGGTTTTGTGTATGCGGGTGGACGATCAGGTGCGCGCACATCGGAGCGCACGCGCGCATTCGGGGCATGCCCCGCTGGACTTTTGTGGGACCCCTACTGCAGCCCATGGGTCGTGTGACGCCGACACCGGGGATGGGGAAGAGCCCATGCAGCTTGGGCGCTCACGGCTGTCGCCCGCGGAGCGCCAGCGCCGTCTTGCCTCCGGTGAGTGCGTTTATTGCAGCCGTAAAGGCCACTCTGTCTCCTCCTGCCCAACGCTGGCAAAAGGGTGCGCTCACCAGTGATCGTGAGGGTGCTGGTGGGCGATCTGTCGAGTGAAAGCCCTCTCCCCAGGCTTCTTTTGCCGGCTACTCTGCGTGTTCGGACTGTTTCTCATTCTCTCTCCGTTCTCATTGACTCTGGGGCTGAGCAGAACTTTATTGACACCTCACTCGCCGCCAAACTGAACATCACCTTGGAGCCTCTGTCACGCCCCCTCCGCGTTCACGCACTGTCGGGCCAGCGCCTGCCTGACATCACTCATGTTTCTGAATTCCTTTCATTATCTCTCTCTGGCAATCACGCAGAAAGGATTTGTTTTTTTTCGTTTAAGGCTCCTCTCACTCCGCTGGTTCTGGGTCACCCCTGGCTTGTCCTCCACAACCCGCATATCGACTGGGAGAAGGGTGCCGTACTAGGTTGGAGTGTGGCCTGCCATATGAACTGCCTCCGGGCTGCGGCTTCCCCCGTTTCGCTCCCACCCACGGCCTTGCCGTCGGACGCCCCGGACCTCTCGATGGTTCCGCGGGTTTATCATGATCTGCGGGATGTTTTTTGTAAGGATCGGGCGCGGTCCCTTCCCCCGCACCGCCCGTACGATTGTGCCGTCGATCTTCTTCCTGGAGCTCCGCTGCCGTCTAGCCGCCTGTACAGCCTCTCCCGGCCTGAGAGGGATGCTATGGAGCGTTACATCTCGGAGTCGCTGGCGGCAGGGTTGATTCGCCCCTCCTCTTCCCCTGTCGCGGCTGGGTTTTTTTTTCGTGGATAAGAAGGATGGTTCGCTGCGGCCGTGTATTGACTATCGGGGCCTTAATCAGATCACTGTTAAGAACAAATACCCTTTGCCGTTGCTTTCCTCCGCCTTTGAACTGCTTCAAGGCATGACCGTCTTTACCAAGCTGGATCTGCGCAACGCTTACCACCTGGTGCGCATCAGGGAGGGGGATGAGTGGAAGACCGCGTTCAATACGCATCGGGGCCACTTTGAGAATCTCGTGATGCCGTTTGGGCTGACTAACGCCCCCGCAGTGTTTCAGGCGATGGTTAATGATGTCCTTCGTGATTTTGTTAACCGTTGTGTATTTGTGTACTTGGATGACATCTTGATCTTTTCTAAGACACTCGAGGAGCACAAGGTCCATGTCCGGCAGGTCCTGCTACGCCTTCTGGAGAACCGGCTCTTTGTGAAGGGGGAGAAGTGCGATTTCCACGTGGCGTCAGTGAGTTTTCTGGGCCACATTATCGAGAAGGGGGACTTGCGGACTGATCCGGAGAAAGTGCGGGCTGTGGTGGAATGGCCTACTCCTCCTGATCGCCGCCAAGTGCAACGTTTTTTGGGATTCGCCAACTTTTACAGACGGTTCATTCGTGATTTCAGCAGAATCGCTCTCCCTCTCACTAAACTCACCTCTCCCAAGGTTCCCTTCCAGTGGGATTCTGCCGCTCAGCGAGCCTTCGCCCTGCTCAAGGACAGGTTCACCACCGCTCCCATACTCCGGCAACCGGACCTTACACGGCAGTTCGTTGTGGAAGTGGACGCGTCGGACTCCGGGGTTGGGGCAGTTCTGTCTCAACAGATGGACGGTAAGCTGCACCCGTGTGCCTTTTATTCTCGCCGTCTCTCCCCAGCAGAGTGTAACTATGACATCGGGGACCGGGAGCTTCTGGCCGTCAAGCTGGCCCTGGAGGAGTGGAGACATTGGTTGGAGGGAGCAGCACAACCATTCATCGTCTGGACGGATCACAAGAATCTGGAGTACCTGCGCTCGGCTAGACGTCTCAATTCCCGGCAAGCCAGGTGGGCACTGTTTTTCGCTCGTTTTGACTTTACTATCACCTACAGGCCAGGAACACGGAACGTAAAGCCAGACGCCCTGTCCAGGCAATTCTCCATCACTGGGGAGGACTCGGACCCTGAGCCTGTCCTCCCGGCCGCCTGCGTAATTGGAGCCATCTCCTGGGAGATCGAGGGGCTCATCCAAGAGGCGCAGGAGACCGAACCGGATCCTGGCACTGGTCCACCTGGTCGCCTCTTCGTTCCTTCAGCCGTCCGCTCTCAGGTTCTCCAGTGGGCTCACACCGCCCGCTTTTCATGCCATCCTGGGGTCCTCCGCACCTGCTCGTTCCTCTGACGTTACTTCTGGTGGCCTGCTATGACTAGGGATGCCAAGGAGTATGTAGCCGCCTGTTCGACCTGCGCCCGGAATAAGCTTTCGAACCGCCCTCCACCGGGTCTTCTGCAGCCTCTCCCTACACCAGCTCGACCATGGTCCCATGTTTCTTTGGACTTTGTCACGGGCCTGCCGCCCTCCGCTGGTAACACCGCCATACTTACCATTATCGATCGTTTCTCCAAAGCTGCACACTTCGTCGCCCTCCCGAAGCTCCCCTCGGCCTTGGAGACGGCCCGGCTCCTCACCTCCCATGTGTTCCGTCTTCACGGGATCCCCGAGGACATCGTCTCGGATAGGGGGCCGCAATTCACGTCCCGTGTTTGGAGGGAGTTCTGCTCCGCACTGGGGGCCAAGGTCAGTCTGTCTTCCGGTTTCCATCCACAGAGTAACGGGCAATCGGAGCGGGCCAACCAGGAGCTGGAAGCTGCCCTCCGCTGTGTCACTTCGCACAACCAATCGACCTGGAGTGAACAGCTTCCATGGATCGAATACGCCCACAACAGCCACACATCCTCCGCCACGGGCAAGTCTCCCTTCGAAACGTCCCTGGGCTATCAACCACCTTTGCTCCCGGCCATCGAAGGTGAGCACTCCGTTCCTTCTGTACAGGCTCACCTCCGCGGGTGCCGTCGTGCCTGGCGGGCGACTCAGGCTGCCCTGCTCCGTACTAAGGAGCGGAACAAGACCCTCGCTGACCGTCGCCGGACACCGGCCCCCGTGTACACCATCGGTCAGCAAGTATGGCTGGCTACCCGTTTTGTGCCGCTATGGACTGAGTCGAAGAAGCTGTCTCCTCAGTTTATTGGCCCTTTTCCCGTTGAGGCCATTGTGAACCCTGTGTCTGTCCGCCTCAAGCTGCCGCGCAACATGCGCATTCACAATGTCTTTCATGTGTCTCAGGTCAAGCCGGTGCTCTCCAGCCCGTTGTGCCCTCCCTCCAGGGCCCCGCCGCCCCCCCGGCTCGTGGATGGTCAGCTGGTCTACAATATCACCCGCATCATGGACTCCCGGCGCCGGGGTCGGGGTTTTCAGTACCTGGTTGACTGGGAGGGCTACGGGATAGAGGAACGCTCCTGGGTGCCTCGAGCTGCTGTCCTGGATGGTGCCATGCTCCGGGACTTCCACCGCAGGCATCCAGGTAAGCCTGGTGGGTCACCGGGAGGCTCCCGTTGAGGGGGGGGTACTGTCATGGTCTCCGTGCCAGCCCGGTCGGCCCCACAAGGCTACAATTGCTGTTGCTGTTTTCTCCCTCTCTGCCTGGGCGGAGCTCACTGTGGGCTCCCGCCCTTGGCCCACACACACACCTGACAACACTCACCCATCATCACCGGGAGCACTATTTGAGGCTGGAACACAGATCCTCTCGTCGCTGGATGATTGTACCCCTAACGTTAGTGTTCTCACAGCTCTTGTGCTTCTTATCCGTGACTTGTGATTAGTTGGTGACCTGCCTTCTCGTCTGCTTCAGATCTCCCCCCCCCCCCCCGGACCTGCGACCTCCCTGCTGCGGGAAAGTGTGTGAGTGTGAGAGAAGAAGACGTGAGCGAGTTACCCTGTGATTTCCCCCCGGAGTTTTGGATCCCTTCACTGTACATATATTGCACTGCACTGTAAATAAACCACACCTTGGAGATACCTTACCGCTCTGCGCTTGAATCCCTGTACCAGATCGTGACAGTTCTTACTTCTTCTTCTTTAATGCTTTAGAAAAAGCGTCCATACACAAATTGAAAAGAACCAACTCTCCTTAACAGTGATGCTATTTTTGGATTCATTTATACTCTTTTCTCGGTCCTCTGTTTGTTGCCCTTTCTTCTTTGGCTCGTTGACCCTCTGCAGATTTTTTTCTTCTTCTTCTTCTTCACCCCAAAGCTTGCTGTTGGTTTTTCCATTTCCTCTGCTGTGTTTGTTATGGTCACCTTCCTTTTCATGTTTAATACAAGCCAGGAAACTATGATATGACTCACGAACACCACCCCCCGCCATTGAGTGCGTCATTGGTGTCTTTGATTTTACATGTTTATGCTCAGTTGCTTGGGAACACACGTATGATCGTATCTCTCAGCCAGCACATCCAGAAAGCGGTCGCAATCAAATGTTTCAGAAAAAGCAGAACAAAAACTAAATACTGGATTTAAAAAGATTTATTTTCTTTTACATTTTAAACATATACATCGATCACATAGATGTGATTTTACCAGTTTAACTGTGCTACATTCATGGGTGACTTTATGATAGAGGCAGGAATAATGTTTGAATTCCACAGCAAAATTCAACACTGCATTTCCATTCACTCCAGGGCAGCAAGTGTCTATCCAGGTTTAAGCAAGTAGCCTTTATGACGAGACAGGCAAGATTTTGCCTCTAGGTAGCAAACGCATTGGTGAATGAACAGGAGGGCTGTCACACCTAGCTGTTCTCCTCGGCCTGTCTAAGAGGATTAACCTTTGTTTATTCTTACCTCCACTCGTAGGGCTTCCACAGCAAGCCAAGAGCCCCTGGGAGCACTGTTAGCATCATCACCATCTTCCTCATACCTCCACCTACTTCTCACCATCTCTACAAGATGTTTCGTAGATGTGATTTGTGATTAAAATTACTGCAAGTAAATTAAAGCTGGATTTTAAGTTCTCTAAATATAACATAAATAATTGATATACACATGGACAAAGGTATTGAGCCTCACTTTTTAATCTGTGAATACAGGGGCTTTCGGTCTCACTGCCACAAGGATATAAAACCAAACACCTAGTAATGTAGTCTGCCTTTATATATATATAGTTGCGAAAGAATGGGTCGTTGTAAAAAGCTCACTGAATTTGAGTGTGGTACTGTAACAGGATTCCGCTGCTGCAACAAGTCAGTTCATGGAAAGTGAACTTCCGAGGTATACCATGATCAGCTGAGGTATTAGTGGTATTTTTGCAAAGTGGGAGCTTTTAGGAACCACAGCAAGTTAGCCCGTAAGTGTCACACCACATAAAGTTACAGCTGAGGTGCATAGTGTACAAAAGCTCCAAATCTCCTCTGACATTAACATCAGCACAAAAGCTCTGTGCTGGAAGCTTCATGCCATCGTTTTCCATGGCCGAGCAGCTCCTGTTCTGTATTTTTTTTACTTAGTTTTATTTATTTTGCTGTATTCAAACAAATAGTTGATTCTGTTTGAAACTGTGCCCACAGACAGTTTATGGTTTCAGTTTAAAAGCAAGATAAAAAGAAAATAAAGATTTTTTAAAAAGTGTTCCAAGTAAGGATTTTCCCACTCCTCATTAGGAGCCAGTTAGTTCCCTTTAAGGGGTGTCAGGAGAGATTTGTCACATTTAAACCTCTAACGTTTAGTGTGGGGTTCTCGTTGGCACTGAAATATGTGAAATATATGCAAAAAATTTAAAGAACTCTTCAAGGCCCTCAAGAAAAAGATGCCTATGAGTGTGGTAAGGGATTTTAAAACACCTCCGTATTACTTTAAATCAACAAGTGCCAATAAAGGTCCAGTTCCAAAGTAGGACACAAGAATCCCAGAACATCAAACCAGTAACTGCTGATATCTTCTTTTCAAGTCTGTCAATTTACTTGTTTGCAAATCTACAATAAACTTCCTTTAGATTCCCTCAACTTGCCTTTTTCCTAGCCGTATGACTGTACAGAACAAGATTTAGTGCATACAATCAAAGTAATTTTATATCTTAAGTTGTAAAACTTTGAACAGATATAAGTTAACAGGCCAGAGCTTTTTTTTTTCCATCTGTTTCCACTTCAAACAGATGGAACCACAAAGAAAGCAAAACAGAGACAGAGAGATCTCCAACATGTTAAAAAAAAATACTATAAAAAATAACCACCAAACATTTACCGAGAGGTGCAAAACTTCTGCAAGGCAGAGCTTTGTGTGTAACAGTATGCACCTTTGTTTTGATCGTTTTTAGAGACATTGGTAATTCTTCATATGTTTAAGACAGACTTGCATTGTCTAATAATATCGCGAGTCATCCCTCCATGCATTTTATCCCTAACTAGCCACACTCACGTCCATAACCAAGTTGGAGACAGCAATCACACTAATATGCAGGTCTCCTGAAGGACACCCGAACAGGCACAGGAAGAATGTGGAAAACCCACAGAGTCTCTAGATTCCAACTGAGAAAAGGCGCCAGTGCTAACCTTTGCACCATCATTCCACCCAATTACATAGGCATGACTAGTTTTAACAACAATCTCAGATTAAGTATTTTAACAATGTTATAAAATCCTATGAAGATAATAATAAATATTTCCTACAAGAAGACCCATGGTACAAAGTCTAAGTGCTGCAGCTGTAAATTACTATATAATTAATGCCACCATATAATGCTCACTTAATTTTTAAGTGTGCTGCAACCCAGATAAAGACCTGAAGTAAAGTTGTTGGTGGGCAAGTGTGTTGATTTAAACAAAAAAGAAAGAAAAACAAGGACTTTTTTAACGTTGCTTTGAAATGATAGATCCAAAAGTACAGGTTTTGTGTAACACCTACAATTTCACGCATTTTACTATGAAAATAGGCCAACCACTACAAGTTATCTTTTATGAGGGCTACTACATCTACTTCATCTGTGCTTTACGAGTCTGACTATGATATCTGTGAGGAATTCTTTTTAATAAATTAACTAGCAATGGACTTGAGACGACAATTCCACGGAGGTACCACTTGTCTTTTAGTTTCAGTTCGCTCTCGTTCCTATTAAGCTGTGATTTATAGGTTCATAAGCATAATTGCTGAAGGGCAGCTGCTCCACTGCATGATTCAACTGAGTTTTCAGGGTGTCAACTGCATCACCTGCTGTTCTGCTTGGAACTAGACATCACAGGTAGGAGGCTTCTGATGAATAACATAATGCACAGCCTGGCTGCAGTCGAGAAAAAACACAGCACGAAATGACTCAAACTGAAGAGGAAGAGGGAAAAAAAATCACCAGAGTGGCTGCTTTCATTTCATGCAAGTCATCAGATATGAAGACTGGACCCCCTGCTTAAGCCTTGTGACTTAAAGAAGTAATTAATGAAATTGCTGGATGCGTTCTAATAGTAGGAGCAGAATACAGGAGATGACAGCCTGCTGCGCGCTCTCCTATTAATACAGGTGCACATTTAGAAATATCAAATAGGACCTTTGTGTTAAGGTTTGCATTACCTTGCAACTGCTGGCAGCTCAACGGCCTTAAAATGTTTGCCTCGTTTTGCATTTCAAATGCAATCATGGATAATTCTGTCGCAATTTATTTGAGTGACAGCATGACGGTGGAGTAATGACTGTGAAAGAGCAGTTCATCACGTCGTATCTTCATATTCCAAATTACAGACATAATCCAGAAATCCAGAGTGTGGCAGTCCAAATTTCGGATCATTTCACTGTTTTGAAGGAAACGTTTTGAATATTCCAACAATTTAAGGGTTTACTTGCAGCCAAACTAACAATTGCAAACGAAATCTTCAGCCCGTGAACTTGATTTTTTTCAGCTCTTTTTGACCGAAATGATAAAGCATAAAAAATTAAAAAATAAAAATTAAAGGAATATGACAGAGTTTTTTATTTCTTGGGCCAAAAATAAATAGAAGAAATTCAGATTTACTAGATGGTTAGGTATTTCTATACATATAACTTCTTGAGCATATTGACATAGAGTTACTTTTAAATGACCTTCCCGTGAGAGCTGTAAACTTGTGTGCTCGCTGCCTTTTTTCTCTTGCATTACATCAGTTAAAGCACGCAAAACAAGAAAAGGTCATTTTCTGCCTTACTTTTTCAGTACACGAGGAATGCTAAGCAAAGCTTTGCAATATCAGTAAGCAGTAAGTAGTACCCACAGTGTAGGCTTTAAAAATGTATGTTAATGCAGAATTTAATTTAATTTGGTAAAAAACAAAATAACCATGACTACTCTAATGCCACAATCATTCAGAACATCTCCAGTTGATTACCTTATTTCAGCTTATAGTAGTTGAGGTGATGTCTACTTAAAAGTTAAATAATTAGACAGATATTGCTATTGTTTCAGTGGACAGTCAATTGTGATAATATTGGCATACTGACTTTTTAAAATATAAATGATTAGATTTTGTTAGGCGGGGCTGTGTGCAGGCAGGAATAGGACCCAAGGTGCAGACTCCGGAGACAGACGTGAACTCAAAAAAGGCTTTAATTCTGAACGCAACATGACATAACTTGAAAAAACTCAAAATAAACTTACACCGGTGGACAGACAAAACACACAGCAAAATAAACGGTAGATCGCGACACGGACACAGAGAAACACAGGGCTTAAATACACAGAGGGAGCAATCAGGGAATGAGTAACAGGAGGGAAACACAGCTGGGACAAATCAGAACTGACGAGACCAAAGAAGCGTAAATTGAACACACTGAGAAAAGACAGAGACCTTCAAAGTAAAACAGGAAACACATAACACAGACTGAACAAAGACACAGCCTCACATGTAGGCACTACAGAGGGAACAGAGACGTGGGACCAGGGCAGACACAAACACTGAGTGGACACGGGGATATAGGAACTAAGGATACACATAGACGCGAACTAGACAAGGGGATGCAGGTGATAGGGGAGACAGAGCAACTAAAGAAGACAGAGACATAAACCATGAGACAGAACTCAAAGAAACCAAAAAACTAGAAAATATGAATAATATCATACACTCAAAAACCCTGGGTCAACGACCCAGGCATCCTAACAGATTTAAATCAAGACATTTCTCTTCTGAAACACATCACATGTACAAATGCATAGTTTGTACAGACATATTTTTGTACCCACTCATCTATTAGTGCTATTGACTGCTTTTCCAATTTATGGAGGCAATGACAACTTAGAGCGTGTCTTAGCCTAGAAAGGTCACCTGCCTATCACAGAGCTAATACAGAAAGACAGACAAGTCTTTCATGACTGTGGGAGGAAGCGAGCATACATGGAAAGAACCTGTGAAGACACGAGGAGACAACACAGGGGAGCTGTATATGCACCAAAATCTGAGGAATGTTTAGAGCACATTGTTGAATCTACGGCACTTCTAAAGACAAAAGACGTCCAACCCATCAGTAACAGAGTGTATCTGGTGTACCCAATGAAGTGGCCAGTGACTGTATAAACTTCTGAAAGTATTTAAACGCCAAGTCAACTCCACTTACTCCAGCACAAAGAGCATAAGAATGTTTATGTAGTTATATAATATAAATAACAGCTTTAGATTTGCTGACAGAGATAACAAAGGCATGTTAATATCTTGCACACAGTTCTGGATCCATTATGACAGAAGTTATTTATCACTGGCAAAAGGATAGCAGCACAGTACTGCAGCACATCTTGGAAAGATAACAATTATAATAGTTTATTCAGTGGAGTGAAAACAATAATGACTGCACAGACACAAGAAGACAAACGGGGTACTGTGAAATGTGTACATTTAACAGCAACAGCACTGCCTGATTTTCCCTTTCAGTAAATAATTTTGATTTCTGAAGTCCACAATGTATTATTTAATGACAGCAGTCTATTAGCATCGGTAATTGTTACTAGGTCTGTATTATTTTTGCAATCCAAAATAAGAAAAGGGGGGAAAAAAGCCTCAGAATTGCACAGAGCATCTTCAATTTAACACTTCTCATCTATTGATTAGTGGACATCACAGCCTTGTGTTTAAACAATAATTGATTTGTTTCCACACTGTGTGTCTGAAATCATTGATTTGAACACTTTGGCAGCTGCTATTGTACTGCACTAATCGGTTTGCAGTGTGGGGGTGTCAAAATGTTATTATGAATGAAAAATCAAAGGAGGATAAGCTGCACGACGCTTTCTGTGTGATAGCCACTATTTTAACGATGCCATTTTACGACGGGAGATCTGAAATGATGGATACGATACTCAGACTTTAGTAGGTGGTGGTGGTAGTGGTGGAGGCCAAGTTATTGCTTTTTTCCTTCATGTCAAATGAGAATTGCCATACTTAATATTACATTGTGATTTTTCAAATGGAAAGCTTTTTCTGTGTGCTGTCCAGTTTTGTCTAGATGGCTGCACTGACTGTATTCTGACTGAATGACATTTTTCAGTTTCCATTTAAATATGCAGTAACTGATCTTTTTTATTTCTTATCTAGAGGTAACAGATTGCTGATGTTGTTAAGTTGGAGAAACAGGTAGTCTACCATGACTTTTAAAGGGGTTAGGAATCTGCTTCCTCTGGTTAAACATGGTGCCATAAATACAATAGTTCTCATTCACAGTGATGCAACACATCTGTATATAAACTTAGGTTATCTTTCTTGATAAGCATCCGCTGCTAGACATGACACTGCAAGGTTTAAGGAATAAATAGTTTTAGCAAAATTCCAGACAATTAAAAGAACACAGATCAGTTTTCAATACTTAGCATAAAAAAGACAGACATACAGGAGTATCTTATTGAATCATTCATTAGGTTACTTCCATCCTTGCTAGATGATATCACTTACAGTCTAATTTCAATCATATGGGTGCTGGATGATATGGATTTTTTTGTCAGCAAAAGTAGTGAATCTCATGTCGGTGTGATAGATTAGGTGCTGCTGTTCTGTTACAGCAGGTTCTGTTACAGTTTCTGGAGATATGTGTCTTTTCTAGCCTCCTCTTTAGACACCATTGTTTTTGTTTCTTTACTTTTTTTCTCCTTCATCCTGTAAATGGAGGCAGATTGAAAGTATCGAGCATGAGTGTAGCTGTGTGTAATATTTCTCTGCATATACTACTGAATAATGCTTCGTGACAGTGAACAAAAACAGTAAAGAGAGAAAGCAGCTGTCATACAATCAAAAATGTTTCATTCTTGCTTGCATATGCAGTTTGCATTCACCTTAGTGAGCATTCAAGAATTACTTGAAAGTTCCTTAAATAAATCTTAACCACATAACTCCGTTTGGACGGCATCGGAGTAACTAAGTTGTGGATATGGTGATGGAAGAGAACTGTGACAGCTGTGGAGACCAACAACAGTTCACAGTGTTATTGCGCACAACTTAAACGTGCAAGCTGGCATTCAGTAAATTAAACATTTTGAGTCATAACTGAAATAATCTCATTAATCTTGAAAATAAATTGATCTTGTAATTAATTTATTTTCAAGATTAATCAATTTTCAGTGTTCTTTGTTTAATTCTTTCCGTCCCCCTTTTTTTTCCATTTTGAAATGTCACACAACAGGGTGTTATTACAGCTCCACTAAATTACACTCGGCATAGACACTTCAGTCACCGTTGTAATATTTAGACACATAACAGTGCCTAAGGTTGTATTCTGCACTACAAACAAGGCCGCCCGATGAGTGCTAAAAGTGCTTCATTCATTCATCACATGGACTTTTTGGTAACATGATGCTGCACAGTGATATATAAAAATACTATTGAGATTGGATGGTTTGATGCTTAATTAGAAACTGTTTAAAGTGACACTCAACCACCAAATTTGTCTTTTATTTGACTTAAAGAAACCCATGACAGGCAAAGCCCTTTGATATGTAGCAGCAAATCTTCTGTAAAATTCAGTTTGATCAGATCAAGTTCACTTCTTTGATTTTAAGGAAAGAAATCCTCTCAAACCCAAACACTTGTACTCAAAAGGTGGCCATATTTTACATAAAATAAGCATTTCATTCTAGTTGCATGTTTGTGTTTTGACAACAAAGCTCTTCATCCTCTCCGAGCTTACCTACTGGCACACGATTTAAAGAAGGATAGTTTAAGCATTCGAAATATATACAACATTGTCATATTATTCTTGGAGTAAAAGGGGAGTGTCAGATAACTAAAGAAGGAACAACTTAAGAAAAAACCCATCTAGTAAATTAGACTTTATTCCACTTCGTCAATACAGTGCAGGTTGTGGAGAAATTACACCTTGTACCACTGATTCCATCGGTATGAATTTGGCACTTCTGCCGGTTTACAGTTGTAAGGGAGTAAGGATGTCCCTGTATCATTATCCCCAAACGTCCATAAAATGAAGGTACATCAAATACTTAAAAGTAAGTGTACCATTTAATTTGAAGCTCATGCTTTTGATCACCAGTTCCTAAATTTCAAGAGTGCTTTCTGTGACACTGTGAAGAAACTCAACATTAAGAGTCTTCCTCTGTCACAATTTAAAGCACGCTGGAATGGCTTTCCTCTCTGCTCTTGCCAGTGCTCTGTTCTTTAGTTTAAATTGGAACATTTTCTACAGAGATCTGGCCTTTGTGGAGCTGAGCCCTGAAAACATTAGCTGATTATAAAACAGGATTGCGGTGCAAAAATGAACTAAGTTCTGAGGTTAACCTCCTGAAGTCCTGCACATCTTAAAAGAAAACCCATCAGTCTAGACTTAGACCAATGTGACAAATTAAAGGAAAACCAATCATTTTTACTGGCATGGTTTAGGCCCCCTTCTCCCCTTTAAGGAAGGGTCACTGTAAAGCCATACAAAGTTGCTCTGAGTGATGACCTTTATCCATTGTAAACCTGACAGGTCTCCTCTATGATGACAATGCCCCCATCCACTGTGCACAAGAGGGTCAGTGAATTGCTTGATGAAAATGAACCTGAATTATATCCAGTCAACATATCTCAACCCAAATAAATGGCGCTCTACCCTACCATCATCAAAACACCATGTGATTAACATATTCATAGCTAGCTTTAATATGCAGGCCAATCACAAAAATACACCACTAGGGGTGTAAAGCTTTACAAGTGATCTACTAACAATGTGCTAAATTATACACTAAGATGCAGCCGGTGTTCTTAAATAGTGACGATCGTAATCTACCAAGAGCAACACAGCTTAGTGCCAAAGAAAATGTGACATAACTAGCAAAATATGTTTCTACACAACAAGATGCTACAAGAAGATAAATGAGAGACGACCAAAGCACACTGATATGTTTAAATAGAAGTGTAACTGTTGGCATGATGACATTGTATATAATTTGGATTATTTCTTTATCTCGTCAAGATCCATGTCATGATTGTAAATTATTTAAGCTGTACATTACTTTGTTTGTTTTTTGTAGTCAACGTTTTGGTGCTTTTATTTTGAAAGTCAAGTTCGCTTACAAGTTGCGCTAGTTTCCTCTTTGGGTAGAACGAAGAAAAACACCTGTAAGCGCGCAGAAAGGATGGTTTTTATTGAAAGACATGTTAAGTGGACTTTGACTACACACGGTTAAAGGAAACCTCAGAAGAACGGCGGCTAATTCCCTTTTTGCAGCATGCAGCCAACGAGGTATTTATTTATTTATTTATTTATCGTGTTTGTTGTACAGTGTTTTTACTGCAGTGTCTTATGCTGAGTTTTATTTTGTTAATGCTGTATAGTTTTCACGGTGGCTTTGGAGAGAAGTCTTCAAATAAACCAGTGACAGAAAACCACTTGCGTCTGCCTGTGCTTCGAGGGAATTATAGTGAAAACTCGGACTGTTCGTCAACGCAAGCGGCCACTAATTGACGATGCGGCAACTTCAAAGCATCAGCGGGCTTGTTCCTACATGTCTACAGCGCAGCGGAGCTGACAAGAACTGGCAGATAAGCTGAAAGTACTATATGCATATGGTGATATGACACATGCACAAGTATTAAAGGGCAGTGTTTTAAGGAAAGGTGTTTAAGTTAAGTGGCCTAAGAAGGGACCTTTGCAAACATTGCTGAAGAATACTGTGATTGATAAGTACTGTGGTGTATAGTACATCTTGTTTTGGTGTAAGCTAAAACTTTTGAAGATTTTAAGATAAAAGTGCATTTGGGAAGCAATAAGTGAAGGTTTTGGATGTAAATTCTTGAACTGTTTTGAAGTTTCTTATCAGGTGTATTTTTGTAAGATAACACTTCCATTTGAACTGTGTTATTTTTGTGCCATTTACATATGAGTAAGTGTTAAACATTGAGGCTTGGTTAACCATCTACATTTCTTATTTCTAAGTGGGTTGATTAAGAAGTGCTGTAAAATGTCAGAACCAAGCGAGCCTACAGTTCAGTTTAGTGACAGTGCAGACTTTCAAGATCAGTCTGAAGAAGGTCAAGTGCATGGTGCTGAAGCTCAGCAAGAGGAAGCGCAGCAGCCAAGACGAAGTGAAAGAATCAGAACTCTAACAGAGAAAGGCAAAGAAATGCAAGATGAGAAAATTAAAGCACTCCAGCAAAGGTTTAACTATATATATGACAAATGGAAAACACAAGTTAAATCTGCAAGACAATCCTTATCACAGACAACAGAGACCTTATCTGAGGACTTGCTTAATGACATTATAAGTGATGTCACAGGTCTTTCTGCAGATGTCCAGCGTGTCTATGAAGAGCTACGAAAGATCTCTGCTCCAGACCAGGTCACGCGTCGTAGAGTGGATCGGTGTGTAGAGATTTCTACATTTGTTGCATCCAGAGCCTCAAGTAGGTTGCATGGAAGGTCTCCAGAAAAGGAGGAGCAAGACTGGCCAGAAGCAGGCTCTCTCTTTAATTCAAGCACCTGCAATTCAGGTTCTGTTGCTTCCATTTTGAAAGGCACCTCAGTACTTTCAAGCAGGTCTTCTGCAAGGCGACAAGATGCTGCTGCTGATGTTGCTGCAAGTCAGGCTGTTCTTAAAGTGTTACAAGAACAAGAAAAAGAACAGTTAGAGATCGAGCGTCTAGAAGCCGAAGCTAAGAAAAAGATAGCTGAGCAGGAGGCAGCAGCAGTAAAACGTCGGTTAGAAAGAGAGGCAGAAGAGGTAAAACGAAGAATGCAGAGAGAGGAAGAAGAAGCTAAAATTAAGGCTCAACTAGAGGAAGAGCACATAGCTCTACAAAGGACTCTGGAGGAAAAGCGGAGAAAATTACAGCATCTGGAGGCAATGAAGGATCTCAGTGCAGCAAGGGCGAGAATGCTGGTGTACAATCAAGAGAATGACAAAGAGGAAGAGCAAAAGGACGTACTGCAACCCGAGGTTGTAGTGGATAATAAACTTTGTGCTTCCACAGGCTCTTTGCCCCAGTGTATGCCTCCTGCACCACAAGTTGTGACCACTTCTTCAAATGACAGTACTGCAGAACTTGTCAAAGTGCTGGCAGGAGCTTTAAGTGCCAACCGAATTCCAATTCCTGAACCTACAGTATTCAGTGGGGATCCATTGAAATACAGTGATTGGAAAATCTCCTTTGAAACGCTGATTGACCAGAAGAGCATTCAAGATAAGGAGAAAATCTACTACCTTCGCCGGTATGTAAGTGGACAAGCTAAGAAAGCAATTGATGGCTATTTCCTTCTTGGAACTGAATCAGCCTATGCTGCCGCAGTTGAGATTTTGGAGGAAAGATACGGAAACCCATTCACGATTGCAAAGGCATATAGAGATAAGCTTCAGACATGGCCCAAGATAGGCTCCAAGGACAGCTTTGAACTCAGAGAGTTTTCTGACTTTCTCCGTAGTTGTGAAGCCGCCATGGTCCATATTAAGGCACTGGAAATCTTGAATGACTGTAATGAAAACAGAAAAATTTTGTCAAAATTACCAGATTGGCTAACAGCAAGATGGAATAGACAAGTTATTGAAATAGAAGAAGCGACTAATCAATTTCCCTCCTTCAGCCAATTTGTGAAGTTCTTGACAAGAGAGGTGAAACTTGCTTGCAACCCTCTCACATCGCTGCAGGCACTGAAACAAGATGAAACTGAAAAAACCAAATCCTCAAGACATTTCAACTTTGCAGCAAAGACACTCATCACAAGTTCCAGTGAAAAATATGCTGATACATGTCTTTTCTGCAAAAGGACTGGGCATACATTGCACCAATGCAGGAAGTTCGGGGAGAAAGCAGTTAATGATAGAATTAAATTCATTCAAATGGAAAAGTTGTGCTTTGGTTGTCTGAAGTACGGTCATCACTCAAAGAGTTGCATCAGTAGGAGTGTTTGTGACAAGTGCCAGAAGCGTCATCCTACTTGTTTGCACGAAGAACGAACCAAAGAGAAGCAAAAACCACCACAGGCCAAGCAAAATCGGAATCATGAAACTTCGAGTGAGGTTCATGAAGAAGTACAACTAGCACAGGATTACGAAATGACCAGAACTGCTACTTCAAATACAGTAATGCTTCATGGAGCTAAAATGCAAACAGCTGCAATAGTTCCAGTGTGGCTTTCCTGCACAACACAACCAGCACAAGAAGTCCTTGTGTATGCTTTATTGGACTCGCAGAGTGACACAACATTTGTGTTGAGTGAAGCAGCAGAAACCTTACAGACAAATGGAGAGCAAGTCAAGCTTAAGCTTTCTACCATGACGTCAAGAACTACAGTGGTGAGTTCTCTAAGAGTAAGTAACCTACAAGTCCGTGGCTTTTACTCCAACAAGAGAATCTCCTTACCACCAGTGTACACGCGTGATTTCATCCCAGCCAACAGTTACAAGAAGGGTGAAGCTTCCAAGGAAAAAGGATCACAGAAACTCACACAGAAGATAGAGACTGGTTAGTGTCCCACTGGCATCCACAGGTTGCTGGAGTTTGCTGTCAGATGAATAGACACAAAAATGTATGCACCTAAAAATCTGCTTCCTGTGGCCGAAACAGGACATGCTTTACATCAGGCTGGTATCGGCTAATAATCACCTCAGGAGTCTTTAAATACAGGAAACAGAAACCTTAGTTTGTTTTATTGCAGAAAGTACATAACATATCTCCATGTATGACTCTCAACTTTATGTTTTAACTACTGTAACTCTTTTGTCTCTAGAGGACAATGTGTATTCCCCATTTAAATGGTAAATGGCCTGTATTTGTATAGCACTTTACTAGTTCCTAAGGACCCCAAAGCGCTTTACACAACCAGTCATCCACCCATTCACACACAGGTGATGGCAAGCTACATTGTAGCCACAGCCACCCTGGGGCGCACTGACAGAGGCGAGGCGCCACCGGACACTGGCGCCACCGGGCCCTCTGACCTCCACCAGTAGGCAACGGGTGAAGTGTCTTGCCCAAGGACACAACGACCGAGACTGTCCAAGCCGGCGCTCGAACCGGCAACCTTCCGATGACAAGGCGAACTCCCAACTCTTGAGCCACGATCGCCCCCACGATTTAGTTGGCGAGTGGTTGCTGTCAGACGAATAGGCACAAAAATGTATGCACTGCAGTGCAGCACCTAAAAATCTCCTTGGCAATACCCTTTGCTTCTTGCAGGGTATTGCCATCACACGTAGTTTGAGTGGAAAATGCTGACTTGTATGCATATGCTTGCCCACTGCTCGACAAGAGGTAGTGAACTTGAAAACATGTGACGCAAACTATAAACAGAGACCATTCGTCTGAAAGGTAAAAGTTGCTTCTATTGAAACATGTTGATTTGCAGCCATTTATGTCACATTTTCAAATTTCACTACTGCTCATCGAGTACTTTGCTACTGCAGACAGAGTTTCTCCCAGCGCAGATAACTTAGTGCATTCATAATTATAAGACAATTAATAATGGGCCCAGAGCAATTTTCATATCACAACATATTTCCATGATAAATGATGATGTACAAAATGTTTGCAGCACAAGTGTTTGCACTGACTACATTTCAAATGAGACTTTGAACATCAGGAAGAAAATTCATTATGTTTTTAGTGAATGACAGTTGTTTTGCCAAATTTGTGTCATTAATGAGAGGACTGCTGATTAGCAATTACTGCAATGACAGCATTTACACACTCTTCCATCACTGCTGCTCAGGGTAACGTGGTGAGACTTTGTAAATGTAAAATTTAGCTCTTCTTAGACTCTCTGAGGACAAATAAATATACATGCTTATATGGCTTCTTCCAGTTATCTCTTGTTTTATTTTAAATGCAGCATTTTTTGATGTATTAAAGCCAATAATTCCGTTTTTTTTCCTTTAAAAAAAAAAAAAAAAAGGTTTGGATACTCAGGAGCACACATGTCTACGCTATTCAAGCAAAGTATCTAAAAGAGAGATAACCCCAATCTTGATGTAGGGTTTGACTATTCAAAGGGTTTTATGAAAGTGGGTTACAGGGATCGTTGGTATAGCCTTAAAAAGAACATGGTGTGTTTAGGGTTGGTTTTTCTTTTACCCAAAGAAGTCTTTATAGACATCTCTTGCAGTTTCTGCTGTTTGCATTTGTTAGCAACTGTGGAAAAAGCCAAATTAACAGATGAAAAAGACTATTTCATCATACAGCACTGCAGACAGCAGCTCTAAAATGACTTAACTGCTTTGCATGATGTTAATAAAATGTGACTGTCCCTGAGCTGTATTTTCACAAATCACACACGGCTATTCCGAATTTGAGAGCACACTATATATTTTTTTTGGGGGGGGATGCTCCCAGTGGCATGTTTCCATTGCCTTGGCTGTGATTGCCGCATTCCCCTGGCAGCTGGGAATTGCAATGTGCTTACTTTTTGAGGACCAGAGAGTGTACAAACAGTCAACTGCAACCTGCTCTTAGAAGAGGAAGTCACTAATTTGCAATGAGCCAAAAAGGATGTGCATCTTGTGTTGACAAATCGCATCTGCACTGCAGAAAGCATTTGTAATACCATAATTCAGGGAAGTTGTCTGGTCAACAACTGAGCAAAGAGCACAAACAGCATGCAGCACATTTCTGGCAAAAATGTTTATACAAATATGAGTCTAATTCAGACTTGCAAAGATAATTTTCACTTCTGTTGTATTTTAAGCGTTCTCTATTTTGAAGCCTGTCCGTGAAGCCTGCATTTTAATGCAGCCTCGATGCAGCAACAGTACACTCAAATATTTGAGCTGATAGGAGAAAAACAAAACATGTTTGGCCTTCTTTCTGTCATGCAATTCCACTCATTCTAGACCTTGAAAAAAACATTTCAACACAAACACAGTTATTAGTGTTTTTAAAGACGGGCATTATAATAGTTTGAAAATCATCTTCAATGACACATAGCAAAGCAATGCAAAGATTCCAACCATTGAGTAAAATTATTAAAAATACACGCTTAGACAAAGAAATAGGTTAGACAGACACACAATGCCAAAATACCTGTGTGTACATCAAAACAATGAAAAAAAAATCGTTTAATCTTAATATAGGCTTATATATCTCAGAAAACTACAAATGTTAAAGCTACCAGTTCACTCAATTCTTGGGATTCAAAGCCTCATGTCTGAAGTTTGCTCTGATACACCGGTAATCATCCACCGTCATTATCAGCTTAAATCAGGGTACTCTATAGAAAATAAAGTTTTAGTGCTTTTAACAACTGGTTGATCACAGCGTGATAAGCTATCACAGATAAAAACCTTTCACAGCACTTTACCTCGTGCCTAGGTGTTGCTTCTAATATTTTGTGATTTTATTTCATTTTCAATTTCTAGACCTGAGGTTCTCAAAGTGTGTCCTGTGGTCCAACGGCAGGCTTTAGTAACTTGAGCACAACAAGAAAACATTGTACTATGGCACATTTCCTTTATCCACAGCATTTGTCTTCAATTTCAACTCATCCCACTTACTTAGTGGACCAGAGGAATAAAAATAACCAACATAAACACTTAAGAGTGTGTGGTTTTTTGTGTATTACTCATGTGTGGTCCTCAGACTTACATAAAGTGATTGAAATTTTGACAACTCCTGTTCTGGACAATCCAAATAATTAGACAGCAACAGGTCATTTATTATTGATGAATTTATGGGTTATCTTTACATTAATCAATATAAAAAGTGTCACTGTTTTGTCACTTTAAATTGCTCTTTGTGTTAATATTAGAAACCCCCAAATCACAAAGGTAATCAGTTCATATTAAAGTGAACAAAGATTCAAATCGCTGTGGGTGAATTAGTATTGATCTGTAAAAGTAATTTCAGCATGAACGAACAGATAAGAATCCCTCCAATACCTGATCCTAAACATGCATTTAAAAGACAAAGTGCACCGCTGAGGTAATCTCAGTAAAAACAGGAAAACAACCAAATATAGCGAAAGTGAAGCCACCCTAATCTCTGAAAGCACATTCAGGTTATTCATTGTTAGGAAGCTAATTTTCGTTGGAAATGTACAACTCAGCAGGGCAGTTTTTTTAAACTACCACTTATTACAGAAGATTCAAAGGCTCAAAAATAAAGAGAATTTCTGAACACAAAGGTGATCCAAAGTGGATAAAAGGCCACCTGCACCATTAACATGAACAAGTAGGAAGGATGGCCACAGGCTAGCCTGCCAGCACCACTTGAGTTTGGTGAAACGGTGGAAAAAAGCTGGTTTTAATGCTTTTTTATTGATTCGCTTATCTTTAATTACACTTAATAACATGAATTTGGGGAAATTGTTGTTGGCTCAGGTGTGGGATTTAATTACTGCTCAGTCAAATCTGGGTAAATCCAGGTTCATTGCTTCAATATTCATTCACACACACAACACTGCCGCTATTAGATTACTGACAGAACTCAATCTTTGACACAATCATGGACTCCAATTAAAATAAGTAAAATATATAAAGATGACTAAACCTACTAAAATGCAAATTTTACATTGTCGAAATCTTTGTCGATTAGATTGTAATTTCCCAATATTACATGCCACCACCACATAAGTTGCCCTTTGAAGGCTGTAGTCTTTTTTTCATGTACTGTATATCTATGAGAACAGGTTGGTTACGGGTTTGGTTTGTTGGTGCTCCATGTGTTATCTGTTTGGGGTAATTCAGCACATTATAACCACTCCCTGAAAGTTTATTGCTGCCAAAGTCACTTAGAAATGGGTTTGGATATAATACTTTGGTTTAGGTGCCAATATATTTCCCTTTTTTCGTTTTCTACAATCTGAATTAATTAAACGTTACACAGTTGAAAGCCTTGTTGTATTGAATCAAGGTCTACAGAGGGATTTCAAACTGAAGTTCTATTAATTTAATTGACAGGGACAATTATTTTTACAATTATTTTGCTATGAGCTAATGCAAACTATCTGCTTTTAATGAAATTACTTCACATATTTCTTCTCTGGATTAAGCAGAGAATGAGTCATGATTTCAAACTTCTAACAGCAGAGGATGTGCTTGGACTGTTTTGAGGGTTATGTGCACAGGATTAAAGTCACTGGCCAGTGGAAGCAGTATTAAAAATCACAAGGACTTAGCTACTGAAAAAATTTCCCAAATGGATGAATCTTAAATGCAGATACAGGTGTCAAAATTTACACTTGCTTTCATCCGAGCAGACTACAGGTCAGAGAGAAATCTTAAGTAAGCAAGGAGAGGAGCCAGTCCAAGCTGTAATGAGTGAGCATATGTCTGTACATGCATCGCTGGTCATGATGCGATCAGTGAAATTAAACTTGGAGTCAATAGACATGATCAAATTGTCTCTAATCTGACAGGCTCATTCATCACCCAGTGGCACATTCCCTCCCGTCAGTGCCAGCCTTTCAATCTGTTCTGCAGCACTGCACTGACTGAAATATGACAAGTACGAGACGGTGAGACTTTTTTTTTTAATCTAAATCACAATTAACTTTGAAAAAATCTCAGTATTTTAAGTATTATTTAGTTGTTAACTTGAATTTACGGAAGCCCTTTCCTGTGATCTGTCACAGTTATGTAGAAGCACTGACAGGGTGATAATAAAAAATGAATGAAGAATTCTATTTAATTGACTTTTACTGATTATTTTTATCTCATTTACTTGTGCCAACAGCAAATAGGCCACTTACGCGAACCTGTTTGCTGGGTCTTGTCAGGGTCCGCTGTGACAGACCGTGTGGAGAGTGCGTGGAGGACTCAGGTGCAGACACGAGTGACACGGGAGTAACCTTTAAACAAAAGCGAGCCTTTTATTGTGGCTGGTAACGCAAGAGAAACAAACAAGAATAAGGGCAGCACAAAAGCAATAACTAAACAGAAACCTAAACTGGGAATGAACTAAGGTAAGGCTATGACTTAGAATACAACAGACCGGGCATGGAAACATGGAGGGTGGGAACACAGACGACGCGACACAGACTGTAAGAAACACAGAGACTAAATACACATGAGGGATGATCAGGGGAAGTGGCCACACATGGGAACGCAGCTGATATACATGAACTTAACGACAGGACAGGAGGAGTGAAACTGAATACACTGACAGTGAATGCAGGCCTTCAAAGTAAAACAGGAAACATGGGACATGAACCGGGGAGACGTAGTACAGGGGGAGGTGACAGACGCGACAGCATGAACTTGACAGTACAAGACACACAGACATAAACACACGAAGGGCAAGGGAGGCTTGATACAAGGGTAACATAACTACAAAAGGACTGGACTACCTTAAAGAACCTAAACAATCAATAAACATCAAAATAGACTAAACACAAAACACTGGGTCGCACGACCCAGGACCATGACAGGTCTGCCTCAACCTGTAACAATTACAAGAAGTAAAATATGTAGTAGTAACCTAAACAGTAAAAGAGCTATAAATTATTGAATAGCCCTAATGATAATTTCTTCCACTTACAGAGAATTAGATTGTCTGCCATCGTGCATTCGGTTTGTGCTTTGGAGATTAATTTCTAACCCAAACCAGGTGATGCAAAGCTCCACATAAACAATAGTTATCAAATAATTTACTTACACCCCTTATATCCTAATTAGGGATGTTTACTTTGGCAATAATCATTTTCAATTTCACGCCATTTTAACTTGAAGTTAATTAAAACAAGGTTGTTCATTAGCATGGTTCCAGACCCTTTCCCTAGCCACTGCACCTGCACCATAATGCAATGCAAATAGGTAGCAGGGGAAAACCTAAGTGCTTTCACATTTCCTTCAAGGAAATAATGAAATGGTCAGAAAAGAAAAAGGAAAAAACAAACCATTAATTCCACAAATGCTCTCGCAAATGGAAAAACACTGGTTAATTTATGCTCTGTGTTAAGTGGACATATTTATAAAGAAATGCGCTCCGTAATGCGGCTCTAACGCGAATTTCTTTTCTCTGCCGTAGTAATAAAAAAAATATGCTAATTTTTATGTTGCAACGCAGCACACTTCTAGCCCTTCAGTTCACCACTGCCCTGGCGCTACAACATCATCATGCAGATGACAGGCACAGGAACAATCGGCTGCTTATCAACATTTTAAATGAAATACTCTCCAGACAGTTGTGTTTGTTCCATGAAAAATAACCCAATTAAAAGAGGCTTGACAAATGACCTTTCTGAAGGTAAAAATAATGACTGGCCCGTAAATAATTCTACCAAAGTACAACACTAAAGTTCCATGACTTCAGGCACCACTCATATTAGTTCGGCTTTGAAATGACAAACCATGATACAGGGTATAGCTGCACAGTTTTCACTTCAAAATTTCAGACTTTCCTGACTCACATCTCCACACTGATCAACATCTGCATAGAAGAGACAACTTACTGTAGGTGCTGTACTGTTTGGTGGAAATAAAACCAGAATAACACCTTTTACATTTTAATTTCACATTTTAAAATGCCTGTATGTTACATTTGAACTATTTAGGTATTTATGCTGCCAAATAAATTCTGGAGGACTGAAACTATAAAATCAAAATAAAAACAGGAAGCATGTTATATTTTGCTTCCTGGTGCTACCTTTTCTTCCATAACGTGGAAACCATGCCCCCACCCACACACACTCTCATGAAGGCTCTTCCAATCTCTTAAATCCACCTTGGAGGAGATAAGGAGAGTGCTTCTGGAGGAGCTAAGAGTTAGGGAACATAGGTATATCCTAAGCTGAAATCTTTTATCGAGTTGCATGAACTGCGTATGCTGCACTTCCACATGTAACACAGTTTATTCGCACTGTGAATAAACTGCTTGTGGGGTCGTATATCGGGATAATTGGCAGCTTCAGCCCTTGTATCTCTTTCTCGCATCCTCACTGGTAGGCGTTAAAGCATGATTAAGACATGCAAGTGAAGGAAGTGCAGAAGCAAGCTAGCACAAAAAAAAGCACCCGGTACATAAAAACACGAGACAAATATGGAAAACTAATGTTCGAGGCAGCTTTGGTCTAAATTATACAAAGCAATGAACCTAAACTTTTATAGCACAACATTTTCTTCAAGTTGGATAAATTGTGAGCAACCCATGAAAAAGGAACATCTCTCCCTTAAGTGGAAGTTAACTAAATGATGCTACTATTTAGTCACTCTGGAGACGTTTAGCTAAAAGCGTTGTGTGAGTACGCTGCCTTTCCAGGGGCTTGGAGAGCGATGTGGTGAATATAATTGTGTCTGGCCTGGCAACTGTCTGTATGCTTCTCACACATTTTTGTCCTTTACGCCATAAATTCTAAGTAATGTACATATCTCCACACACACCTGCACAGTTGTAGCCCACTCTGTCATTTTTTCAGTACAGACTTAAGAAATAACATAAATATTTTATCAGTGAGTGAATGAGATGAATGTACTTACTTTTGTATATTACAGACAAATGTAATGGGATTACAGCAGTGTCTTACTTTTTTAGGTTTCCCCTATATTTTCTTTTAAGCTAATTTGGTTGCCGATGTCTGGATTTGGTCCTACTATAAGGCAGCTGGGGCAGAGCAAAACTCAGCGAGCAAGGCAGGCACAAGTAGGAAGAGAGGGCGATATGGTGAACAGGAAAAAGGACAACTAGAGAAACAAAAAGCTAATTACACCAGAGCAACTGGGAACTGGTAAAAATAATAAGGGGCAGGAACAATTAGAAGATGGCAAATAAAAATACCACAGGAAGTGGTAACGAATAGGGATAGGTGAACTGACTCAGAGGAGATCTTTGTTATATAAATGACACTTTCTCTTACTTCTATTTCCATTACACAGACGTGATACCCACACATATCTACATGAAAGCGCGTCCTTCTTCTTAGAGGTCAGCCGCAATAGAATAGGACATCAACCTCCTTGCAACTAGAAGAAAAAAGAAAACAAATTAGTGATTGGCTGAGTATAGCATTTTTTTTTTTCACATTTAGCGACAAATTGTAAGTAGTTGGAGGGCCTAACTGGTCAGTCAGACACTGAGCATGCAACATCCTCAATGTTCCAGTCACAGGATGATTGTGCAAGTCACCTGGTGGGAGACAACTTGTCTCCAAACAGTTGCAGTCTGACTCAGATTCACTGGCAAAGTTTTGCGGACAACAAAGGAGACAGACTTTGAACACATTCTAATCTTTGTTGATAAGAGCAACTCGTCTGCAACAAATCTCTTTGCAAAAAGTGACTCAGCTGAACTGGCTGCCAACTAATTTTATTCTGGTCTATTTAAAAAAAAAAAAAAAACAAGGTTACCAAACGCTTGTGTCATTTTGTAGTTAAATCGCTGTGCCTCAAAACATTTGTGCACAATGTGGATCTCAAATTCATGTGAATGTGGATGCAACACTTAGTATGAACGTTCACAAAGGTATATAGACAGATTTCTCATTTATCACATTTAATCACCATATTATCACAAACACATTGTATGTACTTGCCACCTTGAGCTTATTCAATCTCAAACTGAAAGCAGACTAACTCAGTTGCATTGCTAAATTATTGCCATTGTGACGCTCTGAAGGGAGCTGTTGACAGCAAGCGGTTGCAGACCGGATCCCTGCAGCCTCTAATCTCTGTTTTCCAGAGTGTGACTGTAGCAGAAAATCCACCTTGATGAAGTCGAGGACAGAAGAGGCTTCTGGACTAGCAGAGCTTGAGAAAGCACAGGTGTATCCTACAGAGGTGTTTTATCAAGTGACATGAACTATATATGCCACAGCCCCCTACGTAAGACAGTTTATTTTCATAGTGCTTGCTCTTAAGGTTGCATATAGGGACAGCTTCACACCGTTCTATATCTTTCTCATAACTTGGCTGGTAGGTTCTCAAGTGTGACGAAGAGACACAAATGAAGGCAGCGGCAAGTCAAGCCAGCATAATGAAAATTATCCATATGTAAAAAATGGGAAGTACAGAAGACAAAGGGGAAAAGAGAGAAACAGAAGATAAACAGTTATGGTTACAACAGTGACATTAATATGTTTTTGTCACTCTTTTTTTCTCTCTCTTTAAAATTGTATTTTTACACAAAAAGATTAACATATTGCAATGCCGACATCAGCATAAAACATCAACGTTTTAAGGGGTTGTGCTCTCCGAGTGCTCGTGTTTTTGTCCAGACATGACCTTTTCCATACTTTTCCATATCGTGGAAGAAACTTAAGGTCTCTCAAAACCTGAGGTGTCTACACAGTCGGAAAAGATACCTGACTGGATTATGAAGTACAGTAAAGTATTCTGAAATACTTGTGTAAAATAGATTTTCCAGTAAGGTTTAAGGCCTTTATAAGTTGGTAACAGTGATGCAACAAAGGCTGTTTGTTTCTTCAACAACTTCATATCTTCGCATCATATCTGACTCGAGACAATCTATTGATGCATTTTATAACATCCCTCTTTGCTAGTGTTAAAAAACCTCCCACTTCTACACAACAATGAGGATGGGTTTTTTGTATTTATAGCTAAAAGAATTGACAACAGAGCCATAAAGATGCCCTTTCACTTCCCCATATCTAAGAGTTGAACATTAAAAGCTTTTTAAAGTAATTACCTTGTGGACCTGCCTTTTGTAAATTAACTATGCATATATGCTACCTGAATAAAATTTAATCTTATCCCTGCAGTGGGGTTCAGGTTTCCATAGCAGGTTGGTTTACTGTAATCTGGTCCTATTTGAAAACAACATAATGAACTGTCACCCCTCCTACGTTTGTGATAAAGTGTGTTTTGGTGCAGCGGAGAAGAAGAAGTGAGGACACCAATGGACACTACATTATTACTTTATTTCAGCTTGCACATGTTTTGTCATATACTAGCATTAATCTTCAATTTTAGAAATAGCACTGTGGCTATAATACGGCCCATTTCATGGCGTGGTGTGTGCTTCTTTGGAGGGGCGGTAAACCATCAACACTGAGTTGTGGTTTGTGCAACGTGCAACACTGCAGTCATCCTCACTGTGATATGTTTCCTTTCTATGTAGCAGCCACGCATGGCGTCAATGTCTTCATTAACCGAGCAAAGGAATCCTACTTCCCTTTGAGGCAAGTCTTGTTCACAGTGTGAAGAGTGGGGGTGGGGGACCTCTGGTGTTTCACAGCCCATGGCTTCACAGACCGTGCTCCTTGATTGATGTTTTTATAAGTAAGACCTTGCACTGCTTTCCCCCTGGGCTGTGCCTATGCTTCCTGGCATCAATCACATATCATTTCCATTCTTGCGCCTTTGCCTGACAGAAATACTGTAAAGGTGATCTATGCGTGTGTGTGTTAAGTAATTATTAAGTGTCCAGCTACATTAATAAATCATTCACATGATACCACCACCTTATTTCCAACCTCAATTCTATGCCTCATTCCCACTCGCTTCTTTACATTTTCTTCACTGCCCTCTGAAACAATATCAAAGCTGCAAAAGAGCTAGCCATTTCTCTTTTTCTGGAGTACAGTTGGCTTCTAGGGGACTTCTAATTGCAGTGCAACTGCCTGAGTGAGGGAAAATGTGTCTATTGGACATGTTAGGAGGCCTTGGACTGCTTTGTCGTTAATGAGATGGCTACCATCAATCAAGAGCTGTGGGAGATGACTGTAAATAAGGCTTTAATCACGGGAGGTGCATGTTGACAGGCGGATTCCTGGCCCACTTTACTTCCTCACATTTGACTTGTGTAAACACATGTCAAAGTGACAGAGGTTAAGGTTTGGGGTGAATTTGGCTATAATAATGTTCTCATAATAATGACTGCAGGGAGAATAATTTAGCAAATTCTGTTGCTTGCTTTTTTTGGAGCGCCGAAGCTGGAACTTATGGGAAACTTTAACATCAGCTCAATCAAGTTTTTGTTATTCTATGTGTGATATCGGCTGTCAAATTTGCATCAAAATGTAGATAAATGCACTGTTCACATGTAAGCTAATCTATGTAAGCAGCTCTGTAAACATGTGTAATATAACAAGGTTCAAGGTTACATTATTTTACACCCGTAGGTAAATTTGCTTTGCAGAAAATGATAGCATATAACACCCCAAATTAAACTGTCCTATTGGTCCACCTCATGTACTTTAAATTATAGAAAGAAACATTCTGGGTTTTGTTTGGTTTGGGTTTTTTAAGCTAACAAGTCTTGAATTTCTGATGTTAAATTATTTTATTTATTTATTTATTTAATTTGTACAATCACCCCGGCTGATTCTTTGACACACTTTGCTGTTTGCAAGATCAAAACACAGCTGTAGCCGAGAGAAAAAATGTTTCGCTCTGTCAGGGTTGTTGGGACTAGAAAAAGTCTCAGGCTACTTGAACTTTAGTGGAGGGTTTCGTAAGTGGCTACCGTCATTACTGTTCAATGCAATTAGAGGCTCCCTGTGCAAAGCCAAGCTATCATTAAAGAGAAAAGAGCAGAAACAGAAAGGAGTGGAATTTTTTTAACAATCCATTAACGTTTGCCTAAACACCAATCAGAGTTATTTCAGGACGTCTAGTCAAATACAATGTATGTGGTTAAGCTATAGCTTTCATTCAATTCTCTTATATAAATGTGGCTACTTATAAATGTTATTACTTCACTAAATAGTGCTATTCCCAACAAAGAAACTGGGGGTTAGCACCATGTCTACTGCAGAATTGGACATTTTAATCACATCTCTCATTTGTTCACCTCACATATCTGATATATATACTCCACTATTGAAAATGATGATTAAAACAGTGAGTGTTATTAGATGAGAGGGGATTGCTTTAAACAATAGAGAGGAAATCTTATTACTCCAGATGGCCAGTCCATCCCTGCTGTCGGGTCTTCAATGACACCAATTGTTTTGTAACAATTGAGCATTCAAAGTTTGGGGATATTTTAGATTTGGAGTTTTCAAAGTTATGTTGAAAACAGGTGGAAAAATGTGTAACTAACAGACCTGTGCAACTTTGACAACAGCTATTTGTTCTCGACTGAAGACTGGGTCAGTGCATCTCCAAAAATGGCAGGGCTTGTGGGATGCTTCCAGTCAGCACTGGTGAGTCCTCCTTATAGTCATCCAGGGAGACATGTTGTAAGGTTTTATGCACTACTGAACTTAAAGGAACTGCTGCAAACATCTTCATGCCAGATCAATCAGGGCACCTTAAGAGGTGTTGTAGAGCCCGTGCCTCAGTAATTTGTTGTTTTGCCATCAAATATTAAGCAGTTGAGGTCATTATGTTTTGGCTCATCAGTGTATGATTTATAGCTGGAAACAGCCAATGTCCAACTCTATTTTTAAAGGCTTGTTCCCACTTGAGAATGTTTTGGGTGGTTTTCTTTTTTCATATTTTAAAATTCTGCTACATGAAAGTTGCAAGTTTGTGTCCAGATATATTTATAAAAAGACAGATTGTGACCCGAACTGACACTTTGTCTGCACCTCACACCAGGGGGGACCTTCGTTTTTGCTCTAACCACATGCTTGTTAGCTATCTCTCTTACTGTACAATAATGGCCTTTGAGACTTAGTTCAGATAGGTCACCTACAGCAATTTCTGTGTTGCAAAGCCCAAAAAGCCTGCTGTAAAACAGTCGCCCATATGCTTACAGCACTCAGCGGTCCACTCACTTTTGTTATTTAGCCGCTTGAGAGCTTCACTGAAGTTTACACATTGCTGCTAATTTACTACAAAATTTAGAGACAAAACAAACTAATCTTGTTGAGGTAAGTACAGTCAAGTGCTGGAATGGGCTGTTAGGCAGGTGACTGGACAAGAAGGCAAGGCAAGGCAATTTTATTTGTTTAGCACACTTTCAGCACAAGGCAATTCAAGGTGCTTTACATGATTAAAATAAAACACAAAAAATAAAACATAAAACACTATAAAAGTAAAATACAAGAAAACATTTACAAGAAAGCATTTACAATAAAACAGTAATCAAGACAATAATTTATATGAAAAAAATAAAACAAACAGGTAGAGAGCCATAATAGGATCAGTTACTCATAAGCAAGTCTAAATAAGTAAGTTTTAATTTTAGACTTAAGAGTTCAGTGTCTCTGCAGCTTTGCATTCTCCCAATAGTGTGTTCCAGATGTGAGGAGCATAGAAACTAAAAGCTGCTTCTCCATGTTTAGTTCTGGTTCTAGGGACGGTCAATAAACGAGAGCTGGAGGACCTGACTGATCTAGATGGTTTGTACCATGATAGCAGATCCCTAATGTACTCTGGTGCTAACCCATTCAAATTATAAACAACAATACAACTTATAATCAGAGACGGAGCCGATAATAAAACATTAGTGATTAAAGATACAAAAAGCACTTTAAAGTCTATTCTCTGAGCTACAGGGAGCCAGTGTAATGACTTTAGAACTGGAGTAATGTGCTCTATTTTCTTGGTTCTAGTGAGAACACGAGCAGCAGCGTTCTGAATCAGCTGCACTTGTCTAATTGATTTTTTGGGTAAACCCGTGAAGATACTGTTACAGTAATCAAGGCGGCTAGAGATACATGCATGGATGAGTTTTTCTAGGTCTCCTTGTGTCATCAGTCCTTTAATCCTAGAAATGTTCCTCAGGTGATAGAAGGCTGACTTTGTCATAACGTTTAACGGGCCCTGGAGGTTCAGGTCTGAGTCCATTATTACACCTAAATTTCTGGCCTGATCGGTAGTTTCTAGTTGGACCAGTTTGAGCTGATTACTGATATTTAATAGATCTTTTTTGGGTCCAAAGATAAGTACTTCAGTTTTGTTATTGTTCAGCTGAAGGAAATTATGAGACATCCAATTATTAATTTGGATAGGTTCAATATCACCTGGTGACACTGAGATATAAAGTTGAGTATCGTCATAATTGTGGTAGTTAATATTATTGATGGTTATAATCTGGCTTAACAGGAGCATGTAAATGCTAAATAAGAGGGGCCCTAGGATGGAACCCTGGGGGACCCCGCATGTGATTTCTAGATTTTGTGATGAAAATTGGCTAATTGACACATAGAAGTTCCTGTTCTTAAGGTAGGACTTGAACCAGTCGAGTGCTGTACCAGAGAGTCCGGCCCAGCTCTCTAGACGTTCCAGTAATATATCATGATCAACGGTGTCAAACGCCGCACTAAGGTCCAGGAGTACCAATACTGTGGATTTCCCACGGTCATACGGATGTCATTAAACACTTTGACAAGGGCTGTCTCGGTGCTGTGGTGCCTACGAAAACCAGACTGATAAATATCAAAGCGGTTGTTCATTATGAGAAAGCTGTTTAACTGCTGGAAAACAGCTTTTTCAATAATTTTACTGATAAATGGAAGATTAGAGATTGGTCTGTAGTTTTGCACTAATGTGCTGTCTACGTTCTTTTTCTTTAATATTGGTTTGATAACTGCTGTTTTTAAGGCTTTGGGAAAGACACCTGATAGGAGGGATGCGTTAACTATTTGGATCAGATCCTCCCTGAGGACCTTTTTAAGAAAACCTGTCTGTAATATGACAGAGCTTAGATTCTCAATAATTTTATCGAGGCTTGATTGATTTATTGTTTGAAAGTGAGTCATTTTCTTTGCATAAGTGCTAATTGGGCTTAACGTCGGTATTGGGGGTTGAAACTAATGTGCCAATCGATCTTCTGATTTTCAAGATCTTTTCAATAAAGAAGCTGGCAAATTCATTGCAGGCCCTGGTGGAGCTTAGTTCAGGGGCTATTGCCACTGGAGGAGTAGTTAATCTCTCCACTGTAGCAAATAATGTCCTAGCATTATTGTTGTTTCTATGAATAATCTCAGAGAAAAATGACTCCCTTGCATCCTTCAGGGCTAGTTGATACTTATTCAGCCTCTCTTTATATATCTCGCAGTGAACCTGGAGTCGAGTTTTCCGCCATTTTCTCTCAGCACGCCAGCACTCTCTTTTTTCATTACATACCAGTGGATCACTTCTCCACAGAGACTTCTTTTTACTAGAGACAGTTTTAACCTTGAATGGTGCAATCTTATCCATCATGTCTAAGATTTTGGATAGAAAATCATCTGTCAGTTTGTTTACTGAATGTGTGTTGGTGGATGTTGGTGATTTAAACAAGGTGGAAGTGTACATCAGTTTAAAATATTCAGCTGAGTTTTCTTTAAGGAAGCATTTTTTAACAGTGATCTTACTCTGATTAGGTATATTGGCTAAGATGTTGCTATCAAATAAAATGCAGAAATGATCAGATAATGCAATATCAGTAACGGCAATGTTAGAGATATTTAGATCTTTGCTAATAAGTAGGTCCGGAGTGTGTCTTCGATTATGCGTTGGCTCACTAATGTGCTGGATTAGATCAAAGTTATGGAGGACATCATTTAATGCTTTTGTTCCGCTATTTTGAGGCTTGTCAGTATGAATGTTAAAATCTCCCACAATTGCTATCTGGTCATAGTCTAGACATATTGCAGAGCAAAGGTCATTGAAATCATTAAAAACGTTTGTATTAGATTTTGGTGGTCTATATATGTTTAGAAATAAAACTTTGTTTGGTTCATTTATTTCAGTAGCTAAATATTCAAAGGTGCTGAACTCACCTATTGCCTTCTGGTCTCACTAATGAAGTGATAATCAGTTGGGCAAGTCTCTATTAATACAGCTTGTTCTGAATTTCCATCTAACCAAGTTTCTGAAAGAAAGAGAACATGTATATCATGTGAAATGATGTAATCATTGATTAGGAGAGACTTCCCTGATAGAGATCTAATATTTAGTGCAGCTGCTTTAATATTTCTTTCAGTGATTGAGAGATTATTTTTGCACCGTATTATATTCAGATTCTGTACTGTTCGATTATAAGTACTTTTAGTGTGTAAGGATCTGTTGCTTATAATAACTGGTATTTTGCTTTCAGTATATGAAAGCAAAATACCATGAAGAACACTATGAATACTTTTGTAACATACACTTAAATCTCTACTGCAGAGGATTCACATTTGCAGTTGTCTAAAGAATCAGTCAGGAAACAAACTGATCCTGATGAAAATGATAATGACTTAGTTTTTTTGTTGTTGTTTTTTTTGTTTTTTTACACAAATCAACTCTTTTGTAGCTAAAGTTAACACATTTGTTATACTGTTTAATCACAGATTAAGTACCCATATGGAAAAGAAATAGAAAAAACGTATAAAAGACTTGCATCAGATGTGGCCTACTTCATGTAGTGAAGCATACCGGTATAAGGCTTATATGATTTACTCATGAAAGTGGCCACTTTCATATATTGTTTTAGTAAGTATCCAAAACATACAAGTTTCATTTATATAATTTTTCAAGGGATCTTATATCTGTTTTCACCTTTGTATGCTTTTCATACAAGTTTCATATAAGACAGATACAAACTTTATAAGATTTATATATATATTTTCCATATGGGTATCAGACTGAGAAACTGACAGTAGCATTAGTTTGACTTTTCAGACAGTGTGATATTTTCCATTTTTAAAATTCAGTACTTGCTGAAAAAACAAAACAAAACAAAAAAAAAAACTGTTCATCCATCTGGTTCGTCTGTTAAAATGAAGCGTGCATGACTCCCATGGGGGACAGAAGGCACAGAAGATGTCTGTTTACTTCTGTATTTATGACAATATGCACAGAAACACTGTACATTTCAGTTTCTCAGCGATCAGCTGGCATCTTTTAAAAGAAGCAGTTAAACAGATCTGCACAGAAGCACCCCTGTAGATCACAAAATAAATTTAGAATGATAGTTTTATTGTTTAAGTCTTCAACTTTTCTTAGGTTTCAACTTACAAAGAAAGAGAGAGAAAAAAAAAAGAAAAGCATGTTAGTATGAAAGCCACTACAGAGACCTGTCTCACCAGTGAGGAAGTGCCATCACTCATGATCTGATGCAGAAAACCATTTCGGGTCCATTATTTCTCTTCCTTACTACTAAGACTACAGTCTCCACCTTCACTCACCTGAGAAGGCCTGAGCGCCAAACCAAGGATATAAATCTACTTCTGAGCCATGGCAGACAAGGTGAGCGATGTGATACTAATAACACAAAGGGGCTGAGAGAAGAGGTAATGTTGGAAAGGTTGTTGGGCTTTAGTTGGGCTTCATCTGTCTTGTCTCCTCTTTTTGGAAGACATCAACCCAGCACAAAATTGCACTGTTCAGCACAGTTCTGGAAACTTCCACTGTTAATGGTGGGATGGATGGCGCATTTTGCGGCATAAGGAATGAAATCGTTGAATCGTTAGGTCGGTCTTAAGCAAATATTACATTTTGCTGTGATTTATTTTGCAGTTTTGTTATTTCTGTGTATTTAAATCAGACAAATACAGCGGCTTCCCTTCTCAGGGTCCAAGCTTTGTGAACAATTTTAAAATATTTTCATGCTGTGATTTGACTTTGATTTACCATCAATCCACTTTTACCAAATAAACAGACACATGCATAAATTATATATATTTATGTGTTTATTTATTTAAAAATGTTATTTAGTTCAGCACACACATTACTTATATATGTTATTTTTTCTAAATGTCAGAAAATAATACACTATAACATACTAGTTGTTATTATAGGTAAGTTTTTATGATTTTTTATTTTATTTTAATATTTTGGGAGGGTTTTTTTTGGTCATTTAAAGGTTTTTTTGTTGTTGCATATGATTTCTCTTTTTTCTTCTTGTTATGCCTGTGAAGCACTTTGAACCGCACTAACCTCTGTGAAAGGTCTTTGTGAAAGGTACAAACAAAGCTTGATTGACTGATTGACTTCAGAGCAAATTGCACAAATAATATGGCAGGCAAGGTGAGCGACAAGGTGAACTGTTTCATGCGCACCTGATAATGATGCCTAAGCGTAAGGTGACAGCGGGATGCTTTTCTTCTAAAAGTTCACTGTCCTGTGACAGGACCCTGTCTCCAATTACAAAACAAAATGCGCTCTTCCATTTCAGTTGTTTTGGGAACTGCCTGTCCCCTCCCATGGCCCTGCTATTCCTGACAGCTGACAGATGTTTCATGGTTTCTTGTGTTAACTCACACTATATCACTTCTTTTAAAGTTCTACCAATGCACTTAAATGGATGGCACTCTGGGGACCAACTCCCACATAGTGTGGGTAAGGAAATAAACCCTGAGCTGCTGGTGATTGCGCCACCAGCAATGTGTCTAATGTCGACGCTTATCAATGGGATTTAACTGAAAATATCACGATACAGGTGAAGAAGAATTTTCCATTTCCCTTATTACTAATTTTAAAAAAAAATCTAAACCACAATTGGTTCTTTTCACAGCTCACTGAACTCTGCTGCCTTATCCTCCAGCTGGCCTCTGGTAGAGAAAGAGGCACATTGCACTACAAGGCATCGCCTCAATATTAGTGTCAGTTTAATAGAAATAGGGGGCGGAGGTATTTCAGATGACGAAGAAAATTCAGGAATTTTAAAAACACAGTTATTCCTCAAGGATGAGACAGCCGAGGCTAGTGAAGTTGTTGCTATGCAGGCAGCCCAACACTTATTAATGCCGCAGACCACTTTGGAATTTCTTCTTTAGCTCACACAAACTTTTAATTACATCTCTAATCAACACACAAGTATAATGTCTTCTGATCGCATGCTTTAAGTCTCAGAAATAGCTCCTATTTTCACTTGAGTGCTTTCTGCGTGTACTTATTTTTGTTATCCCAAACAGTTTCTTACTCTTCTGACGATTCAGTTGTTGGTGTTGATTCTCAATCTGTAGCTTTTCTTTCACCACCTGAGCTTCACTGCTGAATTTCTCGACTACTAATGAGGTATTCTCTTAATTACAATTCCTACAATCCAGAGCAACAAAATAGTGATGGATCAAAAACCGGTGGGATAAATGAACACCACATGGTTTGAAACAGATGGCTTTTTCAGGAACGTACTAATAGAAATGAAATCTCAAGGCCCACATGTACCACATTAATATTCTAATCGGGGGGGGGCATGGCCCACGCTTTACTATTGAAAATTCCTTTAACAAACAATTACAAGAAAAATTAATCATTTGGTTTAATGTTTTAGTTTTCATTTTGCACATGGGACTGAGACATTTCGGAATCTCTCCTCAGCTCAGCCTTATGCAGGAGATCCTTTTTCTGCTGTTGGATTTTATAGACAAATGGAAGTCAGAAAATAGGAAACCTCTCCCTGGGTTCCATTTCATGCATTTAGCTGGTTACTAGACGAGGCCAGGTGGGTTTTTTTAGCCACACAACAGCCTGTGTTTCAAGGTCATAGTTCAGTCTAAGCTCAGCATGACCCCCACTCATGTAAGTGCACTAGGTTTGCTTTATGAAGCGTGTTACTCAATGTGATGGCCACCCTTTGCGATAATGTTGTATACCATTTCTATATAGTAGCCCCTGCTGATGAAGTCTGGTTACCTCTAATTGGCTCCTGCTTGCTGCCCCTGCCTCTATGACCCTTTCATCTTCATTAACATGAAGATGATATTCTCTCTTTATAGACAGACAGTATTCCTCCATCACTCTACATCCTCCTCTGCTCACCCCATGCACTTCTGTCTGCAGAAAGAAAAAAAAAACGGAGAAGCATTGATTTTCTAAAGCTGCCATTTGATGCAGAATGATTTAGCAGCCCCCACACCCCTCCCTTGGTATGAACTCTACGGTTGAGCCTGTCCAGAGCAGGGCAGGGCTGAATAACTCAGACTTGCTGATGGATTTGGATGAGACCTTGTCCGCCCTCCTGTCTCCATAGCAGCATAATGATGGCAGCAGCGCCAGTTATAGTGCACACGATGCAGACAGAGATCCATATAGATAAGAGGAACAAATCACAGCTAGTGTCTTTCAGTGTAAATTAATGTTCATCCCCTTGAATTACACAGCCAACCTGTGCCTTATCCGCAATTATCAACACTCCATGACCACACAAAATCTAGTTCAACTAAAGCAAGAGAATACAAGAGGCCTATCATCAAGTCAAGAGTGTAATCTGATACCATGGTACTAACGCATGAGGATTTACCACCCCTGCAGTCACAAAGTGGAGTTCAACTGTTTTGACAGAGCAGCAGAGATACGTTAAACAACTGCAGACTTATCTAATATATCTGGGTAGGTTTGTTGTTGCACACATAATGTAATAACAGTAAGCTTCAAAAAAGTTATAGCATGGCTCTAGACCAGCGGTCCCCAACCCCCGGGTCACAGCCCCGTACCGATCCATGAATCGTTTGGTACCAGGCAGCGAGAGTTGAGGCTCAGGTGTGAAATTCATGGTTTTCAGGGTTTTTAGCGTTATTTTTTTAAATCATTTTTATCATTAACTCCATTTCCCTGGGTCTTCTTTTGTTGTATTTATCCACGACACTTTTAAAAGGCAGGTCCGTGAAAAAGGAGTTTTTCCTTCCCACTGTTGCCAAGAGCTTGCTAATCACGGTTGCTGGGTTTTCTCTCTTTACTTTACAACATGAAGTGTGTTGAGGTGACTGTTCTTGTGATTTGGAGCTGTATAAATCCAGTCAAACTGAATTGAATTATTTCATGTGCAGCTAACCTCATTCTACAACTATGTGTAATATGTCATTCATTGGACAGTGATGGACTAAAGAATCCATTTAGCTGTTATCGTGTTTTAAAGAAGCTGTCTATAGGTGATTATTTTGAAAAGTGATTGATGGAGAGCTGACAAGAGGTCCCAGCTCATACACAACTAATAATAGTGCAGGTGCATGCAGGAAATTGTCGAAAAGAAAAACTGCTTTCAGCCAAAATGGATAGCACAATACCCCAGTTGTGGTATAAAAGATGTTTTGCTGCACTGTTGGCAACTTGGCATGTCCATTGTAGGCAACTCGAAATATTTTACTCGTGTGTGTATGACACTGAGGAGTACAGAGCAGACATGAATCCTGAAATGGCAGATAAAATGTTGGTGTTATAATAACATGCATAACATTCACATTATTACTATTCCAGCCTTTGAAGTTTTACAACTATAAGAAGAAAAACCTTCAGGGTCAGATTAATGACCTGAAACAGCCTCCTGAATAGTTTCAGTGACTGAAAACACACAATGATTGTTATGCTCTATTTTTAATTATTTTGTTAATTAACAACATTTTATTTTAATGTTTCGATACAATATGACCTATTTCGTCAGCCCCGGCTTGTGGCAGAGATTAAGGTATTCTCAGAGAGTTGAGACTTAAGTGCACAACCATGGCGTGAAAATCGGCAGCACCAATACTACCAGTGAAACTCTTTGGCTGGTGGGCTGTTTTGGAGAAAGAGAAATGCGAAAACAAACAATATTTATGCAGTAAAGTGTCACGCAGTATTTCAAAAGCAGAAAGGTCTGAAATATATCAATATCGCCTCTGGATGTCAAAGCTGTTTGGGCTTTATCCTTTTTGCTGCTCAACGCAGAGTTTAACATCAGCCAAAGGTGGATGTAGGGTGATTTTCCAGTTTAAACACAAGGGAAGGCGAAGGAAGCCTTAGAAATAGGCTCTATTCTTTAGCAGTTTAACATTCTGGGCATGCAGCAGCACAGAGATGAGAGAGAGGCTCAAAAGGTTTAGTTTGGGTTGCAGAATGAAAAAGCATCAATGTGTGTATGTGTGTGTATATGTATATATATAGTAATAAAAATGTTGAGGTTGCTCTCTAATTATTAGAGAAAGGATGGTTCAGTAGGTTTAATAATATTTTCCAAATCAGTTTAGCATGGCTATAAATGAAGCTGACTGCAAGACCGACAATGAGTCATGCAAACCTCATTAGGCTTTTCTTTTTGTGAGTGTGCGTGTGTAGTAGTTATACCATTTAACTATAATGCAGATTATGAGATAATAGCTTATTAAAATTCAAAGTTCACTGTGGTTGTGGAAATTAATTTCAGGTATGGAGCATAGCTTTTTGTAACATTTACGTTTGCCAGACTTCCTTAATTGCACGACAAACAGAATTAGCCCAGTGGATAAGCTAATATAAAACTGCAGCGCTGTCATTTTCAGGGTGGCTGATGAATGTTGCAAGTAATGTCCACATGATTGTTATAAATGAGACAGTCAGTTTGCTAAAAATATTTTTTATTGTCGGGATTAAGCATTAAATCACCCTGAAATGGCAATATCCTGTGTAATATGGTCTCGTACAATGAAAGGTACAATGATTCTCTATATTTTCTTTAAAATGCTTTCAGTGTGGACTTGAAGGATTAAAATTTGCCACTGAACCGGTCTAATAAACCCCAAAACTTTCCGTTTCATTTACTGTTCACTCAATTTACTATTTAACCTTTTTCACTTTAGAAAATAAAGATCAGAAACTTCATTCACAAAGGCTTTCTTTGGTAAAGTCTATAATTGACAATTATTGCACACTGCTTTGGACAGGTGCAATTATTTGTTTCATGAAAAAGGACACATGACTGAATAATTGGTAAGCAAGCCTGTTATTATAACTCCTGAAATGCCACAGTGGAAACGCCCTGCCAAACATAAGAGTGGTCATATCCACCCATTTGAAAATGCTAAACCACAATCTTTACAGAGTAACAGAACTTTTTAAATTTAAAAATGTGACGCTACTGCTAAAAGCAAAGCTAAGCAGGGAGAGCAAGAAGACATCACTTTTCATTGTGTTTCAGTCAAAACCTAAAAGGGTAAAAAGAAACCAGCTTGTGCAACAAGAATAGGATCGAGTATCAAGTATACAACATTTTATGGAAATCTAGCTTCTGTCTTGCCTCTTAAACTATAACAACAGAGAAATATAACTATATCACTAAGACCAGAGAAATGACACCTCCACAGAAGCGGCAGTGTGATCTGTGCAGAACACGTCACCCTGCTAACCAAGATACTCGAGGAGAACTTCCTCACATTTAGTTGATGTGAAAGATAATTTAATCCAAATCATAATCTTTTCTGAAACTTACTCATGTACTTTCATTGATTAAATCTAACTAAAGCGTGACTAAAAATGTAAACAAAAACACGAAGAATTCCACCCATGGGACATGTACCCTAGTCATCTGAGTGAAAAAGTCATGATTCATTTTCTCTCATGACAAGTGTTCAGCAAGTTGGTGATTTGTCATCCAAATGTCAGTCTAGAATAGAAAATGCAAATGGAAGTGCGCAGTAGTTGTGCCTTTATGAAAAATGATCACCCCTAAAGCTAAAAAGCTAAAAAGGGAATCTTTCTGATGTACTTATATGCGTTTCCAAGTTTAGAGACCTCTACGGTCTTGCTGGCTAGGTGTGTGGGAGGTCTTTTCTCATCTTACTTAATAAAGATCTCACTCAAATCATGTCTTCCCTCTTGGAAACACATTTAGAGCTCTTATCCTGTCTGTGATTTTAGCATAGCCGGGGTCTTCGCAGACCATTACTCTTCCTGAGTTTCTGAATCAAGGCTAAGGAGCTGAAAGCCTCTTGTGTGCTGCCAGGTCCTCCAACTGTACATCTCTCTCCATTAGTTGTGTCAGCCTGTCTCTGTCTGATCACGGTAACACACACACACACACAAACACACACAGCCATATAAGCATACTAGTAGTACACATAAACACAGTTGGAGGTTGCAGATGGGCAGTGTCAGATAGCCTTGCTCTGCAAACAAGCTCGGGAGGACGACATCATGCCAAAACAGCTCATTAAACACTATTAGCTTGTCATTTCATCTAAGTAAATCCTTTCTCGATTCCTCTGCTTAGCAAACAGCTTTGGGGTCACAGCTAAAGACGAAGGGGAAAAAAAGAAAAGCAAATGAAGCAGGGCCACTCGCCCTAATGGTGCTTTTGGGACTGACATAGAGGATAATGTGTTGTCAACGATCAGAGAACAGAATTTCAATCTAATTATACACTGAAGAGCAGTGGATGCAGGATAGTTTGTGCTTTTGAGAACATGCGTCTACCCCCCCCCCCTAAAAACAAAACAAAAAAACAACTAAATAACAACATCCAATGAGCTGTGTAACACAAAAACAGTTATCCAAGTCATGCAAATTACCAATATAGTTACAGGCCAATTGCAGAGTTAATGTTGTGTTGGGAAACTGTAATAGTTTCAAGAGCACTGAAACAAGATAAACACAAGGATGCAAACGCTGGTTAGAGACAGCACATGCAGATGTGCACACAGAAAAGAAATAAAGTCTTCCTGAAGGTCCAAAATGACTAAATAAAATAAAAAACACTCAGTTTTTAAATCAATTGAACTACAGGAAATCTTTGTGGTCATGCACAATATTGTATAAATTCATTAAATTAGCTTGTCTGGTACCATTTGGCCTTTACTAAGCCTGGTCCTAACTGCTAAATCAGTCTTTGTTAAGATCTGTCTTTATAATGGATGTTACACTGACTCCATCAAGATCAATTAAGTCTTAACTATGCCCAGTCTAAGCAATGCATGTGCATGTAAATACACACACCTGTGGCCATTGTCTAACAATATACCGTCATCAGAACATAGTGATTTTAACATGATAGCAAACTAACAGGAAAAAAATCAATATTAAATAAAGACAGCCTTATTTAGAAAGCATTGTAAGGAAAAACCTGCTTTAAGCAGCAGAAAGTGGCAGTGGCCATCTGCTCACTTGTGGACACCACAAACAGCTCTTCAGTGAGCTTAAATCGATATTTTACAGATTCAAAACCACTAGTTCAGCTCCTCATTACTGTATACTGTATATCCAGCTGATTGCTTCTGCCTCCACTGTCTAAAAGTCAGTTTGTTCTGAACTCTACATGTGACTGGCAACATTACCTGTGGTGTTACAGGTCCCATAGAAATGGCCAAGATTCTGACTTTGCTCCCGGACTTGACAAGGCAGAGGCTCTTTGGTTAGTCTTGGTGTGAGGAAGGCCTAGATCAGGGGTCTCAAACTCCAGTCCTCGAGGGCCGGTGTCCTGCAACTTTTCCATGTTTCTCTGTTGCAACACACCTGAATAAAATTAGTGGGTCATTAGCAAGACTATAGAACTTGACTGCATGCTGAGGTGGCAATTCAGCCATTTGATTCATGTTACAGCAGCTCATGAGTGAATGAACATGATGCAATAAAAGTACTTTTAGAAGTACATTTTTCCAAACACTTACATTTACTTAAAATTACCTGAGTAGGGTTAGGGGTTGCCACTTCAGCATGCAGTCAAGTTCTATACTCTTGCTAATGACCTATTAATTTTATTCAGGAGAGCTTCAACAGGGACACATGGAAAAGTTTCAGGACACCGGCCCTTGAGGACTGGAGTTTGAGACTCCTGGCCTAGATGATGCAACTGGTGGAAGTATTGGGTGGGACTCAGTATACCAAGTTGCAATCAGTTTAAGATAGTGTAAGTCCTGTTAGGATAATTAATTCCTGATGTATATCTTTACAGTAAAAATGCTATTATGCTATCATTCTGTCATTTTATGCAATTCAAAAGATCAAGGATTTTTATTCAGTAAAGCCTGTACAAGTGGTAATGTCTGTAAAATAGTTGGATAGGCACATGATTTAAATCTTCTTGAAAAATCCCTGATGACTCTGACAAGCGTTCAAAGAGAAGCCAAGTGTTTTCACTTGAAATTTGAAGTGCAAAAAAAAATCATATATAATACAGCAAAGCCTTTAAAGTAAAGTCTATTATGATCTCACCAGTTTATCTATTTATTTATTCACTCTGACGAACAGGACCAAATGGTGTCATTCAACTTTATTTGAAAAGTTTTTGTCTGGTGCCTCCCTGCAGACGGCTGTATAAATCAATACGGCTCAACAAAGACAGAATATAGCCTAAGTGGGGGCTAAACAGATGATTAATATGTCTCAAGGTTTTTATAAAGGTCAATTTTGTAAAAGTATGCATCGGTTTGAAGCAATTACCACCAGTGATCTGGCTCCACCTGCAAAATTAGAGTTGCTATGGATACTTGCTGAGCAGGAAAGAGTGATGCTTACCCAGCATGACAACATTTTAAATGTATTCATTACATCTGTGTGTACCTGCCAGTGAAGCTGGACACATGGATTTCTTCTGAATATTCAGCAGCAGGATTTTGTTGTATATGTGGTAAACTATGTGCTTTCATTTTGGGAGAGCACATGACATTAACAGACATAATGTTTGTCTGTATATAAAGAATTAGAGGCTTAACTCAAGCACCCAAATCATTATATTTTTATGATGATAAAAAGCAATTCCTATATGATAATATATAGGAATTGCGAATTACAAATCCTGCCCCGATATGGCTGGCCAAATATTTTGGACTGGTTTCACCCCTTTTTTATTATCATAATTATTATTTATTTTATTGATCCGCTATTGCCACCCTACTTCAACCTTGTGTTAGTCAGACTTCGCAGGTCTGACCCATGGATATTACAGGCAACTAAAACTACACTAAAAACTAAAACCACATATTTAAAAAAGCATTATAGTTAACTAAAATAATAACGTTAAAAAAATGATTTTTTTTTTCATATAGAGTTAAAATATAGAGCTAATAGTTTTATCATCTGTAAGTCTGGCAAAACAAAATTGTTATCACAAATTATCTGATGAACCATTGATGGACATATTTTTTTAAACTTTGGGTGTCAAGACAACTGTTTTCAAAAAACTATGTTTTATTATAATAATTCTAATGAGTTTCCAAAATCTTGCCTCTGACATACGTCCTCCATACAATAAATAAACAGAAACTATTTTTTTTCCCAATAATAACAAAAAATGCTAAAATAGGAAAATAAAGTCTGGACAGTAACTGAAACTAAACTGAATTAAAACCAATAAGCTCGAATGAAATAAAAGGAAAAAAACGTCTAATGCAAATGCAAAACTAATAAATCTGACCTGAGCTTTAATTTAATCTCTCACTTTCAAAGTTTCATAACTATATCTTGCACACAGCTGTGACGGGATGCTCAAAGAACACTTCATTAGTTAACTAGGACCAGCGTGTCTTGTAAAAACACCAACCTACACTGAAGTCATTTGTTTGTTTTCGAAACCAAAGCAAATTCAAGCTGAACATTAAAATTGGTCAATTAAGTAATTATTAATGTAGTGCCACATGTAGCACCTCATAGCCAATGCCATGTTTATTCTTCCCTCAGCACGCTCACACTTCTAACTTCATTTCTAAAATGACTAGATTTTCTTGCACTAACAAACCTGTCTCAAGTGATTTAATACACAGTAAATCAAATTTCCTAGTGTCACATATTGCTCAGGGATGAAAAACCTTACATCTTTCCTCTTCACACATTCTGAAATTGTTTCACAGATAATCAGTAACTCATCAGTGTCCCCATGTTCACCGAATCAGTGATCAAATCAGTATTTGAAATTGAATTTAGTGGTTCACCCCGAGTCAACTACAAAAAAGTTTGACTCTCCAAGAGGGTGTGTTCACGCACTGTCTAAAAGACAGATGTAGAATCTGAATGTGAAAAGTGGACTCTATGCAAAATTGCCAGGAACCTGAATTCTTTCTATTGGCCACAAGGAGGCAACTCCTCTACTTTCGAAAAGGAAGTCCAGTTGTATCGAAGCCTACAGGAAAATGATCCTTCATCTCTCTTGCCCAGTAGCCTGTCCAGTTTCGCTCATTGCCAGATTGTTAAGTGCGCTTGCCTACCTTTCAAGCTGACTTCAAATTAGATCATATCGTCTCAGTAAGTTATAATTACATTATTGATCAATAATCAGTGGGTAATTTAAAGGGTAATTAAGAGGGTAGAATAAAGAAAATGTGAAATATTCAAACATTCAAGCTTGGTTTTATTGCAGCTTATGCAATGTGGAAAAAGCATTTTTCACATCACAGATACTAATCTGTTGAATGGTGTACATTAGTTAATGATGTTCGAACTGTTCTATCAGAGTCACCATCTTTCATTATATAATACGGTTTTATACATGCATATTGCAGAGAAAGTAAGAAGAATAAAAAAAGCTGGCACACAATTTTCATCTGAGTAATTGAAGGTTTGGTAACTTCACATTAAGAACCAAAAGGTAAATTACAACCCACAGACCACAAGGTCAGAGAAGCAAATACCCATGTAGTATATTTAAACATGGGAAGTGTCGAGCAACATACTCTCCCTGGCTCGGGGGGAGTATAAGATGCGACTTCTCCAAAGTAATAATTTAAACTTACAATTTTTCCACTTTATACTTGGCCCTAAAGGGTGACACCTCCATGCATCACTGTAATTCTTTCTCTGAAATATCTGCTGCTGTGTTTTGCAAACTTTTTAACATCTTTAAATTAAATTAAGTAAGCAAAAAAGCACAGATTTTTATAAGACTGGTTTCAGAGTGTGGCAAAATATAACACTTTCCTCAGTGTTATATTTTTAAGATATGGCTGTCATCCACATGATTTGCAAAACTGTCATTGTCAGTAAGATTTTAGCAGATATTAACATGGGGTTGTGACAAATATGATGATAAACCGAATCCCTTTCAGACTAAGATATCTCAGAGCAGTGACACTGCCTTCTAAGTGAGAAGGGTTTTAATTAAACCCACGAAGACAGAACCTATCGATAAAGTTTTCACAACTTAATGCCCTGTGAGTTGCTGCCGTGGATGTGAGGAGGTTCGTGGGACTATTTACACCATAGGGGCTCAGTTAATCTTCCTTGATGCTCTTAGATCTCTAATCAAATGGGAAGAGATTGTAAATACCACAGAATAATCCACCCAACCTTTGTGGTGAAGAGTCAGATGACTTTCAGAGTTTACACACAGAGTTCATCTGAACAAATTGGGCTTAGAGCATATGTAGTAAATACTCATTTGGGACTATTACTTTGGTTACTAAGTGCTGCTAAAAACCCATTAATAATTTAGAAAAAGCAAATCTCATATGGTGCATTTGCATTTATTTTTTTTGTTTATCTCACCACTTATTTGTTATGTTATTGTAGGTATGAGTTGAGTAGACTGAGTAATACAATGAGGTACCAACCATACAATTAGTTTAGTGGATAGGACTGCAGGCACAGAATAAGTATTGGGGAAACAAATCCCATAGTAGCTAAGTAACCTTTTTTTTTTTTTACTGCTTCTCAAGCAATAGCTCTCGTCAATTAGATTTCCCATTTTAAACTAATTTAGCACCACCCCCGTGCATACTTTGGTGCACTATGCTTTAATACTATTTCCAGAAGTTGATATGTTTCTCCTCTCTAATGTTCTCCTTTTGATATACAAATATTTTAATCTGCAAAAAAAAAAAAATTAGATGTGGAAGTTTTCCATGCAAAACAGATTTTCATAAAAGCTACAGACTTAAAAGAATCATCAGAACTTACTGTATTACAATTCCTCCACATAAGTAGTGATTATCAAATGAAAAATGTATCCAGCAAGAACTAAGGTAAAACAAAGAACTTTATGGTTAAATGTGGCTTGTAATTTAAAGAACTTGGAGTGATCAGGAAGATCAAAAAAGGTTAAATAAAAGATACTCCAGTTTATTCCACTAGGTGAATTTCAGTAATTGGACACACGAAGGATGTGGCAATGGTGAGAGGTAAACTGTACTAGCAGACTGGTGCAGCTGATAGATAAAATACTTCTCTGCACAGAATGGGAGCAATATGGCCTTATAAATATACAAAGATATGACATTTTGACTTTGAAAGTAGCTTCAACACAAGAAATTCTGATGCTCCAGAATATACAAAATGCACCCAGCACAGGTCTGATACAACTAACTACAAATACAATGGAGAAATGGGGAAATTCTACAGTACGATGCAGATATTAAACAGAAAAAAAAAATCCGCTTTGATGTCTAGTTACTGTCTTCGCAGATAAAAAAGTCTCCGCGAGCTTGACGAAATTGAGGCAATATGCATGTCCTCGCTATACTGGAAGAAAAGGTGTGTATATAACTCTACTGTCCATCTCTTATGAAACCAATCACACTCTGAAACCAGGTAAAAAATTAGGGGTGAAAGTCTTTGATTCTTCAATACACTGTGGTTTATATGCATATTTCTTGGTTTATTCATATCTCCCATACAACTGTGAGAGCCTTAAGGCCAAAACCTCTACTGAAAGGATTAAGTTCAAAGGCAAGCGAGAAAATTACTCACAGACTCAAAGTCTTCAGCTGTGCAGCTGGTCTTTCCAAAGCGACAAGACTTCACCATGTCCCACAGGCAGTGAGCTGAACGGTCGTACAGCTTTTCCCAGTCAAACTGGCCACAGCATGGAAGCACTGCTTTGGTCCCATTGAGCTATTTCAAAGTTTCCCTATTCATCTCATACACAGAACTTGTGATGTTCCCTGTAAGCTTTGCAGGTATACCCCACATCTCTCTCAGACGTTCTGTGTTGCAGGCAGTGAATTTAGACTTTCTAAGAGGATTTATATTACAGGATGTAATAGCAGGGAAGGTTTTCCCAGAAACTATGATTTCTTCAAGTTTGGTGATATGATGGAACTCAAAGTAGGTAGACAATCCCACTAATGCTGTAGCAGACAAAGAGTAAAAGACACCCAATGAAAGAAAATGTCCAGAGGTAATGGTGGACCCTAGAGGATCCTTTGTCGACAACATTCCCCACACCATGTAGAGAGGTCTCGCTGGCAAATTGCTGCAAACTCCCTTTCCTCTGAACTGATGTCAACATGTTTGGGGCAGGGAGTTGACACTGGGTACGTTTCACCCCAGGCCCTCAATGCTGAATGTGTTATTGTGCAGCTCATAATCATCTAACAAGCCTGAAGTGGAATCTAGTGCTTTTATAGGAAAAAGCGGGTGCTGCACAAAACAAAGAAGGAAGGCATTTCCATTCAAATACATTATCTCTATCCATAACAAAACCTTTTTCATCAACTATCCATCTCACACAAACAGGAAGCCAAGTTCACGTCCACATGGCCCATTATAAAACAAATAAAAGCAAAGTTTATGCAAAATGGAAGTTAATGAACACTCACATTAAAAGCCTTTTTTTTGTCTGAATGAGAGAGGAATTTCTAATGCAACTTGCTCTCACTGGTGTTGATAAAAAGGAAAGATAAAGGTTCACTCGATAGACAATTAAGTATAATTTTTCTGCCAGAGCGGAAATAAATTTGAGGATTCAAAATGTTGTTTTAGTCTGAAAGCACTGTAGCAAAACAAAATTATGCCCTAATTGTTTTCTCTGGAAACAATGGCAGTATAACTCTGTCTTAATGGTTTAGAGAACTAACATGCATTAACATGACTCTATCAGTAGATGCTTGTACACATGTGATTTATAGTTCGTATCCTCTCTGTCCCACTGCCCAACATATGTCAGTATAATTTCTACCATATTTAAGCTGCACATCATGATGCCAATCTCCCATTCCGCCACATCTCGAGGGTGATCTGTTGGATTGAAAACTGGTCACTGTGGAGTCAATTTCAATACAGTGAACCCATTGTGATATTAAAGAAACCAGGTTGAGATGATCTGAGCTTGGTGACATGGTGTGTTATCCTGCTGAAAGCCCCCATCACATGACGGGTACAATGTGGTCACAACATGATGAGACTGTCAGAAAAAATAAAGTGCTTTTACAGGGTGTGGTGTTAAAATGAAAATGGGTTGATACTCAGGGGTGCCAAGAAGATATCTCTTACACCAGCGGTCCCCAACCCCCGGGCCTCGGACCGGTACCGGTCCGTGAGTCGTTTGGTACCGGGCTGCGAGAGTTGAGGCTCAGGTGTGAAATGTATGGTTTTCAGGGTTTTTATCGGTTTTCAGCGTTATTTTGTTATCGTTTTTATCGTTTACTCGGTTTTCCTGGGTCTTTTCACGTGTGTTATGAATAAATCTTTTTTTCGGTACCGGTACTAGTTTTATTTTGTTGTATTTATCCGCGACACCTTAAAGGCCGGTCCGTGAAAATATTGTCAGGCATAAACCGGTCCATGGCGCAAAAAAGGTTGGGGACCGCTGTCTTACACCACTACATCACCACCAGCTGCCTAAACTGCTCATACAATGCAGAATGGATCCAAGTTTTCATATTGTTTACCCCCCAATCTGACACTGCTATCCAAATCTCACAGAGGAAATTGAAATTCAGACCAAGAAATGTTTTCCCAGTCTCCTGCTGTCCAAATTTAATGAGTGAGTTGTAACCTCAGTTTCCTTAGCCCCCAGTGGTGGCAGCCATTGTGTTCTTCTGCCGCTCTATCCTATCTTCTTCAATATCCTGGAAATAGTTGTTTGGAAAAATCCCAATCTCACCAAAATCCCAGCATAATCTGAAATACTCAGCCCAGTACATCTAGTACAAAATACTCATGTCTCGATAATAAGAAATATCAACATTCATAACTACACATTATAAATTTAAAAGTAGAATGGAGGCAGAGCCTTCAGTTTTCAGACCTTTCTTCTATGGAATCAGCTTCCAGTTAGCATATAGTAAGGGCTGGATCAGGTGACCCTGAATCCTGCCTTAGTTATGCGACAATAGGTGTAGGTTCTGCTGGAGGTTTCTTCCTGTTAAAAGGGAGTTTTCCTTCCCACTGTCACCAAAGTGCTTGCTCATAAGGGGTCACATGATTATTAGGTTTTTCCCTGTATGTATTATTGTAGGGTCTTCCTTACAATATAAAGCGCATTGAGGCCACTGTTGTTGTGATTTGGTGCTCTATAAATAAAACTGAATTGAATAAATTAATAAATGCATTTAATAGCACATTAAGCATTCTTGCTGCTGTGTCATTAAACTGTTTTCACAGTATGAAAACTTTATCAAGTAAAAATTTCAATATAAAAAATAACTAAGTAAGCCAGGATTCACAACTGAAGGAGATAACTGGAATTCAGACATCACTATTGGTATTATTTACAGCTCTGGTTTGCCACTGTGACACCTGAATAAGTAAAAATGTTCATTCCATGTAAGTCCACTAGATTCTAAAAGACATCAAACAAATGAGCCTTTTTTAAATGTGTAGCACCGGCATGAAAAAATATTGTAGGCAGGGACTAAACCATGAACTACACCACAGCCATTACACTTAGATATGTGCATGAGATTTGAGTTAAAACACTGCTTTAACTCAAATCTCATGCACATATCTAAGGCTGATCTGAGTTAAAGTAATGTCTTGTTTTTTATTTACAACAGTAGTCAACTAAATATATCTCTGAACATATCTAAGTAACTTGTAAACCATAATCAACTTTCTAGTAAATGACACTCACTAACCTTTTTAAAAATGAAAAGGACAATGAGCACCCCATCCTTGTACATAACAAGTAGCTGGGTTCTGTCTATGAAGTGTCAAATATGTAGTACATAGCAGAAGCTTAGAGATTTACTGGCACAGAACATGCAGTGACAAGAAAGTGGCTTATTGCAAATGGTAAACACATTTGAGAAGGGTCTCTAATAACAATCCATGAAAATAAGAAAGTACCTGCTTTTGAAATATGCTAGATATTAGATATCAGGTAGGTATCAGCTTTGCAATTACTGTGCTTTAATGCCATTTCCATTAAAAACAGAGATTGAAAACTTCAGTGAATAAAGTTTAGAATGTGGTATTTTGAGCTGATAGCACAGTGCTGCACAGTGGATACATCTAATTTTTACAAACAGTGTGTAGCTAATAATGCTGTGGATGTGTTGAACATCAAAATCTGGAATTATAATTTAACCTAAAATCTAAAAAGTGTTATTTGTTTGTATGAAGTCTTGAAAGTTTTCTCAGACCTGTAAACATTCATAAAGTACTAAAAAAGACTAAAATAGAGCATCTGACTGTGATTTAGCCTAATTTACATGTAAGAAATAACTTTAAGATTTACCAACAAAGTAATAAAAAATAAAAATAATTCTTGATTCTTGAACTCCAGTAAATTCTATATTCCTGTATCCACTGATCTTTGTGGATTTAGCCATCTGAATTTAACAAGATACAAGAAGATGTTATGTAAGCTAAATGCCTGATTTCCAACCTCTAGGCACTAAAATAGTACATCACTTTAAAATTAATCACATTAATGCATTAAACTAGTATACTCCTCCACTATTTGCCTGGTGTTTTCATGCAACCTCCAATTAGCAGAAATCAGGGTGTTCAAATATGTTTTGCATAATTTTTACAAAACCATTAGGGTCACATCATCTATAGATCTAATATCTGATTTCAAAATGAATGAAGACACTACAAGTGAGCTTTACATTTCCAGTCTCATGTCACTTGTTGAGCTGTGCTTGGCTCTGAAAATAATCTATCATCCTTTTCTCTGTTCTGTTTTTATATTTTTCTTCATCTGTCAGTCCTGTATTAGCATTAACATTTTTGGGGAAACAACTGTACGTTGAGCTCATAGACACATTTTGTGACAAACTGTGCAGAAACACTATGTTTCACTGACATGTTTTACTCTGGTTACTCTGTTTATGCTTGTTCATATTCTGTATTGCTAGCCAGATGCTTAAGCATTGCGAATGCAACTTTACATATGCACCATGAACGCATCGCAGGGATGTGAAGGATGTGTGGAAGCTATAAGCAGGCCATGGGATGTCATTATTTTCTTATTACTGAGCAAGTATCTCCATGCCATCACTGAAAGCAATGCCAGGCTGCAGCACATGAAAAATTAAGTCGTTCAATAGTAATGTGCATTAACCTGCCTATCAGATTTAATTACTCATTAAATGAAGGTGGCGGCATGCCGTTCCGGATCATTCAGGCCCACTTTAACCCCTGCTTATAGCTCTTTATGGTTAATACTGCATGTCTTAATTAGGAGTTACAGTATATCAGAAAACTCAACTCTGAAAGAAAAAGCTAATGTTTTAGATGCTTTAGAGCTGCAGTGACAAATAAGTGTCACAATGCAGAATGTCAAATCTCAACTTGATGCCAAATTTTCTAACCCATCTGAACTGTACGTCTCCAAGCTTATTAATTCTTATCAATTCTGGCATGTTTTACTGACAACAGGGAATTGCACAACAGTGATGATGAAATCAAACTCTGGACTGTAGAACTGGGGCCTTTTTTTCTGCTGTTTCCAAACAGTATTCAGAATGAAAGATAATACAAACTAGAGATGGACCGATCCGATATTACGTATCGGTATCGGTCCGATACTGACCTAAATTACTGGATCGGATATCGGAGAAAAATAAAAAATGTAATCCGATCCATTAAATATCACGAAAGCACCTCACAAAACTTGCAACACGCCGTAACTCACCTCAGAACATATGCATCACGTGATAGAGCAGCTGTGGCATGCAGGACCTGTCGGTGGTCTGGATAGCATGTGGAGCTTCGCTAGCAACCTGGCATTTCATCTCCGACAAAGTTATCCCCGAGAGAAGTAAAGCAAGTGTGTAAGTCCATCTCTGAATGTTTGTAAAGCATTCCCACGTTAAGCTTAACAAGCGACTGCCTCTCGCTCTCCGGCTGCTACTTCAATCGTGAAACTGCTTAAATCAGCTGATCGGCTTTTCTGTCGCGAGTCCGTCTCTCGTTTGTTTTTGGTCCACTTTGAGCCAGAAAGAGCAAACCAGCGGCTGAACAACAGCAGCACGTTTAAGCTTGATAAGCTGTTGTTAGAATTTATTTAATATTAATTTCTACACCAGGATCTTTTTCTACGTAGCTGACGGCTGGTAACTGTGCAGGGGCAGATCTAGCAAAGTTTAGCCAGGGGGGCCGATAGGGCATTAACTGGGAAAAGGGGGCACAAAGACATACTTTTCTTTCTTATTCTCATTTAAAATGTCGAGCTTTTAATAAATAATTATCTGACACCCAAAGTTTTAATTTGATGTAAAATGAATAGAAGTCAATTACTGTATATAGTGACTATTAAGTCTAATATATATACCCTAGTAAGCTATAGTACTTTTTACTTTGGGAAGGTACCATCTGTGCAGTCTGCAATTTTGTTGAAGAAAGATGTTGAATCTATTTAATATTTCTTGAAAAATAATTGATTTCTGTGCATTTTTTTTCACACTGCATCAAATTAAGGTTGATTACGTCGATTAAGCATCATGAGGTGGAGCGTGAGGGGTGGTTCCCCATTTTTTATTTATTTAATTTTGTTGTTGCTGGGAGTTGGAACCCTATTAGTTAGGTTGCTTAATATTTACGCTAAGTACTCTTTAAAATACCAGAATAGGGAGGATGGTGTAGGTCTAAGTTTATTAGATTGATCAGTATTGCTGAACTATGAAATATTTTTTTTGTATACAGGTATAACAGAATAGCTTTAGTGTAGTTGTTGTTTTAAACTTGAGTATGAACTTGCAGACTTGCAAAATGCAGCAAGATATTTTAAAAAACAGTTTTGTTGATTAAAAAACACTATATCGGATTCATATCGGTATCGGCAGATATCCAAATTTATGATATCGGTATCGGTATCGGACATAAAAAAGTGGTATCGTGCCATCTCTAATACAAACATTGCTTGTATACGTTTTTTTTGTCTCACACAGAAATCTGATCAGTAACAGAGGGTTAGGATGACTAAGAAGGTGACTAAAGCAGAAACAATAACACCCCTGATATCAATAATATTTTATCATTCATTCATATGAAAGCAGTGGTGGTAAAAGTGTTGATTTCTCCAAGTATCGTTCCAGCAAGGCCACATTAAGCGCTTAAGCTTTAACCGAAAAATGAGCAGTCACAGTGACAACACTCATGCATCAGACACCATCGGTGGCAAAACATGAATAACTCATGTATAAACACTTGGTTTCTAAAAGCACACTGAGTTTCCTGTGAAGTTCAGAAGAGCTAAACTACCAATGATGCAGCATGTCAGTGTCTGGACTTTGTAAACAGAGTCCAGACACATTAGCTTGTGAATTAGTTGACATGGCAAACTGCACACAAGGAAAAAACACAATGATTGATGAGTTCTTAGATTGTTAGACTTTTTTGCTTTAGTTGGGTGATCCACACTTGTTTGTTTGTTTGTTTTTATATACATCCTGTGACCCTTTGAACTTCAAATGAATACCATACAATACTGTCAGCTCAGCTAGCTGGAGGGCACATGCAGACTCACTAATATCTTAGAAATCACTAAACTGCACTCATCTGTATGTGTGTCACACTGTGTGTAAATCTGTCTAAATTATAATTCTACCAGACACAGAACAGCAGGGCAAAAAACGCACTGCAGGAAACCACAATCCTGCCTTCTTTACAGGATACACGCTCTCAGTATAACAATAACACGAAGATTACTACAGCATGTTGATTTTTTTTTTAAAATAATCTAATAAAGTACATAAGGGCCTATAACACAATGATGTTCTCTCTGTTGCTTCTCATCAACTTTTACGTGGGTCAATTTTCCTTTTGCATTTGTTGATGGTGTCTTTAATTAAAGCTTAAAAGTTTAACGCTTGTCTGATAAATTTCTAGGTCTCAGTCGCTCAGAAATATGTTATCTTTGTAGTGGGTGCATAAGTTAATGCTGCTTAAGATTTGTCATAAAAAGAGCCTAATAGTAGATCACGAAGCAGCATTTTTTACACTTTGACATCTCTCATACAGAACAGTTTCTAACTGTCTGACTGTAAATGTAATCACGATTAAATTCAAGTCCATTCAACAGGGAATGAAGTGAATGTAGTAAAAAAAAAAAAATACTGACCGCCCCATTCACAGGTCATTGTAGCAACGTTATAATCAAGATTAATTCAATGTCCACGGCACATTTTTCATTTATTCTGAAACTCCCCAAAGACCTCCATAATAACCTTTTACAGTTTCCATCAAAAATAATCGATATTATAAGAAAAAAAATCCTCCTTGAATAATTCACATGCAGTAAGAGAAAGTTATCTTCCAATGTGGCACTTTCTGCCACACTCATTTCGGTGTTGTTAATTGAGTTTAAAAATTCAGTCTCCTTCTAATTGTTCCCGATAAAGCCTCAGGCTATCTCTCAGTGTCATCACTGATTAGGGATTTAACTCTCTTGCCAAAAACACGAAGAGTCCACTAACATCGATGGCATGTCAATTCTCTTTCAAGGATAGACTCTCTCTTAGACAAATGCAGTGAGTGTTTAACATATTAAAAAATTTCCCTAATACATAATCTCATCTCATATGTTTAATTACCATTACTTTATATTTTTTTGTAGATTGACTGCTTTATGCTTCCCATGTCATTAATGACATCAGCTCACTGATCAACATGAATATTGTTTGTTATCTAAAATGAGTCACTCACGTTCATGCAAAAACAGCTTTATTTTTACATTTTATTGTTTAATTTATTCAGTGCAGTCATGAGCATACACTGTGGAAGCATAGTCTTTTAAACAAGGAAACAAAGTAGAGAAAAATAATCATCTGTAATCTTCTTAGTGTTTGTTTATCACTGCTACATTGTATAAATATTAAACTCACAGGATGACAATGGATGTTCATTAAACAGCGATAATGATTTTTTTCCCTTTTTTTAATATAGCTCAGTTTGTCCATAATGCACTGAAATTACCCTGAACTAGCTGCGGGGTTTTGTACCTCTTATCTTTCCAAATAGAGTGAAAAACATGTTCTTTTTTATATAATTACTTTCACAAAATTATAACACCCAGCTAATTAATATTTTCGTGTGTGTCATCAGTAATAAAATGATGGATTAGATGGGATTACATTGGGTTGTGGTCTAATAAATTCATGTTTTAAGAGCATTCAGGGATGAGAATACTATTCAAAAATATAGATTCGAAAATGATTTCCATGTAGCCTCCCAGGAAAGACACCACCAAAACATAAAAATTACAGCAAACAGTGGAAATGTGAGGTTCAAGTCCAAGCACGTCCTTTCTCCAGTTTGCACAGTGACGGGTCAAGCCTTGTTTGTGTGTTACATGAAATGACTAAGTCTAATGTAGAATTTCAGTGTATTAGTGAATGGTAAAGGTTTTCATCATTATCAACTTTATCTTCTATTAATTAGGAAAATGGTTCACATACAGTGCCTAACAAATTTAGAAGATAATTTGTCATAAAAACAAATATTTATGTTTTTTATAGCTGAAATTGGACTTTTCTGAGAAGTCAGAGACTAATTTAACCACTTAACCTTTATATTTATTTTTGTTCAGGAATGAAAGTAATTGAATGTAATGTGGCATCTTCATAAAAAATAATGCTGTGCTTTAAAATGTTTTCTGTTTGTTTCGTAAAATGTTAATTTTAAGCATTGTCTGTGAAGGTTCTCAGTCATCCAGGTCATCGTAGTCTAAGGAGCTTGGGAAGAAAAGCGTCTGGACTTCTTTAAGTTGCTTGAAGATGTTTCACCTCTCATCCGAGAAGCTTCTTCAGTTCTAAGAGTCAAATGGTGGAGAGACCCAGATTTAAACCCAGTGGGAGTATCCCCCCAAAGAGGAACAAAGGACCCCTGATGATCCTCTACCTAATCACATGAGCCTAGGTGTGAAAACAGGTGTGGGTCACAATCAGCCAGGGTTTCGGGTGAGCTGATCACCCTATCACATGATAGGGTGATCAGGAAATCACCCTATCATGTGATTTCCTGAGGTCAAACAGCCCAGGGTGTGAGTGGGTGTTAAGACGTCTGGGAAGGGATCTCAAAACTGGATTATAGATGGCAGACAGTTGGTGTCGTAAACCCCCGCCTCTGTTTAAAGATGGTCACTCACAGTGGACATAGATGGCTTCTTTCACTCCTCTTTCAAACCATCTGTCCTGTGGGTGACCTTTGTCCTTTAGATGCAGATGGACTGCTGAGTCTTGTCCTGTGGAGGTGGCTCTGCTATGTTGTGCCATGCGCTTGTGAAGTGGCTGTTTGGTCTCTCCAATGTAGAGGTCTGGGCATTCCTCGCTGCACTGTACAGCATACACCACATTGTTAAGTTTGTGTTTTGGAGTTTTGTCTTTCGGGTGAACCAGTTTTTGTCTGAGTGTGTTGCTGAGTCTGAAATGTACTGGGATGTCGTGCTTGGAGAAAACTCTTCTGAGTTTCTCTGATACCACATGATAGGGTGGGGCCAGGTTTCACAATGAGCTCACCTGAAACCCTGGCTGATGTGACCCACACCTGTTTTCACACCTTGGCTTATGTGATTAGGTAGAGGATCATCAGGGGGTCCTTTGTCCCTCTTTGGGGGGATACTCCCACTGGGTTTAAATATGGGACTCTCCGCCATTTGACTGAAGAAGCGTCTCGGATGAGAGGTGAAACATCTTCAAGCAACTTAAGGAAGTCCAGACGCTTTTCTTTCCAAGCTCCTTAATTTTAAGCATTATACTTTTGATCTAACTATTACAGAAACATAAAAACATATTTTGAAATCACCAATACTGTTAATCTAGGGCAACTGTTGCATAAAGCTTAACAACAGTGGTTCTGTTTTTAAAAAGTCACACCTGACTTGACTAATTCAGTGAACGGACATGCATTAATGAAAGTACAATAAACAAATGTGGAATTCACATATATATATAGAAATATTTATAGAAATAAATAAATAAACACAGTTTGTTAAATTATTACGTTATGTCTTAACAGTAGCTTAACCAATATTGCATGAATTACATCATTTTTAAATCCGGTAAATTCCCTCTGCTTCTGCACATCTCCGATAAATTGCAGCAGTAATTTTATGGCCAACCTTTGCAGACAGGTAAGAGAGCGCAGACTGTCATTAGCATCACAGCGCATTCTTTTGTCACACATTAGGTGATCAGTCAAACAGCTCACAGTTCACACTGAGCATAGACGGATATTAAGAAATATCAAACTTTCTTGAACGGACATTAACAAATAAATTCAATCGTAACTATAGCATCAAATCACATCCGTCACTTTACATCGTAAGGTAGAGAACCCACCATATTAGAGAAAGAATCCCACCAATCAGACAGCCCACTATGAGCAAACAATCAGCAACAGTGGGAAGGAAAAACTGCTGCAACCTCTGCTAGAACCAGGAAATCTGTCAATACTGGTTGGGGGTTAGGGCAACAGATGGAAGTCTCCAGAGCAGTGGTAGCGTGACTTTCTTTGTATATACCTGAACCTGATTTACCTTTTAATTTTCTTACTTTTCAAAATACATCGTAGGTAAAATACAATCCTTGAAATAGTAATAACACAGTATCCTCAGCAAAGATGAATTAAACAAGTTTTATTTTAATGGAAGTTTACTTCAAGTCTTCAGATTTTTACTGTCTTTTATTTGATTACTTTAAAGTATATGATTACATTAGAGTAATTAAATAAAGACAGTTTTGATGGAGCTCCTGACCCAGCCCAAGCTCTCTATGAAGACGAGGAAAAACTCCCCTGGGGGGGCCAGATTGACGGGAAGAAACCTCGGGAAAGCCCATTCAAAGAGAGATCCCCTTTCCTGGGATGGCTGGGGGGGTTACAGGAATTCCAAAACACTGAAATTTAAAGTGGGCCAATTAAAAAAATTATTTCCTGAAAAAAAGCAAGGTAATTCATACATCACACATAAATGATAACGTCTGAATTGTGTGTGTTTGTGTGTGTGTGTGATATGCTTATCTCAGCCACGTGTGATGCTGTAGCTCCTCCAGCGTCGGCCGCGTCTCCGGGACTTTGGTTAAACACGCGTCCAAGAAATCCCGGCAGTCTGGAAAGAAAGGAAAGAGAAAAAACATGAAGATGATAGTTCCAGTGGTCCAAGCCATCAGTCAGTCTTGAAGTGTGACGTTTTCTTACTTTTGGACAGATGTCTTTTGAATTTCAGGCGCTTTTTGAGGAAGCTCGTGGTGTTAAAGTCTCCCGCATGAAGCGCTTCGTACAGAACCACTCCCATTTGCCATACCGTGGTGGGACCACACCTGTAGCAACTGCGCCCGTACCACTCGGGAGGGGAGTAAATTTCTGTACCTAATAAACAGACACAATTGCAATTTCTTCTAAAACAAAAGGCGAAAATTGTGACATCTGTGAAGAGCAAGAGCAGAATATGTTACCATAGAAGACGCGGTACTGCGACTGCTCCTTAACAAAGCAGCTCAGTCCAAAGTCGATGATACGAACACGCGGTACATCTGAGCCGGTCTCAATTAGAATGTTCTCACTCTTGATGTCCCGGTGAAAGATGTGTTTATCCTCCAGGTGCTTCGCAGCATCAACCAGCTGCTTCAGAATGACCTGGAAATAGAGCAGGGCGATATGACCAAAAATATTTATCAAGATATACATTTGAAAAGTTGCGATAACGATATAACTGACGATATAATTGACACTAGACAAAATACTTTACAACTCCACAACTATTAGTGCAAAAAACCCCATCAATGTATTTTCACTTAAACAAGCAGCTGTTTTTTTATGTCCATTAAAGTTATATAAAAATGTAACAGTGCAAATTCCTTGCTGACAGTTTAACCAAAAGGCATTTCCAGTGGAAATTGGCCGACATATCCTCAGCATAACCATGTATAATATCCACAAAACTTAAAAAGAGGTTATACACACACAATACGGTAATATAATGTTGAGGTGCAGTACGTATCACTCCGCGAGGCGCCTGCCTACGATAGCCGTAATGCTCCGACAATCCATCGAGCGGTGCTGCTTTGTAGCTTAGCAAAGTCGCCGTGTACATAAAATCGTTTTGAGGTCAGTAAACACAACCAGAATTCATACATAAGTCACACGGGATTATAAGGGGCACTGTCGAGTTTCAGAAAAATCAAAGGATTGATTTTAAGTGTGCCGTATTTTCCAAACAACACGGTAATAACGACGCCCCGCTAGCATTCGCTCCCAAAAATTGTGCTTTGTTGTGTATCTGACGGACGAAAGCTAAACCAGTTCCACACCACTAAAGTTGCAGCATTTTTACAAACCAGTTCTGGTTCATCCGTTTCATTCAACGATCCACTTTCGCTCTTCTCATTGTGCGTCATCGTTTTGAGGTCAGTAAACACAACCAGAATTCATGCGGCGTCACCGCCATGTGCGTATGTAAACAAAGGCACTGCGCATGCGCGTTTTACCCATATTCTATCGCGATATTTCATTTTCCTATCGTTGCCCAAAATTACCCCGGTATTACCGTGAATGGTATGATATAGCCCAGCCCTACCTGGAAACGATGAAAAAGACAATAATCAATCAATGGGTTAATGTTTCTCTAACACTCTGTGCTTTGATTGAATGATGTACAGTCTAAGACTCTTCTAAAGCAAGTCAACTTGCCTTGGCCTTGTCCTCTGGCAAAAATCCTCCATTTTCTTCTATATATTTATCCAGGTCCACAGCGGGGACAGGTCTCTCCATCACCAGGATCAGCTCTCTGCCAAAGTCAAACCACTCCAACAGAGACACTGGGGCTGATGTTTCCACTGATCCATCTGCTTCAGCTGCAAGCTTCAGCATGATGGCAACTTCCACTGACACATTCTTCCCGTTATCATCCTGAAATATTTCAACAAAGTGGATGATGAGGCACAGACGTTCCACAGGTGAACGCTGCATGCAATCCACTAATGTAAAAGCAATTCAAGTCTTGCATATTTACCTTCACTTTGCAGTACACGTTCCCCTTTGGGATGTGTTTGATGGCCACCTAAAAGACACAGGGCATTGATGAGCATTTCCTCAGTATGACATAATTAAAGGTGTAAAACAGCTTACGATATTATCCCTTATCTGCGTTACTGCCTGTCTTACTACCACCATCTGAACACTTACTGGTAAATGATCCTTTATGCGGTAGCCAGCAAACACTGCTCCACACCCTCCTTCTCCAAGCCGGTGCTCCTCCACGTATCTCGCTTGGAAGTCACCTAAACAGACAAACACAAATTGGGTTTTACTACAGCTGTCACACAAATTACTCTCTGCTGTACCCTAAATGTTCATTTTGCTCTTCACCTGAATATAAAAGCCAAGCTGCTTGCTACTTACGTTTCTGTTCAGCCACTGACTTTTTGGCAACAGTTTTGGTTTTGTCCTGGTCCACTTTCTTTTTCTTAGGTGGGTCCCTGGTGTCTCCCGCAGCTTTCCTTTTGCCAGCCTTTTTGTTTTTACTGCAGCTCTCTGAAATCTCTATGCTGCAGTCTGCAGATGTGGAAAACACCAAAAGCACGTCAGCTTATTAGATAATAGACACAAATATCTCCCAAACACTAATATCTTCAAACTAGCAACCAGATGTACACTTAATCTACCCCTCACTCAACTAATTAGCCTACCTTTACCAGTGTCCAACCAGGAAGATGCCTGCCCCTTGTCACCGCTCACATGGTCAAGAAGTTTACGCTTCTTTGCTGTGTTGGCTGTCCCCGCTTCATCTTGTTGGACCTTTCGCTTGACTCCCCTGACCACATGAGCATCTGAGCTGGTGGAAGGACCAGCCTGCTCAGTGACCCTCCTTCTTTTTATGGGGGTCGTTTTTTCAGGACTGGCCTTTCTTTTAGCCATCCTGCTCTTACAATCTATAAACAACAACAACACATTAGTGAAAAAGAGCGCTCGACATCAGGACTAGAAGGATTTTGATGTCACTGAATTTTTAATTAGTATTGCTTACAATATAATAACAAGTTTATCCTTTTGATAAAAAAACACACCAACACGAGTCAATACTAGGTCTACTAAGTCTAGATACTGATGACACTTGTTGCTCTGTTTTCACTGCTCAGTCCAAGAATAAACTTGTCACATTATTTTACCAAAAGACAAAGTGCCCCAGTAACCTTTCTTTGATTAGACATGTTGCACTTAGGTTAGTTTCAATCAAAACCAGGATTTAAATCCTCTAAAAATGAATCGTTTTATACACAGAGCCTCAACATTGTTAGAAATGTCGATTCTGTTATTTGGGGGATTTTTTTTTTTTTTACTTACTTTGATCTCCTGGATCTTTCTTATCTGCCTCAGTCGTAACTTTTCTTGTTTCCTTTTTCATCTGAATTTTTTGAGAACTTTTAAAATAGAAAATGTCACCTTAATGAGTGAATAGTCCTTCAAATGTCTGGATGCTTGACTTTTCTAACTAAGCTGTATAAGTCAGTTCTGTAAGTGAGCTTTAAAAGTAAACTCCGGAGACTATGGCAACACAACATTAGAACCTTGCCTTTTAGTGACATCACTAAAAGGCAGTGTCCCAAGTAGTTTAAAGAAAAACACTCTGGCAGACAAAGCCATAATATTTCATATAATTCAGTAATTTCACATTAAACTTTCTTTCATTATCCTTTCATTATTTGTTTAACCCTTTAAGACCTACCATAGAACCAAGTTCGCCAGAGCTTACTTTATATTTTTACATGCTGTAGTGCCATTTTTGGGAGCATTTCAAGTTGCTATACATCAATACAACTGTTATAGCCCATATTTTAATAATATGTATGCATTAAGTCCATAGTAACTACATTAATTGCAAAAAAGTGCAACAAACTACAAAAAAAATTGAAAATCGTTTTTGGTTTTTTTTAAATATATTTCTACTTGGAGAAATTTAAGAGGCTTATCCCTCAAAACTTTAAATACAAAAAAGTTGCAAAAAATAGTTTACAACAACAGGAAATTTATTTTGAGTGTCTTCATAGTTTTATTTTTGAGATACACCAATTTTTACATACTGCAGGAATAACGAAAAACAATCCTATGATGCAAATTTGCAAAGAAAACAGCATGTGCATCAAAATAAACTATTTTAAGCAGTGCAATTCGAGTTCTAAGCATCCCAGAAACTATTCAGAAAAGCATAAAGTCAAACATGACTTATAAAAACACCAGTATAGGCTCTTAAGGCCTACAAGTAAAAAACTACATTTTCCGCGAAAATGACGTCACTTCCGGTTTCGGGCAGGAAATGGTGGACATGCGATCGTTCGCGCTGACGTCTGTTTCAATGTGGGAAGTGTTACGAACAGCTGATCGGATCGGCAAAGCGTGTTTCTGGAATATTATGTTTTTGTTCCCGCAAGCGCTTTTATGCAATTTTTGCAAAGCTATATGTGTAAGGAAACCATGACCTAGGACAAGCCGATGGCATAAGATTTAAGTACAACTCTGGTTTCATATGCAAAAAAAATTATTGCGCTAGCTTACGCGGTTCCCGGTTCTACAGGGATTTAAAAATAGTTACGCAAAACAGAGCGTGCCTGCTCCGACCGGCTTTAAAGGGTTAAACATGTAACAATCGAATTGCATCTTTCCATTGCCAGCCATCTCATTTTGTACAAATCCAGCCAACTCTTCCAAGTTTGTGTATTTTTTAAACCCTTACAAGAATTGAAATGTGTCCCAAATATCTGTATCCCATCAGAGGCAAGTTTCTTAAAGGAGAGGTAGTAGCTGCTCCACCATAGGACCAGTAGGACCTCCAGCACACAATGAACACTTAATTAACATTAACACATTTATTAAAACACAATTTTAAGCAATAACCCTTTTCTTTTAGTGTGTTTCAATTTGTTCCTACCGCGCCATTGGAACGGTGTACTATCCAGTAACAGCATCCAGCTGGCAGAAGCATACACCTGCAGCAAGGAGAATCTACCAGGCAGGATAGCGCAGCGGAGTCATCAGATGAAGTGGTTCATCCAGCAGGAACAGGATACCAAAAGGGGAGAGAAAAAACACAGAAAGCATAGTCATGACTAACTCAGTGTCACTAACAGCTCATCTAGCAGTCTTAACATCATAAGGATACAGGCTGGTCCATATAAAAAATATTAACAGAAAAAAGATGTACTTACCTGGATGATTGAGCATGTATCAAGACAATGAGTCATTTACTTTAGTAAAACTGTAATGCAACAAGCACAAAAAATGGGCTGTAAAAAAAAGAAAAAATATCTGAACAATAGCACCGACTTTTAAATAGCAATCAAGCCCAATAAACAGTTTCTTTTGTTAAAAGAGGGGCCTAATGTCCTCCACAGTTATGTGAGATGATAAAGCCATACAGAAAATGATTACTTCAAGATATAGCTGCTAAAAGTCGTTCTACTACCGAATTATGTGTATGTATCCTCTCTTGATTTATTTCCAAAGTTTACTCACTTGATTTGGATTACTGAATGGAACCTAATCATTTTATTAATCTATACACACAGAAATAGCCACACAAACTAAATTAGTTGGTCAAATTTTATTCAGACACTTGTTGAAATAATCACACAATGTAGTCCTTCTAATGACAGCAACATACTGTTGTTAGGAGGTGGTGGGATTGTCACATGCAGTGAGCTAGCATGATTTACTTAAAGCTGATGTGATTCCCAGATTGGATGAACTATTTGCATTTTCCTCATCATTATTTTTATTTTTGTTTTCTGATTGCTGATTGGTAGTGGTTGCCAGAATTATGCTTTCGCTTAAAATACAGTGTTAGCTACTAGTGCCTCAATTTCTTGGTTGTCTAAGAAATTCATCCTATCAGAGCCTTCAAAAACAAAAAATAAAAACAAAAAATATACTTTACAAAACATAATTCCAATTAAAATAGTTAGCTGGGTAAAATGCCACATGTTTTATGTCATGGTACAGTTAGTGCGATTCTTGATTCTTATGATAAAATGTAATTATATTTTAATCCCACAAATCTCTTTTTTCTTTTTATGAGAGCTCACACACTTAAAGGATATGCCAAAGTCACACATTTTACAACAGCAACCTCATTTTATAAATGCAATACACTAAAAAACAAGGGGAATAAAAGCAAAACATTAACGGTGTGTTCACACTGAACGCGATAGACGCGAACGAAAACGCCCCAAACGCCCCTAATTTGACGCGTGCACATTCGCACCTCAACGCGTGACCAAGAAAAATCCATCGCGCCTCAAAATTGCATATTTTGACGTGCGTGAACCGGAAATGTGGGAGGAAGTTGTGCCAGACCGGTATCTTTGTCAGCTGTCGAGCTAGCGTTTGAAGAGAGAGTCTCCCTTCTCTATTTACTGTGCAGAGCAGAGCAGCGGCGTTAAGGACGTCCTCGCCGTACCTGGGTCCATCAGGTCCTCCAGACGCGTGAGCAGTTTGGTGAGTTTCAACACTTGCTCCAGGAGCTGCGCCTGGATGACGGCCGATTTCAGCGATATCGCCGTCTTCCCCTCGCCCAGTTTGAGGACCTGCTGTCCCGCGTTGGTCCAAGAATCGCCCGCCTAGACACCGACTACAGGCGCTCAATCCCACCTGCAGAGCGCCTGTCCGTCTGCCTGAGGTTAGTAAAAGTGTTTAATACGGTAGTCCTTTATTGATACCTGTGCTAATATGCTAAACTATCGTTTATAGACTGCTAACATGGATGTGCTATGCCATCAATGAATGCCGTTGGTGTTTACTGATAGCAAACTGTGGTACGGAGACGACTGTTTATAATATTTCTAGTGATACTCGAAATGTCTCATCAAGTCCTGATTTAATTCAATTTATGCTGTTATCAGTGTTTGCAACGATAGCATGGCTGTGGTGCCATATGTATGCTCTCGGTGTTTGCTGATATCAAACTGGTATTAGGACCAATGTAGGTTAATCTTTGTAGTGATACTCACTCCTTTTTATTTAGACCTGGTTTAATTCTGGTATAGTTGAGTATTTGTATATAATCCCTGCAGCTGTCAGACTCTATAACAGGGGTCACCAGCCTTTATAAAAACAGAGTTAGATAAAACTGTGAACAGTTTGGTTCATCTTTAGTTAGATGGTTCTATCTTGATAAGCTATGTCTTCTCACAGATTCATTTTTCAAAAATATTAATGATTTAAGCAAGGAAAGGGCTACATGTCAGCATACAACTCTTTATTTCTATTAATGTCTTACTTCATTCCTACCTGATTGACATGTTTAGGAATTATGAGTGATTGGCTCACTGTAGTTGTAAAAGTTGCTACCAATCAAATTATGATATGTTAAAGTTAAAACAAAACACAACTGTTTAGTGTCATTTTTGTTGTAATTGATGTCTGGTTTGTTCTGTTCCCTAGTGATGGGTAGGGATGGGTACCAGTATCGCACCGGTTCTGACCCTTGAAATAGTAATAACACAGTATCCTCAGCAAAGATGAATTAAACAAGTTTTATTTTAATGGAAGTTTACTTCAAGTCTTCAGATTTTTACTGTCTTTTATTTGATTACTTTAAAGTATATGATTACATTAGAGTAATTAAATAAAGACAGTTTTGATGGAGCTCCTGACCCAGCCCAAGCTCTCTATGAAGACGAGGAAAAACTCCCCTGGGGGGGCCAGATTGACGGGAAGAAACCTCGGGAAAGCCCATTCAAAGAGAGATCCCCTTTCCTGGGATGGCTGGGGGGGTTACAGGAATTCCAAAACACTGAAATTTAAAGTGGGCCAATTAAAAAAATTATTTCCTGAAAAAAAGCAAGGTAATTCATACATCACACATAAATGATAACGTCTGAATTGTGTGTGTTTGTGTGTGTGTGTGATATGCTTATCTCAGCCACGTGTGATGCTGTAGCTCCTCCAGCGTCGGCCGCGTCTCCGGGACTTTGGTTAAACACGCGTCCAAGAAATCCCGGCAGTCTGGAAAGAAAGGAAAGAGAAAAAACATGAAGATGATAGTTCCAGTGGTCCAAGCCATCAGTCAGTCTTGAAGTGTGACGTTTTCTTACTTTTGGACAGATGTCTTTTGAATTTCAGGCGCTTTTTGAGGAAGCTCGTGGTGTTAAAGTCTCCCGCATGAAGCGCTTCGTACAGAACCACTCCCATTTGCCATACCGTGGTGGGTCCACACCTGTAGCAACTGCGCCCGTACCACTCGGGAGGGGAGTAAATTTCTGTACCTAATAAACAGACACAATTGCAATTTCTTCTAAAACAAAAGGCGAAAATTGTGACATCTGTGAAGAGCAAGAGCAGAATATGTTACCATAGAAGACGCGGTACTGCGACTGCTCCTTAACAAAGCAGCTCAGTCCAAAGTCGATGATACGAACACGCGGTACATCTGAGCCGGTCTCAATTAGAATGTTCTCACTCTTGATGTCCCGGTGAAAGATGTGTTTATCCTCCAGGTGCTTCGCAGCATCAACCAGCTGCTTCAGAATGACCTGGAAATAGAGCAGGGCGATATGACCAAAAATATTTATCAAGATATACATTTGAAAAGTTGCGATAACGATATAACTGACGATATAATTGACACTAGACAAAATACTTTACAACTCCACAACTATTAGTGCAAAAAACCCCATCAATGTATTTTCACTTAAACAAGCAGCTGTTTTTTTATGTCCATTAAAGTTATATAAAAATGTAACAGTGCAAATTCCTTGCTGACAGTTTAACCAAAAGGCATTTCCAGTGGAAATTGGCCGACATATCCTCAGCATAACCATGTATAATATCCACAAAACTTAAAAAGAGGTTATACACACACAATACGGTAATATAATGTTGAGGTGCAGTACGTATCACTCCGCGAGGCGCCTGCCTACGATAGCCGTAATGCTCCGACAATCCATCGAGCGGTGCTGCTTTGTAGCTTAGCAAAGTCGCCGTGTACATAAAATCGTTTTGAGGTCAGTAAACACAACCAGAATTCATACATAAGTCACACGGGATTATAAGGGGCACTGTCGAGTTTCAGAAAAATCAAAGGATTGATTTTAAGTGTGCCGTATTTTCCAAACAACACGGTAATAACGACGCCCCGCTAGCATTCGCTCCCAAAAATTGTGCTTTGTTGTGTATCTGACGGACGAAAGCTAAACCAGTTCCACACCACTAAAGTTGCAGCATTTTTACAAACCAGTTCTGGTTCATCCGTTTCATTCAACGATCCACTTTCGCTCTTCTCATTGTGCGTCATCGTTTTGAGGTCAGTAAACACAACCAGAATTCATGCGGCGTCACCGCCATGTGCGTATGTAAACAAAGGCACTGCGCATGCGCGTTTTACCCATATTCTATCGCGATATTTCATTTTCCTATCGTTGCCCAAAATTACCCCGGTATTACCGTGAATGGTATGATATAGCCCAGCCCTACCTGGAAACGATGAAAAAGACAATAATCAATCAATGGGTTAATGTTTCTCTAACACTCTGTGCTTTGATTGAATGATGTACAGTCTAAGACTCTTCTAAAGCAAGTCAACTTGCCTTGGCCTTGTCCTCTGGCAAAAATCCTCCATTTTCTTCTATATATTTATCCAGGTCCACAGCGGGGACAGGTCTCTCCATCACCAGGATCAGCTCTCTGCCAAAGTCAAACCACTCCAACAGAGACACTGGGGCTGATGTTTCCACTGATCCATCTGCTTCAGCTGCAAGCTTCAGCATGATGGCAACTTCCACTGACACATTCTTCCCGTTATCATCCTGAAATATTTCAACAAAGTGGATGATGAGGCACAGACGTTCCACAGGTGAACGCTGCATGCAATCCACTAATGTAAAAGCAATTCAAGTCTTGCATATTTACCTTCACTTTGCAGTACACGTTCCCCTTTGGGATGTGTTTGATGGCCACCTAAAAGACACAGGGCATTGATGAGCATTTCCTCAGTATGACATAATTAAAGGTGTAAAACAGCTTACGATATTATCCCTTATCTGCGTTACTGCCTGTCTTACTACCACCATCTGAACACTTACTGGTAAATGATCCTTTATGCGGTAGCCAGCAAACACTGCTCCACACCCTCCTTCTCCAAGCCGGTGCTCCTCCACGTATCTCGCTTGGAAGTCACCTAAACAGACAAACACAAATTGGGTTTTACTACAGCTGTCACACAAATTACTCTCTGCTGTACCCTAAATGTTCATTTTGCTCTTCACCTGAATATAAAAGCCAAGCTGCTTGCTACTTACGTTTCTGTTCAGCCACTGACTTTTTGGCAACAGTTTTGGTTTTGTCCTGGTCCACTTTCTTTTTCTTAGGTGGGTCCCTGGTGTCTCCCGCAGCTTTCCTTTTGCCAGCCTTTTTGTTTTTACTGCAGCTCTCTGAAATCTCTATGCTGCAGTCTGCAGATGTGGAAAACACCAAAAGCACGTCAGCTTATTAGATAATAGACACAAATATCTCCCAAACACTAATATCTTCAAACTAGCAACCAGATGTACACTTAATCTACCCCTCACTCAACTAATTAGCCTACCTTTACCAGTGTCCAACCAGGAAGATGCCTGCCCCTTGTCACCGCTCACATGGTCAAGAAGTTTACGCTTCTTTGCTGTGTTGGCTGTCCCCGCTTCATCTTGTTGGACCTTTCGCTTGACTCCCCTGACCACATGAGCATCTGAGCTGGTGGAAGGACCAGCCTGCTCAGTGACCCTCCTTCTTTTTATGGGGGTCGTTTTTTCAGGACTGGCCTTTCTTTTAGCCATCCTGCTCTTACAATCTATAAACAACAACAACACATTAGTGAAAAAGAGCGCTCGACATCAGGACTAGAAGGATTTTGATGTCACTGAATTTTTAATTAGTATTGCTTACAATATAATAACAAGTTTATCCTTTTGATAAAAAAACACACCAACACGAGTCAATACTAGGTCTACTAAGTCTAGATACTGATGACACTTGTTGCTCTGTTTTCACTGCTCAGTCCAAGAATAAACTTGTCACATTATTTTACCAAAAGACAAAGTGCCCCAGTAACCTTTCTTTGATTAGACATGTTGCACTTAGGTTAGTTTCAATCAAAACCAGGATTTAAATCCTCTAAAAATGAATCGTTTTATACACAGAGCCTCAACATTGTTAGAAATGTCGATTCTGTTATTTGGGGGATTTTTTTTTTTTTTACTTACTTTGATCTCCTGGATCTTTCTTATCTGCCTCAGTCGTAACTTTTCTTGTTTCCTTTTTCATCTGAATTTTTTGAGAACTTTTAAAATAGAAAATGTCACCTTAATGAGTGAATAGTCCTTCAAATGTCTGGATGCTTGACTTTTCTAACTAAGCTGTATAAGTCAGTTCTGTAAGTGAGCTTTAAAAGTAAACTCCGGAGACTATGGCAACACAACATTAGAACCTTGCCTTTTAGTGACATCACTAAAAGGCAGTGTCCCAAGTAGTTTAAAGAAAAACACTCTGGCAGACAAAGCCATAATATTTCATATAATTCAGTAATTTCACATTAAACTTTCTTTCATTATCCTTTCATTATTTGTTTAACCCTTTAAGACCTACCATAGAACCAAGTTCGCCAGAGCTTACTTTATATTTTTACATGCTGTAGTGCCATTTTTGGGAGCATTTCAAGTTGCTATACATCAATACAACTGTTATAGCCCATATTTTAATAATATGTATGCATTAAGTCCATAGTAACTACATTAATTGCAAAAAAGTGCAACAAACTACAAAAAAAATTGAAAATCGTTTTTGGTTTTTTTTAAATATATTTCTACTTGGAGAAATTTAAGAGGCTTATCCCTCAAAACTTTAAATACAAAAAAGTTGCAAAAAATAGTTTACAACAACAGGAAATTTATTTTGAGTGTCTTCATAGTTTTATTTTTGAGATACACCAATTTTTACATACTGCAGGAATAACGAAAAACAATCCTATGATGCAAATTTGCAAAGAAAACAGCATGTGCATCAAAATAAACTATTTTAAGCAGTGCAATTCGAGTTCTAAGCATCCCAGAAACTATTCAGAAAAGCATAAAGTCAAACATGACTTATAAAAACACCAGTATAGGCTCTTAAGGCCTACAAGTAAAAAACTACATTTTCCGCGAAAATGACGTCACTTCCGGTTTCGGGCAGGAAATGGTGGACATGCGATCGTTCGCGCTGACGTCTGTTTCAATGTGGGAAGTGTTACGAACAGCTGATCGGATCGGCAAAGCGTGTTTCTGGAATATTATGTTTTTGTTCCCGCAAGCGCTTTTATGCAATTTTTGCAAAGCTATATGTGTAAGGAAACCATGACCTAGGACAAGCCGATGGCATAAGATTTAAGTACAACTCTGGTTTCATATGCAAAAAAAATTATTGCGCTAGCTTACGCGGTTCCCGGTTCTACAGGGATTTAAAAATAGTTACGCAAAACAGAGCGTGCCTGCTCCGACCGGCTTTAAAGGGTTAAACATGTAACAATCGAATTGCATCTTTCCATTGCCAGCCATCTCATTTTGTACAAATCCAGCCAACTCTTCCAAGTTTGTGTATTTTTTAAACCCTTACAAGAATTGAAATGTGTCCCAAATATCTGTATCCCATCAGAGGCAAGTTTCCTAAAGGAGAGGTAGTAGCTGCTCCACCATAGGACCAGTAGGACCTCCAGCACACAATGAACACTTAATTAACATTAACACATTTATTAAAACACAATTTTAAGCAATAACCCTTTTCTTTTAGTGTGTTTCAATTTGTTCCTACCGCGCCATTGGAACGGTGTACTATCCAGTAACAGCATCCAGCTGGCAGAAGCATACACCTGCAGCAAGGAGAATCTACCAGGCAGGATAGCGCAGCGGAGTCATCAGATGAAGTGGTTCATCCAGCAGGAACAGGATACCAAAAGGGGAGAGAAAAAACACAGAAAGCATAGTCATGACTAACTCAGTGTCACTAACAGCTCATCTAGCAGTCTTAACATCATAAGGATACAGGCTGGTCCATATAAAAAATATTAACAGAAAAAAGATGTACTTACCTGGATGATTGAGCATGTATCAAGACAATGAGTCATTTACTTTAGTAAAACTGTAATGCAACAAGCACAAAAAATGGGCTGTAAAAAAAAGAAAAAATATCTGAACAATAGCACCGACTTTTAAATAGCAATCAAGCCCAATAAACAGTTTCTTTTGTTAAAAGAGGGGCCTAATGTCCTCCACAGTTATGTGAGATGATAAAGCCATACAGAAAATGATTACTTCAAGATATAGCTGCTAAAAGTCGTTCTACTACCGAATTATGTGTATGTATCCTCTCTTGATTTATTTCCAAAGTTTACTCACTTGATTTGGATTACTGAATGGAACCTAATCATTTTATTAATCTATACACACAGAAATAGCCACACAAACTAAATTAGTTGGTCAAATTTTATTCAGACACTTGTTGAAATAATCACACAATGTAGTCCTTCTAATGACAGCAACATACTGTTGTTAGGAGGTGGTGGGATTGTCACATGCAGTGAGCTAGCATGATTTACTTAAAGCTGATGTGATTCCCAGATTGGATGAACTATTTGCATTTTCCTCATCATTATTTTTATTTTTGTTTTCTGATTGCTGATTGGTAGTGGTTGCCAGAATTATGCTTTCGCTTAAAATACAGTGTTAGCTACTAGTGCCTCAATTTCTTGGTTGTCTAAGAAATTCATCCTATCAGAGCCTTCAAAAACAAAAAATAAAAACAAAAAATATACTTTACAAAACATAATTCCAATTAAAATAGTTAGCTGGGTAAAATGCCACATGTTTTATGTCATGGTACAGTTAGTGCGATTCTTGATTCTTATGATAAAATGTAATTATATTTTAATCCCACAAATCTCTTTTTTCTTTTTATGAGAGCTCACACACTTAAAGGATATGCCAAAGTCACACATTTTACAACAGCAACCTCATTTTATAAATGCAATACACTAAAAAACAAGGGGAATAAAAGCAAAACATTAACGGTGTGTTCACACTGAACGCGATAGACGCGAACGAAAACGCCCCAAACGCCCCTAATTTGACGCGTGCACATTCGCACCTCAACGCGTGACCAAGAAAAATCCATCGCGCCTCAAAATTGCATATTTTGACGTGCGTGAACCGGAAATGTGGGAGGAAGTTGTGCCAGACCGGTATCTTTGTCAGCTGTCGAGCTAGCGTTTGAAGAGAGAGTCTCCCTTCTCTATTTACTGTGCAGAGCAGAGCAGCGGCGTTAAGGACGTCCTCGCCGTACCTGGGTCCATCAGGTCCTCCAGACGCGTGAGCAGTTTGGTGAGTTTCAACACTTGCTCCAGGAGCTGCGCCTGGATGACGGCCGATTTCAGCGATATCGCCGTCTTCCCCTCGCCCAGTTTGAGGACCTGCTGTCCCGCGTTGGTCCAAGAATCGCCCGCCTAGACACCGACTACAGGCGCTCAATCCCACCTGCAGAGCGCCTGTCCGTCTGCCTGAGGTTAGTAAAAGTGTTTAATACGGTAGTCCTTTATTGATACCTGTGCTAATATGCTAAACTATCGTTTATAGACTGCTAACATGGATGTGCTATGCCATCAATGAATGCCGTTGGTGTTTACTGATAGCAAACTGTGGTACGGAGACGACTGTTTATAATATTTCTAGTGATACTCGAAATGTCTCATCAAGTCCTGATTTAATTCAATTTATGCTGTTATCAGTGTTTGCAACGATAGCATGGCTGTGGTGCCATATGTATGCTCTCGGTGTTTGCTGATATCAAACTGGTATTAGGACCAATGTAGGTTAATCTTTGTAGTGATACTCACTCCTTTTTATTTAGACCTGGTTTAATTCTGGTATAGTTGAGTATTTGTATATAATCCCTGCAGCTGTCAGACTCTATAACAGGGGTCACCAGCCTTTATAAAAACAGAGTTAGATAAAACTGTGAACAGTTTGGTTCATCTTTAGTTAGATGGTTCTATCTTGATAAGCTATGTCTTCTCACAGATTCATTTTTCAAAAATATTAATGATTTAAGCAAGGAAAGGGCTACATGTCAGCATACAACTCTTTATTTCTATTAATGTCTTACTTCATTCCTACCTGATTGACATGTTTAGGAATTATGAGTGATTGGCTCACTGTAGTTGTAAAAGTTGCTACCAATCAAATTATGATATGTTAAAGTTAAAACAAAACACAACTGTTTAGTGTCATTTTTGTTGTAATTGATGTCTGGTTTGTTCTGTTCCCTAGTGATGGGTAGGGATGGGTACCAGTATCGCACCGGTTCTGACCCTTGAAATAGTAATAACACAGTATCCTCAGCAAAGATGAATTAAACAAGTTTTATTTTAATGGAAGTTTACTTCAAGTCTTCAGATTTTTACTGTCTTTTATTTGATTACTTTAAAGTATATGATTACATTAGAGTAATTAAATAAAGACAGTTTTGATGGAGCTCCTGACCCAGCCCAAGCTCTCTATGAAGACGAGGAAAAACTCCCCTGGGGGGGCCAGATTGACGGGAAGAAACCTCGGGAAAGCCCATTCAAAGAGAGATCCCCTTTCCTGGGATGGCTGGGGGGGTTACAGGAATTCCAAAACACTGAAATTTAAAGTGGGCCAATTAAAAAAATTATTTCCTGAAAAAAAGCAAGGTAATTCATACATCACACATAAATGATAACGTCTGAATTGTGTGTGTTTGTGTGTGTGTGTGATATGCTTATCTCAGCCACGTGTGATGCTGTAGCTCCTCCAGCGTCGGCCGCGTCTCCGGGACTTTGGTTAAACACGCGTCCAAGAAATCCCGGCAGTCTGGAAAGAAAGGAAAGAGAAAAAACATGAAGATGATAGTTCCAGTGGTCCAAGCCATCAGTCAGTCTTGAAGTGTGACGTTTTCTTACTTTTGGACAGATGTCTTTTGAATTTCAGGCGCTTTTTGAGGAAGCTCGTGGTGTTAAAGTCTCCCGCATGAAGCGCTTCGTACAGAACCACTCCCATTTGCCATACCGTGGTGGGTCCACACCTGTAGCAACTGCGCCCGTACCACTCGGGAGGGGAGTAAATTTCTGTACCTAATAAACAGACACAATTGCAATTTCTTCTAAAACAAAAGGCGAAAATTGTGACATCTGTGAAGAGCAAGAGCAGAATATGTTACCATAGAAGACGCGGTACTGCGACTGCTCCTTAACAAAGCAGCTCAGTCCAAAGTCGATGATACGAACACGCGGTACATCTGAGCCGGTCTCAATTAGAATGTTCTCACTCTTGATGTCCCGGTGAAAGATGTGTTTATCCTCCAGGTGCTTCGCAGCATCAACCAGCTGCTTCAGAATGACCTGGAAATAGAGCAGGGCGATATGACCAAAAATATTTATCAAGATATACATTTGAAAAGTTGCGATAACGATATAACTGACGATATAATTGACACTAGACAAAATACTTTACAACTCCACAACTATTAGTGCAAAAAACCCCATCAATGTATTTTCACTTAAACAAGCAGCTGTTTTTTTATGTCCATTAAAGTTATATAAAAATGTAACAGTGCAAATTCCTTGCTGACAGTTTAACCAAAAGGCATTTCCAGTGGAAATTGGCCGACATATCCTCAGCATAACCATGTATAATATCCACAAAACTTAAAAAGAGGTTATACACACACAATACGGTAATATAATGTTGAGGTGCAGTACGTATCACTCCGCGAGGCGCCTGCCTACGATAGCCGTAATGCTCCGACAATCCATCGAGCGGTGCTGCTTTGTAGCTTAGCAAAGTCGCCGTGTACATAAAATCGTTTTGAGGTCAGTAAACACAACCAGAATTCATACATAAGTCACACGGGATTATAAGGGGCACTGTCGAGTTTCAGAAAAATCAAAGGATTGATTTTAAGTGTGCCGTATTTTCCAAACAACACGGTAATAACGACGCCCCGCTAGCATTCGCTCCCAAAAATTGTGCTTTGTTGTGTATCTGACGGACGAAAGCTAAACCAGTTCCACACCACTAAAGTTGCAGCATTTTTACAAACCAGTTCTGGTTCATCCGTTTCATTCAACGATCCACTTTCGCTCTTCTCATTGTGCGTCATCGTTTTGAGGTCAGTAAACACAACCAGAATTCATGCGGCGTCACCGCCATGTGCGTATGTAAACAAAGGCACTGCGCATGCGCGTTTTACCCATATTCTATCGCGATATTTCATTTTCCTATCGTTGCCCAAAATTACCCCGGTATTACCGTGAATGGTATGATATAGCCCAGCCCTACCTGGAAACGATGAAAAAGACAATAATCAATCAATGGGTTAATGTTTCTCTAACACTCTGTGCTTTGATTGAATGATGTACAGTCTAAGACTCTTCTAAAGCAAGTCAACTTGCCTTGGCCTTGTCCTCTGGCAAAAATCCTCCATTTTCTTCTATATATTTATCCAGGTCCACAGCGGGGACAGGTCTCTCCATCACCAGGATCAGCTCTCTGCCAAAGTCAAACCACTCCAACAGAGACACTGGGGCTGATGTTTCCACTGATCCATCTGCTTCAGCTGCAAGCTTCAGCATGATGGCAACTTCCACTGACACATTCTTCCCGTTATCATCCTGAAATATTTCAACAAAGTGGATGATGAGGCACAGACGTTCCACAGGTGAACGCTGCATGCAATCCACTAATGTAAAAGCAATTCAAGTCTTGCATATTTACCTTCACTTTGCAGTACACGTTCCCCTTTGGGATGTGTTTGATGGCCACCTAAAAGACACAGGGCATTGATGAGCATTTCCTCAGTATGACATAATTAAAGGTGTAAAACAGCTTACGATATTATCCCTTATCTGCGTTACTGCCTGTCTTACTACCACCATCTGAACACTTACTGGTAAATGATCCTTTATGCGGTAGCCAGCAAACACTGCTCCACACCCTCCTTCTCCAAGCCGGTGCTCCTCCACGTATCTCGCTTGGAAGTCACCTAAACAGACAAACACAAATTGGGTTTTACTACAGCTGTCACACAAATTACTCTCTGCTGTACCCTAAATGTTCATTTTGCTCTTCACCTGAATATAAAAGCCAAGCTGCTTGCTACTTACGTTTCTGTTCAGCCACTGACTTTTTGGCAACAGTTTTGGTTTTGTCCTGGTCCACTTTCTTTTTCTTAGGTGGGTCCCTGGTGTCTCCCGCAGCTTTCCTTTTGCCAGCCTTTTTGTTTTTACTGCAGCTCTCTGAAATCTCTATGCTGCAGTCTGCAGATGTGGAAAACACCAAAAGCACGTCAGCTTATTAGATAATAGACACAAATATCTCCCAAACACTAATATCTTCAAACTAGCAACCAGATGTACACTTAATCTACCCCTCACTCAACTAATTAGCCTACCTTTACCAGTGTCCAACCAGGAAGATGCCTGCCCCTTGTCACCGCTCACATGGTCAAGAAGTTTACGCTTCTTTGCTGTGTTGGCTGTCCCCGCTTCATCTTGTTGGACCTTTCGCTTGACTCCCCTGACCACATGAGCATCTGAGCTGGTGGAAGGACCAGCCTGCTCAGTGACCCTCCTTCTTTTTATGGGGGTCGTTTTTTCAGGACTGGCCTTTCTTTTAGCCATCCTGCTCTTACAATCTATAAACAACAACAACACATTAGTGAAAAAGAGCGCTCGACATCAGGACTAGAAGGATTTTGATGTCACTGAATTTTTAATTAGTATTGCTTACAATATAATAACAAGTTTATCCTTTTGATAAAAAAACACACCAACACGAGTCAATACTAGGTCTACTAAGTCTAGATACTGATGACACTTGTTGCTCTGTTTTCACTGCTCAGTCCAAGAATAAACTTGTCACATTATTTTACCAAAAGACAAAGTGCCCCAGTAACCTTTCTTTGATTAGACATGTTGCACTTAGGTTAGTTTCAATCAAAACCAGGATTTAAATCCTCTAAAAATGAATCGTTTTATACACAGAGCCTCAACATTGTTAGAAATGTCGATTCTGTTATTTGGGGGATTTTTTTTTTTTTTACTTACTTTGATCTCCTGGATCTTTCTTATCTGCCTCAGTCGTAACTTTTCTTGTTTCCTTTTTCATCTGAATTTTTTGAGAACTTTTAAAATAGAAAATGTCACCTTAATGAGTGAATAGTCCTTCAAATGTCTGGATGCTTGACTTTTCTAACTAAGCTGTATAAGTCAGTTCTGTAAGTGAGCTTTAAAAGTAAACTCCGGAGACTATGGCAACACAACATTAGAACCTTGCCTTTTAGTGACATCACTAAAAGGCAGTGTCCCAAGTAGTTTAAAGAAAAACACTCTGGCAGACAAAGCCATAATATTTCATATAATTCAGTAATTTCACATTAAACTTTCTTTCATTATCCTTTCATTATTTGTTTAACCCTTTAAGACCTACCATAGAACCAAGTTCGCCAGAGCTTACTTTATATTTTTACATGCTGTAGTGCCATTTTTGGGAGCATTTCAAGTTGCTATACATCAATACAACTGTTATAGCCCATATTTTAATAATATGTATGCATTAAGTCCATAGTAACTACATTAATTGCAAAAAAGTGCAACAAACTACAAAAAAAATTGAAAATCGTTTTTGGTTTTTTTTAAATATATTTCTACTTGGAGAAATTTAAGAGGCTTATCCCTCAAAACTTTAAATACAAAAAAGTTGCAAAAAATAGTTTACAACAACAGGAAATTTATTTTGAGTGTCTTCATAGTTTTATTTTTGAGATACACCAATTTTTACATACTGCAGGAATAACGAAAAACAATCCTATGATGCAAATTTGCAAAGAAAACAGCATGTGCATCAAAATAAACTATTTTAAGCAGTGCAATTCGAGTTCTAAGCATCCCAGAAACTATTCAGAAAAGCATAAAGTCAAACATGACTTATAAAAACACCAGTATAGGCTCTTAAGGCCTACAAGTAAAAAACTACATTTTCCGCGAAAATGACGTCACTTCCGGTTTCGGGCAGGAAATGGTGGACATGCGATCGTTCGCGCTGACGTCTGTTTCAATGTGGGAAGTGTTACGAACAGCTGATCGGATCGGCAAAGCGTGTTTCTGGAATATTATGTTTTTGTTCCCGCAAGCGCTTTTATGCAATTTTTGCAAAGCTATATGTGTAAGGAAACCATGACCTAGGACAAGCCGATGGCATAAGATTTAAGTACAACTCTGGTTTCATATGCAAAAAAAATTATTGCGCTAGCTTACGCGGTTCCCGGTTCTACAGGGATTTAAAAATAGTTACGCAAAACAGAGCGTGCCTGCTCCGACCGGCTTTAAAGGGTTAAACATGTAACAATCGAATTGCATCTTTCCATTGCCAGCCATCTCATTTTGTACAAATCCAGCCAACTCTTCCAAGTTTGTGTATTTTTTAAACCCTTACAAGAATTGAAATGTGTCCCAAATATCTGTATCCCATCAGAGGCAAGTTTCTTAAAGGAGAGGTAGTAGCTGCTCCACCATAGGACCAGTAGGACCTCCAGCACACAATGAACACTTAATTAACACTAGAAAAATTTGCATTTCCTGCGAAAATGCAGTGTGGATGCTTAAAGCTGAAGCTGTATGCAAAAACTAGCTGAAAAAGCTGAAAAGTTGCAGAAATTGTAAAAACTTTGCAGAAGCAAAAGAAGTTTGCTAAAATGGAATAACTTAGCAGAACTGCAATATCTTAGAGGAAACATAATACTTGGCAGAAATACAATAGCATAGCAGAATTTAGCAGAAATATTGTAACTTACCAGAAACATGATAACTTCTCAAAAATACAAGAATTTAGGAGAAATAGTATAAGATAACAGAAAGAATATATTTAGCCAAAAATACTTAAACATTACAGAAACACTATGATTTAGAAAAATAGTACAACAGAGCAGAAATATTGTGATTTACCAGAGACACTGTGATGAACTATGAATATTGTAATTTTAAATTGAGACTATGTTTTAGCACAAATATTATAATTTGGCAGAAATACTATAATTTAGCAGAAATACTATATTAAGCACAAATCCTATAAAAAGCAGAAATGGTATGATTAAGCACAAATACTACATTTAGTAGAAATACTTTGTTTTAGCACAAATCCCATAAAAAGCAGAAATACTGTACTATGATTTAGTAGAAAAACTATAATTAATCAGAAATACTAAATTTAGCAGAAATACTATATTAAGCACAAATACTATGAAAAGCAGAAATAGTATGATTAAGCATAAATACTACATTTAGCAGAAATACTATATTAAGCACAAATCCTATAAAAGCAGAAATAGTATATTAAGCACAAATCTTATAAAATAGCAGAAATAGTATGATTTAGCACAATAGTAATAAGTTAAACAGAAAAATTGGAAAAGCAAAATGGACAGCTGAAAAAATGCTGAACATGCTGAGGGTCCCTCAAATATACTTGTTAAATGACAAAAATCTGCAAAAAAATTTATTACAGCCACACAATCACAAATATGTACACATGAGGAAACACACATGCACAGAGAGACCCACACACAAGATCCAATTCAGTCAACCAGTCTAAATATATTGAATTTAAATCTTAGAATGAGATCAACCCATTAAAAGCCTTTCTCTCTCTCTCTCTCTCTCTCTCTCTGTCACACACACACACACACACACACACAAACACACACACACACACACACACACACACACACACACACACACACACACAGGGAGAGAGAAGTAAGTTTCTAGGTCAGCCTGGGAGCTGGTGAATTTGAATCCACCAATCAGAGAGGCTGTGCACTTTTCCCCACCAAAACAGGTGCATCTGTTTACACACGCAGCAACACAGAGAGACACAGGATTTTTGCAGTCTATTTCTCATAGTGACGACTCCCCTCAAACAAATGACCGTAATTTCCTAACCGTAGGGGCTAGAACGGTCATTCTTACACCGTTTTGTTCAGAAGAGATGGGGGAATCTTCACGTGTTGACAATTTAATATTAAAATATGAATTTTTAGAGATATATGACATGGATGACTTGTTGACTTAGAAGCCACGAATTCCCCAATATGCAAATTTGAATGCCTGAGACCACATATGTGATTGGCTGGCTGGGAAGCCGTGCAGGCCCTGATTTGTGGATTTGAATTCCTCAGCCCTCAGATATGATTGGCTGGCTTAGAAGCCACGAAGGCCCCAATATGCAAATTTGAATGCCTCAGGACACTTATTTGATTGGCTGGGAAACTGTGCAGGCCCTGATTTGAAAATTTGAATGTCTCAGTCCTCACAGAGGATTGGCTGCCTGGGGACCTGGCAGAAATATATAGAAATACTATTATTAAGCATAAATACTACATTTAGTAGAAATACTATGTTTTAGCACAAATATTATAAAAAGAAGAAAAACTATAATTTAGCAGAAATACTATATTAAGCACAAATCCTATAAAAAGCAGAAATACTATAATTTAGAACAAATAGTATAAAAAGCAGAAATACTATAATTTAGCAGAAATACTATGTTAAGCACAAATCCTATAAAAAGCAGAAATACTATAATTTAGCAGAAATACTATGTTAGGCACAAATCCTATAAAAAGCAGAAATACTATAATTTAGCAGAAATACTATATTAGGCATAAATCCTATGAAAAGCAGAAATAGTATGATTTAGCAGAAATACTGTATTTAGCACAAGTACCGAAAAGTACCAGAAATACTATGATTTAGCAGAATAGTAATAACTTATTGAAACACAAATGCACAGAGGGACACACAAACACAGGCTCTAATCCAGTCAACCAGTCTAACTATGTTCAATTTAAATCCTACAATGACATGCTGTCAAATAAGGGCAGGGTCCTCTCTCTCCCACTAAACACACACACACACACACACACACACACACACACACACACACACACACACACACACACACACACAGGGAGAGAGGACTAAGTTTCTAGGTCAGCCTGGGAGCTGCTGAATTTGAATCCACCAATCAGAGAGGCTGTTTACGTTTTCCCGCCAAAACGGGTGCATCTTTTTACACACGCAGCACAGAGACATAGACCTGCTTCTTTCAGTTTATTTCACATAGTGAGGATTCCCCTCAAACAAATGACCATAATTTCCTAACCATAGGGGCTAGAGCGGTCATTCTTACACCGTTTTGTTCAGAAGAGATGGGGGAATCTTCAAGTGTTGACAATTTATCATTAAAATATGAATTTTTAGAGATATATGACATGGATGACTTGTTGACTTAGAAGCCACGAATTCCCCAATATGCAAATTTGAATACCTGGAGCCCACATACATGATTGGCTGGCTGGGAAGCTGTGCAGGCCCTGATTTGTGGATTTGAATTCCTCAGCCCTCAGATATGATTGGCTGGCTTAGAAGCCATGAAGGCCCCAATATGCAAATTTGAATGCCTCAGGACACATATATGATTGGCTGGGAAGCCGTGCAGGCCCTGATTTGAAAATTTGAATTTCTCAGTCCTCACAGAGGATTGGCTGCCTGGGGACCTGGCAGATATATATATAGAAATACTATGATTAAGCATAAATACTACATTTAGTAGAAATACTATGTTTTAGCACAAATACTATAAAAAGCAGAAATACTATAATTTAGCAGAAATACTATATTAAGCACAAATCCTATAAAAAGCAGAAATAGGATGATTAAGCATAAACACTACATTTAGTAGAAATACTATGTTTGAGCAAAAATCCTATAAAAAGCAGAAATACTATATTAGGCACAAATCCCATAAAAAGCAGAAATAGTATGATTAAGCATAAATACTACATTTAGTAGAAATACTATGTTTTAGCACAAATAGTATAAAAAGCAGAAATATTGTAATTTAGCAGAAATACTATATTAGGCACAAATCTTATAAAATAGCAGAAATAGTATTATTTAGCACAATAGTAATAAGTTAAACAGAAAAATTGGAAAAGCAAAATGGACAGCTGAAAAAATGCTGAACATGCTGAGGGTCCCTCAAATATACTTGTTAAATGAAAAAAATCAGCAAAAAAATGCACAGGGAGAGAGAAGTAAGTTTCTAGGTCAGCCTGGGAGCTGCTGAATTTGAATCCACCAATCAGAGAGCCTGTGTACTTTTTCCCGCCAAAACATGTGCCTCTTTTTACACACGCAGCACAGAGAGGCACAGGATTATTGCAGCCTATTTCTCATAGTGAGGACTCCCCTCAAACAAATGACCATAATTTCCAAACCGTAGGGGCTAGAGCGGTCATTCTTACACCGTTTTGTTCAGAAGAGATGGGGGAATCTTCCAGTGTTTACAATTTATCATTAAAATATGAATTATTAAAGATATTTGACTTGTAATGCACCATAACTGAGTAGAGCGAAGCAAAAACTGCCTTGACTTGCCCTCAAACAACGCTTTGTAACTCGAAATCTATTTGGAGTATCGATATCATTCTTTCACCGTAAGAGACAGCAGGCTTTGGTGAACAATCATGGAAATTTTCAGGTCTCTGTGGAAATCCAAAAAAAAGTTATGACGAGAGAAAAAAGTGGTTCATTTCCACAGTTTGAAATCTGAAGAAATCTGAGCGAAGGACGAATTTCCTACCCTCAAACAAGTCCAACTCATTTCAGAACGGTAATAGGTGAGAAAGAAATTCTTGAATTGTGAGCGTCAGGGGTGTCTGAAGATATTCGGGGACAAGCCTCATGTCTTAACTTTGCTTCGTTAAGGAGATATGACGATTCGAATATGCCTCTCATTACAGAAATCCAGCGGTGATTTTGAACAAGCTCTCCATTCACTTTATATGGAGAGTTTTCTGACCTTGTGTTAGTCTGAGGAGATTTGCAAAAATTCTATAAATCCCACAACAATGATGGTGACATTTTCTGAAAGCCAGCAAAAATACCTACGTTTTGATGTATAATTTGTGGAAGTTGAGTGAAAATTGAGCAAGTAGCAAACAGTTGTTCGGACATGAAGAGAAGACTGCAAAACCTTCAGTGACACACTGGAAGCCAAGAGCATAGCAACCATAACAACGCATGTATTTTGTGAAAAATCACAATTTTGCAACTCAAAACTTTAAGAGGCATAAAAGTAAAACAGTAGAAGATTTGAAAAAGCTGAATCATACCTGAATAGCCCAATAATTTGTGAACATTTTAAAATTTGAATGGTTGTTCTAGGTGAAAATATGAGGAAGTAGTTAAGTTTCAAAAACAAGCAAATTTTAGCAGAATTGCAGAAGTTTCCCATTCATTTCAATGGGACAAATTAAAGGAAAAAAGCTTAATATTTTAAAAAGTATAATAGTTAAAAATAGCAAAAATCGTAGCAGGAAAGAGCAAAAATAGCAGAATAGTTTAAAATTTGAACGGTGAAAATCGGCTGAAAATTGTGGAAGTAGTTAAACGGCGAAAAGTGTACGGAAGCAACTAGAATAATAATAATAATAACTAGAAAAATTTGCATTTCCTGCGAAAATGCAGTGTGGATGCTTAAAGCTGAAGCTGTATGCAAAAAGTAGCTGAAAAAGCTGAAAAGTTGCAGAAATTGTAAAAACTTTGCAGAAGCAAAAGAAGTTTGCTAAAATGGAATAACTTAGCAGAACTGCAATATCTTAGAAGAAACATAATACTTGGCAGAAATACAATAGCATAGCAGAATTTAGCAGAAATATTGTAACTTACCAGAAACATGATAACTTCTCAAAAATACAAGAATTTAGGAGAAATAGTATAAGATAACAGAAAGAATATATTTAGCCAAAAATACTTAAACATTACAGAAACACTATGATTTAGAAAAATAGTACAACAGAGCAGAAATATTGTGATTTACCAGAGACACTGTGATGAACTATGAATATTGTAATTTTAAATTAAGACTATGTTTTAGCACAAATATTATAATTTGGCAGAAATACTATAACTTAGCACAAATACTATAAAAAGCAGAAATACTATAATTTAGCAGAAATACTATATTAAGCACAAACCCTATAAAAAGCAGAAATACTGTACTATGATTTGGTAGAAAAAACTATAATTAATCAGAAATACTATATTTGGCAGAAATACGGTATTTAGCACAAATCATATAAAATAGCAGAAATAGTATGATTTAGCACAATAGTAATAACTTAAATAGAAAAATTGGAAAAGCAAAAATGGACAGCTGAAAAAATGATGAACATGCTGAAGGTCCCTCAACTATACTTGTTAAATGAAAAAAATCAGCAAAAAAATCTATAACAGCCACACAATCACAAATATGTACACATAAGAAAACACACATGCACAGAGACACACACACAAGATCCAATTCAGTCAACCAGTCTAAATATATTGAATTTGAATCTTAGAATGAGATCATCCCATTAAAAGCCTTTCTCTCTCTCTCTCGCTCTCTCTCTGTCACACACACACACACACACACACACACACACACACACACACACACAGGGAGAGAAAAGTGAGTTTCTAGGTCAGCCTGGGAGCTGCTGAATTTGAATCCACCAATCAGAGAGCCTGTGCACTCTTTCCCTCCAAAACAGGTGCATCCTTTTTACACACGCAGCACAGAGAGACACAGGATCATTGCAGTCTATTTCTCATAATGACGACTCCCCTCAAACAAATGACCATAATTCCCAAACCGTAGGGGCTAGAGCGGTCATTCTTACACCGTTTTGTTCAGAAGAGATGGGGGAATCTTCAAGTGTTGACAATTTATCATTAAAATATGAATTTTTAGAGATATATGACACGGATGACTTGTTGACTTAGAAGCCACGAATTCCCCAATATGCAAATTTGAATACCTGGAGCCCACATACATGATTGGCTGGCTGGGAAGCTGTGCAGGCCCTGATTTGTGGATTTGAATTCCTCAGCCCTCAGATATGATTGGCTGGCTTAGAAGCCATGAAGTCCCCAATATGCAAATTTGAATGCCTCAGGACACATATATGATTGGCTGGGAAACCGTGCAGGACCTGATTTGAAAATTTGAATGTCTAAGTCCTCACAGAGGATTGGCTGCCTGGGACCTGGCAGAAATATATAGAAATACTATGATTAAGCATAAATACTACATTTAGTAGAAATACTATGTTTTAGCACAAATCCTATAAAAAGCAGAAATACTATAATTTAGCAGAAATACCATATTAAGCACAAATCATATAAAAAGCAGAAATACTATATTAAGCACAAATTCTATAAAAAGCAGAAATACTATATTAAGCACAAATCCTATTAAAAGCAGAAATACTATATTAAGCACAAATCTTATGAAATAGCAGAAACAGTATGATTTAGCACAATAGTAATAAGTTAAACAGAAAAATTGGAAAAGCAAAATGGACAGCTGAAAAAATGCTGAACATGCTGAGGGTCCCTCAAATATACTTGTTAAATGAAAAAATCAGCATAAAAATGCACAGGGAGAGAGAAGTAAGTTTCTAGGTCAGCCTGGGAGCTGCTGAATTTGAATCCACCAATCAGAGAGCCTGTGTACTTTTTCCCGCCAAAACAGGTGCATCTGTTTACACATGCAGAAGCACAGAGAGACACAGGATTTTTGCAGTCTATTTCTCATAGTGACGACTCCCCTCAAACAAATGACCGTAATTTCCTAACCGTAGGGGCTAGAACGGTCATTCTTACACCGTTTTGTTCAGAAGAGATGGGGGAATCTTCAAGTGTTGACAATTTAATATTAAAATATGAATTTTTAGAGATATATGACATGGATGACTTGTTGACTTAGAAGCCACGAATTCCCCAATATGCAAATTTGAATGCCTGAGACCACATATGTGATTGGCTGGCTGGGAAGCCGTGCAGGCCCTGATTTGTGGATTTGAATTCCTCAGCCCTCAGATATGATTGGCTGGCTTAGAAGCCACGAAGGCCCCAATATGCAAATTTGAATGCCTCAGGACACTTATTTGATTGGCTGGGAAACTGTGCAGGCCCTGATTTGAAAATTTGAATGTCTCAGTCCTCACAGAGGATTGGCTGCCTGGGGACCTGGCAGAAATATATAGAAATACTATTATTAAGCATAAATACTACATTTAGTAGAAATACTATGTTTTAGCACAAATACTATAAAAAGAAGAAAAACTATAATTTAGCAGAAATACTATATTAAGCACAAATACTATAAAAAGCAGAAATACTATAATTTAGCAGAAATACTATATTAAGCAAAAATCCTATAAAAAGCAGAAATACTATATTAGGCACAAATCCCATAAAAAGCAGAAATAGTATGATTAAGCATAAATACTACATTTAGTAGAAATACTATGTTTTAGCACAAATAGTATAAAAAGCAGAAATATTGTAATTTAGCAGAAATACTATATTAGGCACAAATCTTATAAAATAGCAGAAATAGTATTATTTAGCACAATAGTAATAAGTTAAACAGAAAAATTGGAAAAGCAAAATGGACAGCTGAAAAAATGCTGAACATGCTGAGGGTCCCTCAAATATACTTGTTAAATGAAAAAATCAGCAAAAAAATGCACAGGGAGAGAGAAGTAAGTTTCTAGGTCAGCCTGGGAGCTGCTGAATTTGAATCCACCAATCAGAGAGCCTGTGTACTTTTTCCCGCCAAAACATGTGCCTCTTTTTACACACGCAGCACAGAGAGGCACAGGATTATTGCAGCCTATTTCTCATAGTGAGGACTCCCCTCAAACAAATGACCATAATTTCCAAACCGTAGGGGCTAGAGCGGTCATTCTTACACCGTTTTGTTCAGAAGAGATGGGGGAATCTTCCAGTGTTTACAATTTATCATTAAAATATGAATTATTAAAGATATTTGACTTGTAATGCACCATAACTGAGTAGAGCGAAGCAAAAACTGCCTTGACTTGCCCTCAAACAACGCTTTCTAACTCGAAATCTATTTGGAGTATCGATATCATTCTTTCACCGTAAGAGACAGCAGGCTTTGGTGAACAATCATGGAAATTTTCAGGTCTCTGTGGAAATCCAACAAAAAGTTATGACGAGAGAAAAAAGTGGTTCATTTCCACAGTTTGAAATCTGAAGAAATCTGAGCGAAGGACGAATTTCCTACCCTCAAACAAGTCCAACTCATTTCAGAACGGTAATAGGTGAGAAAGAAATTCTTGAATTGTGAGCGTCAGGGGTGTCTGAAGATATTCGGGGACAAGCCTCATGTCTTAACTTTGCTTCGTTAAGGAGATATGACGATTCGAATATGCCTCTCATTACAGAAATCCAGCGGTGATTTTGAACAAGCTCTCCATTCACTTTATATGGAGAGTTTTCTGACCTTGTGTTAGTCTGAGGAGATTTGCAAAAATTCTATAAATCCCACAACAATGATGGTGACATTTTCTGAAAGCCAGCAAAAATACCTACGTTTTGATGTATAATTTGTGGAAGTTGAGTGAAAATTGAGCAAGTAGCAGGAAGTTGTTCGGACATGAAGTGAAAATTGCAAAACCTTCAGTGGCACACTGGAAGCCAAGAGCATAGCAACCATAACAACACATGTATTTTGTGAAAAATCACAATTTTGCAACTCAAAACTTTAAGAGGCATAAAAGTAAAACAGTAGAAGATTTGAAAAAGCTGAATCATACCTGAATAGCCCAATAATTTGTGAACATTTTAAAATTTGAATGGTTGTTCTAGGTGAAAATATGAGGAAGTAGTTAAGTTTCAAAAACAAGCAAAATTTAGCAGAATTGCAGAAGTTTCCCATTCATTTCAATGGGACAAATTAAAGGAAAAAAGCTTAATATTTCAAAAAGTATAATAGTTAAAAATAGCAAAAATCGTAGCAGGAATTAGCAAAAATAGCAGAATAGTTTAAAATTTGAACGGTGAAAATCGGCTGAAAATTGTGGAAGTAGTTTAACGGCGAAAAGTGTACGGAAGCAACTAGAATAATAATAATAAAGAATAAAGAGAAACAGGAAAACAATAGTGTGGATGCTTAAAGCATCCACACAATAATAATAAAGAATAAAGAGAAACAGGAACTCAATAGTGTGGATGCTTAAAGCATCCACACAATTAACACATTTATTAAAACACAATTTTAAGCAATAACCCTTTTCTTTTAGTGTGTTTCAATTTGTTCCTACCGCGCCATTGGAACGGTGTACTATCCAGTAACAGCATCCAGCTGGCAGAAGCATACACCTGCAGCAAGGAGAATCTACCAGGCAGGATAGCGCAGCGGAGTCATCAGATGAAGTGGTTCATCCAGCAGGAACAGGATACCAAAAGGGGAGAGAAAAAACACAGAAAGCATAGTCATGACTAACTCAGTGTCACTAACAGCTCATCTAGCAGTCTTAACATCATAAGGATACAGGCTGGTCCATATAAAAAATATTAACAGAAAAAAGATGTACTTACCTGGATGATTGAGCATGTATCAAGACAATGAGTCATTTACTTTAGTAAAACTGTAATGCAACAAGCACAAAAAATGGGCTGTAAAAAAAAGAAAAAATATCTGAACAATAGCACCGACTTTTAAATAGCAATCAAGCCCAATAAACAGTTTCTTTTGTTAAAAGAGGGGCCTAATGTCCTCCACAGTTATGTGAGATGATAAAGCCATACAGAAAATGATTACTTCAAGATATAGCTGCTAAAAGTCGTTCTACTACCGAATTATGTGTATGTATCCTCTCTTGATTTATTTCCAAAGTTTACTCACTTGATTTGGATTACTGAATGGAACCTAATCATTTTATTAATCTATACACACAGAAATAGCCACACAAACTAAATTAGTTGGTCAAATTTTATTCAGACACTTGTTGAAATAATCACACAATGTAGTCCTTCTAATGACAGCAACATACTGTTGTTAGGAGGTGGTGGGATTGTCACATGCAGTGAGCTAGCATGATTTACTTAAAGCTGATGTGATTCCCAGATTGGATGAACTATTTGCATTTTCCTCATCATTATTTTTATTTTTGTTTTCTGATTGCTGATTGGTAGTGGTTGCCAGAATTATGCTTTCGCTTAAAATACAGTGTTAGCTACTAGTGCCTCAATTTCTTGGTTGTCTAAGAAATTCATCCTATCAGAGCCTTCAAAAACAAAAAATAAAAACAAAAAATATACTTTACAAAACATAATTCCAATTAAAATAGTTAGCTGGGTAAAATGCCACATGTTTTATGTCATGGTACAGTTAGTGCGATTCTTGATTCTTATGATAAAATGTAATTATATTTTAATCCCACAAATCTCTTTTTTCTTTTTATGAGAGCTCACACACTTAAAGGATATGCCAAAGTCACACATTTTACAACAGCAACCTCATTTTATAAATGCAATACACTAAAAAACAAGGGGAATAAAAGCAAAACATTAACGGTGTGTTCACACTGAACGCGATAGACGCGAACGAAAACGCCCCAAACGCCCCTAATTTGACGCGTGCACATTCGCACCTCAACGCGTGACCAAGAAAAATCCATCGCGCCTCAAAATTGCATATTTTGACGTGCGTGAACCGGAAATGTGGGAGGAAGTTGTGCCAGACCGGTATCTTTGTCAGCTGTCGAGCTAGCGTTTGAAGAGAGAGTCTCCCTTCTCTATTTACTGTGCAGAGCAGAGCAGCGGCGTTAAGGACGTCCTCGCCGTACCTGGGTCCATCAGGTCCTCCAGACGCGTGAGCAGTTTGGTGAGTTTCAACACTTGCTCCAGGAGCTGCGCCTGGATGACGGCCGATTTCAGCGATATCGCCGTCTTCCCCTCGCCCAGTTTGAGGACCTGCTGTCCCGCGTTGGTCCAAGAATCGCCCGCCTAGACACCGACTACAGGCGCTCAATCCCACCTGCAGAGCGCCTGTCCGTCTGCCTGAGGTTAGTAAAAGTGTTTAATACGGTAGTCCTTTATTGATACCTGTGCTAATATGCTAAACTATCGTTTATAGACTGCTAACATGGATGTGCTATGCCATCAATGAATGCCGTTGGTGTTTACTGATAGCAAACTGTGGTACGGAGACGACTGTTTATAATATTTCTAGTGATACTCGAAATGTCTCATCAAGTCCTGATTTAATTCAATTTATGCTGTTATCAGTGTTTGCAACGATAGCATGGCTGTGGTGCCATATGTATGCTCTCGGTGTTTGCTGATATCAAACTGGTATTAGGACCAATGTAGGTTAATCTTTGTAGTGATACTCACTCCTTTTTATTTAGACCTGGTTTAATTCTGGTATAGTTGAGTATTTGTATATAATCCCTGCAGCTGTCAGACTCTATAACAGGGGTCACCAGCCTTTATAAAAACAGAGTTAGATAAAACTGTGAACAGTTTGGTTCATCTTTAGTTAGATGGTTCTATCTTGATAAGCTATGTCTTCTCACAGATTCATTTTTCAAAAATATTAATGATTTAAGCAAGGAAAGGGCTACATGTCAGCATACAACTCTTTATTTCTATTAATGTCTTACTTCATTCCTACCTGATTGACATGTTTAGGAATTATGAGTGATTGGCTCACTGTAGTTGTAAAAGTTGCTACCAATCAAATTATGATATGTTAAAGTTAAAACAAAACACAACTGTTTAGTGTCATTTTTGTTGTAATTGATGTCTGGTTTGTTCTGTTCCCTAGTGATGGGTAGGGATGGGTACCAGTATCGCACCGGTTCTGACCCTTGAAATAGTAATAACACAGTATCCTCAGCAAAGATGAATTAAACAAGTTTTATTTTAATGGAAGTTTACTTCAAGTCTTCAGATTTTTACTGTCTTTTATTTGATTACTTTAAAGTATATGATTACATTAGAGTAATTAAATAAAGACAGTTTTGATGGAGCTCCTGACCCAGCCCAAGCTCTCTATGAAGACGAGGAAAAACTCCCCTGGGGGGGCCAGATTGACGGGAAGAAACCTCGGGAAAGCCCATTCAAAGAGAGATCCCCTTTCCTGGGATGGCTGGGGGGGTTACAGGAATTCCAAAACACTGAAATTTAAAGTGGGCCAATTAAAAAAATTATTTCCTGAAAAAAAGCAAGGTAATTCATACATCACACATAAATGATAACGTCTGAATTGTGTGTGTTTGTGTGTGTGTGTGATATGCTTATCTCAGCCACGTGTGATGCTGTAGCTCCTCCAGCGTCGGCCGCGTCTCCGGGACTTTGGTTAAACACGCGTCCAAGAAATCCCGGCAGTCTGGAAAGAAAGGAAAGAGAAAAAACATGAAGATGATAGTTCCAGTGGTCCAAGCCATCAGTCAGTCTTGAAGTGTGACGTTTTCTTACTTTTGGACAGATGTCTTTTGAATTTCAGGCGCTTTTTGAGGAAGCTCGTGGTGTTAAAGTCTCCCGCATGAAGCGCTTCGTACAGAACCACTCCCATTTGCCATACCGTGGTGGGTCCACACCTGTAGCAACTGCGCCCGTACCACTCGGGAGGGGAGTAAATTTCTGTACCTAATAAACAGACACAATTGCAATTTCTTCTAAAACAAAAGGCGAAAATTGTGACATCTGTGAAGAGCAAGAGCAGAATATGTTACCATAGAAGACGCGGTACTGCGACTGCTCCTTAACAAAGCAGCTCAGTCCAAAGTCGATGATACGAACACGCGGTACATCTGAGCCGGTCTCAATTAGAATGTTCTCACTCTTGATGTCCCGGTGAAAGATGTGTTTATCCTCCAGGTGCTTCGCAGCATCAACCAGCTGCTTCAGAATGACCTGGAAATAGAGCAGGGCGATATGACCAAAAATATTTATCAAGATATACATTTGAAAAGTTGCGATAACGATATAACTGACGATATAATTGACACTAGACAAAATACTTTACAACTCCACAACTATTAGTGCAAAAAACCCCATCAATGTATTTTCACTTAAACAAGCAGCTGTTTTTTTATGTCCATTAAAGTTATATAAAAATGTAACAGTGCAAATTCCTTGCTGACAGTTTAACCAAAAGGCATTTCCAGTGGAAATTGGCCGACATATCCTCAGCATAACCATGTATAATATCCACAAAACTTAAAAAGAGGTTATACACACACAATACGGTAATATAATGTTGAGGTGCAGTACGTATCACTCCGCGAGGCGCCTGCCTACGATAGCCGTAATGCTCCGACAATCCATCGAGCGGTGCTGCTTTGTAGCTTAGCAAAGTCGCCGTGTACATAAAATCGTTTTGAGGTCAGTAAACACAACCAGAATTCATACATAAGTCACACGGGATTATAAGGGGCACTGTCGAGTTTCAGAAAAATCAAAGGATTGATTTTAAGTGTGCCGTATTTTCCAAACAACACGGTAATAACGACGCCCCGCTAGCATTCGCTCCCAAAAATTGTGCTTTGTTGTGTATCTGACGGACGAAAGCTAAACCAGTTCCACACCACTAAAGTTGCAGCATTTTTACAAACCAGTTCTGGTTCATCCGTTTCATTCAACGATCCACTTTCGCTCTTCTCATTGTGCGTCATCGTTTTGAGGTCAGTAAACACAACCAGAATTCATGCGGCGTCACCGCCATGTGCGTATGTAAACAAAGGCACTGCGCATGCGCGTTTTACCCATATTCTATCGCGATATTTCATTTTCCTATCGTTGCCCAAAATTACCCCGGTATTACCGTGAATGGTATGATATAGCCCAGCCCTACCTGGAAACGATGAAAAAGACAATAATCAATCAATGGGTTAATGTTTCTCTAACACTCTGTGCTTTGATTGAATGATGTACAGTCTAAGACTCTTCTAAAGCAAGTCAACTTGCCTTGGCCTTGTCCTCTGGCAAAAATCCTCCATTTTCTTCTATATATTTATCCAGGTCCACAGCGGGGACAGGTCTCTCCATCACCAGGATCAGCTCTCTGCCAAAGTCAAACCACTCCAACAGAGACACTGGGGCTGATGTTTCCACTGATCCATCTGCTTCAGCTGCAAGCTTCAGCATGATGGCAACTTCCACTGACACATTCTTCCCGTTATCATCCTGAAATATTTCAACAAAGTGGATGATGAGGCACAGACGTTCCACAGGTGAACGCTGCATGCAATCCACTAATGTAAAAGCAATTCAAGTCTTGCATATTTACCTTCACTTTGCAGTACACGTTCCCCTTTGGGATGTGTTTGATGGCCACCTAAAAGACACAGGGCATTGATGAGCATTTCCTCAGTATGACATAATTAAAGGTGTAAAACAGCTTACGATATTATCCCTTATCTGCGTTACTGCCTGTCTTACTACCACCATCTGAACACTTACTGGTAAATGATCCTTTATGCGGTAGCCAGCAAACACTGCTCCACACCCTCCTTCTCCAAGCCGGTGCTCCTCCACGTATCTCGCTTGGAAGTCACCTAAACAGACAAACACAAATTGGGTTTTACTACAGCTGTCACACAAATTACTCTCTGCTGTACCCTAAATGTTCATTTTGCTCTTCACCTGAATATAAAAGCCAAGCTGCTTGCTACTTACGTTTCTGTTCAGCCACTGACTTTTTGGCAACAGTTTTGGTTTTGTCCTGGTCCACTTTCTTTTTCTTAGGTGGGTCCCTGGTGTCTCCCGCAGCTTTCCTTTTGCCAGCCTTTTTGTTTTTACTGCAGCTCTCTGAAATCTCTATGCTGCAGTCTGCAGATGTGGAAAACACCAAAAGCACGTCAGCTTATTAGATAATAGACACAAATATCTCCCAAACACTAATATCTTCAAACTAGCAACCAGATGTACACTTAATCTACCCCTCACTCAACTAATTAGCCTACCTTTACCAGTGTCCAACCAGGAAGATGCCTGCCCCTTGTCACCGCTCACATGGTCAAGAAGTTTACGCTTCTTTGCTGTGTTGGCTGTCCCCGCTTCATCTTGTTGGACCTTTCGCTTGACTCCCCTGACCACATGAGCATCTGAGCTGGTGGAAGGACCAGCCTGCTCAGTGACCCTCCTTCTTTTTATGGGGGTCGTTTTTTCAGGACTGGCCTTTCTTTTAGCCATCCTGCTCTTACAATCTATAAACAACAACAACACATTAGTGAAAAAGAGCGCTCGACATCAGGACTAGAAGGATTTTGATGTCACTGAATTTTTAATTAGTATTGCTTACAATATAATAACAAGTTTATCCTTTTGATAAAAAACACACCAACACGAGTCCATCTACTAAGTCTAGATACTGATGACACTTGTTGCTCTGTTTTCACTGCTCAGTCCAAGAATAAACTTGTCACATTATTTTACCAAAAGACAAAGTGCCCCAGTAACCTTTCTTTGATTAGACATGTTGCACTTAGGTTAGTTTCAATCAAAACCAGGATTTAAATCCTCTAAAAATGAATCGTTTTATACACAGAGCCTCAACATTGTTAGAAATGTCGATTCTGTTATTTGGGGGATTTTTTTTTTTTTACTTACTTTGATCTCCTGGATCTTTCTTATCTGCCTCAGTCGTAACTTTTCTTGTTTCCTTTTTCATCTGAATTTTTTGAGAACTTTTAAAATAGAAAATGTCACCTTAATGAGTGAATAGTCCTTCAAATGTCTGGATGCTTGACTTTTCTAACTAAGCTGTATAAGTCAGTTCTGTAAGTGAGCTTTAAAAGTAAACTCCGGAGACTATGGCAACACAACATTAGAACCTTGCCTTTTAGTGACATCACTAAAAGGCAGTGTCCCAAGTAGTTTAAAGAAAAACACTCTGGCAGACAAAGCCATAATATTTCATATAATTCAGTAATTTCACATTAAACTTTCTTTCATTATCCTTTCATTATTTGTTTAACCCTTTAAGACCTACCATAGAACCAAGTTCGCCAGAGCTTACTTTATATTTTTACATGCTGTAGTGCCATTTTTGGGAGCATTTCAAGTTGCTATACATCAATACAACTGTTATAGCCCATATTTTAATAATATGTATGCATTAAGTCCATAGTAACTACATTAATTGCAAAAAAGTGCAACAAACTACAAAAAAAATTGAAAATCGTTTTTGGTTTTTTTTAAATATATTTCTACTTGGAGAAATTTAAGAGGCTTATCCCTCAAAACTTTAAATACAAAAAAGTTGCAAAAAATAGTTTACAACAGGAAATTTATTTTGAGTGTCTTCATAGTTTTATTTTTGAGATACACCAATTTTTACATACTGCAGGAATAACGAAAAACAATCCTATGATGCAAATTTGCAAAGAAAACAGCATGTGCATCAAAATAAACTATTTTAAGCAGTGCAATTCGAGTTCTAAGCATCCCAGAAACTATTCAGAAAAGCATAAAGTCAAACATGACTTATAAAAACACCAGTATAGGCTCTTAAGGCCTACAAGTAAAAAACTACATTTTCCGCGAAAATGACGTCACTTCCGGTTTCGGGCAGGAAATGGTGGACATGCGATCGTTCGCGCTGACGTCTGTTTCAATGTGGGAAGTGTTACGAACAGCTGATCGGATCGGCAAAGCGTGTTTCTGGAATATTATGTTTTTGTTCCCGCAAGCGCTTTTATGCAATTTTTGCAAAGCTATATGTGTAAGGAAACCATGACCTAGGACAAGCCGATGGCATAAGATTTAAGTACAACTCTGGTTTCATATGCAACAAAAATTATTGCGCTAGCTTACGCGGTTCCCGGTTCTACAGGGATTTAAAAATAGTTACGCAAAACAGAGCGTGCCTGCTCCGACCGGCTTTAAAGGGTTAAACATGTAACAATCGAATTGCATCTTTCCATTGCCAGCCATCTCATTTTGTACAAATCCAGCCAACTCTTCCAAGTTTGTGTATTTTTTAAACCCTTACAAGAATTGAAATGTGTCCCAAATATCTGTATCCCATCAGAGGCAAGTTTCCTAAAGGAGAGGTAGTAGCTGCTCCACCATAGGACCAGTAGGACCTCCAGCACACAATGAACACTTAATTAACATTAACACATTTATTAAAACACAATTTTAAGCAATAACCCTTTTCTTTTAGTGTGTTTCAATTTGTTCCTACCGCGCCATTGGAACGGTGTACTATCCAGTAACAGCATCCAGCTGGCAGAAGCATACACCTGCAGCAAGGAGAATCTACCAGGCAGGATAGCGCAGCGGAGTCATCAGATGAAGTGGTTCATCCAGCAGGAACAGGATACCAAAAGGGGAGAGAAAAAACACAGAAAGCATAGTCATGACTAACTCAGTGTCACTAACAGCTCATCTAGCAGTCTTAACATCATAAGGATACAGGCTGGTCCATATAAAAAATATTAACAGAAAAAAGATGTACTTACCTGGATGATTGAGCATGTATCAAGACAATGAGTCATTTACTTTAGTAAAACTGTAATGCAACAAGCACAAAAAATGGGCTGTAAAAAAAAGAAAAAATATCTGAACAATAGCACCGACTTTTAAATAGCAATCAAGCCCAATAAACAGTTTCTTTTGTTAAAAGAGGGGCCTAATGTCCTCCACAGTTATGTGAGATGATAAAGCCATACAGAAAATGATTACTTCAAGATATAGCTGCTAAAAGTCGTTCTACTACCGAATTACGTGTATGTATCCTCTCTTGATTTATTTCCAAAGTTTACTCACTTGATTTGGATTACTGAATGGAACCTAATCATTTTATTAATCTATACACACAGAAATAGCCACACAAACTAAATTAGTTGGTCAAATTTTATTCAGACACTTGTTGAAATAATCACACAATGTAGTCCTTCTAATGACAGCAACATACTGTTGTTAGGAGGTGGTGGGATTGTCACATGCAGTGAGCTAGCATGATTTACTTAAAGCTGATGTGATTCCCAGATTGGATGAACTATTTGCATTTTCCTCATCATTATTTTTATTTTTGTTTTCTGATTGCTGATTGGTAGTGGTTGCCAGAATTATGCTTTCGCTTAAAATACAGTGTTAGCTACTAGTGCCTCAATTTCTTGGTTGTCTAAGAAATTCATCCTATCAGAGCCTTCAAAAACAAAAAATAAAAACAAAAAATATACTTTACAAAACATAATTCCAATTAAAATAGTTAGCTGGGTAAAATGCCACATGTTTTATGTCATGGTACAGTTAGTGCGATTCTTGATTCTTATGATAAAATGTAATTATATTTTAATCCCACAAATCTCTTTTTTCTTTTTATGAGAGCTCACACACTTAAAGGATATGCCAAAGTCACACATTTTACAACAGCAACCTCATTTTATAAATGCAATACACTAAAAAACAAGGGGAATAAAAGCAAAACATTAACGGTGTGTTCACACTGAACGCGATAGACGCGAACGAAAACGCCCCAAACGCCCCTAATTTGACGCGTGCACATTCGCACCTCAACGCGTGACCAAGAAAAATCCATCGCGCCTCAAAATTGCATATTTTGACGTGCGTGAACCGGAAATGTGGGAGGAAGTTGTGCCAGACCGGTATCTTTGTCAGCTGTCGAGCTAGCGTTTGAAGAGAGAGTCTCCCTTCTCTATTTACTGTGCAGAGCAGAGCAGCGGCGTTAAGGACGTCCTCGCCGTACCTGGGTCCATCAGGTCCTCCAGACGCGTGAGCAGTTTGGTGAGTTTCAACACTTGCTCCAGGAGCTGCGCCTGGATGACGGCCGATTTCAGCGATATCGCCGTCTTCCCCTCGCCCAGTTTGAGGACCTGCTGTCCCGCGTTGGTCCAAGAATCGCCCGCCTAGACACCGACTACAGGCGCTCAATCCCACCTGCAGAGCGCCTGTCCGTCTGCCTGAGGTTAGTAAAAGTGTTTAATACGGTAGTCCTTTATTGATACCTGTGCTAATATGCTAAACTATCGTTTATAGACTGCTAACATGGATGTGCTATGCCATCAATGAATGCCGTTGGTGTTTACTGATAGCAAACTGTGGTACGGAGACGACTGTTTATAATATTTCTAGTGATACTCGAAATGTCTCATCAAGTCCTGATTTAATTCAATTTATGCTGTTATCAGTGTTTGCAACGATAGCATGGCTGTGGTGCCATATGTATGCTCTCGGTGTTTGCTGATATCAAACTGGTATTAGGACCAATGTAGGTTAATCTTTGTAGTGATACTCACTCCTTTTTATTTAGACCTGGTTTAATTCTGGTATAGTTGAGTATTTGTATATAATCCCTGCAGCTGTCAGACTCTATAACAGGGGTCACCAGCCTTTATAAAAACAGAGTTAGATAAAACTGTGAACAGTTTGGTTCATCTTTAGTTAGATGGTTCTATCTTGATAAGCTATGTCTTCTCACAGATTCATTTTTCAAAAATATTAATGATTTAAGCAAGGAAAGGGCTACATGTCAGCATACAACTCTTTATTTCTATTAATGTCTTACTTCATTCCTACCTGATTGACATGTTTAGGAATTATGAGTGATTGGCTCACTGTAGTTGTAAAAGTTGCTACCAATCAAATTATGATATGTTAAAGTTAAAACAAAACACAACTGTTTAGTGTCATTTTTGTTGTAATTGATGTCTGGTTTGTTCTGTTCCCTAGTGATGGGTAGGGATGGGTACCAGTATCGCACCGGTTCTGACCCTTGAAATAGTAATAACACAGTATCCTCAGCAAAGATGAATTAAACAAGTTTTATTTTAATGGAAGTTTACTTCAAGTCTTCAGATTTTTACTGTCTTTTATTTGATTACTTTAAAGTATATGATTACATTAGAGTAATTAAATAAAGACAGTTTTGATGGAGCTCCTGACCCAGCCCAAGCTCTCTATGAAGACGAGGAAAAACTCCCCTGGGGGGGCCAGATTGACGGGAAGAAACCTCGGGAAAGCCCATTCAAAGAGAGATCCCCTTTCCTGGGATGGCTGGGGGGGTTACAGGAATTCCAAAACACTGAAATTTAAAGTGGGCCAATTAAAAAAATTATTTCCTGAAAAAAAGCAAGGTAATTCATACATCACACATAAATGATAACGTCTGAATTGTGTGTGTTTGTGTGTGTGTGTGATATGCTTATCTCAGCCACGTGTGATGCTGTAGCTCCTCCAGCGTCGGCCGCGTCTCCGGGACTTTGGTTAAACACGCGTCCAAGAAATCCCGGCAGTCTGGAAAGAAAGGAAAGAGAAAAAACATGAAGATGATAGTTCCAGTGGTCCAAGCCATCAGTCAGTCTTGAAGTGTGACGTTTTCTTACTTTTGGACAGATGTCTTTTGAATTTCAGGCGCTTTTTGAGGAAGCTCGTGGTGTTAAAGTCTCCCGCATGAAGCGCTTCGTACAGAACCACTCCCATTTGCCATACCGTGGTGGGTCCACACCTGTAGCAACTGCGCCCGTACCACTCGGGAGGGGAGTAAATTTCTGTACCTAATAAACAGACACAATTGCAATTTCTTCTAAAACAAAAGGCGAAAATTGTGACATCTGTGAAGAGCAAGAGCAGAATATGTTACCATAGAAGACGCGGTACTGCGACTGCTCCTTAACAAAGCAGCTCAGTCCAAAGTCGATGATACGAACACGCGGTACATCTGAGCCGGTCTCAATTAGAATGTTCTCACTCTTGATGTCCCGGTGAAAGATGTGTTTATCCTCCAGGTGCTTCGCAGCATCAACCAGCTGCTTCAGAATGACCTGGAAATAGAGCAGGGCGATATGACCAAAAATATTTATCAAGATATACATTTGAAAAGTTGCGATAACGATATAACTGACGATATAATTGACACTAGACAAAATACTTTACAACTCCACAACTATTAGTGCAAAAAACCCCATCAATGTATTTTCACTTAAACAAGCAGCTGTTTTTTTATGTCCATTAAAGTTATATAAAAATGTAACAGTGCAAATTCCTTGCTGACAGTTTAACCAAAAGGCATTTCCAGTGGAAATTGGCCGACATATCCTCAGCATAACCATGTATAATATCCACAAAACTTAAAAAGAGGTTATACACACACAATACGGTAATATAATGTTGAGGTGCAGTACGTATCACTCCGCGAGGCGCCTGCCTACGATAGCCGTAATGCTCCGACAATCCATCGAGCGGTGCTGCTTTGTAGCTTAGCAAAGTCGCCGTGTACATAAAATCGTTTTGAGGTCAGTAAACACAACCAGAATTCATACATAAGTCACACGGGATTATAAGGGGCACTGTCGAGTTTCAGAAAAATCAAAGGATTGATTTTAAGTGTGCCGTATTTTCCAAACAACACGGTAATAACGACGCCCCGCTAGCATTCGCTCCCAAAAATTGTGCTTTGTTGTGTATCTGACGGACGAAAGCTAAACCAGTTCCACACCACTAAAGTTGCAGCATTTTTACAAACCAGTTCTGGTTCATCCGTTTCATTCAACGATCCACTTTCGCTCTTCTCATTGTGCGTCATCGTTTTGAGGTCAGTAAACACAACCAGAATTCATGCGGCGTCACCGCCATGTGCGTATGTAAACAAAGGCACTGCGCATGCGCGTTTTACCCATATTCTATCGCGATATTTCATTTTCCTATCGTTGCCCAAAATTACCCCGGTATTACCGTGAATGGTATGATATAGCCCAGCCCTACCTGGAAACGATGAAAAAGACAATAATCAATCAATGGGTTAATGTTTCTCTAACACTCTGTGCTTTGATTGAATGATGTACAGTCTAAGACTCTTCTAAAGCAAGTCAACTTGCCTTGGCCTTGTCCTCTGGCAAAAATCCTCCATTTTCTTCTATATATTTATCCAGGTCCACAGCGGGGACAGGTCTCTCCATCACCAGGATCAGCTCTCTGCCAAAGTCAAACCACTCCAACAGAGACACTGGGGCTGATGTTTCCACTGATCCATCTGCTTCAGCTGCAAGCTTCAGCATGATGGCAACTTCCACTGACACATTCTTCCCGTTATCATCCTGAAATATTTCAACAAAGTGGATGATGAGGCACAGACGTTCCACAGGTGAACGCTGCATGCAATCCACTAATGTAAAAGCAATTCAAGTCTTGCATATTTACCTTCACTTTGCAGTACACTTTCCCCTTTGGGATGTGTTTGATGGCCACCTAAAAGACACAGGGCATTGATGAGCATTTCCTCAGTATGACATAATTAAAGGTGTAAAACAGCTTACGATATTATCCCTTATCTGCGTTACTGCCTGTCTTACTACCACCATCTGAACACTTACTGGTAAATGATCCTTTATGCGGTAGCCAGCAAACACTGCTCCACACCCTCCTTCTCCAAGCCGGTGCTCCTCCACGTATCTCGCTTGGAAGTCACCTAAACAGACAAACACAAATTGGGTTTTACTACAGCTGTCACACAAATTACTCTCTGCTGTACCCTAAATGTTCATTTTGCTCTTCACCTGAATATAAAAGCCAAGCTGCTTGCTACTTACGTTTCTGTTCAGCCACTGACTTTTTGGCAACAGTTTTGGTTTTGTCCTGGTCCACTTTCTTTTTCTTAGGTGGGTCCCTGGTGTCTCCCGCAGCTTTCCTTTTGCCAGCCTTTTTGTTTTTACTGCAGCTCTCTGAAATCTCTATGCTGCAGTCTGCAGATGTGGAAAACACCAAAAGCACGTCAGCTTATTAGATAATAGACACAAATATCTCCCAAACACTAATATCTTCAAACTAGCAACCAGATGTACACTTAATCTACCCCTCACTCAACTAATTAGCCTACCTTTACCAGTGTCCAACCAGGAAGATGCCTGCCCCTTGTCACCGCTCACATGGTCAAGAAGTTTACGCTTCTTTGCTGTGTTGGCTGTCCCCGCTTCATCTTGTTGGACCTTTCGCTTGACTCCCCTGACCACATGAGCATCTGAGCTGGTGGAAGGACCAGCCTGCTCAGTGACCCTCCTTCTTTTTATGGGGGTCGTTTTTTCAGGACTGGCCTTTCTTTTAGCCATCCTGCTCTTACAATCTATAAACAACAACAACACATTAGTGAAAAAGAGCGCTCGACATCAGGACTAGAAGGATTTTGATGTCACTGAATTTTTAATTAGTATTGCTTACAATATAATAACAAGTTTATCCTTTTGATAAAAAACACACCAACACGAGTCCATCTACTAAGTCTAGATACTGATGACACTTGTTGCTCTGTTTTCACTGCTCAGTCCAAGAATAAACTTGTCACATTATTTTACCAAAAGACAAAGTGCCCCAGTAACCTTTCTTTGATTAGACATGTTGCACTTAGGTTAGTTTCAATCAAAACCAGGATTTAAATCCTCTAAAAATGAATCGTTTTATACACAGAGCCTCAACATTGTTAGAAATGTCGATTCTGTTATTTGGGGGATTTTTTTTTTTTTACTTACTTTGATCTCCTGGATCTTTCTTATCTGCCTCAGTCGTAACTTTTCTTGTTTCCTTTTTCATCTGAATTTTTTGAGAACTTTTAAAATAGAAAATGTCACCTTAATGAGTGAATAGTCCTTCAAATGTCTGGATGCTTGACTTTTCTAACTAAGCTGTATAAGTCAGTTCTGTAAGTGAGCTTTAAAAGTAAACTCCGGAGACTATGGCAACACAACATTAGAACCTTGCCTTTTAGTGACATCACTAAAAGGCAGTGTCCCAAGTAGTTTAAAGAAAAACACTCTGGCAGACAAAGCCATAATATTTCATATAATTCAGTAATTTCACATTAAACTTTCTTTCATTATCCTTTCATTATTTGTTTAACCCTTTAAGACCTACCATAGAACCAAGTTCGCCAGAGCTTACTTTATATTTTTACATGCTGTAGTGCCATTTTTGGGAGCATTTCAAGTTGCTATACATCAATACAACTGTTATAGCCCATATTTTAATAATATGTATGCATTAAGTCCATAGTAACTACATTAATTGCAAAAAAGTGCAACAAACTACAAAAAAAATTGAAAATCGTTTTTGGTTTTTTTTAAATATATTTCTACTTGGAGAAATTTAAGAGGCTTATCCCTCAAAACTTTAAATACAAAAAAGTTGCAAAAAATAGTTTACAACAGGAAATTTATTTTGAGTGTCTTCATAGTTTTATTTTTGAGATACACCAATTTTTACATACTGCAGGAATAACGAAAAACAATCCTATGATGCAAATTTGCAAAGAAAACAGCATGTGCATCAAAATAAACTATTTTAAGCAGTGCAATTCGAGTTCTAAGCATCCCAGAAACTATTCAGAAAAGCATAAAGTCAAACATGACTTATAAAAACACCAGTATAGGCTCTTAAGGCCTACAAGTAAAAAACTACATTTTCCGCGAAAATGACGTCACTTCCGGTTTCGGGCAGGAAATGGTGGACATGCGATCGTTCGCGCTGACGTCTGTTTCAATGTGGGAAGTGTTACGAACAGCTGATCGGATCGGCAAAGCGTGTTTCTGGAATATTATGTTTTTGTTCCCGCAAGCGCTTTTATGCAATTTTTGCAAAGCTATATGTGTAAGGAAACCATGACCTAGGACAAGCCGATGGCATAAGATTTAAGTACAACTCTGGTTTCATATGCAAAAAAAATTATTGCGCTAGCTTACGCGGTTCCCGGTTCTACAGGGATTTAAAAATAGTTACGCAAAACAGAGCGTGCCTGCTCCGACCGGCTTTAAAGGGTTAAACATGTAACAATCGAATTGCATCTTTCCATTGCCAGCCATCTCATTTTGTACAAATCCAGCCAACTCTTCCAAGTTTGTGTATTTTTTAAACCCTTACAAGAATTGAAATGTGTCCCAAATATCTGTATCCCATCAGAGGCAAGTTTCCTAAAGGAGAGGTAGTAGCTGCTCCACCATAGGACCAGTAGGACCTCCAGCACACAATGAACACTTAATTAACATTAACACATTTATTAAAACACAATTTTAAGCAATAACCCTTTTCTTTTAGTGTGTTTCAATTTGTTCCTACCGCGCCATTGGAACGGTGTACTATCCAGTAACAGCATCCAGCTGGCAGAAGCATACACCTGCAGCAAGGAGAATCTACCAGGCAGGATAGCGCAGCGGAGTCATCAGATGAAGTGGTTCATCCAGCAGGAACAGGATACCAAAAGGGGAGAGAAAAAACACAGAAAGCATAGTCATGACTAACTCAGTGTCACTAACAGCTCATCTAGCAGTCTTAACATCATAAGGATACAGGCTGGTCCATATAAAAAATATTAACAGAAAAAAGATGTACTTACCTGGATGATTGAGCATGTATCAAGACAATGAGTCATTTACTTTAGTAAAACTGTAATGCAACAAGCACAAAAAATGGGCTGTAAAAAAAAGAAAAAATATCTGAACAATAGCACCGACTTTTAAATAGCAATCAAGCCCAATAAACAGTTTCTTTTGTTAAAAGAGGGGCCTAATGTCCTCCACAGTTATGTGAGATGATAAAGCCATACAGAAAATGATTACTTCAAGATATAGCTGCTAAAAGTCGTTCTACTACCGAATTACGTGTATGTATCCTCTCTTGATTTATTTCCAAAGTTTACTCACTTGATTTGGATTACTGAATGGAACCTAATCATTTTATTAATCTATACACACAGAAATAGCCACACAAACTAAATTAGTTGGTCAAATTTTATTCAGACACTTGTTGAAATAATCACACAATGTAGTCCTTCTAATGACAGCAACATACTGTTGTTAGGAGGTGGTGGGATTGTCACATGCAGTGAGCTAGCATGATTTACTTAAAGCTGATGTGATTCCCAGATTGGATGAACTATTTGCATTTTCCTCATCATTATTTTTATTTTTGTTTTCTGATTGCTGATTGGTAGTGGTTGCCAGAATTATGCTTTCGCTTAAAATACAGTGTTAGCTACTAGTGCCTCAATTTCTTGGTTGTCTAAGAAATTCATCCTATCAGAGCCTTCAAAAACAAAAAATAAAAACAAAAAATATACTTTACAAAACATAATTCCAATTAAAATAGTTAGCTGGGTAAAATGCCACATGTTTTATGTCATGGTACAGTTAGTGCGATTCTTGATTCTTATGATAAAATGTAATTATATTTTAATCCCACAAATCTCTTTTTTCTTTTTATGAGAGCTCACACACTTAAAGGATATGCCAAAGTCACACATTTTACAACAGCAACCTCATTTTATAAATGCAATACACTAAAAAACAAGGGGAATAAAAGCAAAACATTAACGGTGTGTTCACACTGAACGCGATAGACGCGAACGAAAACGCCCCAAACGCCCCTAATTTGACGCGTGCACATTCGCACCTCAACGCGTGACCAAGAAAAATCCATCGCGCCTCAAAATTGCATATTTTGACGTGCGTGAACCGGAAATGTGGGAGGAAGTTGTGCCAGACCGGTATCTTTGTCAGCTGTCGAGCTAGCGTTTGAAGAGAGAGTCTCCCTTCTCTATTTACTGTGCAGAGCAGAGCAGCGGCGTTAAGGACGTCCTCGCCGTACCTGGGTCCATCAGGTCCTCCAGACGCGTGAGCAGTTTGGTGAGTTTCAACACTTGCTCCAGGAGCTGCGCCTGGATGACGGCCGATTTCAGCGATATCGCCGTCTTCCCCTCGCCCAGTTTGAGGACCTGCTGTCCCGCGTTGGTCCAAGAATCGCCCGCCTAGACACCGACTACAGGCGCTCAATCCCACCTGCAGAGCGCCTGTCCGTCTGCCTGAGGTTAGTAAAAGTGTTTAATACGGTAGTCCTTTATTGATACCTGTGCTAATATGCTAAACTATCGTTTATAGACTGCTAACATGGATGTGCTATGCCATCAATGAATGCCGTTGGTGTTTACTGATAGCAAACTGTGGTACGGAGACGACTGTTTATAATATTTCTAGTGATACTCGAAATGTCTCATCAAGTCCTGATTTAATTCAATTTATGCTGTTATCAGTGTTTGCAACGATAGCATGGCTGTGGTGCCATATGTATGCTCTCAGTGTTTGCTGATATCAAACTGGTATTAGGACCAATGTAGGTTAATCTTTGTAGTGATACTCACTCCTTTTTATTTAGACCTGGTTTAATTCTGGTATAGTTGAGTATTTGTATATAATCCCTGCAGCTGTCAGACTCTATAACAGGGGTCACCAGCCTTTATAAAAACAGAGTTAGATAAAACTGTGAACAGTTTGGTTCATCTTTAGTTAGATGGTTCTATCTTGATAAGCTATGTCTTCTCACAGATTCATTTTTCAAAAATATTAATGATTTAAGCAAGGAAAGGGCTACATGTCAGCATACAACTCTTTATTTCTATTAATGTCTTACTTCATTCCTACCTGATTGACATGTTTAGGAATTATGAGTGATTGGCTCACTGTAGTTGTAAAAGTTGCTACCAATCAAATTATGATATGTTAAAGTTAAAACAAAACACAACTGTTTAGTGTCATTTTTGTTGTAATTGATGTCTGGTTTGTTCTGTTCCCTAGTGATGGGTAGGGATGGGTACCAGTATCGCACCGGTTCTGACCCTTGAAATAGTAATAACACAGTATCCTCAGCAAAGATGAATTAAACAAGTTTTATTTTAATGGAAGTTTACTTCAAGTCTTCAGATTTTTACTGTCTTTTATTTGATTACTTTAAAGTATATGATTACATTAGAGTAATTAAATAAAGACAGTTTTGATGGAGCTCCTGACCCAGCCCAAGCTCTCTATGAAGACGAGGAAAAACTCCCCTGGGGGGGCCAGATTGACGGGAAGAAACCTCGGGAAAGCCCATTCAAAGAGAGATCCCCTTTCCTGGGATGGCTGGGGGGGTTACAGGAATTCCAAAACACTGAAATTTAAAGTGGGCCAATTAAAAAAATTATTTCCTGAAAAAAAGCAAGGTAATTCATACATCACACATAAATGATAACGTCTGAATTGTGTGTGTTTGTGTGTGTGTGTGATATGCTTATCTCAGCCACGTGTGATGCTGTAGCTCCTCCAGCGTCGGCCGCGTCTCCGGGACTTTGGTTAAACACGCGTCCAAGAAATCCCGGCAGTCTGGAAAGAAAGGAAAGAGAAAAAACATGAAGATGATAGTTCCAGTGGTCCAAGCCATCAGTCAGTCTTGAAGTGTGACGTTTTCTTACTTTTGGACAGATGTCTTTTGAATTTCAGGCGCTTTTTGAGGAAGCTCGTGGTGTTAAAGTCTCCCGCATGAAGCGCTTCGTACAGAACCACTCCCATTTGCCATACCGTGGTGGGTCCACACCTGTAGCAACTGCGCCCGTACCACTCGGGAGGGGAGTAAATTTCTGTACCTAATAAACAGACACAATTGCAATTTCTTCTAAAACAAAAGGCGAAAATTGTGACATCTGTGAAGAGCAAGAGCAGAATATGTTACCATAGAAGACGCGGTACTGCGACTGCTCCTTAACAAAGCAGCTCAGTCCAAAGTCGATGATACGAACACGCGGTACATCTGAGCCGGTCTCAATTAGAATGTTCTCACTCTTGATGTCCCGGTGAAAGATGTGTTTATCCTCCAGGTGCTTCGCAGCATCAACCAGCTGCTTCAGAATGACCTGGAAATAGAGCAGGGCGATATGACCAAAAATATTTATCAAGATATACATTTGAAAAGTTGCGATAACGATATAACTGACGATATAATTGACACTAGACAAAATACTTTACAACTCCACAACTATTAGTGCAAAAAACCCCATCAATGTATTTTCACTTAAACAAGCAGCTGTTTTTTTATGTCCATTAAAGTTATATAAAAATGTAACAGTGCAAATTCCTTGCTGACAGTTTAACCAAAAGGCATTTCCAGTGGAAATTGGCCGACATATCCTCAGCATAACCATGTATAATATCCACAAAACTTAAAAAGAGGTTATACACACACAATACGGTAATATAATGTTGAGGTGCAGTACGTATCACTCCGCGAGGCGCCTGCCTACGATAGCCGTAATGCTCCGACAATCCATCGAGCGGTGCTGCTTTGTAGCTTAGCAAAGTCGCCGTGTACATAAAATCGTTTTGAGGTCAGTAAACACAACCAGAATTCATACATAAGTCACACGGGATTATAAGGGGCACTGTCGAGTTTCAGAAAAATCAAAGGATTGATTTTAAGTGTGCCGTATTTTCCAAACAACACGGTAATAACGACGCCCCGCTAGCATTCGCTCCCAAAAATTGTGCTTTGTTGTGTATCTGACGGACGAAAGCTAAACCAGTTCCACACCACTAAAGTTGCAGCATTTTTACAAACCAGTTCTGGTTCATCCGTTTCATTCAACGATCCACTTTCGCTCTTCTCATTGTGCGTCATCGTTTTGAGGTCAGTAAACACAACCAGAATTCATGCGGCGTCACCGCCATGTGCGTATGTAAACAAAGGCACTGCGCATGCGCGTTTTACCCATATTCTATCGCGATATTTCATTTTCCTATCGTTGCCCAAAATTACCCCGGTATTACCGTGAATGGTATGATATAGCCCAGCCCTACCTGGAAACGATGAAAAAGACAATAATCAATCAATGGGTTAATGTTTCTCTAACACTCTGTGCTTTGATTGAATGATGTACAGTCTAAGACTCTTCTAAAGCAAGTCAACTTGCCTTGGCCTTGTCCTCTGGCAAAAATCCTCCATTTTCTTCTATATATTTATCCAGGTCCACAGCGGGGACAGGTCTCTCCATCACCAGGATCAGCTCTCTGCCAAAGTCAAACCACTCCAACAGAGACACTGGGGCTGATGTTTCCACTGATCCATCTGCTTCAGCTGCAAGCTTCAGCATGATGGCAACTTCCACTGACACATTCTTCCCGTTATCATCCTGAAATATTTCAACAAAGTGGATGATGAGGCACAGACGTTCCACAGGTGAACGCTGCATGCAATCCACTAATGTAAAAGCAATTCAAGTCTTGCATATTTACCTTCACTTTGCAGTACACTTTCCCCTTTGGGATGTGTTTGATGGCCACCTAAAAGACACAGGGCATTGATGAGCATTTCCTCAGTATGACATAATTAAAGGTGTAAAACAGCTTACGATATTATCCCTTATCTGCGTTACTGCCTGTCTTACTACCACCATCTGAACACTTACTGGTAAATGATCCTTTATGCGGTAGCCAGCAAACACTGCTCCACACCCTCCTTCTCCAAGCCGGTGCTCCTCCACGTATCTCGCTTGGAAGTCACCTAAACAGACAAACACAAATTGGGTTTTACTACAGCTGTCACACAAATTACTCTCTGCTGTACCCTAAATGTTCATTTTGCTCTTCACCTGAATATAAAAGCCAAGCTGCTTGCTACTTACGTTTCTGTTCAGCCACTGACTTTTTGGCAACAGTTTTGGTTTTGTCCTGGTCCACTTTCTTTTTCTTAGGTGGGTCCCTGGTGTCTCCCGCAGCTTTCCTTTTGCCAGCCTTTTTGTTTTTACTGCAGCTCTCTGAAATCTCTATGCTGCAGTCTGCAGATGTGGAAAACACCAAAAGCACGTCAGCTTATTAGATAATAGACACAAATATCTCCCAAACACTAATATCTTCAAACTAGCAACCAGATGTACACTTAATCTACCCCTCACTCAACTAATTAGCCTACCTTTACCAGTGTCCAACCAGGAAGATGCCTGCCCCTTGTCACCGCTCACATGGTCAAGAAGTTTACGCTTCTTTGCTGTGTTGGCTGTCCCCGCTTCATCTTGTTGGACCTTTCGCTTGACTCCCCTGACCACATGAGCATCTGAGCTGGTGGAAGGACCAGCCTGCTCAGTGACCCTCCTTCTTTTTATGGGGGTCGTTTTTTCAGGACTGGCCTTTCTTTTAGCCATCCTGCTCTTACAATCTATAAACAACAACAACACATTAGTGAAAAAGAGCGCTCGACATCAGGACTAGAAGGATTTTGATGTCACTGAATTTTTAATTAGTATTGCTTACAATATAATAACAAGTTTATCCTTTTGATAAAAAACACACCAACACGAGTCCATCTACTAAGTCTAGATACTGATGACACTTGTTGCTCTGTTTTCACTGCTCAGTCCAAGAATAAACTTGTCACATTATTTTACCAAAAGACAAAGTGCCCCAGTAACCTTTCTTTGATTAGACATGTTGCACTTAGGTTAGTTTCAATCAAAACCAGGATTTAAATCCTCTAAAAATGAATCGTTTTATACACAGAGCCTCAACATTGTTAGAAATGTCGATTCTGTTATTTGGGGGATTTTTTTTTTTTTACTTACTTTGATCTCCTGGATCTTTCTTATCTGCCTCAGTCGTAACTTTTCTTGTTTCCTTTTTCATCTGAATTTTTTGAGAACTTTTAAAATAGAAAATGTCACCTTAATGAGTGAATAGTCCTTCAAATGTCTGGATGCTTGACTTTTCTAACTAAGCTGTATAAGTCAGTTCTGTAAGTGAGCTTTAAAAGTAAACTCCGGAGACTATGGCAACACAACATTAGAACCTTGCCTTTTAGTGACATCACTAAAAGGCAGTGTCCCAAGTAGTTTAAAGAAAAACACTCTGGCAGACAAAGCCATAATATTTCATATAATTCAGTAATTTCACATTAAACTTTCTTTCATTATCCTTTCATTATTTGTTTAACCCTTTAAGACCTACCATAGAACCAAGTTCGCCAGAGCTTACTTTATATTTTTACATGCTGTAGTGCCATTTTTGGGAGCATTTCAAGTTGCTATACATCAATACAACTGTTATCAATCAATCAATCAATCAATCAATCTTTATTTATAAAGCACTTTTCATACAAAAAAAAAATGTAGCACAAAGTGCTTTACATAGTTAAAAGCAGCCCACCCCACCCTCTAACTCACTCCCCGCACTCTCATTAACATATATGATGTGAATACACACATATCTTCCCCCCCCCACACACACACACACACACACGCGCACGCACACACACACACACACGCGCACACTTAAAGAGTAAAAATTGGGCTGGGCTCGCATGAGCCAAGTGAGGAAACATTATAACAGGGAGCCGTCTGCACCGGGAGCCGGTCACAGACCGCAGCCTCCTGTCATGGTCCTGGGTCGTGTGACCCAGCCCAGTCAACACACATATGTGGGGCCCAAATAGGGAGCAGCAGGGCTAATATTTGGGGCCCACTTGGGAAACCCAACTGGGGTCCAGCTAATTTTGTCCTCAGTTTCCATGGTGGCCCCAAATATGTTTTCCTAGATGGGTTTATGCTGGGTCCCAGATAAGCCCCAAATCAGGCCCAGTCAAAAAAAATATGTGGGGCCCAGATGGGTAGAAGCAGATCTGATATTTGGGGCCACCTAGGACCCAGCTAATTTTGTCCTCAGTTTCCATGGTGGCCCCAAATGTGTTTGCCCAGATGGATTATTGATGGGACCCGGATGGGCCCCAAATCAGGCCCAGCCAACAAATGAGTATGGGGCCCAGATGGGTAGAAGCGGGTCTGATGGTTGGGGCCCACTTGGGTTACCCACCTGGCACCCAGCTACTTTTGTCCTCAGTTTCCATGATGGCCCCAAATGTGTTTTCCCAGATGGGTTAATGATGGGTCCCAAATCAGCCCCAGACAATAAATGAGTATGGGGCCCAGATGGATAGAAGCAGGTCTGATACTTGGGGCCCACTTGGGTTACCAACCTGAGACCCAGCTATTTTTGTCCTCAGTTTCCATGGTGGCCCCAAGTGTGTTTGCCCAGATGGAATTTTGGATAATGTAAGTAAGCTATAATTTAAATCACCTGTACAACAAAGCCAGTTTATCTTTTTTATTAATACTGATTACTATGAAATTTTAAAACAGTATGCTTTTTTATATAATACATTTTTTGTTTGGAGAACATGTTGACAAAAATGTCCACAGTATACACAAAACAATAACAAATAAATGTTATACCGTTTAAAGGAAAAACAAATGCAGCAAACCACAGCTTCTCACTCATTCACCAATCCATTGGTCCTGAAAGAAATAAAATAAAATAAAAAATTAGTGCATTTTCACAAACAAAATCAGATTTGCGATAGTACTGAAGTTGTTTTGGAGGTTGTGCTGTTCAAGTTGTTTGACCTCCTACATTGAACTCTTTGAAGACCATGAGTATTCATGGAAACAGAAAAGCTATTTACAAAATGATTTACCAAGTAGGCACTCAAAAATTAAATTAATGTGAAACATTTTACCTTAAAACATTTAAGACAAATGTTTAAAAGATGTCTACATAGTTACAATGATAACTGGTGTTGTGGGCTGTCTCAGTGATTGGCACAGAGCTTAGAACAGGCAAGTGGTTAACCAGTTTTTTGCATGGTACAGCACCTCATAATGAACACAAAACAAAATAGTAAAATGTAACAAGGGCTACATCTACCAAGGAGAAAACAGATTCCACTTCTTGAGGTGTGTGCCAGGCGGGCGCCAATAATTTTCATGTAGGGCTGCCACGATTTGTCGACTAGTCACGATTACGTCGACTATCAAAATCGTCGACGACTGATTTAATAGTCGACGCGTCGTTTGAAGCTTTGTAAGATCACAAAAGACGCAGGAATAAGTGGCAGGATTTAAGAGTGTAATAACGGACTGAAACAGAAGATGGCAGCATTGCATGTACAAGGATGCCAGCTACCATTAAACCCCGAAGAAGAAGAAGCAGCTGTGTCCCAGAATTCATAGCGCGGCCCAGCGCAGTTTCCAACAATGGCGGCAGCTAGTTAGTTTTAATGTTACTCTTATTATTCTTTCTGGGTCACAAAATAAACGTTTAACATATTTTCAGGCGAGAATGTAGCTGTGTAAACCTCAAATATCTGCTCAGTTTATCAGGACACCACATATTTTCGAAAGCGCTCCGACGTTTTCGGAGACATCTGTTACCCACTAGCTCGTTAGCGAGCCGGGGGCTAGGCTCACTAGCGCCGTGAGAACACCGGACTCCCCGCAAATCGTTTTCAAACCCACCGCCGTCTTTCGCTACTCAGGTTAAATATATATGAGTCACTTAGATAACTTAAAATGTTATTGTTTGGCTTTTTTTTTTTTAGTATTTTATTTGTTCCTGAGTAAATCAGTTTGTCTGAGATTAAAGTTATAGCTTTTACACAGCTGAATAAACGTCAAGCAGACAACTGATTATCAGAAGTGTGAGATGCTCCAGAATATACTCCGGTGTCCTGTTATATTTTAGATAGCAAGGAGTTTATTAAACTTCACCGAAACAATCTGCAAATTTAATTAAAATTGAATAAACTATCATCTTGTCTTTATTTTTAGTTAGCACAGACCATAAACACTTAAAGCTGTAAGCTAATGATAGTTATATAAGAGCAGATGCTGCTGGTGCAATAAGCTGTAGTTTTACGTCCAATGGATGATGATCTGATTAGTCGACTAATCGCAAAAATAATCGGTGACTAGTCGACTATCAAAATAATCGTTTGTGGCAGCCCTATTTTCATGTAAATCAAAAATAGGGCCATCAGATAAATCAGTGTGTTACTAATTACACTGGAAAAAATAGAGGCTGGCTCTGGAGTTCCTGGAGCTTATTCACATTCTGTGAGCAACCAAAAAACTGTTTAGTGAGAGACTTCTTCAAGTATGCTACAAGCCAGAAAGAAACGTGGTCATTCCTGCCAGCAGCCACCAACCTCCAGAACAACATGAGCTGATGGTTTCATCTCCACAATTTGTACAGTCTATCTAAACCACGTGTCAAAGTCAAGGCCTGCGGGCCACATCCGGCCCGGCATACATTTATATCCGGCCCGCAAGATCATTTTATATAGATGTACTATTATTGTTATGCATGGCCCGGCGATATGAGGCGCTAATAATATACAAACTACAGATCCCATAATGCACCGCTGAAGCCTCCTTGCTGACCGCTAGGCTAACTGGGAACATTCCCGCGTCAATCAAGTCAAACTTCTGTTATTGCGAAGCTAGCCGCTCACAATGGTGGAGAGAAAAGTTGTTTCTGAATGACTGCAGCTGTAGTGAGCATCCGTTATTCAAACATCAACAAAATATCTTACAACTAATGAACTTACCATATAGCACTTCAAAAACTTTAAGCCCTCGAAATTCCCGCTTTCCATGGCACCCAACGAAGTTATATTGCCTGGAAAGAGCATTGTCCATAATGAAGGCCATCATTCTTCTTGTGGCTTCATCAACAGTGCTCCCTCTGATCTCTGCCACAACAGCAACCTTAGGACACGCAAGGACAATAATTTTACTGACAGTAGTACCATCAGTCACACCTAAAAGAAAGCAAGCACAGCTACACAGTAATTAGGCTCTATAATATTGATGCTAATTGACTGAGAAAGAGTTAGGTGTCAAAGTCAAACACTGTCTGATGTGAATGCAAAGAGCTAAATGATTCACCAAAAGTAATTTCTTAAGTTTTGGGTTTGGCATGGCACAACTTATAACTAGGTAATGTTTGGAGAAGTTATTTTATTAACAAAAATAGCAACTTTTGTTCAGCTCTCCTCCCACTCCTTCATTGCACTGACCATGTTCGAACAAACAGCAACTTTCCTTGATCATAACTGCTAGCATGAAACACAGACTGATTGAGGCATTAATCATTGAATATTGTTATTACATCATTATTATTTACCACTTCTTTTAGGAAGACAGGGTCTGCCAGTTTTTGCTCCAGTGCTGCCACATCTGCTACTGTCCGGATGGGAAATACAGCACCCTCGGGTAATACTGCAGCAACTGGTCCATCACGTTGTGTAAGGAGAGACTGTAGCATTCGACTGTGGACCCTCTGAGTGTCCTTAATGTCTTCCAGGAGGGTTAGAACACGTACAAACATGCTCGTATTGGTGGCTTGTAGAAGTTGTCTTGGAACTGGTTGTGAAACCACAGATGAAGGAGTTGAGGGTTGTAGCGGCTGAACAAATGGATGAGTGATGTTCAGGAAGTGAGTTTCACTTGAATGTCTATTCTCCATTGCTGATGGTGGTGAGGTCTCTGGCTGTTCCGCAGTGTTGTCCCAATCCTCATCAGAGCTCGACGGGATCACTGGCCTTAAAACAAACAAACAAACAAAATACAACAAACATACACACACAAATAAATAATAATCCAAACACATAATTTAGGGTACTGGTTAGTCCTACAAACTAAAAACATTAATGTATATAATGGCATCAAAAAAAAGTCTAAAACAGATTTTTAAAAGTCAACAAATTATAAAGCGCTATTTTGAAATCATATCTTTTTTTTTTCTTTTTTTTTTTTTTTCTTTTTTTTCTAAATGACATCAGAAACAGCAGTATGCGACATTACGTGATGGCAGAGCTTCAGTTCATCCTTTGTCTTTTTTTTTTTTTTTTTTTTTTTTTAAATAAATAGGACAGGGGGAATGAATGAGAGAAAGAGGGGGAGAGAAAGAAAGAAAACCAAAGGGGAGAAGAGACGGTGAGAAGGGGGGGGAAGAGAGAGAAAAAAAAAAAAGAACTCCTGGGTCACCTGTATGGAGAAAAAAAACAAACAAACAAAAAAAACAAACAGAGGAGACAGCAAACAACAAAGAGCAACATAATAATAGAGAAAACAAAGCACCATCACAATAAACTAGCTAGTCATAGATATCAATATTTACTAAATAATAAACGATATTGTGCAGCACGCAAGATAGACAGCGCACAGTGTGCTTTGAGGCAGCAGCAAAGAAAGCTTTAGTCCGCGTCTGTGAATACCCATGTGTGCATACCTGTGTGGATCAGCATGCTTGCATTCCAAAGGTTTCTCCATGTAATGATCTGCTAGGGAGTGTGGGGGGGCCACAGCCCCGTCCTCCAGGGTGTGAAGCGGGTATGGAGGAGATCAAAACTCCAGACATCCAGAGGCCCCCAGAACACAAGAGACCATGGAAGACCAACAGAGGGGCAGCCGCGCCACTGTTCCAGTAAGAGCTGAGGAGAGTCCCAGATGAGGGCTCGCCCAGCAGCCGCGGAGCAGAAGTCAGGGGGAGTTGCAGTGACGCGCCCGTGAGCTCCGCCGGCCCCCAGCTGTGCCTGAGTGACCGAGCCCCAGGCCGAGAGGCCGGGGGCACCCCACCTCCAAAGGGGCCCGAGCGATTTTGAAATCATATCTGAACCTGATGAGCAGCAAGGCAAGTGTCTGCTAAAGAAACTGTCAGGTTTTTTTTTTCTTATAATCTCAATAATTTTTTGCTTTTAAGGTGTTTTCAACACAATTACCTCCTTTTCCGCTTCCCTTTCCCAATCTGCTTCCAGAATCCAAATAAATTCCACCAAGGAAGGTTTCTAATGGGAAGCAGGAAATGCTGTCTAAAGGGCCAAACTTCCGTACATCTTGAGCTAGGTGTATTAAAGAATGTATATTATAACCAACAAAGTCAAGACCATAAATCAAAGCAAAATCTTTCACAAACTGCTTCAAAACATCCTCTGCATAATCACAGTCAGTTATCAATATACAAATCAGGACTTAGATGAATTCTTGTAGATACAGATAACAGTATAAAGTATCTATACATTTGGCTTGGTATATTATTCAGTAGAACTGGGCTTGTGTAAAGCAAAACTTGTCTCAATTCAGTTGCTTTCTACGTGCTAATTTCAATGAGAGACCTTGGTTTCCTTGCAAAACTTTAAGGAAGATATTGCCTGACAGAAACCATGAATGCTGAAATCAGTTAGAATTTGCGTAGACTGTCTGCATTTTCGGGGACTTTTTAACCAAAGATAAATAAGCTTGCGCATTACCCCCATATCCCACACCCAGCTCGTTCAAAGTGACACCCCAACCTGGTGCTCTTTGTTGGCCATAGCACAAAGTTTCATCAGTCCTTTAGTCAACAGAAATTTCATGATAACATAATCTTTAGCATGTTCATCGCAATCGTAGTGCTCTTCCTCAAGTGTTTTATTCTCAAAAGAATCAGAGTACAATATTAAGTCCTGATGATGCTCTGACTCATTTTACTGTGAAACGAAACTAAAATGTTCAACAACTTTCTGAGCTCTTTGTCCTCTGAGATTGCTCCATTGCTTTCTGAAAGACAGCTCACAGATTCTGAAGCTCCAGGTTTCATCACTCTCCAATCAAAATTCAAAATTAACTGAACCAGCAGCAAAAGAAGATCCAAACTACGCTTCACATTTGATAAATACTGTCATTAATTCCCTCTTCCTGTCTTGTTTCCACCACGATTGAAAAAAACAAACAAAAAAAAAAACAAAAAACATCATACTTCTTGCACATCTCTCTCGTAGTATACTTCAAGAAAAGTTTCCCCATCTGAAATATGTTTTCCACATTATTCCCTTGCTTATTATACATCAGTGTACAGTTGTGCTTAGCGCTGTTGTCAGTTGTTTTTTGTGCCAAATTGCAAAAAACTCACCTTGTTCACTAATAAAACCTCTAAAAAAAATTTCTGTAACTTTGCTCTGCTTTACTTCAGCAGCATCAGGTAATGTTCATATATTGATTCATGGTTTTCTTCAGTTTTTGTTCAACTGCAGAATATTTCTAAGGCTATCTGATTTAAAAAGCCACTCTAGGAAAATCTCCTTTTTTCTGTGTTTTATCCTCAGTTACTTTGGCATAAAGATATCTGCTGTGATGCTTACACCAGCCTTAAAAGCTGTTGTATTACAATAAAAGACCCTGACATCACTTTATAAAGTAACAATTCTAATTGTTACAAACTCAAAAAAAGATTCCTACAAGTATATTTCTGGCATGCATCAAATTTTAAATAGAAATGAATTTTGAAATATACACTGCTTCTTATGTCAAAGTCTGTAAAAAGAAAGAAAGAAAGAAATCACACATAACCCTTGCTACTATTCACTCCACTGTCCAACAGCAAAATCAAACCAATATACAGATATTAATAACATATTATTGTAATAGTGTGACTATGCAATTTATAAGTAGCCATAGTCATAATCAAAACAACAAACATCTCAAGTTTTGAGATAATTGCTAACCCTCCTGGCCAATAACCACACAAGCTGTCCATGCAGGAAGGCTGATAAAGGAGCATGCACAAAATTCAAACAAATTTAAGCCATAATGAAACAAATTAAAATAACAGCGCGCATGCACAAATAAGGCATCAGACAAACACTTAAAGATCACAGATCTTTAGGACCACATCCAAAGAGCAATTGCTTTTTTTTTTTTATAAATAAATAAATGTGTAGATTCTAGCCAAATATACATTACAAAAAGGAAAAAAGGAGGGCCACAGCAATCATAGTAAAAGGAGTTGGCACTGTGGCCCTAACAAGACCGACCAGTTCTGCTTAAATAATCAGTTTCCCTCATGTACAGAGCTTGCACAACAGTAAGAGGCAGATTCTTGAGTCAGTACAGTATTTCTGATGAAGTTCTCACTAAAACAACTACACATATAAAGTTGCATACTAAAGTGTGTATAAAAAAAAAACCCCAAACAAATCAAGAATACCTATATTTTCTTTTTTGCTTTTTCTGGAAAAATGAGAACAATGGCAAGAAAAATGATGATTATGTCTTCTACAGAAATAGAGTGCTCACTGATCTGCCTCTCTGACTGCTGTGCATGCTCCTGACACAGGGGCAAAAGCTGGGGACTAGTTGCTCATGACCATGGCCTACCCTCCTCACTTAGCCGTGAGGAATGAAGCTAATAAAGACAACACCAAAGCAATTTTGGTTGCTCTGATAGTGAAAATACCCTCCCATATTCCTCCTAAAAAACTAGAACTTTGTTAAATTGGTCTAATACAGTCCTTTATTAATACTAATCATAGAGAAAAACCAAGATAATGTTTAAGTACAACTTGATGTTAAGTACACGCAGTAATTAATTTTGGTGCTAGTTAAGCAGTATACAGGACACCAGAAAATGCTTTCAAACTGAAAATTGGCTAAATCCAACATTACCTAAAAATTTAAACTAGCTTAGCCTTGCCTGAGTGCTAGGAAAAAGTTCGCCAGCACTTGTGCCATACATTACTTTGCAGCATCATAACTTTGTAAACATTTCATTTATACTTAGGGATTCAAATTAAGTCAAAAAGTTCTTACCGTTAGTGCAGAAAATAAGTCCGTAGCTCAAAGATGAACTTAATCCAAAAATTGCCAGCTTAACTGTCAGCTTTGTCCAAGGGCGCGAAATGAAGAATGTTCCAGAATGGGGGGACGAGTTTGAGAAAACCTCGTGATATTTCATGAAATAACGCGAGATTTCGAAAAGCACTCCTACATGGAGTGAAATTTTTTTCCCACTCAAATGTAAAACCATTTGTTTTATTTTATTAAGCGTCTTACAATTTTAAGTCACATCTGTTCTTTGTGTTTCACTTATATTAATATATTTTATATGTATATTTTGTTATTAATTAAATATACATATGCTGCCTCTGGCATAATTTATTATCAGTTATTTCATCTTAATTCATGTTTATACTTACACATGACTAATAATTATACTTAACTAAGATCGTTAAACTCAGTTGCCTGTTCATGCAACTTCCCATATGTTACCCATATGGTGCCCATAGAACATAGCCCATCTGGGCTGGCTCAAGTGGGTCCTACTTGGCTAACCCAGGTGGGTCCCAGATTGGATGCCCATTGTAAGCCCATCCCCACTTGGAACCCCCATAGCCCATGTGGGGCCCACATACTGGTGTTTACTGGGAGTGTGTTATGCTTAACCTATTTTGATGTTTATTGTTTGCTTAGGTTCTTTAAGGTAGTCCAGTCCTTTTTGTAATTATGTTACCCTTGCATTACGTCTCCCTTGCCCTTCGTGTGGTTATGTCTGTGTGTCTTGTACTGTCAAGTTCATGCTGTCAGTTATGTCACCTCCCCCTGTACTACGTCTCCCCGGTTCATGTCTCATGTTTCCTGTTTTACTTTGAAGGCCTGCATTCACTGTCTGTGTATTCAGCTCACTCCTCCTGTCCTGTCGTTAAGTTCATGTATGTCAGCTGCGTTCCCATGTGTGGCCACTTCCCCTGATCATCCCTCATGTGTATTTAGTCTCTGTGTTTCTTACAGTCTGTGTCGCGTCGTCTGTGTTCCCACCCTCCGTGTTTCCATGCCTGGTCTGTTGTCTTCCAAGCCATTGCCATTTGTTTGGAAGTTGTGTTTTGATCGTGTCCTGTGGATTTTTGAAATTTGGCCATCAATTTCTGGAGCAAAGACTACTCACATTGTTGGAACTTTTGGTACAACCCTGTCTGGATTACGACTTTGATACAGGATATTGGACTGGACTAACTGAGTTAACGAGGTAATTGCAGGCTAGCCAACGCGTTACCAGGCTAACAGCTGACTGAGGAATCAGCTGACTGAACCTGCTACCAGGGTAACCAGATAAAATGGGGCCGAAGAGGACACCGACAGCTGAGGAAGTCGAGGACATTAAAAAGTCCCTTGACTTCATAATGGAGGAAATTTCTACTATCAGGTTGCAGCAGAAAAATATCATTGAAATTGTGGAGGAGGTAAAGCTCCTCCGCATCCAAAATGCCGAAAAAGATAAAAAGATTGCATACCTGGAAAGTAAGGTCGCTGACCTGGAACAATACTCCAGGATAAACGACGTCATCATCACTGGGCTCCATATTAAACCCCGGTCATACGCTCAGGCGGTGACCGCTGACAGCAACGAGGAACCTGGAGAGCTTGACATTAGCTCCACGGAACAACAGGTGGCTGCTTTCCTGCGGTCCAAAGGGATTGTCCTGGACTGTAACTCTGTCGAAGCATGCCACCCTCTTCCCAGGAGGAACGGCAACATACCGGCTATTATATTAAGGTTTGTAAATCGAAAGCACAAGATTACGCTGCTGAAACAAGGAAGAAAATTAAAAGGATCTAATGTCTTTATCAATGAACATCTAACCAAACACAACGCTGAAATAGCCAAAAAAGCGCGACACCTTAAGAAGCTGGGAAAAATCCAAGGCACTTGGACGACGAACTGCAAAATATTCATTAAACTAAACGGATCACCAGAGGAAGCCAAAGTTCTGACCATTAAAAATATGGCGGATCTCGAAAAATATCAGTGAGCAACACGATCTGGACGGCAAACAAGGTAACAGACAACCACACACTCACTTATGACACACACTGGAAGGAAGAACTCAGATACATCTGGAAGAATCAGCTGCATCAGTCAGACAGTTGCAGAATATGATCAATTGGAACTGAAAACATTTAACTATATGGATCACAATACACACGACTTGGAATATGAAATAGATCCAGACAACAACTTTTTCTCATCTAACAATTGCTGCTACTATACAAATAAAGACTACAATCAGAGGATTAAAACTGAGAATAAATTATCAATTATCCACTTTAACTGTAGAAGTCTCTATGCTAATTTTAGTCATATCAAAGAATATCTTAACCAGTTTTCACATCCATTTAGTGTCATTGCCTTATCAGAAACTTGGATCAATATGGAAAAAGGAACAGACTTTGAACTGGAGGGTTATGAATTCACATTTATAACTAGGTGAAACAAAGGAGGAGGAGTGGCCTTGTATGTGGACAAATCCTTGAAATTTAATGTGGTGGAAAAGATGACGATGGTGATTGATAATGTATTACAGTTGAAATTTGTAAAGAAAAAAGTAAAAATGTAATCATTAGCTGTATATACAGAGCTCCAGGTAGTAGTATTGAGACATTCAAAGACTGGATAGAAGAAACATTTATTGAAATAGCTCGCAAAAAAGTCTTCATTTGTGGAGACTTCAATATTGATTTGCTAAACCCAAATAAACATAAAACCACTGAGGAATTTATAAACACAATGCACTGTATGAATCTATTCCCTAAAATTACTAGACCTACCAGGATTACATCACATTGTGCAACTCTCATAGACAACATTTTTGCAAATGACATTGAAAATAAGACTAAGTCGACTCCTGATTAACGACATAAGTGACCATCTTCCAATTTTTACAATCTATGATAGGAATTACAAGATCAATAAAATGGACAGTAAAAAAGAGTACAGACGAGTAAGAACAGAAGAAAGAATGAATGCATTTAAAAAAGATTTATTGAAGGAAAACTGGGGTGAAGTATATCAGGAACAGGACGTTAATAGTGCTTATAATAAATTCCTTAGAATATTTACATTGCTGTACAATACCAACTGTCCAATAAAGCAATATAGTAGGAAACAGAAATATATGGACTGTCCATGGATAACAAAAGGTCTGCAAAATGCATGTATAAAGAAAAATGCTCTATACAGAGAGTTCTTAAGAACGAGAACTAAAGATGCTGAAATCAGATACAAAAGATATAAAAATAGGTTAACTAATATACTTAGATTTAGTAAAAAGGAATACTATAAGAAGCAATTAGATATAAATAGAAATAATAATAAAAGATTATGGGAAATCCTGAACAGTGTTATAAAATGTGGGACTGGACAAAAGAACTATCCCAAGTATTTCATTTGTAATGACCATGAAGAATACAATATGGATGTTGTGGCAAATAGTCTCAATGAATTCTTTGTAACTGCTGGACCAAATTTAGCAAGAACAATCACTCATCCTGGGAAAGCACAGGAAAAACCCGATACACTGATTGACAGAAATCCATATTCTATGTTTCTCACAGCCGTTGATGAAAATGAAGTTCTTGAAATTGTCAAAAAATGTAAAAATCACAAATCTTTGGATTGTAATGATATTGATATGATAGTGGTTAAAAGAGTCATTGAGGCTATTATAAAACCATTTACATACATCTGTAATTTATCATTTCAAACTGGTCGATTTCCAGACAGAATGAAAATAGCAAAAGTTATACCTCTATACAAATCTGGAAACAAACACCATTTCACAAACTACAGGCCTGTCTCTTTACTACCTCAATTCTCAAAAGTTCTTGAAAAACTGTTTAAAAACAGACTGGAAAAATTTATAGATAAACATAAACTACTCACTGAGAGTCAGTACGGATTCAGATCAAGCAGATCAACATCATCGGCACTATTAGATTCAATAGAATACATCACAAATTCCATAGACAAAAAGCAATATGTGGCTGGGTTATTCATAGACTTGACAAAGGCATTTGACACTATAGATCATGATATATTAATAAGAAAACTGGAACGTTATGGTGTCAGAGGGGTAGTTTTAGATTGGGTCCGGAGTTATTTAAGTGACAGAAAGCAGTTTGTGAAAATAAATGGTGGTTGCTCCTTATGTATGGACATTGCTTGTGGTGTACCCCAAGGGTCAGTTTTGGGTCCAAAATTCTTCAACTTGTACATTAACGACATCTGTAAAGTGTCCAAAGTATTAAAAATGGTTCTCTTTGCTGACGATACAAACATTTTTTGCTCTGGTGATGATCTGCAGAATTTATTGGAGGATATGACTAATGAAATAAGTAAAGTGAAGTTCTGGCTTGATAAAAACAAATTATCATTAAATTTGAATAAATCTAAACTTATGTTATTTGGAAATAGTAGTTTAAATACAAATGCAAAGATTCAAATAAATGGTGTTGATATTGAAAGAGTCAGTGAAAATAAATTTCTGGGGGTAATAATAGATGAAAAACTTAACTGGAGAGCTCACGTAAGATATATTCATTCCAAAGTATCACGAAGCATTGCAGTACTAAACAAGGCAAAACAGGTATTCGACAGAACATCACTTCATATTCTCTACTGTTCACTGGTTTCACCATACTTAAGCTATTGTGCAGAGGTCTGGGGCAATAACTATAAAACCACATTACATTCACTTTTTACTCTTCAAAAGAAAGCAATTCGAATCATCCACAATGCAGGTTATAGGGAACATACAAACTCACTATTTTTGCAGTCTGAAATATTGAAAATTGACGATATAGTGAAATTCCAAACAGCACAAATTCTATTCAAAGCAAAAAATAAAGAACTGCCAGGTAATATTCAGAGTATGTGTTTTTTTTTTTTTTGAAAGAAGGAAGTTATAATTTAAGGGGTTTTTGTAACTTCAAAACAATGAAGGTACGTACTACAAGAAAAGGCTTTTGTGTTTCTGTTCAAGGAGTGAAACTATGGAACAAACTGAATATGGAATTAAAGCAATGTCCAAACATAAAACTGTTCAAAAAGAGTTATAAAAATATGATCTTCTCGATCTATAAAGAAAAGGAAAATATTTAAATTAAGTGAATGTCTCTATTTAAAAACAAACAAACAAAAAATTCATGATGTGATATTATAGTGTATAGTATATCAGAAATCTGTTCACTATTTTTATTACAAATTATATCAGTAAGGAAGCTGACTAAATATTCACTGATAATTTATGGGACAGGGGTGGGATTAAATAAGTGTATACTTCTTCCCACTCCCTTTCAACATGTAAATTAATCAGAATGTTTTTTGTATGTAATTTGTATAGTATATATTTTTTTCTCTCATTTCTTTTCTAAATGTACTTGTATATTGTTCACATGTTGAAATAAATTACCTATCAATCAATCAATAGCCTCACCATAGTTTGTTCCCAGTTTAGGTTTTTGTTTAGCCACGCCATCCCTGCTGTATTTGCACACCTTGTTTTCAGCCATATTAAAGGCTCGCCTTCTGTTAAAGCTCACTCCCATCTGTTCACTTGTGTACGCACCTGGGTCCATTACACGCATTCTCCACTCGGTCCGTCACAGCAGACTGTGACACCTCCAGGCTGGGCACACAGCAGGAGGGAGGCCAAGGAGCCCCCCAGCCAGGCTGAGAGGACCCCCAGAGACCCAGCAGCCACAGTCGATCACAGCCCCGGTGCAGAGAGCGCCCTCTGAGGAAACACTGGAGATATGACACAATAGGATATATACAGGGTAAAATGATAAAATAAGAACAGGATACAATATAAATATAGAGTAAGAAGGTTAAAAAATGAATAAGAATAAAATCAATAAATATTAGGTAAAGTCTAAATTAATAATAGAATAACAGGATAGAATAAATAAGCATAAAATAAATAAACGCTAAGTAAAAGCTAAATTAAAAAGGTGGGTCTTGAGCCTGTTCTTAAAAACATGTACGTTCTCTGCGGCCCTGAGCTCCTCCGGCAGGCTGTTCCACAGACGAGGACCATACCACTGAAAAGCTGCCTCTCCGTGAGTATGTGTCCTGACTTTAGGGACAATCAAAAGGCCAGCACCAGAGGACCTCAGGGTCCGCGAGGGTTCGTATGGTAAAAGCAGATCTGAGAGATAAGAAGGCCCAAGACCATTAATACATTTAAAAACCAATAAAAGAACTTTAAAATCGATCCTGAAACACACGGGGAGCCAATGCAGCAATTCTAAAACCGGTGTAATGTGGGCCCGCCCTCTGGTCTTCGTCAGCACACGAGCTGCCGAGTTTTGCAAAAGTTGTAAAGTTGAAATATTCTTCTTAGGAAGACCAGAGAGCAGGGCATTACAGTAATCAATGCGACTGGTAATAAAAGCATGCATCAGCATCTCCGTGTTGGCCCGAGAGAGAATAGGGCGGACTCTGGCTATATTTTTTTTAGATGATAAAATCCAATTTTGGTTACATGTTTAACATGTGGGATAAAACCAAGCTCAGTCAAAAATAACACCCAGGTTTTTCACTTGTAGCGAAGGACATAGTGAAAATGCCTGTAATTTAGACAAGAGTTTCTCTCTCTGAGCCTCGGGACCGACGATTAAAACTTCAGTTTTGTCCTGGTTAAGCTGTAAAAAGTTTTCTGCCATCCAAGATCGTATATCTAAGATACAGTTAAAAAGGGCATCCATTGGTCTGGTGTCATCAGGAGACACGGAGATGTACAGCTGCGTGTCATCAGCGTAACTGTGGAAGTTCACTCCATGCCTCCTGATGACACTGCCGAGAGGGAGCATATACAAATTAAAAAGTACAGGGCCTAAAACCGACCCTTGAGGCACACCACATGTCATTCTATGGATCTTAGAGGAGCATGTATCCATACTCACCATAAAAGTTCTGTTAGAGAGATAGGAAGTGAACCAGTTATGTACAGCACCAGAGAGGCCCACCATGTGTTTCAGTCTGTTTAAAAGAATAGCGTGGTCTACTGTATCAAAGGCTGCGCTTAGATCCAGTAGCACCAGGACTGAGAGCTTTTGGGAGTCCCAGTTACATCTAAGATCATTTAAAACCTTTAGGAGAGCCATCTCTGTGCTGTGGTTCACCCTAAATCCAGACTGGAATATCTCCAGGATCTGTCTATCATTGAGAAAATCAGTAATCTGAGTAAAGTTTTTCTAAGATTTTACTTAAAAATGGTAAGTTGGATACAGGTCTGTAGTTATTAAAATCATTACAATCCAAATTGCTCTTCTTCAGAAGGGGCCTCACCACCGCCGTTTTAAAGGCAGCAGGGAAGACACCCAACTGAAGAGAGCAATTCATCATGTATAAAAGCTCAGCCTCAAAAAATCCATAAAGTGTTTTAGATCCAATCCCTTCTTCACTCTTTAAAAGACATGTGGTGGGTCTCACTGTGGAGAAAACTTTCTGAAGGTTCTCAGCATTAACCAGGACAAAGCTGTCCAGTGTCTCCTCAGGTACAATCGAGCCATCAGATGTGTTTACAAACATATCGCGATTAGATAAAATATCAGATCTGATGGCGCTGATTTTTCCCCTGAAGTGGTCTGCAAACTGCTCGCAGAGTGAGTCTGTGGGGGTTCTTTGGGAGCAGTTAAAATCAGGGTTAAATAAATGATCTATGGTGGAAAAGAGGACCTTGGGATTATTTTTGTTATTACTGATTATTTTGGCAAAGTATGAATTTCTTGAGTTCCTTAGTGTATTATTGTACATTTTAAGTTGCTCGCAAAATATTTGATGGTTGATAGTATTTTTATTTTTCCTCCACCTCCTTTCTGCTGCCCTGCAATTTCTTTTGAGTTTTTTGACTTCTTCGTTTCTCCAGGGTGATACGTGTTTTACGTTAATCTTTTTGGTGGTGAGTGGAGCAACGGAGTCAAGGCTTTTCTTCAGTTTGCTGTTGAAATGATTAAAAATCAGATCGCAGGGTGCAGGTAAAATCACAGGGGGGCATTCGTCTAAACCCTGGTAAAATTTGCAGCCACTTCAGAGGTTAGATAGCGCCTCCTCACAGTTCGCACCGAGGTCTCCCGCTGAATAAAACCGGTGATGTTAAAAAACACACAGTAGTGGTCAGAGACAGCCAAGTCAACAACAGAGGACACGCTGGTGGACAGCCCATGGGTGATGACCAGGTCCAGAGTGTGTCCTCTGTTGTGAGTCGGCTGCGTGACGTGCTGGGTAAAATCCAAACAGTGAAGAATGTTTAAGAATTCTTTTGCTGCAGGGTCAGAAGGATTATCTATGTGCAGGTTAAAATCGCCGGTTAAAATTATCATATTATAGTTTGAATGTATGTTTGTTAAAAATTCTGAGAATTCCTTGATAAAAGCAGCGCTGTCTTTAGGTGGTCTATAAATTGTGACAGATAAAACTGGAGGGCTGCTGAAAACAATAGCATGGAATTCAAAAGTGGTAAAATGATCAAATAAAATTTGTTTGGAGGTGAGTGTGTTGTTGGTTAAAGATGCAGTCTCACCACCTCTCTTACCACTTCTAATAGAAAAAGAGAAATTAAAATTTGGTGGGGAGGCCTCAGTGAGAACAATTGGTGCATCCGAGCCCAGCCATGTTTCAGTTAAAAATAAACAGTCAAGTTTATTATCTAAAATTAAATCATTAATAATAAAAGACTTGTTCGACAGAGAGCGTACATTTAAAAGTGCCATGCTGATTGAGACTGGTGGATTTTTGACAATAGAGTTGGATGGATGTTGATATTTTTGAAGAGGCCGGAGGTTATTATTGTTTTTGGAGTTACTGGATTTATGATAATTCTGTTGCTCTCTGTTTGTGATTATGACGGGTATTGTGTTGACTGTGGGAGAGAGAGGTCCTAGTCCAGAGTTTTGTGTATTACTGTTAAAAGTGGAACAAATATAGGAGCTGGGACCAAGGGGACATCAGTCAGTGGCAGACGGATCAGCGTGTAGTGACAGGGCGATGTGCGGGAGTGCTGTACGCCAAATGCCAAATTGGCGGACAGCAAACGGCGTCCCCAGGCGTTGAGGTGGAGCCCGTCTGCCCCAAAAAGATGCCTCCTCTCCCAGAAGGCATCAAAGTTGTTAATAAAACCCACGCCGTGGGAGACCCAGGCGGAGGAAAGCCAGGTGTTAAGGCTGAGCAGCCGGCTGAAACGGCCTATCCCTCTGCCACAGGTGGGGGTGGGCCCGGAGATAAAAGCACTCACCTGCAACTGACCAAGGAGGCTGAAGAGTTGGAGGAAGTCCAACTTCAGCAGCTCAGATTGCTGTTTGGGGATGTCATTGGTGCCGATGTGGATGATGAGCCGGTTAACCTGTGGGTGGGATGCCAGAATGTTGGGAATTCTGTCCACTATGTCAACAACAGTGGCTCCCGGGAACGACAGCGTGAGCGCCCCCCTCATCCGCACGTTCCTGACGATGGAATCCCCGAGGACCAGCGTGGAGAGAGGAGGTGCCACCGGGGGCTGTTGGCCATCTGAGACGCCCGTGCCGCGACACCGGGGGTGTTCAGATGGAAATGCGCCAGCCGGACTGCGTGAGTGACTCCCAGGTAGCCGCGCCGTGGGTCCTCTTCTCCGAGGAGCCGGGGTAAAGCACAGCTCTCCGCGGTGAGTTTGCACCACAGCGTCGGGTTGCCCGCCGCGACTCCGGGGGCGTAGTGGTGGAGATGGCGCAGACCTCAGCGACACAGCGGGATGGCGAGGGCTAGCGGTCAGAGGAGGAAAGTCCACAGGATCCAGGACATTGAATTTATTCTCCAGTACTACCGCGCCGGAGGGGTGAGGGTGCGAGAGACGGATCCTCCTGCCCCCTCTGCAGCCACCACGCGTCTCAGCCACGGTCCATGGCGCTGGTTGGAGTGGAGTGGAGCTGACCAGAGCCTTGTGTCTGGCCCCTAGCTGAAACCAGGAGTTCTCGTCCTTGGCAGAAGCACCAGCGACGCAAGTTGAGAGCCTGTGTTGACTGTTGGCGGGATCTTGGGACACAGCAGCTGGATGGTGCACTGTGTCGGCTAGCTCAGCGCTAGTAGCGGTGGTTTGAGCTTTGCCAAGGAGGATCGTGTCAAGTTCGCATTCAGCCCCCTGGATTTGGTATAGCGTGGATATCCTTTGTTCCAGCTCGATCACTTTTTGGCTCAGGTTGATGCAGCTTTCACAGCTGGATGTTGAGGTAAGTGGTGCCATTCCGGAATCTCGTACCGGCGACAGCGTCAAAAACAAAAATAGAAACTGCCACTTTAGCCTACGTTAGCTAAAAAGTCAGTCGTGACGCAGCAAAAAAAGCGTTTCAGATCAGTATCCAGCAAAAGTCGAGTCAAAGAGTCCAGGAGTGTCGAGCACGACAACAGGACGCCCATATTTTAATAATATGTATGCATTAAGTCCATAGTAACTACATTAATTGCAAAAAAGTGCAACAAACTACAAAAAAAATTGAAAATCGTTTTTGGGTTTTTTTTTTTAAATATATTTCTACTTGGAGAAATTTAAGAGGCTTATCCCTCAAAACTTTAAATACAAAAAAGTTGCAAAAAATAGTTTACAACAACAGGAAATTTATTTTGAGTGTCTTAGTTTTATTTTTGAGATACACCAATTTTTATATACTGTAGGAATAACGACAAACAATCCTATGATGCAAATTTGCAAAGAAAACAGCATGTGCATCAAAATAAACTATTTTAAGCAGTGCAATTCGAGTTCTAAGCATCCCAGAAACTATTCAGAAAAGCATAAAGTCAAACATGACTTATAAAAACACCAGTATAGGCTCTTAAGGCCTACAAGTAAAAAAACTACATTTTCCGCGAAAATGATGTCTCTTCCGGTTTCGGGCAGAAAATGGTGGACATGCAATCGTTCGCATTGACGTCTGTTTCAATGTGGGAAGTGTTACGAACAGCTGATCAGATCGGCAAAGCGTGTTTCTAGAATATTATGTTTTTGTTCCCGCAAGCTCTTTTCATGCAATTTTTGCAAAGCTTTATGTGGAAGGAAACCGTGACTTAGGACAAGCTGATGGCATAAGATTTAAGTACAACTCTGGTTTCATATGCAAAAAAAATTATTGCGCTAGCTTACGCGGTTCCCGGTTCTACAGGGATTTAAAAATAGTTACGCAAAACAGAGCGTGCCTGCTCCGACCGGCTTTAAAGGGTTAAACATGTAACAATCGAATTGCATCTTTCCATTGCCAGCCATCTCATTTTGTACAAATCCAGCCAACTCTTCCAAGTTTGTGTATTTTTTAAACCCTTACAAGAATTGAAATGTGTCCCAAATATCTGTATCCCATCAGAGGCAAGTTTCCTAAAGGAGAGGTAGTAGCTGCTCCACCATAGGACCAGTAGGACCTCCAGCACACAATGAACACTTAATTAACATTAACACATTTATTAAAACACAATTTTAAACAATAACCCTTTTCTTTTAGTGTGTTTCAATTTGTTCCTACCGCGCCATTGGAACGGTGTACTATCCAGTAACAGCATCCAGCTGGCAGAAGCATACACCCGCAGCAAGGAGAATCTACCAGGCAGGATAGCACAGCGGAGTCATCAGATGAGGATTATCATGAAGTGGTTCATCCAGCAGGAACAGGATACCAAAAGGGGAGAGAAAAAACACAGAAAGCATAGTCATGACTAACTCAGTGTCACTAACAGCTCATCTAGCAGTCTTAACATCATAAGGATACAGGCTGGTCCATATAAAAAATATTAACAGAAAAAATAAATGCTGTTAACCAAATTTTCTTAGGCAAAAACACATAATCTTGATATTTGACCTTGTATCAGCCGCCATATTGGAAAGGTAGCCAGGTTTCCTTAGCTGCTAGCTTGCTAACAGTCTGCTATCCAGCCCGGTAATAACTTCATTAACATTTTTTACAACATTTAGCTTTCTTCCTTAACAAAAACATCGCAGTTGTGGATTTGAATCTCGCTGCAGCATAATAAGACCCAGAACATTCAATTTGAACATGTGCTGCAAGCTAACTCCCCAGAGGAGTTCATGCAATGGCCAATGCCTGTCGGATTCGGCTCATGACTTCTCTGTCTAACAACACATTAAAACATCAGTTTCAAGTACAAATGTTTCATAAACTTATCTACAGCGACTCATATTAAATGTACCCAAGTTTCCAGCTGGCAGTGGGCACAAGAACAACACTCCTCATCAGATCAAGGGAGGAAAAGAAAATTCTAGAGCTGGGCTGGGTGGCTGCTATGCTCACGGCATTGTGGCATGTTCAATGACTGCCAAATAATCAGAAATCTCATACTTAATTAATGACTATCAATTGAAACATATTTACTATACCTCAAAAAAGTATGAGTGTACCAATTTTAATTGCCCATTGCAAATATGGTAAGTCATGAGGGTGCTAACCATGCTCTATGACTCTATGACTGTATGACTGACAGTTTTGCTATGTACCAAAATGTCAGTTATGTTTAATGCTATAATTAAAAATAACTTTACTTATATTTTAAGATAGGTATGTTAAGATGTGGGAATGTTAAAGCATGAATATTAGAGACTAATTAGTATATTTTAATGAGTCGGTTTTTTGCACTGCAGGAGTCACTTGGCTGAGTGACAAAAAGGTTCTTCCCACTGAAAATGCTATGTCCAGATGAACAAAATCCACTTTTGGGGATGTACTTACCTGGATGATTGAGCATGTATCAAGACAATGAGTCATTTACTTCAGTAAAATTGTAATGCAACAAGCACAAAAAATGGGCTGTGTGTATAAAAAAAAAAAAAAAAAAAAAAAAAAAATCCGAACTATAGCACCGACTTTTAAATGGCAATCAAGCCCAATAAACAGTTTCTTTTGTTAAAAGAGGGGCCTAATGTCCTCCACAGTTATGTGAGATGATAAAGCCATACAGAAAATGATTACTTCAAGATATAGCTGCTAAAAGTCGTTCTACTACCGAATTACGTGTATGTATCCTCTCTTGATTTATTTCCAAAGTTTACTCACTTGATTTGGATTACTGAATGGAACCTAATCATTTTATTAATCTATACACACAGAAATAGCCACACAAACTAAATTAGTTGGTCAAATTTTATTCAGACTTATTGATTCTTATGATAAAATGTAATTATATTTTAATCCCACAAATCTCTTTTTTCTTTTTATGAGAGCTCACACACTTAAAGGATATCCCAAAGTCACACATTTTACAACAGCAACCTCATTTTATAAATGCAATACACTAAAAAACAAGGGGAATAAAAGCAAAACATTAAGAGCTTTTTACAGAATAAATTGCATGACTGCAGTGAGAAAGCAGTAACATCACGACAATGTCAGTAGGGACTGGGGAGAGGGTTTTAGGAAGGATTCGAGTGCCAGGTCTTACAACTGCAGCACAGATCATAATAAAATTGCTATTTGCTTGGGTATTACCTTCATGAATGACATCCATATTAATAGGAAGCAAATTCTGCATCTTCAAGTTAGGATTTTAAGGGGGATAAGGGGCGGGGACACCAACAGATGTGCAACTTCTACTAAAGCTTTAGCATAGGAGTAATACTAATGATTCTTGACGCCAGCGAGGCTGACAAAGTGGTGAATTTCCTATTACTGACATCATTTAGAAACTAGGGTTTGACTCCTGCGTGAGACCGTAATTTTCTTTACTTTTCTTTATTTATGTAATTTTTGTTTTCACTGGCAATTTAGTGTTAGGTTAGGACAAAAAACAAATTAGGAAGGTTAAAGACAGAACATTACTAGATTGTGGTTTTAATTAAAATGTAACCTTTGACAATGCTGAACACATGAGAAGCTATTAGGCATATCACCCAATTTGTAATATTCCTAAACATTTCTTAAGGCAGACAAGACACTCCTGCTCACTCCTCCCCACCCCCAACAACAGCATCCAATACACACTCAACACAAGGCTCCAGCCTGTCTCTCTCAACCACCCAGGTTAGGAGGGAACTGAGGAGGATTAATGGCAAGAAGGCAGCGGGCCCAGATGGCATCAGCTCAAGGGTCGTCAGGTCCTGCGCGGACCAACTGTGTGGGGTGATGGAGCACCTCTTCAACCTGAGCCTGAGGTTGGGAAGAGTCCCACAGCTCTGGAAAACCTCCTGTGTTGTACCAGTGCCAAAGACTTCACGCCCCAAGGACCTCAACAGCTACAGGCCGGTGGCTCTGACATCCCACCTGATGAAGACCCTGGAGCGGTTGGTCCTGGCTCAGCTTCGGCGCCTAACAAGCTCATCACTGGACCCACTTCAGTTTGCCTACCAGCCTGGCATTGGAGCGGATGATGCCGTCATTCACCTCCTACATCGTTCCCTCGCTCACCTGGAGACCGCTGGAAGCACTGTGAGAATCATGTTCTTTGATTTCTCCAGTGCCTTCAACACTATTCTTCCCTCGGTTCTGAAGGACAAGCTGGAGAACTCTGGAGTGGACCATCACCTCACTACCTGGATTTTGGACTACCTCACCGACCGACCACAGTATGTGAGGACTCAGGGCTGTGTGTCGGACAGGGTCGTCTGCAGTACGGGGGCCCCACAGGGAACGGTTCTGGCTCCGTTCCTCTTCACCATCTACACTGCAGACTTCTCCCACAATTCCACCCAGTGCTTCCTGCAGAAGTTCTCTGATGACTCTGCAATAGTCGGCCTCATCACTGATGGGGACGACAAGGAGTACAGAGGTCTGACCCAAGACTTTGTGGACTGGTGCCAGCTGAACTACCTCCAGATCAACGCCAGTAAAACCAAGGAGCTGGTGGTAGACTTCCGCAGGCACAAGCATTCTCCACTGCAACCACTGAACATCCAAGGTATGGACATTGAGGCTGTGGACAGCTACAGGTACCTTGGTGTTCATCTGAACAATAGACTGGACTGGACTCATAACTCAGACGCCCTCTACAGGAAAGGGCAGAGCAGGTTGTACCTGCTGCGGAGACTCAGGTCGTTTGGGGTGGAGGGCCCACTCCTGAAGACCTTCTATGACTCTGTGGTGGCTTCTGCTATCTTTTATGGTGTGGTCTGCTGGGGCGGCAGCATCTCTGCTGGGGACAGGAAGAGACTGAACAGGGTGATCCGAAGGGCCAGCTCTGTTCTAGGATGCCCTCTGGACCCAGTGGAGGTGGTGAGTGACAGGAGAATGGCGGCTAAGCTGTCATCCCTGTTGGACAACGTCTCCCACCCCATGCAGCAGACTGTGACAGCACTGAGCAGCTCCTTCAGTGGGAGACTGCGGCACCCACGGTGTGGGACGGAGAGATTTCGCAGGTCTTTCCTCCCCACTGCTGTCAGACTCCATAATAAAGACTTTAACTGATCAAGCACACACATCCATACATATGCAATAATACTAAGTGCAATAATCCTTTCTGGCATCGTTGTATTTTTACTCAGTTGTATATAGCATTCGTATTCTATTTTTATCTTATTGTATATTTTTATTCTATTTTATTCTACTGTATATAGTATATTATTTTATTCTATTCTGTACAGCTGTGTACTGTATTCTAATTTTTGCGTCATAACTTTTGCACTGTCCACTTCCTGCTGTGACAAAACAAATTTCCCACGTGTGGGACTAATAAAGGTTATCTTATCTTATGCTGGCTGGGTCAGTGTCATTTTTGTTGTAATTGATGTCTGGTTTGTTCTGTTCCCTAGTGATGGGTAGGGATGGGTACCAGTATCTGACATAAACAGTAGTAACCAGACCGAAAAGCAGCGCTCATTTCTGTGCTTTTTTTTTTTTTCCTGAAATGTCATACACTTTGGATTCTAGCCAATCATTTTACCTTTGCAAGGATAGTAGGCGGGCCCAGGTACGTACGTTCTTTTAGAGCAGAGCTACAGATTGAAAATGCCCAAGGCAAAGCGGTCAAAGTCTGGCTGTACTTCACAGCAAAAGATGCAAACTCAGCAGCCTGCAACAAGTGCTTTAAGGTGATACTGTGCAAAGGAGGTAACTCCTCGAATCTGATGAAACACCTGGCGACGTACAGCATTTTGTTAAAAGTCGAGAAATGCGCCGTATTTGATAGCTTGCTGCGAGACCTCACACCGGGCACATCTACTGCGGGTGGGTTGTGTTCTCCATTCTTTAAGCACCGTTTCAAAAGTACCAGTTTGGTACTGGTATCGGATAAAACCTAAACGATACCCATCCCTAGTGATGGGTTCATGCTACTTATCTCTCTGCTTTAGGCTTTCCACACACGCGTGTGGAAGGATTGGGAGTTCTCAAAACAGACTCATGCTGTCAAATATAATTAAGCTTTTGCAACTGGAAATAATCATTTCTTTGAATAAAGTGGTCCTGAATGAGCTGTGATTGTTTACCTGAATAAGAGTGAGCAAAACATAAAAGGAGGAGGCAGGAATACAAATGGCAAAGAGATGTTCATTACAAATGTAACTGAAATGTCACAAAGGATCGTAACCCGAGAGGAAATACATTTCCATTCAAACATGATTAAAAAACGTGGTTTCGTTGTGCGGGAACATTTTTTTTCATTTGGAAACAAACTTGTGTGGATAGATTTTACTTGTACTGACTGACAGATGTATTCAATTTCCCCAGCATTGTTTAGTGCTAATTGTCAGCTTTTGAGTAGATGCGTTTGCCCCTCAGGACACCGTCAAACTGACTGTTCTCAAAAGTCATTAATATACGTGCCAGTACTGACTCACTATTCAATATTCAACAAAGACATCATGCAAATATCAGAACTGTGGTGGTAAGAGAAGGCTGTGGTGATTTTCTTCATTGACCTTGAAAGCCAGCAGCGGTTTCTCGGCATTGCAAAATGTATGGCTATGTATAGCTATATAGCGATGTATTTAGTTTACTCAGTGCTGAGTGTTTTTCATGATTCTTCACAGAACTGATGTATTTGCCTGAGCTTGCTTTATCAGATGTTCCTTTTTTAATGATACAGTAATCATGCCGTCATTCAATTCACTTCATTTAAACTGTATTTATGTCTTTACTTCTCAAAAACAGTCAAACTAAAGGTGACTATTCCTCATCAAAAGGAATTAAACAGAAGCTATAATTATGCACCAATATTCTTTAAAGAAAAAAAATCGTTTCTATTCTATCCTTAAACGACGTCCATCAACAGACTATCACAGTTCTCTAGAAAATAACCTTAGCAATGACCCGAATCCAATCCACTGGAAGACATAATTGTTTCTGTTGTCAAAAACTTAAATGCGCAATTGATTTTGTTTCTTATTTAGAAAGTTTTAACTGAATAAAATTTTATAGCTCAGAGTTCTGACCAATATCTAAGTACATTTCCACTTCTTTGATATGACTAAGGCCTTTACTGTGAAACAAACATGAATTATGGACTTAAAAAGCATATTATTAAGTTTAACTGCACACTCTCATCTTATTATTGATCATCTTTAAGTTTCGAAAGCAACTAACAGCATTCTTGGAATTTTACCTGCTCTTATTTGTGCAGTCAGTGCGTTTGCTGTTGATTTAAAACTCGTCTAATTAATTATTCAAGGGTATTATTTTCTACAGTGAATCTATTTCCTGCATCAGCGATGCCAGTAATGGCTCCCAGAGGATTCTGGAGTGCCATACTTTCACCTCCTCTGCTTATAAGAAAGTGCCTTCATAATAGGGCTGCAAACAAATTCAACACACACACACACAAGCACACAAAAATCGATGTTTCAAGGACTTGCAGTGTTTAACAAAGTACTAAGTGAATCTCTGTTCTTGTTAAAGTGCAAGTTTTTTTTCCCCAGTATCCTCTATTCCGCTGAAGCTGTTTCAAAGATGTAATACCAGCTACAATGCAGCTGAATAGTTTAGGTGAACTTAAATAGAGTGTAAATTGAGTTTTGTGTGACTCATCATGCTATTGTAGCAGAAGTCTGAAATGCCTTCCAAGTCCCACTCTTTGTTCAGAGCCCTATTGTATTATTAAAGAAATACAAAGTTAATGACTTTATTTTTCTTATAAAGGTATATTTAATCAAAGCTAACAGTGGCTAAAGTGGACACAGAGGACCAGCTGTTTCATCTGCCTGGTAATTGATGTTAATCTCAAGTATTACATAAACACACAGACATGTTACATATAATAAATAAATGTGAAGAGAAATGTGGGAGTAGTTATTTATAAAACCGCATTTCCATGGAGAAATAATGAAGATAATCTCCAAACGGGCTCTAGTCGTGACATAAATGATTCTCCCGTTGATTCGTTTAGATTAGTTAGAAATATTGGGGACATATGTGCTTCGAAGCCTGCGGTGAACTTTGCATGGTCTTTATGAAACGGAGCGATTGGAATTTTTAATTAAAGGTGTTAGAAATAAATGACCAGACACAAGGTGTTTTGAACAGGATGTGATGTGTCATATTTAAAAGAAGGGACCGTGGCTTTTCTTCTTCGCAACTTTTTAAAAATCTGCTTCTCTCATTTAAAAGATGGCTGATTAAACCTCTTATCTGTTCTGGTGTTATGTCATGGTAAATCATGTTCAGTTTAACAAACCTTAAACTCAAGTTTGCAAAAAAAACAACTTTTTCTGAAATAAGCCCACTGCACAAAAAAGCCATATAACCGTGATAAGCAGGACAACTCTTCAGATTATATTAGATTAGAGATGATGAGTTACAGGGACAAAAAAAAGAAAAAAGCATTTTAGTACATGTACCAATATAATCTGAAGACACCAGAAAGGAACCCCCTAAAAGTATTATCAAGATATGTTGTCTCAAACTAAGGAATGTTTTGTGCCTTTAATGAACAATGTCCCCCAAATTACCACTCAGAGAGCCATTTAAACTTTGAGGCCAGTGGACAAAATAAACTACAATCATTTCTTCTAAAAATGTCCAACTGCACAGACTTCACTTCCAGAATAGTTTTTGACTGAAGGAAAAAAACGTCCAGATGAAAAAATGCTGACCACCAAGAGTTAATATCTCTATACAGAGTTTAAATAAGGAGGCATGAGGCAAGTTCCTCATCCAGAAGACCCGGTTAGCATGGGCCTGGTTAGGTGTAAACACTTACAGCTACTTGGTTAGGAAACAATCATGGTTCATGTTATACATAAACCATGTGATGAAAAATGAGCAGTGTCATTTCAATAAGCAGAGAACATTTGGAAGAACTGCATATGGTTTATTGAGATAGAAAAATTAATGAATTTATTTGGCAATTAGACTCTGATGACCCATCATGGCAGGACTAAGTGGTTATAGGATTTAGGACGGGACACCCCCAGAGTCTAAGTGCTGGTGGTGGTGAAGATGAAGAGTGAGGCTTGGATGGAGCGCTGAGTGACTCTGATGACAAGGAGACTGGGAGGAGGTGGGTTGCATGAATGAAAGTCTGAAAGGGAGAATGATGGAGAGGACCACACAGATTCACGGAACTGCTCTTCACTGGATCTTTGTGTTAACTAGTAGTTGAACAGTTCCTACCTAAAAAGTACCTAAAAAAGTGGCTAGTGTGTGCATAGCTGCACTTTGGCTGTGCATAATATTAAAGATCACAAGCAGAAATAGTCAAAGCCTGAGCAGCTGCAGGCAATACCAAAGAAATGCATACGATATTGTTTTACATCCCACTATTTGCTTAACAAGCATCACCACAATATTTGAATTAGTTCTGTTCATTTGTTACACATGCCATCTATTGTAGCCACTGTTGGAATAACAGGCTTAGATTAACCTTAAGACATGAACAAACAAAAAACCCTGATCGGTTTTATCAGCTATTTCCTCATCCTTACATATATGATGATAAATGATGGAAGAGACAGGCCAAAAAAACCTTTGTTGTTTTTTAGAATTATGGCAAATACTACAAGTGTAGGCTGTCATCAACTGTCACCTGCAGCAATGTGTTAGTCGGGAATTAATAGAAAATGTTTTCAGGTAAAAGAATGACTCACCAGAGCGGCTGCTGGGCTGCCAAGCTGAACAACATTTTATCACAATCTGCTACTTACAGCTTTTATAATCTGTTCTTTATGATACTAACAGAGCTGAATGTTGCTGTGTGCAGTCAGTGTCCTGACTGCTCTGTACACCTTAGTGCTTTTGAATCAATGAACCTCTTAAAAAGAAAAAACATTACCAGTATGGATAATTACAAGGCTGCCAGCCTGACTTAGATTAGAAAAAGATTTCTCTAATTCTCTAATTCTAAGAATTTTTCAGTATGTTTTACAAGTTAAAGAACAGCAGTGGTGAAGGGATGTAGGCAGCATGCATCCAGGGTTTGATTCCTGGCTGTGTATAGCTGATCCAGCAAATGCTGTTTGGTAATTTTAAAGAACCTACAGAGTTAACTACCCTGAGAAAGTCCAGCTAGGAGTTCCAGTGCTGAGGGCGAGAGACTTAAAAGACCAAATCAGGTAAAAAAAAAAAAAAAGTGGAATAGTTACCTATAGGCAACCCTTGCCCAAGGATCTTCTGGTTGAGGCGTTACTCATTAGGGACCCATATATAAAGAGTATGTTTAATTAAACATGTTAAACAGGTTAAGTTCTTATTATACAGGACTTGCTGGTGGACCCATTCCATAGAATCACACCAGTAAGCGTGATGGTGACCTCCTTCTGCCCCATCAGTAGACAGCTATAAGCACAACCCACAAAAGGTCCAGTTGCAGAAAAGGGAAAAAAGTTCAATTAAACATAATGCAGTATAATGTAATGTTTGGAATCCAGTGAATCCAAATACATTTAGTTTGTGCCATGTGTATATTAGATAGGTTATATTTCTTCCACTTTAAGGATTCTGCATACAAGAGTTAATAGAAAAACAAATTCAGATTAATCTTAGTAATATAATGCCAACATTATTTGCCCTTCCATTGCCAATTTTCTGATATCCAGTTTACAATTTTCTCCTACAACATAAATATTTTTCTCTCTCAAAACTGACAGTAATTGTAGTAAAGAGAACAATTAATAGCAATGTCAGCTTTGCCACAAATAATGTCTTCCATAGATAAACCCCATTTCATTTAAATGAATGTGCCAAGTTAATCCACTGTCTTATTATTGTCTGCTGATAATTTTGAGTGTTTTATAAACAATGTTTTGTAAAGCCAGGAGCAGAACAGATTCTGCATGACTCTCCCCATCAGAATGACACTTAAAAAAAATCATTAAGCCTCTGCATTTAATTTAGTGAGCAAACCTCTATTTCTATAATAACAAAAGGATTTCATAAACAGGAAGAGACAGATGAAGAGACTGGAGGGAAGGCCAGTAGTAAATCTATATTTCTACGTTCATATACAATAGAAAAGAGTCAGGAAAAGACGGGTAAAAAGAAAGATGAATGAGAAATGACTTTACACAAAGGATAAAAGCATTCGTTAATATAATTCTGTCCATTACTTCATTCAAAAGGATAACATTATAGAGACTCGTTGATGAAAGTGGCCAAGGAGCCTCACCTGCAAGATTTAAAGTCATTCTTCTTCTCTTAGGTATCGTTTCTCATTTGCATCACAGTAGGTAGATTTATATTAATGCATTTAAATGTTCCAGGAGATTCTTAGACATTTGGACCATATTAACACCTACTTTTAGGTTCATTCATGTATCTAAATCCAGTGGTGGGATCGCAGCTTTGATTTGAGACAAAGGTTTCATAGATCGGTTTTGTGATCTTTAAAAAAATATGATCTTTATTATTTTATATGTTTTTCCTGGACTTACAGGTGTAGGGAGAACACTAAAAGTAAATGCAACCCTCCACCTTGCTTACTTGGTCTCACAAAGTCAACCAAAGTCTACACAGCTTTGCTCAAACACTGTAATCATTGGGTGGTCACACACAGACACACACACGAGAGACATGCCCGGCCTTAATGAATATCCACAGTGCCCTCTACTGGGGACAAAGAAACGCACCCTTTAACTTCATCTTTGAGAAGATTAATTTTGAACAGAAATCCCAGTTTAGGGAACAGGTGTTCACATCAATGACAGGAAGGACATTTTGTTACTACTTTTATTGTGTGTACATGTGTTTGTGTGTGTGCACTGATCGTTGCCTCAGCCACATTTCAAGAACTTGAGTTCTGGAGAGCTGTTGGGGGGGAAAACTATTTTACAGTTTTCAAATAGTATAATTTCTACAGAGACAACTTAAAAGTGAATGTAGATATAGCATTGTTTTAGCATATTTTAGTGCAAAAAACGTTTTTCAAATCTCTTTCTAGTCTCAGAGGTAGTCATATCTTATTCTATAACCACTTATAGGTTCATTTTCAGCTTATTTTGAACATAATGGAAGATCAAAGATAACATCTTTTGTTTAATCGCTCACTTCTACCAGTAGACAACTGCATGGAACACATTATTCCAACTGCACAACATGTGTTTCGCTCTAGTTTGGTAACCAGCTAACTCAGATGAAGGGAAGCTGATGTGTTACTGAACATAACTATACTTTGACAAGGCATCAATATACATAAGTCTATTTTAATGCAGGAGCTGTCTGACAGCTGCTGCCAGCACAGCAGAAGCAAATACCCCACCCCCAGGACAGGGTGTTTCTCAGATGCTTTAATCTTAGATGTACAGAATGTGCAAAATTATGATTTTATGGAAATGATGCAAATAATCACACTGCCATCCTCCATTAGTATGTGACAGCCTTACATTATGCAATGTTATGCATAGTGTTCTGTCCACCCACCACTATTGCAGTCAGAATGTAGAGTGATGGTGTGCATGTCTAATAAATATTGCAGGAGGATACATTTGGACCATCTACCAAACTGCATAAATCAAGAAGCTTTCCAGCCCCACATTATAAAGCCTTCTCTTGGCTGCATAGCTGCTTGGCCCTTCTACTCTCCAGCAACTGTCAGTGGTTACTCATAAGCATGTATGTATCTATGCTTTCATGTTTGCCTGCACTTGGATTAGTTTCTCAGCAAGACTACACATGTAGTCCTTTAACTTCACATAAACCGTGTACAGTTAATTAGTACTGAACTGAGTAGAACGGGGCTAGCAGTTTATACCAAATAACACCTGCCAGGTAAGACCTTCATTTATCAGTGTGGGATAAAGGTTTACTACGCCCTGTTTCTTAGAAAAACTGGGCTGGTTTGGCAGCTTTTTAATATGGGAAGCAACGACAGCAGGTATTGAAATCACTTTCAGTGAGAAAGGGCGAAGGTTTTAGGGATATGGCAGGTCAGGGTCCTGTGAGATTTGCAGCTTGTGTGCCACTAATCCACATCCTCAGGCACATCTCTGAGGTACCAAAATTCCACTTTTTAAGATGACAACCCAGATTTATCATCTTTACCCTCAAAGTCCTTTTGTGACTTTGAGTTCACAATTGGAAGAAAATGTCATTTTATACTGTTAATTATTAAATTTTATAGTGTACATTATGCTGCAAAATTTTTTTAAAGGGCATAAACAGAAAGGCTGGTGTTTGGGAGCCTTCCAGCTGATACTCAAGTAGCCATTTATTTGTCTTCAGTGAACATGACGAGTGGGCGAGCACATTACCTCGTGTGACCGTGGCTTTTGAAAAGTCCTTAGTGTGCAGTAATGCAGATTTGTATATAAGTGCAAACATAACGAAGCAAAGCAGAGACTGAATCAGGAACACTGCAGCTAGCCGGCTGGTGGGATATAAACATTCCAATGTTAGGGAATGGGATTTTACACTTGGATTAAAGAAAAGTCAGTCAGTCACTTTTTTGTGGTCAAACGTTCTTCTTCCTTCCTTCTTTCCTGCTATAGTGTAGTGTTACCTTCCTCAGTCTAGGGGTTGTGGGGAAGTAACAGTATAAGTGTCCAGGAGAAAGAGGCAGGGAGCTAGAACTGGGAACAAAACAGAGGATTATCATTAATAATGAAAGCCAAGTCAATATTACAACCAAGAACAGAAAGAAATGGTACAATAAAACTCAGAAGCTGGGAACAAGTCAATAAGTTTAAAGAAGAGGGAGGGAAAAAAGAGCACTCAACACAGACAGAGAAAATACTTTTTTACCGTCTCCTCTTCCTCTGCTTAGCTACAAGAGCTGATTGCTGAGTGAAGCTTCAGGTGTGCACATTTCAGCTCCACAAGAAAGAGGCTGACAAGAAGGAGAGAGCAAAACCACACACCCACACAAGTGAAACCACTGCAGGTCTGCTAGGGCCATAATATCAAACAAGAGGAAAATGTGTTAGTGATTGTTACCTCTACAGAACTTATAAAGTGAGAGAAAATATCTTCAGGAAGAGGCTTTGGCCTTTGTCTGTATGTAGATCTACTGCATAAGCTATTTGCAGGATTGTTTTTATGTTTGTTTGACGCCACATCACATCAGTATGCTACATAAAATAGATAATAAATAGAAAAAAGAATAAAAATTCAAGATATTTTTTGAGCATGAATAGATAGCATGACTAGATAATGATTTTGTTGCCGCCTTGCTTGAAATATATTAGTCCAAGCTTGCCTGACCTAAAATTTATGTTAATTAAGGGAAAATTCACAACATCAGTAAGAACAGCTCAGTGTATTAGAAATCCATTGATATAGGGCAGCACAGTTCATAGGGACACATAAGGACATTCTACCAGAAACCTTTTCCAGTAATTAAATGATGTAATATTAGCAAACTTCTGCTTAAAGGAACAAAATAAGGGAGGGCGGACTTGGGGTGGACTAATTAACAGTACACCTTCCAGCAAAGTCAAACAGAAGACCACTGCTGTGGGACAAGGTGCCTCACTTACTTCACTGCTTCTAAGAAAAACAACTATTTCACTGAACTCATCCATTTTACCTTTACTGTATTTAGTGACTTTTTTCTCTCTGCTAAGAGCTCAGAGGTGTGGGTTTGTTTGGGTTTCTTTTTTTAAAGAAACCCAGAAGCTTAATGCTGAGCTGGAGCTCAGGAAGCACAAATGGCTGCTGATGAAATCAGTCACTGCCAAAGCTGTTGTAAAGTTGAAACTGAAACTTGGCCACATGTAGATGTGGATATTCCTTCAGAACTGAGGCAGGCAGCCTGTTATAGGTACGCTGCCAAAATAGCTGGAAGTTGTGGTATACACACAAATTCTGTGACATTATATTACAGTTTATTATTTTCTATCAAACGGATAAGAGAACATGAGTAAAAATAGAGAAAAAAAGGAAAGATGTTGGTTTTTTCTTGAGAGTAAGTGAATGTAAACAAGATTTGGGCAAAAGGGTTGCAGCAGCTGTCATCATGGAGAATGTAAGAGCAAGTGGAGGTGGAGAGAGTCCACTGACTTTATATGAGGGTCTTCTTATTTTCAGTCCTGCTGTCTGTGGCACCTTCACTGCAGACTCGGAAAGGTTTTGCTGGAAAGCTTTAAGGTATCACTGGGTCCCAATGGCTCATTTCTATCCCTACTGAAGGACACTCAGTCCAGCATAATTAACAACATGCAAATTGGGCATCACAACATTATAAAGGAGTCTATTTTATACAGGTATGTCCCAGACTATTTTAAACAGTATTCAGCTTCTTTGAAAGGAAACAGATTTAGACCCAACTCTTTCTCATAACTACTGTCCAATCTCCAAATTACCTCTACTTTCAAAAATTCTTTTTTTTACCAATTATCTCTTTTACCTTTTAGAGATAATCGAAGCCAACGACGTGGACACTTTAGAAAAAAACACCCCTTTTTACTTAGGGTTGTGGCATTTTAAAGAGTGCAGACTCAGGTAGTTTTACTGTTCTTATTTTACTAGAGCTGACTGCAGCATCTGACACAGCTGACCATACAATTCTCCTCAAAAGACTTAGAAATGAGGCTGATGTTAGTGGAAAGGTGCTGAAATTGTTCTCATCCTACATATCAAACAGAGTATTTACAGTTACTATTAACAATTTTACTTCATTAGCTGCTATCATGGCATTCGGGGGTCCCAGAGGGCTCAATCTTTTTACCTGTTTAGTTTAGTTTATGTGTGTTGCAACTTAGTCATGTGATCAGTAGCTGTACTCAGCAGCCAGTTTGTTAGGTGTGTCTTACTAGAACGAGGTTGGACCCCCTTTTGTCTTGAGAAATCTTCGTGGTATAGTTTCAGCAAGGTACTGGTAAGATTCCTTAAATACAAATTGTACTTCTTTGTTCCTTCTCTGTTATTCTACCTTATTATTTTCTATTCAGTTCATGTATTTTGAAACATTTGAATGCTTGGGAAGTTGTGGTTATGATAGTGTTTGCTTGCATGTGTGTTTGTGTATCATTTTGTCTGTAAACACGATTAAAATGTGGCTTACATCCACCACATTCTTGAAGGTCATCTTAATGATTCACTGGTAAAAATTGACAAAAAGCAAACAGTGCATTTAAAAAGAACAAAGAAAACAAAATAATTATATACACTAAATACACTATTCTCTTAAAAGTAAACATTATTTTTTTACTATCTGTGGTCTGCAAACCTGATCAGTATTTGTTACTTTAGTGCTATTCCAGGACATTAGTACCCTTCTGGTTGTCCCAGCAGCTCTAAATGCAGGTCTACAACGGACTCCAACAGCTCATTTGGGCAATATTAATGTCACCCTGCATAAAAGCAGCCGTCTCAAGGCTGATATATATATATATAATGCATGTTCATAGACTGTCAACTTCTTAATCACAAAGTAATGAATACCATACTTTATCCTTCTTTTTCACTCTATAATTAACATAATGGCTGAAACCTGAAAGTCGGTATTAACAGCAGGGGAGCAATCACTGTTTATTTTCCACAACTAGACATGTTTAATCAACCACAGCTCTTGCCCTCTGTCGGCCAATGAAAGGATTGTTTAATTTAAGTTGCTTGACAACCAGAAGCTATGTCCATCTTTTATGTACAGTCTATTGTCTACTTCCACTTGTCAAATGAGTATCATTGTGGTTTTGCATTTGATTTGCTGTTGTCAATATCTCAGAATTTCTTTTATTCAATTATAAAGAGATCCTCAACAGTACTTTGAAGAAAGGTTAACTAATGCAGTGTCTGTGCATTGCAATAAAAGCGTTTCACAAAACTGTACTCTACAAGTTAAAAAAAAAAGGGGGGGGGGTGGGGAGTTTATGCAATTGCAATTTTATTTCATAAGATAAGATAAGATAAGATAACCTTTATTAGTCCCACACGTGGGAAATTTGTTTTGTCACAGCAGGAAGTGGACAGTGCAAAAGTTATGAGGCAAAAATTAGAATATTGTGGAATAGACATTGTGGTAAATCCTTTGCTGGAGAGACAGCAGCCAAGTTTATGAAAGTTCAGCCTGGTGAGAGAAGTGGAACTAAGACTGTTTCAATGTAGGGATTCAGACTTGGCTCAACCTCTCTGTATTAAACTTCACAAAGCATACAGAGAAAAGAAAAACACAAATGGAACTATAAACATCATCGAACTGCAGAGCAACTTTGCTGAATTTATGTTTTCAGAGCAGTATCTAAAAGCTACATTTAAAGTCCAGTTAAAGCTGTCAACTGGTGGAGTGGAATCACTGTGACAACCAGGCAGATTTTAAAAGAAAAATACTGTTATGTGGTGCCACAAAGGTATGAATCACAGCCGTATTAGTCAGACTGTCAACATTTGAGCAAAAATCTATAGAGGCTGTATTTATCTTGCTAAATCCTGACTCAGTGTGCCCTGCAGAGGCTGAAATGAGCAGCTTGTGTGTATTTGTTAAGGCACCTTCAAGGACACATCTTGAAAAATCATTCTGAAAAAATAAAGTAAGAATATGAAATGATCATTTCACTTGTTCAAGACTCTGTAAGTTGGATGTCATGCATATGGTATAATATTTTTATATTTTCATGTCCACATCCATTTTTGTTTTTGCAGTGTAAGGTATTTTATTAGTTTTTCTGCATTAAACAAGCTGTCCTCCTAAAGTGCAAAAGGGAAAATATGCCTAACACATAAAAGATAAGAGAGGATTTATAGTATATGTCTGGTTGTTCAACAGGAGAAGCAGCATTTTATTTATAAGAGGGAAAAAAAGATATCAAATCAGTTTCCGCAAGGGGTTGAAAACAAATGCTGTAAAATTTGTAACAAATGTAACTTTAAATCTTGAGGTTTGAGACAAGTTTATTGTCTGACTTTCTGTTATGTTTTGGTTTGTTTTACAATGCATTTTTTAAAGTCAAAAACAAAAGATTTCTACAACACAGCACGTCTGCTGAGTAAGAACAAAAATGCCCTCTTTACACCTCTTCGGGGAACTGGTGGGCTTGGATGTTCTCAGAGCACAGTTTAGCAAAACATTAGCATTCACCGGCGATGCATGACAGCCAAATCCTTTTTTTCTTTACCGTATGAATTTGAGCACCGTGAGATGTCAGTTTCTATTTGACAGCTCATTTGTCAATCCTTTAGGCTTCTGTTAGGCATCTTCCTTTCAGTGTACTGACATGCAAACCCTTCACCTGTCCTCTCAAGTGGAAACATCCCTGGACCTTTGCCCAAAGTTGGTCTAGCTCCCACTGTTAGACCCCCTACACACATTCAGAGTATCTGAAAGCAAACAATGACCAGTGAAGCTGATTTCATTGTTTATTCTTTCATATCAGTGGACATTAAGTTTGTCCACTAAGGTTACGGGCCATCATCTCAGTTGGTAGTTTTGTTTTTTCAAAATCAAACCTTTTGTAATGTGTATGTTGATGTTAATATTGATGTGTACGTGAAGAAACGTGCAGAATTTGACATGCATCGTTGCCATTGTCTTTGCATGCCTCCTTGCTACCAAGATTGGAAAAATACTACAGCTTGTGGGAATTATCTTTTTATTATTTTGGCTATTATTACTGTCATACATCATCACATATTACATATTATTAAAACCTGGGGCTTATGCTATCCATTTTAATTGCATCTGAAACTTGGGCTTGTTACATTAATAGAGGCTGAGCTACATTTTGCATCCCTGGGCCCTCTAGTTCCACTAAAAGGAAACTCTTTAATGCTTCAGCACATCAAGGTGTTTGTTGTTGTTTAGACAATTTCATGCTCCCAACTTTGTTGAAGTTTGGAGATGACCACTTGCTGTTCCAACATGTCTGCATATCAGTGCACAAAGTAAGGTCCACAAAGACATGTATGAGCAATTTCAGTGAGTCCTGATCTAAAGCTGCAAAGAGTTTGCTTAAGACACAAATAAACATTAATTTAAGTCCCAAAAAGTTGATTCTGTTCATCTGGACGTAGCATTTTCAGTGGGAGAAACGTTTCATCACTCACCCAAGTTAATTTAAGTCATATTATAATAATTAAATTCCTGCAAACCTTTACTGAATACAGCAGATCATGGTCTTTCAAGGAAGGGCTGCCCTGAAAAACTCGAAGATTCGACTCTCACTTTTTGAAGGGGTCACCGGAAATTAAATATGGTTCAAAGAGCTCAGCAGCGAGAAACATTCAGCATCATGAAACATTCAGCATCATAAGCACTGAAGCACACGCAGGACACATGCGAGTTTAGTCTCAAACTGGCAGGAAGTGAGGCACTGGAATTGGATGTCACCAGCCAGCAGATCAATGGCTGCTCAATGGATCTTGACAAGGAGACAAGCACTTCACTAATCTGGCCTCTAATAGAAACAGTCAGAACTGTGGAAGTTGTACACTCAAAGTCATTAGCTCCAAAAATGTATTATTTAAAAAAAAAAATCTATTTGTTTAAAATTGATGTGTAAGCATCTAGTTAATTGTAATTGATCTACTTAGTGTCATCTGTTTAGATCAGAGTATCACCTTATATGAATACCTCACATGTCTGTAATAGACACAAGTCGTGATTCATGAATCAAATTCTGCATTTTAACCCATCAGTACAATACAGATTGGATCCATCCAGTGGAGACTTTCTAAAGGCTAATAGAGACACTTAAGCTTTCCTCATGCTTTATTTACTAAAGACACACTGTACTACCCAACTGTTAACCACAACATGTAGCACGAGAGTGGCTGGTCAGATTGTGGAAGCAGCTAGTAACAAGGGCTGGCATGAAAATGAAGAGGATGACCAAGTACGGTATATACAGCAGCTCCTCAGCAAACATTATTGTTCTCCTGATAATGAAATATTCATCTATCTATCTATATATTTATCTATCTCTATCTATTTATATTGATAGAAGGACAGTCTTTGAATCAGTATTCATTTCCAAGTGGAGGTTACAGTGGTGATGACAATAATTATAACATACAGGGAACAAAGACATAAGAGCAGAGGAGTTTAAATACCCACTTCTAAAAATCTATGTTGACTGAAAAAGGTGAGCACACACACTATGCTCTCTGACTCACCACACTGAAATGCTCTTCATTTAGCCCGAGCAGGGAGGATTTGTCACATGTCACCTCTGCTGCCTTTCCCACCTGATGGTTTCTGTCACTCTGTCCTGTATATTTTAGACATGTTTTAACACGGTTTCCCTGCTCACACACAAACCATTTCTCCCCAAAGGCAGAATGAAAAAAGAAAAGAAAAGCTGGACAAGCATGCTGTTAGATGTTTGGTAAGTAATACTGCAGTTTAGCCATACAAGTTCTACTACTTCTATAACTGCTAGTACTTCTCTGCATAAATAAATTGTAAATTTTTACTGTTATGGGAGTGGAAAACCTATTTGATCTAATGAATTTTAGGACTGCCTTTCATCCATGGGGAACATGGAGATTTGCCTCATCCCAGGCTACAGGGCCTCATTATAGTGTTTTTATCCTCTTGGTGGGATAATCATCAACTGGGCTGAGTCTTTTGAAGCTCTAAGGCACCTGAATTAACAGTGAAAAGCATGTAAAACCTGACACCAACCCACCATGACTAAAAAAAAAAAAAGTATGCTCAAATGTGCAAAACAGATTTGATTAAAATATATTATAAAGAACTTCCAGTATCAGAGTTTAGACTTTCTCGATAGACACTCTCATTGTAATAATTAAAGCAAAAGTACCGAAGTGATCATGGGTGCCTAATAAGTAAATGTTAATGTGCTGTATACATAAACTGGAAGAGTTTCTTCAGTGATTGCACAATTTAAGTATCTCGTGTTGCTGGGAAAAGCACCCCACTCCCACAAAATTCACATTTCCAAAGGCAACATTGCTTGATTGCAATGTAAATCTCAAGTCTGCTGATTTATTTTGATGGCAGACAATTCTTTAGACTAACAATGAAGCTGCTAAAAGGTTTTAATCAGCGCTCCGGAAAAATAATCACTTCTTAAAATTAACCACAGTTGGTAGCCAGTGATTTTTATTTTCCAATAATTCCCCGTCTCATGTTGAAGTAACAGTTCACGTTTGTCAAGGATGCCCTTGAGAAACAGAATATGTGTTATCTATAAACTCTTTTTTTTATTATTTAATTTTTTACATCATATTAAATCCAACTACATACATTACATTAGTGTCTGCGGTAATTTTACAGTTCGGTAAATTTAATAAGTAAAAACAATATAAAACCTCTGGCATGACGGAACCTTTCAAGGTGAATCAACATGCATGATTAGCCTCTCTCTAATGTTGCTGACACTCAATGTTGCATAAAGGCTCGAGGACAAATATATATATAAAAAAAAAAAATCTATCTTTCAAAACTATGAAATGAATCTTCCATATATTCATTTCTGACATCTTATATACAGTAACTCAGAGACAGAGCCAGCAGTTGGGCAGCAGCATCCTTCATCAGTGACAATAAGTGGACAGAAGCGTGAGGAAGATTAACTAGAGAATAATTTGGTTTTTGAAGCCGCGGTTGAGGTCTTTATGTGGGAGGACAATTGAGTTCAGTATAATCACCTCAGAGGGGATCGTCACGTTACAACCTGAGGAGACAAAGCAAGGCAGTATTAAGTCTCTGCAAAGGACAAAGACAGTTTATTGCTGTGCTGACTCTCACATCACTCCCTAACATCATTTGTGTAGCTCTTTTTAGCCACAGTTTACTGAAATGTAAAAACAAGTGTGACAATTAGAGAATTTTAATTTGCATACCACCTCATTCAAAGTGCCTTACCTGTGATTTACAAGCTTATTCACAAATATCTTAAATAACTATTCAAATACATGCAGGAACTGGGCCTTAGGTATTGCTTTCTTTCCAATAACTTCATTTCTCAGAACAATATACCGAACACAATATTTGAACAGATATATAATTTCAAGTCAGAGCAGGCTTACCTAGAATTGTAATTGAGGGGGTGAGTTTTCCTTCTCTGAAGAGTGTCTCGCTGTCGATCTTTGCATAGGGATCATTTGGATTTGGGTCACTTGGGGTTCCCTCTACTCTTGCCCACTTGCCAATGGTACTATCCCATCCCACAATGCTGTTCAAAACACAGCAGTGATCCTTGTGGAAGAGGGGGAACGGAAGTTAGTGAAAAATCGGGAAGCCTTCAGCAGGTAATTGTTGTGTTTCAAGTCTCCACATCTGCTTTAATACAGGTGTTCCAAATTCTGGGGGAGACGGGGGGATATGAGGTCACGTATTCCAAGGATACCTGACCATAGTGTGTAACAATCAATTCAGTGATTCTATTGGCTCTCAGAGATAATATAGATAAGAATAGAGGGTGGAATATGCTCTTTTTCTTTTCCTATGTGGTCCCCATCTTACACTTGATTATTTTGCGGAACCCTTGGCTATAGGTCATTAGTCCCTGGAAGCCCTGAAACTCCACTTTAAGCATCACTCCTCCATTAGAGATTGTTCAAACATGAAGAGAGGAAAAAAGCAGTGAGTATTACAACAGGTAGTGATGATTTGTAAGTATTGCTTAAATTACAAATTGTTCTTCTAGGCAATGCACAATGAAAACCAATAAGTCACCAGCAGTATAAATTCATTTTAAAAGGCTGCCAGTCATCGCTGGAGGTGTGGGATTCAATTATTCCGGCCTCAAAATCGTTAAAAATGACATCTTTGTGTGAGGTGCATGCGACGATATTTCTAGTGTGACAGATGAGTAAAGATAAATTTCAGAGAGGTCACAGCTGAAGTGTGGATAAAATGTAAAGCTGATCACTTCAGATAAATTCACCTCCATGTCAATTAGTTTGATGTTTAGTATAATGCCAAGCAAGACATGTCTGATGAAGTGAAGCAAGTTGAGCAGGGAATTGGAAATTACATTGCTCAACTTTAAAGGAACGCTTTTAAATCAGAGTATCAAGTCAGTTAAACTTCTGGAATATTGATCTGGTCAGTTAAGTAGCAGAGAGGGTTGTTAATCAGTTTCAGTTGCTTTCGTCTTAATGAAATTAACAACAGGTGCACTAGAAAAGAAGCAGTGATTAAACAACATCCTTACTTCCTATTTTTTCACTGTAGTTTTGTATTCAGGTAGGGTCAGTGTCACCACTGGTAGCATGAGGCGATACCTGGACCCTACAGGGGCTGCATAGGTAGTCCAACTCCCCCAGGAAGTCACATGAAGACATGCAATTACTAAAAGGTTTGCTTTGTCTATGAGCAGGGCCTCAAGAGCATGGAGGAGATAGACAGTTACTCTAGGAGAGCTGAACAGGGTCGTAGAAGCTTCCTAATCCATCAGCAGCACCGGCATCTGCTCCTTTGCGCAAAGAGGAGAAGGTGCACAACAATGCATGGCCTCATGTGGCAGTTTGTATGCAGGCAATTCCTAAAGAATGAAGGAGGTCATACCACCGACTGGCCCCCATGATCGCCCAACCTAAATCCAATCATGTTTTGGTCCATTCGATGCCGCATTGCACCTCAGACTGTCCCGGAGCTCAGTGACGCTGAGGTCCAGATGTGGGAGGATATCCCCCTGGACACCATCTGCCTCATCATCAGGAACATGCGCCCATATTGCCAGACATGCATACAAGCACGCAGGGGCCACATAAACTACTGAGTACCATTTTGAGTTGCAATTAAATTTTGGCAAAATAGACTGTCACGTCATTTTTTCCACTTCTGACTTTCAGGTGTCTTTGAATACAACCCTCTGTAAGTTGATCACTTTCATTTCCAACCTGTCATCCTTTCATTCCTAACACGCTACCCAGTCCATATCAGTATCGATATCACGCATGATTTTTTTCTAACAGTGTACTTTATATTCAGAGGCAGTCACCTGTAAATTTGCACCATGGAGGATGATAGATTCTCGAACTCTGACACCAGCGCCGATAGTCACTCCAGTGCCGATGGAAACGTTGGGACCCAACTGCAAAGAGAAAATAAATTACTGCGTAAGATAATATCTGTACCATTTCAACTAGTAACACCAAATTAACTTATCAGACCATCTAAAAGCACATTCTTCTCTTTTTTAGAGTTAAATGCAGTACAAAATTTTTAATATGAGGCTCTGCTGTTAACAGGACATGCCATTTCTATTTAAAGCGTATAAGGAAAACCCTTACCACAGCTGTGGGATCAATATTAGCTGTAGGATGAATATAGACATTACCTGGAGAAAGGAAAAGAAAGCAAGTCTAAATAGATTTGTTTGTGTTATTATGAGGAAGGAAAAAAAAGATACAGGAAGTTAATAAATTGTACCAGTTATTTTGGGGCCTCCCTCCTTATTTGACGCCAGTCTTTCAGGATGAGTTGTGTGATACTGGTTGAGGTACAATCGACTGGCATAAATTGCAGACCTGAGGGGGGAAAAAAGTCAAAGAAATAAAATAAATAAATGAGTATAAATCAAGAGTCTCTTCATTTAAGGTGGTAATTTACATTTTTGTACAGCTTATGTAGGGCTGGGCGATATGACCCAAAATTCATATCTCGATATTTTTTAGCTGGATGGCGATATAAGATATATATCTCGATATTTTTTTTAAGCCATAAAGTAAGAACAAAAAGAGTTCTTAGTCAAAGCTGTGTCCCAGATGTCACACAGGCACTTTTATTAACATACAGCACAGATGTACATGAAAAATTACTCAAAATTAAATTATGAGCATTCATTAAATAATAATGCTCCATAAATAAAAGAAAACAAGGTTGTTTTTGTGCTAAACAAAGAGCTCACAATTGTGCAGTCAAAATGTAAACTAAAAGACGCTGAGCGTAATAACAAAGACAGACAGATTTTACAGCTGCTCTGTTCCCAAGTTTTACTGTGTGACTGACAGCCTGGAGTTTGAAATCCGCTTCATAACCACGTCTCTTACAGGTGCCATTTATGGTCCTTATACACACACAATACGGTAATATTACGTTGATGCACAGTACGTATCACTCCGCGAAGCTCCTCGGTAGCCGTAATGCGCCGACAATCTATCAAGCGGTGCAGCTCCGTAGCTTACCAAAGTCGTACTCAAACATTTTTGACAGATTGCTGAGCGCCGTGTACCACATAAAATCGGTTCGCGGCCACCAAGCACAACCAGAATTCATACATAAGGCGCGCTATCAACTTTTGAGAGAATGAAAGGATTTTAGGGTTAGCGCGGTTAGCTCGTTAGCGCGGTTAGCTCGTTAGCATGTTTAGCTCGTTAGCACGTTGACGCCGTCCAGCCCCACGCATGGGGCGATGCGCAGTAACTCGTTAACGGAGATTTGCCGTGTCCGTCTTGTCGCTGCCTGCACGTGAAGCGATGGGGTAGGAGGGGAGTTGTCTTCAGTGAAGGCGAGGCGGAGTAACGTTGCGTAGAGACAAAAGTGGACGAAAGAGAGGCAAACTTGCGGCTCCACAACTATAATTATAACGTAACATAGACTATATCGATATAAAGGATATTGTCACATCTTATATCTCGTATAAAAATATATCGATATGTTTTAAAAACTCGATATATCGCCCAGCTCTAGCTTATAGCATAATCACACTGCACAAAGACTTCCTTGGTGAGTCTACATGGACTGTATAAACAACTATAAAAACTCACTCTCTGTGTCAAAGAAATAAATTGTACTTCAACAAGGTTTGGAGCCTATATGCATGCAAGTCCAGTGTCTCCCATATTCTTTGACATTCAGGGTTGCAGTATCAAATTTATGCTCTCTTGAATGCAACACCATTTATGACACATTCACTCACCCTGCAGATTTAATCTGGCTCCAGAAGCTGAGGGTTTTATATACGTAGAGTTTTCCCTGTCCTGCCAGGGCAGTGAAAATGTCCTGCTCCAGCCTGATGGCCTCAGCTCGGTGCCAGCCGTTGGTTGGCTCCTCTCTGCCAGAAATAGATCATCAGTCGCACAGAGTTATAAATCCCATTTTTTAAAATATTGTGCACAAAGCTTGAGGCTGGAATTAAATTCAAGACAGAATCGGCATAAACTACCCTCAACTGAACGAAACTTTATTTTTCGAGTGTCAGCTGAAACCGTATATTTTCTGAATTTTGGAAAAAATGAGGTGACAAGTTTTCCAGAATTCATAACCTAAAGCTGTGGCCAAGCCTTGCCTGCTCACCAAGACGAAAACTGATGACTTGCATGCCAATGTTGCAGCGCAGACCAAGCACACCTATTTATAACCAGAGTTGGTCGTTAATGATCAGGTTCAGCTTTCTCTCCAAACATCAAATAAACAATTCACATATACAAAATGTGAAGTTTTATCACGTTCCTTTTTCTTGCCAAAGGTGAATAAAGAAATGAGAATTACATCCCGTTTTCCCCTTTCACTCCTCCTGTTCTTGAGTAGCTATTGAGATTCTTCAAATATTTAGTTGTGTACAAAAAAAACCAAAGAAAAAAACAACAACAACCCAGCGGTTCTCATTACCTCTAAAGTCTCTTAAGAAAACATGAATTTATTGCCCTACTATCCAGCCTGCAGAGTCAAATGAGAACACCGAGTTAAAATGCATCACTGTTATCTTTGATGGTGTCAGTGCTGGGCTGAAACCAAAGCTGATTACCTAGTTGTGATCCAAAACTTAAGTAGAAGAGACTATGTGTTCCATACTAATCAGGGTCTCTGGCATAGTGTATTGTGAGAGCCCTGAGATGAAACAGAGTGTTAAATATTGATGAAAAGAATATTTTAAAGGATTGCACCCATAATCGAAGTTTTACCAAGAAGGAGGGGGTGTGGTTAGAGGCGAAGCGGTCCCCAAGAGACTGCAGTAAAAGCCTTCTTATTTCTATCAAGTATCTCTGATGTGTTCAACAATTTTGCTGATTCAGTGCCCAGCTTGATTTAAGTGCTATTGATGTTAGCAGGTGAATTATGCAAAGCGCGGTTTGACCTGTTGTAATATATTTCAAGTGTCCTTGGTGTGGTATTTGTTAGGTCAGCTACTGTACAGTGAAAACAAACTGAAAAAGTATCAAAGATTGTATTAAAAAAAAAACAAACATATATTGATCCCATGTTTTATTGTAGCTTCTGTGAAATAGCAGGGTACACTCAGTCCACATGCATATTATTATATTATAAAAAGCAAGTCTTCTAGTGAAGCGATGAGCAAAGCGAGACATCTGTATCAGTTTGACATGAAGCTTCACTATCTCGATTATAGTTTTTTTCTAGCTTATTCAGCAGAAACTATAGAGACAACTAAATGTGTTGAGCCTCTTTAAAAAAATAAATAAATAAACCGATCATTTCAAAATGCAGTTCCTCAGAAGAGCAGGTTACAATAGCGTAGATGTTTCTTTAAACCTACGCATATGGATGTGAATTGCATTTTGTCTATACTCTATAAATTTGCAACTACTCCTGGAAAAGGTAAGAGGACTGAATAACCATTCTTATTAAATATGAACATTATCCTCCATTACAGATGCTTTATGTAGTGCTCTACACTATAGGGGTTAGCGATGTTTCATAAAAGCAGGCAATGGTACCTCTTGATCTGAGGCTAGTTAAGCTTCTTTAATCTCTAGGACATACTGAAGTCAGCAGCAGCAAAATCTTGGCTCCTGTTAATCTTGCTCTTGCCAAGAGCTTCAGTTTACTGTGTTTACTGGTTCATTCACTGCCTGCTAGTCCTTCAACATGACTGACTAGAGGTCAAAGACAGTAGGGAAAAATATGGGCAGAACAGAAGCTAGATGAATTTACTATCCTATCTAGAGGCGAAATGTGGTATTACACAGGCCAGACTAAAAGCCTATTTATACCTGCCCTTGTCACCATCCTGAAAAGCGACATCACAACTGCCGGCCTGAGTCATTTCAGTTTTTTGTGCCCCTTTTGACTTTTTGTAACTCTGGCACAGTTGGATTGAAGACACCAGTGTTCGATCAGTGATGTATCAGTATATATCAGGTGCTCAGGGATTCCCAGATTATACAAGGGGAGATGCTGCAAAAGGAGATAAGACTTTATGAAGAAAACTTTGTGTTGCTTTTTTTTCTGGTTTCAATTTTTTCTACTCTTATAGCAGTGCTGATGCAGAGGTTTTATCTGAGTGGTGACACGCATATTTCAGCAGAAGAATGCAGCAAGTCTGGCATGCGCTCAGTGTCAGTATAAAGGCTCGTTTATACTCCGCTGCAGACACCGACATGGACAGCAGGAGATCTGACAGCTGAGCAGTGATTCCTGTTATACCTCTTTGAAGCCTGCAGCGCATGAGTAGTTGGCGTACTATAATGTAAAATCTCCGTGGATGACTTGGCATGGTCGTGAACAACAGGCAGACACACAGAAGGCCGCACAGACCCATCGTGCTCACTGTCTAATGACAAAATCTGCACGACTCTGACCTGAGCATGCCCTAGCAGACTTGCAGAAGTGGAAAGTATACTCAAGGTGGGGATGGCGCTGTGGTGACGTTACAGTTGTCATGTGACAAAACGACTGCAACGACGATAAGCAAACAATAATCTGGTTGGCATTCTAACATTACTAGATGTCTTTTAAATACAATGCAGAGACATCTTTGACATAACATTATAGCTGTTGATACGTTTAGTTAATTTTCAACATCTTGAGCTGTTTCACAAAGCATAATTTTATTTATTTCTTAAAATAGTCCAGCTAGGACGTCATTAGTAAAACCTGGGTACACCAACAGAACAATGGTAAACTGAGTTTAAATTATGGCTTGTGTACAGACTGAAAAGTACTAAGTGACATTTTTTCACCTAGAAATCCAAAGAGCTGTTTTACCAGTTTCCAGTCTTTGTGTTAAGCTAAACAAAACTGAACTGAATGTAAACAGTGCTCAAAATGTCAGACCATGAAATCTAAGAAACAAAAAAATATTGTTTCCATGTCACTGTGCACAGAAAAGTGATACAAGTAGCATTCACAAGGAATTCTCACCCCATACACTAAGTGCTCTAAAACCACACCATGCAACCTAATCATACCCACTTACCCATCATAGGGATATCTGATGATTGTATGAAGAGACAGAAAACATGGCAGGGAGGAGAAAGGAAGGAAAAAAGACAAATGAAGAGAAACAAAGAAATGGAGTAAATGGTATTCACACACATTCCCACGCACATACCAACAAGTGGGACAGCTACAACTCACAGTAACATGTCCTGCTGGTTCTTCTGGAAGACTGCGCCAATATGTTGGAAGATGTCTGGGTTAAAGAGGTATATACCACAGTTGATGATGTCACTCACAAATGTGCTTGGCTTTTCCACATAATGCAAGACCTACATATCAAAAAAGAAAGATTAATCATAATTTTAAGTTTCAGCAGTACAGAGTAACTGTCTAGGAAGACCAAATGGTTAAATACCTCGTTCGATTCTTCGTTTTCCACAATACAGCCATAATTCATGGATTGCTTTCTGTTTGCCTAATTAGAGAAAATGTCAATATAATTTAGCATAATCTCAAATTCTATAAAGAGAAAAGATCTAATATAACCATTTTAATTGTAGTCAAAAAGTCAAAGAAAAACCAACCAAGTAAATCTAGTTTTACTTTCACGACAGTTCACGTTCCAGAAACTAATTATAATGTTTTACCGTTGTCCCAAGGATAACAAAGCTGTTTGGTTCTCCGTGTTCTTTCTGAAAGCTGAGCATCTCTGTAAGAGGAAATGCTGAACAAACATCAGCATTCAGTACAAAGAAAGCCTCTGGACTGCCAGAGACAATCTGATCTCTGAAGTGATAGATGCCCCCTCCAGTGCCCAGGGCTGCATACTCCTGCAAGTACCTGTGGTGAGGAGTTAAGAAGAGTGAAATATCTACAGGTATTTAGCAATGGGCGTGCACAGTAGCAAGTAAAGCATTACATTTGCCACAAAAAAGAATAACTAAAGACAAACAGAATCAAAATGGTGTTCTGGTTTGTGTCGTATACAAAATGTATTTCTAAATCTTGACACTGAACTATCACATCCTCCTAATTCTCACAAGCTCGTGTCGCTGCTATCGATATACCCAGGAAATGTAAACATTTTTCTATAAAAAAGCAAAGCCAACAGCTCCACTGTTTACCTGATTGAAATTTTGAACTCCTGCTGTGCATTTAACAGAAATCTATTCAGTTCTTCATTTGGCTGATAAAAACCAATGAGCAAAATCTCCTTCATGTTTGGAACCTATATATAAAAAAAGAAAACAAAAAGGATCAGCATTAGAGTGATTGTGGGTGCTGTCTGTCACAAAACACAGGCCAAGAAATTCCCAACACCAACTACTAATGAGGCGACAGTTGCTTTAGTATTTTAAGAATTACTAAGCTCTTACAAAAAAGAAAAAAAACAAACAAGAGCCAACATTTCAAAACTAGTGACAATCCGATACTTTAAAATGAAACTTACCTTGGCACATGCTTCAATGTGGTGCTGAAGCATGGGAACACCAGCTACTGGAAACAGGGGTTTGGGCACTTCAAATGACAGTGGCCTGAATCTTGTGCCTGAAAAACAGTGTTTGAATATTTTAAGAAAAATAATAATAACAACTTTATTTGTATAGCACTTTTCAAAACAAAGGATTACATGTGCGTAACAGTTCAAATTAAACTCGCACATAGCAGATAGATATACAAGTTAACATTAAGACAAACAGACACAATCAACCTAACATGATTAGACATTCATTCAAACATACACACATACACACAATTTTACTATAGTTGAAAATAAAGAGGAAAAGATTAAGGGAAAGGTAACCTTTAAAAATTACTTTTAAGCTAATTTTAGAGTCATAGAGTCAGCAAACCTGATTGACTGAGGAAGGCAGTTGCACAGTTTAGGCAAAACAACCTCAAAAGCACAGTCACCTCTAGTTTTAAAGTCAGAGTGGCGGACAGGTTTTCTAACTCCGACTGAATAGCAGGTTTCATTTTTGTACCAGTTCTGAAGTGAATTAAAAAGACAAACAAGTGTCTTTTGAGATGCAAGCATTCACTGAGGTAGGAGGGGCTCTTGAGGTTGTTGGGCTTGACAGAAAAGTACAATTATGTGTCATCTGCATAAAAAATGATAGGAGAATCCATTTAAACTATTAAGCAGAAGCACATGTAACATATAGAAAGAAAACAGAAATTGTCCAAGAACTGAGCCCTGAGGGGTTCAGAGGTGGACATACATTGACTAATATGAATTCTGAGGTATCTGTTCAATAAGTATGAAGAAAACCATTTGAAAGCAGTACCAGTGATGCCAGCCTGTTTTGTAGTCTATTAATAAGAGTAGCACGAACAAAGGCTGCAGATAAGTCAAGCAAGACTAAAATAGAATGTTCACCCTTCTCTTAGTGCATAAGAATGCCATTGGCAATCTCCAATAAAGCTGTTTCAGAGCTGTGGTTTTGTTGGTAACCCGACTGGAATTTATTTAACTTATTTTAAGATGTTCTTCCTTCAACAATCTAAAGAGACTAACGAGCAAGAACTTCCTCAAGGCTTTTAGAAATAAACAGGAGTTTGGAAATTGGCTTGTAATTATATGAAACAGTGGGATCTAAGGATATTTTTTCAGCAGCGGAAAGACACTTGCTGTTTTAATGCTCAGGGTCTCACTTGTGTCATCACTATATAACAAGGAGTTTATGCATGAGAAGATCTGCATTTACTAATCTGCCTACAGTTCTGAGTGCTTGGGTTGGTGGTCTATTCTTTACATCACTTTCACCTTCACCATGCTCTCACACTCAATTCTGTCATCATCACTCTGTTCTTGCCTGCCTTCTGCGAGCTTCTGTTCTGTGTGCTTTACATATCAGTCCTCTTCTATAATTTTGTCTTTCAATCTTTCATGATTTATTTTTTTTATGTATTATTTTATTTATTTTATTATTTGTTTTGGGCTGTTCCTCCAAAGCATGCCATCTTCTGTTTGAAAATGAAAAAATCTGAGCAAATCATATCACGAGGGCTCAGTCGTTAAAAAGATAAGAATACAAAGCAGACACAGTAAAGGGTACTGTATGTATGTAGCTGGTTTCTCCTAAGTATAAAATAAAAGACAGACGATCTTGCCGAGCTATAGAGCCTTTCATTACAAACCCATTAACTTTATTATTAAACTTTACTTAAAAAAAAATAAAAAATAGAATAAGTAATCTAAAATACTTTTCTATAAATAACTGTCACGCTTGCTGAGAGGGAATGACATTAATGCATCAGTAGTGGAAGGCAAGCTAAAGTTTTGGGGGGTTTTCCAAAAAAAAATCTGTGCTCAGGTTGGACTATAGTTTACAAGACGTGGTGATAAAATATTAGGGTATAAAAGCTATATGGGTAAGATTTTACTTCTTGTTCGTGGGACACGTTGTGACACGTCAGTGATAAAAACAACTTCAGCCAGCCTGTTAGCATTAGCAGCCTAGCCTTGCTTTAAACACACGTTAATGACTTTGAAAACACGCCAAGGAAAAGAGTTACCTTTCTGGGGGCCTCCGATTAAAATGACCGACTTCAACATCTTGACAGAAACGCTGCTTGGTGACATGCAAGACCTGGCTGGAAACTATCTGCAGCAGTAAGCAACAGCTGTGAGAGCATTTCCGCACTCACTTCCTGATTGTGACGTTAACGAGATTATCGTGAAATCACGGAGCAGAGTGTTCGGAGTGAAACGGAGTCAAGCGCCTGAAAGCTTTGGACTACAAATGCTCTTTTTGAAATCACCAGAATATGCCTTTGTGTACGTGCGACAATATTTCAAGATTATGTTTAACTGCATCAATTATGATGTTATTAATTTATAGTATGCTAAATATTATAAATACTAAAAATATATCAATTATAATATCACTGCAAACTCTTATATAAATTATATCCAGGCTCAGTAAACCTTGTGTACCTTATGTGTCTCCTATACATCAAACTAAACATCTGAACTTTTTTTTTCCTTAAAACTCCTTCTTTGTGCTTTAATATTGTTGCATTATTTGTTTGTTTGTTTGTATATTTATTTTATGTAGCATACTTCTTCTAGGTGCTTCCTTTAGAGGTAGTCACAGTGGATCTTCCTCCATCTCACTTTATCTCGAGCATTCAGTTTTATCACACCAAATCTTTGCATGTCCTTCAGTACATCCATGAACCTTTTCTATGGTCTTCCTTTTTTCCTCCTGCCTGGCAGCACAATTTAAAACACTCATTGTCCAATATATATCCCCTGTCCCTCCTCTACCCATGTCCAAACCACTTCAGTCTTGTGTCTCTTAACTTTGTCTCCAGACCACTCAGCCCAAACTGTCTCTCTGATGTGTTCATGTCTAATGTATTTCATTGTGGTCACTCCCAGTGAAAACATTGCATCTGTAAGTGTTCCACCTTCAGTTCCACCTCTTGTCAAGCCAAACATGATAACATTTTTTAATTTTTTTATATATACACCTAAGTGCTTTCGATCTAACTTTCACATTCCAACTTGGTATTCAGTATCTTGCCCATGGATACTTTGGCATGCAGACTGGATCAGCCACCCTTCAAGCAGCCACCCTTTGATCAAGTCATTGAACTACCAACCTCCTGATTAGTTGATAACATGTTCTACGTCCTGAGCTAAACCCCATACCACATTATACAAAATTTAGTCTTGAAAGACTTTGCAACCGTGTTGTGAAAACATTCTAAATGACCTTTTTTTTAGTGAGAAAATAAGAGTATGAAGACCTGGGTCTGACATATCTTTGATTACTGCAGTAGACAGCCCAAGCATATCTAGACTAGACTAGACTACCACAATATTAACTGATTATACTTAATCCTAAACCTGTAATGTGCCACAGTTTGCCATTTCTCACTTGCACTGTATTATAGCGCTTATTTTAGTTCTAATAAATCCAGTTCTACCTTTGTAAAAAACAAACAAACAAAAACAAACAGGGTATAAAATCTGATTATTACAAAAAACAGGATAGTAATCCTACAGCTTGCTGTAATATATTCTTACTGATCATCTATTCCTTTTTTAGAACATCTCTTGCATCCACACAAAGTAGGTTATTCCCTTATTTCAGCTGAGGGAAGTTCTAGCAGTGGGGAAAATATCTCAGCTGTCAGTTTTGAATGCTTGCAAAGACAACACTTACACAGCTCTAATAGAAGAGTTTACTTTCATACTTACTCATTAAAACATAACCTGAAGTAAAACAGTCTCCCATGTGGTAGTATTCATAACTCAAACATATGCAAATAAGGTGCGAGTCTGCATCAAACAAACAGAATAACATTTCAGTCAACAATCACCAAGGGACAAGGTGCTCTGGTACAGGCTTTTCTGGAGGAGCAACACAGAAATCTGAAGCGCTTTCAAACCCCCTCAAAAGTTTAAAGATTTATTTCTTTTTCATTTTGGCCCTCTGCACATAGACAGAAACAGCGTTATACTTCCTTTGTATAAAAAAAAAAGACACAAAGAAGGAAAACAAAATGTGCAAAAGAGGACTTTTCTCCACTGTATTGTCACACATTTTATGCTATCAAATGTTCTTATAAAATCCTAATCTAGTTAAATTCCAGCAAGATTAGATCATAAAAACTGTACGTCAAAGATTCTTTTTAGCTCAGCTGCTGTAACGCGTCTGTTTTTGTAGATGTTTTTAAAATAAGTCCGAATTAACATCAGTTTTAGGCTAATTTGTTGTTACAAACAACATGAGCATGCATTGCAAAGATGCTTTGCAATCCTTGCAATGATTAATGTCTTAGACCCGATTCACTATTTAAATGTGAACTTCAGTGGCATGAAAATACTGAATCTATGGAGAAGAGCTGGCAGAACTGGAAAAAACTCACTTTATCGATGGGCACAGTCACGTGACTTTCCACTCAGTCGTTGGCAGACTTTAAAATGCCAAAGACTGTGAGGAGTGAGCATGTGACCAGACTGTGGGTGTAGCTGCTCAAGTATTAACATGAAATATCTATGAATATGGGAGTAAAACAATGGGACGATTCCTGCCATGATCATGACCAATAAGGATCATTGCAGTCTAATGGGATACAAGTGGTATGCAACATATAAAGGCAAAGCAATACTTTCAAACTTTCACATCATTTGGCACTTCATGAAGTTCATGAACATGTTAAAGACTGATAAATATGATTTAAATTGATTACTGTTCAAGACATCAGAGGCAAACATATTATGAGACTGGAAGAAGTATGCATGAAGGTTATACTGTGAACATGGACAAGTGCCTATAAAAATGACAAAAAAGTGTCCTTGAGCACAATTTTGGTAAAGACCCATTAGATGATTATTGTGGGTAAGTTTGATTAAATTCTGATCAATACTATAGAAGTAGTAATTATTGTGACTTGTGGAAGGACAGTCCATTGGCAAGATGAGCTAATAGCAGAGCGATGACAGTTTGAATACGAGAGAGACGCGATAAAGTGGAAGCTTAATAAGTTTGGGTCTGTTTTCTGAACAGGAAGCAATCCAAAAAAGCAACAATTTAACAGAAGCTGAGAGTAGTCACATCATGAAAATCATCCGATACAGTTAAAACGAACGAACGAACAAACAAGAAAAGAAAAGATAAATTTTGCATTCCAAATGTTTTAATTGGTCAAATACACCAAAACAAAAAAAAAAATATTTCTTTTGCCACAGTCACATTATAAATGCAGTCTTAATTCAATCGTCCCTTCAACATGAATTCAGTCATGTCTCACTACAGTTAAGTACCAGTTAGATCCTTCACATATTTTGTAGTTCACATTCAGGGAGTGAACAAATTTAAAATGATAACAAGAAGTTCACAAAAAATTATTTGCTCACAGGCACAAAAGAGATCTGTTCAAGAAAATATACATTTTTGTGTTTGGCCCACTTGTTTACGTTCTTTACATCAACTATAACATGAACTATAATGTACGAATTCTTAAGGAAAAACAAACCAAAAAAAATAAAAAATAAAAAACTAACAGTACAAGTAGCTAGGGCTGTTCGATATAACGATATATATCAGATGACGATATAAAAACCTCTATCGTTTCATTTTACGCTATTGTTTGTTTCGTGGTGTTGCAAAATAAGCTGTTTACAGCAATATTTTTTCATCGTTTTGATGGTCACTGCAGTGGCTATATTAATTTATTAAAGTTCTCTCTTTCTCTTATATTTAATATAACCACACTACGGATGGACAAGCGACTGTTTTTATGCGTTGTGGTTAGCAACAACGACGGTAACACCATCGCGTGTCCGCTTGTTTATGTTCCACATAAACCTTTCACAATAAAGCTCAAAATCCTGTTGAGACTTTTCAAAATAAACCGAATCACGTGAAAGAGCAGATTATTTACGGATGAGAAGTAAAAAAGAGCCGCCAGGTGCTAAAAAATAAACCTTGGACTCAAACGTTAGAACAGGCTTTTCCCCGCAGCACGCCGTGTAATAAATATTCACAAAGAAAACGGCGGCCGTTACAACTTATGTCTAAAAATGTGTAGTTTTATGCATCGGTTAAAACATTCGACTCCAGGTACATGACGCGCAGCTGGAAACACTTCACGCAAGACGAGCAGCCCGAGATTCACAGAATTTACAGAAAATGTTACATTTTTGTGATTTATATCGTTATCGGACGATAGATGTCTTATATCGGGATATGAGATTTTGGTCATATGGCACAGCCCTACAAGTAGCCCAAACACAACCATTGCAAAGAATGAATGTTTGTGTTACTTTTTTAAGTCAAAATAAAAAAAAAAATAAAAAAAAAATAAAAAAAATAATCTGCATTAATAAACTGACTTATTATAAAAAAAAAAAAAAATGTACAGACTTTTTTTTGTCACATTGTGCTCACTTTCACACAAGGTACCAACAGCAAAGTGCCTTTGCGATTTATTAAATGAATCCTAGCATTAATTTGGTGAATATGTTGATATCACAATATCAAATATTCACAATCAAATACTCAAATCCCAAACTGTCAGTCTTTGGGGAAAAGATAATTACCCTTCAGCATCACTGTAAGTCTGAAACCGGGGTAACAAATACAGCGTGTGTACCAAAGATTGTCTCAGAAACCTTTTAAATACAATTTATTACTTGTTCTAAAAACTACTGTTGAGTAAACAAATCAGTACCTAACATGTTAACGGTTCAGTGTAGTGCATTGTTATCACCGTGTGTTTCAAAAAAACCCTCAATAAGAAAAAAATGTCTATGCTCTAGCAATGCAAAACAATAATATTTACATCCTATGTAAAAAGTAAAAACAAAATCAGCACTGCTCTTCTCATGAACAAAAAATGACTGTAGTTTACAGCATTTGGAGAGGTAATAGAACTATTAATGAGTATTATGTAATAACGAAGTTGTGGTTACCATCCTAGCTACAGGTCTACAGGTCAGAAACTACTTAATGCCCCTTAACACTGAGATAATAGATCAAACCATTTCTACAGTACCTTTAGAGATCAATTTATTATTAGCTTTCACCTGCAAATAGCTGCTTTTGTACCAGTGCCTGGTGCAGCTGAGCTCTGCTGTTCCCTAAAGTTTAGGACGTCTTGGTAGTACTATCTCCTGTTGTAGAGGTCTTTGCGTTTTCGCAGTTCCTCCAGCACCCTTGCCCTAAACTGGGTCCAGTCTTCTTCCTGGAATTGCTGGACACCCAGAGCCAGGTGGAGCTCTGCAGAGTGGCTGCGCAGGAAAGGATTGTACTGCTTCTCTTCTCCAATCGTGGAGGGACACTGGAAATAAAGAGCACGTCAAAACACAGCCCACCTCAAAGGCTCTTGATTGAACAGTGTCAATCATTTGCAGAAAGATTAAAAATAAATAAATCTATCATAGAAGATAAAATAAGTGATTTCTGTTACTCCCTTCCCCATCACAAAACAGACAATGCATTTCTGCAGATGGCATCACCGTGAGTATTAAGAAAACACAGCAGCTAATTTGTTACCAGGATACACTGACGTTAATTTGGCAATAAACCTAAACAAAACAGAGACATATCACAACAGGAAAAGCTCAACCTGGATTCCTAGACATCTGCTTCCTCTTTCCAGCATCACAGCACAAAGGGATGCTTGAATAAAACTCGGTTAATTGTTAATAATGCTTGGTCTGTTCCTACTGTGACAAGCCGAAAACAATCTGTTAAGTCAGACTTTCTATCCCTTACCAATAACAGTTTAAAATCCGCCAATGAGATCTAGAATTAGCAAATGCATCAACCTTAATTTGAAAATCCTAGATGCTTTTCAGGAAAGGTCACCTTTGACTTTGAGGTCAAGGTCTCCAGGATTTAAACCTGTCCAAGAGTTTTAGTAATTGCATGGCATGAAGTTGAGAATCCTAGGTGACTTCCTTCTTGAGTTAATGCGCTCACAAGATTTTTAGAAAACTTGACCTCTGACCTCTGACCTTGAGGTCGAGGTAAATGATGTTCAAACTTGTTAGAGACTTTGAGTAGATGCAACTGTGGTATCGATTTTAAAATCCTACTTTACTTGTTAAGTTCTCGCATTCGCAATCTTGGGTGTCCACGCCGCATGGCATTTAGTTTTTATTCAAAGGACCTGCTTAACCGAGTGAGTCACAGCAGTGCTACAGTTTCTGATACATTTGGTCAAATACAAATGCAGTGTTTCAGAAGTTTAAGTCATCACCTTCAGGCAGCTCTGCTACAAGGAAAACTTTACAGTTTTCATACATGTTTTTTTGGTGTACTATATATCTGATCTTTTTAATAAATAATACTCAAAGATCAAACTCAGGTGACTGATATAAATAAGCAAAAGACTACGTGTGAAACGTGAAAACATGCAGACTGCAGAGGAAATGTTATGGTCATTCAATAAGTTTTGGAGGTGGAAATCATCAACTGGAAGCTCCAATCTTGTGAAACTGCCTTTAGAGGCATGTATTGATAACAGATAAAAAACTAATCTAAATTCAGGATGGGCACTTCACTGAACAGCAAACCTTTGCTCTGCTGCAGACTATATCACAGATGGACTCGACTGAGCCTGGAAGAAGGGAAAGCGAGAGGGCGGCATGCACTCAAGAGTGCTGTCAGCACGAACGCTGTACGCAACTGATAAGCCCTTATTTCAGGTGTTGGACAACATGAATCCTGGGATGGCTCGCTTGAGAGGCATAACAATGGTGATACATCATTCTCACCGTGCACAGCTTCTGGCCTCGCTGCTGCAGCACCCACTGATATTTGTTTTCCCTGGCTGTGTTGTGCGGCTCAACCTCAGCAGCAAACAGCAGGTTGTCCTCTGCATACTCATGACCTGCGGGACAGCCAGTGGACACACAAGAAAAATATCACAGCCACATGTATAACCATACTTAAAAGCCTAAAAAAAACCAAAGAATTCCCTATGCAACCCGTTCTTATGGTTTGGCTGTATATATATATGTAAAACACTTTTTTAAAAGCAAAGACATATTAAAACCACAACTTCATCCGCAGCACACAAACATAATTTTTTGACACCGAATCAGACAACTGAAAGGATTCTCCTACCAGGCCATAATAGAGTATCATCAGTCAAGGAGCCAACTGTGTCCAGAGATGACAGCATTGTTGTTGCACTGCCTTCAAACATTCTCCCTAGAAACAATAAAGACAGGTTAACAAAGAGATTCCAATTTCCAAACAGGGTTCCTGAAGCATTCATATGGTCTAATCTTTAGTATTACCAGGATATTTTCATTACTGCTATAGTTAGATTGTCAAATTGGTTAATTGGAAGATAAAAATGTCCAATTTCTCAAAGGTCATGCGGATGACCACTAGCTATTAAGACACTATCTACTGTACAAACTCTGTATAATACTTTCAGCTTCTCTCTTACTTCTCAAAGGGGTCATCACATCAGATGGATCCACACATAGATTTTACCCAAGGCTGGGTTTGTGTCTCCTGCTGATCTCAATATTTTGTGCATAATGAAAATGTATTAACCACTAAATTGCTATATAAAATCTATTGTATATTAAAGAACATGTCATTGGCATTACAAGGTAACCAAAACAGGCCACTAAATATACAATACTATAATTAAGTATATATTTTAAGTGCTTTTTGACGCAACTGATTAAATTATTTCAAGTCTTATAAAAAAAACTATGTTACATTAAGTTATGCAAAGGAAATCTAATCAGCATTTCCGATGAAATATGAAAAGGTGTAATTTGCATGCAACAGTATTCAGTTAAGATGGTGCTGACTTGCATTAGCAATGTTAAACTTGCTTTTGAATGAGGTAATCGGGTTGTGAACCAAAAATGACAGATGTGAATGCAGAAAAGGCATCAGGTCAAAGATCCTTTTTAAAATTGCACTGATTGAAACACTGATGACAGATAGGTTTCTCGTATATATCACATAGTACAATTAAGTCAAAATCACGCTTCCTTGGTATCACACTTATGCATTTTAGCTGACTTTTAGACTGTGCAATCATCAGGTTCTCAGACTTCAGCAGTTTTACAGTATAGAAAAAAAAAAGCCCACAAAAACTCTAAAAACGTCACACCAGTTTTTTTTTTTTTAAGTTGCTTTTACTCAAGCATAACATATATTTTGATCAAATTGCCAGGAATAAGAGGGCAATGCGTAGACTTCTGTTAAGGTAACACAACTATAACTACGTGCAGACAAATTGTGCTTGCATGCATAGTCACTCCCTGTAGAGAACAATTTTGAGCCAGTAAAACCAAGAGAACCTGTGTAGAATGATTCCACATCAAACAAACTATTTCATCCTGCATTTTCAGTAACTCTGAAAAAAACAAAAAGAAGCAAACAGCTAGAATAATTCCTCTTGATCTGGTTTTCTGCATAACTTACCACATCCTGAGAGAAACACCAGGTCACCAGAGAAGAGGCTGGAGGGAGCACCGACCGTTTGACCATCCAAGAGGTAGATCATGTGGCCTACCGTGTGTCCAGGGGTAAAGAGGGCCTTAAAGCGCATACGCCCAACTGTTACCGAGTCATTGTGTGAGAGAGGGCTGGAAAGAAAAATAAGTAATGAAAAAACCTAAACCAAGAAGTGTGGAGTTACTGATTTTTAGTGAAAATTAAAAGATTAAAAATAACTGAAATAGACTTCCATTTCTGACATGTACCAGTTGAGCAAAGGTATCAAAAACGACTACCTTCCCATATTATTTTTACATTATTAGAAAAAAAAATGTGAAAAACAAAATCTTTAGTGTGGTGGTTTGGAAGTCCTAAGATAACCCTCCATCCCCTCAGACATAACAGAATAGTCACTCATGCCACGATAATTTAGTGTGAAGTCAGCTGCCACCACTACTGACAGTGGGAACAAAACAGGACTAAGTACAGTAAGAATGATTCAAAGTGAGCCAGTGTGCTATACTGTGCAAGCTGGGACTTACTGCGTGAGGCCAGGAATGTTATCAGCCGCATTTCCATAAACTCGGCATGAGCTGTGCAGCCGTTTCAACCCTTTGTTTCCCCCACTGTGGTCCCTGTACACGGATCACAAAGAAGGTTCACGCAGCAATTTAGACAATATCCACACATTACAGATACAAAACACCTATTTTTTTTAAAAAAAAACACTGTGCTTATTTTAATCAACCTGAACGCAGGACTTTCAAAATGTGGGGAAAACATCTATACATACAAATGCATGGCATTCTTTTAATCTGCAGTACGGCAATAATAAGTCTAACCTCTTGTGTTAGAGATGTGAATCACATTTTTATTTTACTATACCTATTATTATATGATTTTTTAACCTTTTGTGACATGCTGAGTCTTGTATGATTATCACATTAACATATTTTTAGATTTTTTTGCCTTCAACTGTAAATTATGTCCTCGAAGTTAAACATTTTCAATATCTGTCTTATCCAATAAGATAAAGTTACCTCAGGAATTTTTTTAGCTACAAAAGGAGATGGTAAAGTACATCAAAACTGTCACCAAGACCTACTATAAATGTTACCAGTGTCATATTGAATGGGGTCAAGTTGGCAATGACATCCAATCTGTTCCTAATATTGCAGCAATTTACTGTTATAAATATTCAATAGCCACATTAAACTATTATATTTGCACTGATCAACCTTCCTGTTTTATAGGAATATAACCAGAATACAATGAGCTGGCAGCCCATGAAGTCCCTTCAAGTTGTAATCATTAATAAAGACTCGTTCAGACTGATGGCAAGATGTTGGCAATCTCTCTGCATTTATACATTTACAATCTGTCTCATAGTAATTCCAGTCAATCCAAGCCAGACTGCATCTGTTTGCAGAAAGGTTGCCTCTTATCAGGTGAGATAAGCCCTCTTGTTCACAGTATTTCCAAAATAAAATATCGATAATTGGTGTCCCTGTATCAATATAACATTGCTATGCTAAATATCACAATACTATGCTGTCTTTCCCCCCTACTCCTTTTTTATACATACAAATTACATGAAACTCACCAGTGCTTGTGTGTACATAGTATTGCTTCTAACATTACTCCTTCTGCCTCGAGGACTGCCTGAAATGAATAAAAGAAAATACAAATAAATCGGGTGTTGGTAAAACCTTCAGTCAACACTTCAGATTCATGACACATCACAGCGTTATTATACTTGTGTATTTAATAAGGCAAGATACCATGGATACAAAACACACTCATTCACAACAGCTGGCTACGGACAGTCAACAGCTGCAGCTGAAGTAAAACACATGGTTGTAAGGAAAAATGACAGTGCAGAGATACCAGCTGTAAGAGAGAGAGGCTCCATTGTCAATGAGCCCTACAATTACAATCAAGCTTTCAATACAACTCAATTTTTTTGTTTACACACCTCGTACTTTTATAAATACAGCAATAATTCTATACAGGCTTTCATATATTGTTTGTAACTCACACTATTTATACATTTTAACCCCATCTATGTCCTGTATGTGTTACTAAACTGGCTTTGAACTGAATGACAATCATCACACTTTAATAGTATTATTCCAACTCCCCTAAAAAATATTTCGTTTTCTTAAAGATCTTAATACTAGATATTATACATTTCATATAATAGCTTTAAGGATCAGAGTTGTGGTACATATACAAAATAAAGCTGAACTAGAAGCAAAGCAATCATTTCTCACTAATATCAGGCGATATCTGTCCTGACTTCTCTGCAGCAACATGTTCTGAAGAAAAAACAACTTTTCCCTTGGAACTAACTACACAGTTACTGATTGCTGTTTTCAGCGCAATAGCCTAAATCTATTAACCCATTCAAAGACACATAAGTGACATCAGAGGCACTCACCTGAACTATCTGAGGGTCTGCAGGGTCTACAACGACTGCGATGCTCGAGGCTCTGTCGATGATAAGGTAGCTGTAGTTGTCAGAGAGCACAGAGATAGGAATTATTTTAACACCTGTGGGCAGAGAAAGAAATGACATAATAATTATTCGGGACAACATTAAACATGCACTAATAAAAATATCCATCTTTAATGAAACAAATGCTAGAATTTTGTACTGATAGTAATAACAATTGGTTCTATGGTATGTACAGCGTGTGACAGCAAGGCATTGTTTGGCCCAGTGTCACCAAGTTAAACCAGTAATTGTTGCATATACCATTGAACTCCACGGGATCTGTAGCTGAATGCCCTCCAGGGTAATTTTCACGAGCTTTCCGCATTTGCCGTTTGTAGTACATGTAGCCAAGTCTGGTCTTAGTGTAGAGTGTGTACCTGGGAGACAATTGGAAATGTTATGTCCCAATAGTAAAAGCTGTTAACATTATTAACCTCGCCATGCAGTTACTGTCATTTCTTTGGTTTGTTGAATGAGCACAATTGACGTAACTTCAATGGTTGGTATGCAAACTTCTCTTAAAATAAAGTTGAAGCCACTGCAGCATATGCTGATGGAAAAAAATGGCATTATCGCGAGAAGAGCCTCACAGCAGAATACCAACAGCTGTACTTTTCAAATGGTCTTGACTAAATTAAATTACGTGGGATAAATCTATAGCACATAAAAATGGCTAGATGTTGCTAAGCTACGCCAAGAGAATCGCCAAGGAAACGACAGAAATTTCTGTCGCCAAGGAAAGTGGCGCCATACTCACGCTATTCGGAACAAGGGCTTCTCCGTTCGGGCCATTATCTTGCTGAACAGTTTTCTCCAAAACACCTGTCCTGTCCGTCTGTAGCGAAGGCACAAACAAAAACAGATGAAGGATGAAGTGGCTACCAGTGTTATTATCCAGTCAGGAAGCGCCATAGCCTCTGAGCGGAACGTAATGACGTATACAGCGACACGTCACAACAGTCCCCTGGTGACTTTTAGGCTCACTACCGGTGTTGTGCTCACCTGATTTCTCATGTTTACGTTTTCTTTTATGTATTAAAACAGAGTATATTATAATTTTTTCTGTATATTTTCATTATACATTTTTCCCATCACATTTTGCTTAGGTTTAGGCAGCAGAACCACTTGGGAAGTAGTAGTAGTAAATTAAATGAAATTTAAAAAAAGGGTTTTGACAGTCTGTCAGGCAAACTTTAACATGCATATGAACTAGCAAAAATACTGTGTGATTTTGCCTGTTTTATATCCAAATCCACTTTGCTTCAAGAAACACATAAAATGGGAATTTCTGTTTTTAGAATCACATTTCTTTCTGGTGTAAATGTTGAATAATTATCTGTCTGTTGTTATAACCGTATTGTAGGTTAATTGTAATGATTTTTGTAGTACAAGAAAAAATACATTGACATATAATTATGACTTACAATTACCCTTAGACAAAATGCCAAAGCTGACTAGGTATCAAGGAAGCACTGGCATTTAACTAATTGTAGAGGGAGGTACAACCAGTAGTTTGTGTTTTGGTAATATTGGTACTTTTTAACAGGAGGCGACATGAGTAACCAGTCTCATCTTTCTGAGAGTAGCAGTAACAGTGTGAGTTTCAGCCAGCATATCCAGTTACAAAGGATGACATCCTCCTGTTGTGCACGGCTGCAAATCTCCAAGGCAGGACTGAAGGACAGTGAACCCAACTCAGGCGCAAGCCACAAGGTAAGTAACCTTTTCTGCTTTGTTTTCATTTGTTTTCTGGGTGATCAGATCATAACAAACCAAAAGTGGGTCAAAGAGATTACTTGAGTGCAGTGTTGTAGTGTTTTAAAATTTGTATATAATGTATGGCTGGGTTTTAAAAATAACACAGGCTTAATTTCCTGTTCACAATCGGCAGTATGCTTGCTTTTTTCTCTTTTCCTATCTTAAAAATTCTTAAGTACAGTACTAATTTTCACAAGTAATCTGACTAGACTACATACAAAAAGAAAAATGTATGCAGTCTGGCCTTTTCAGACCGGTGAGGTGCTGTAGAGGGATTCGACTGCTCTTACAGGTGCTTTAATAGAATAAATGAAACTGAAGGTGAGCTCAGGATTGCATATTGAAAGAAGAAAAATCATAACTTTAGATGGGGGAACTTTCCTTGGCCTCCAAGTGTCCACATATACTTCATTCTTAAATTAAACAGAATTACAGTCATTGGTTTCTACTCTCATACTTTGCGTGACCCTTCGTATATTTTATCAAGCAATAAATGTGAACACATGGCATGACTGTGCCTTCCAGACACAATAATGTTTAAGTTGTTTCAATGTGTCTTGTGAAACTATATGTTGAATTACAACCAAGAGCTGAGTGAAACTATAATTCAAGCTGGGACATTATCTCATCTTTGTTATTGCAACAGCACCAGACTGCTAGACCTTTTTTCAGCCCTTCAAAATATTGCAGTTTCATTACATGTGGCCCAATTATCCCGAACAAACGTGCGCACTTTAATTTAAAATATTTATAGTAGTCAAATTAATTTTTAATTAGCAAGTGACTCACACTTAAAGTACAAGTGTAAGGAGACCAAGAGTGTCTGCGGTGTTACAGTACATACAGATATACAGCATGATAACAAAATTACATTTTTAATGTTAAATTTCAATGTAATTTATTATTGTGAGTTCCAAGTTTTCAAAAATATGACATGGCTGTCGCTGTAGCAGGGAAAATCTTCCACACATACCCCACATACACATGTACAAAGCCAGAAATATGGAATAATACCTTTATCTAATACAGTTTTTAAACCAAAGAGGGAAAAACAGTGAGCTTTATGCACAGTGAGAGGCTTTTGTACTCAAGAACTGTGCAAAAGTATCAAAATAACACATATGCACACGTTCCTGCTCCTGACTGCCACTTATTTTTCAGCATTTACCTGCCTTCTCTTTTTTATTCCCTCCCTCTTTTCTCCATCGTTCCTTTTCATCTGTTCAGCGTGTCTAACGTTACCTGGTTCGTGTCGCCTGCCTTGCTGAGAGAGACAGACAGAGCGACATGCGCACAGTTTTGCATGTCTTTGATGTGGTAGATTTGCGTGGTTCCTGCGTGGTGCTTGAACCAGCTGAAAGTTCACAGCAAGCCAAAACGTCCCCGAGGCCACCAGGACGTCCTGTAGAGACAGCCTTCCTTATTTTCTTTACAGCCACTGGAAACGAGCCAGACTTTAGAATTCTGTTATTCGGTGCTGATTTCTGAGAATCACATGTGAAACACAGAAAAACAGATAATAATGTTGTGCACAAGGAGGGACTTGTGATCACCCTTTCTGAAACTAGGGTGACCACATAGTTTCCAGGAAATAATACCACAGAATTAAGCAATGCAACATACTGTGATTTACGATGTAATATAGTAGGAAGATTTTATTTTGTAATTGTGAAAATGGAAAGTCAGCAATAACTAGTGGATAGTGAAAAGATGTAAGTCTGACATAGCTTTGTACCACTCATCCTGTCTTTAGGGTAGTCCAGAAAAATGATGACATCTAAAATTGACAGTCCTCCCCCCTACGAGGAAGCACTGCATCATCCTAAGTGTGATAACTTCCCCTACCAGCCACAGCATGGCTCTCCTCTTCCCCCACCTCCATCTTACAGTCCCAGTCCTGGCTACTGGGGCCAAGGGGGTGTCTACCCGCCGATCAGCATGTGTCAAGGCCCTGGCCTTCCTCCATCTGGGATGCCCACCACAATACCGACTCTGTCTGCTGGACTGCCTGCCTCCAACCCAGGTTCTTAGCGAGTGGCACAGTCTTGAAGTAATCACACCCTGCAATATATTTAGATTAGGTGTAACAAGGATAAATTACCACTTGGCTCTTCCAAATTCTGCAGGAGAGATGGAGGATTTTCTCAGCACCCAGTGGGAAAGCACATCTGTTCGGCACGCCTTCATCAGAAAAGTAAGAGTTTGTAACTGTGTGTTTTAACTTGCTCTTTGTGCCAGTGACAATCCTGCTGCTCTGATCTTTCTTTTTTTCTTTTTTTTTGGACAGGTTTACTTAATTTTATCAGCACAGCTTGCTGTCACCTTCTCAGTTGTTGCTGTCTTTACGTTTGTGTAAGTTTCCCCATTTGTACATCCATCCACTGATGAATGTATCTGGTGAAGGGTAAGAAACACAGTCTGCCCTTTGGTGATGCCATGTATCTGCTTTCACAGTGACCCAGTGAGGATGTTTGTCATCAGTTACCCTGGCATCTACTGGGCATCTTTGTGAGTTACTTTTAAGAAACAGCCGCACAGTTTTAGTGCAATTACATCAATTGATAAAAAAAACAAACACACATGTGAAGAATATGATGTATGTAATAATAATCACAGTGGTGAATCTCTCCGTAGTGTGGTTTACTTTGTGGTTTACTGCATTCTCATCTGCTGCAAAGAGCCGAGGTAAGCAAGGCCAAATAAGTTGGAAAAATTAAGTTGTTTTATTATTGCTATTATTATGGTGTATTAAAATTTTCATAAACAGTGATGTTTGTGGTTTCTGTACTTTTTAGGAGGCGTTTTCCATGGAATCTTGTGCTGCTTGGAGTATTTGTAAGTGTTGTTTATTAGACTAAGGGTCAGACATTGACACTAGTAATGCCACAGCAGATATATATGTGCAGAACTAACATAGTGTGAGGTGCTGAAGACTGAAAAAGTAAAGTCAGTAGAAAAAAGACATCTCTAAAAAGTGCTAAAACTCACTCTGACATTTAAGACGCATTGTATTCATGTTTGATCTTGCAGACTCTTGCCTTGTCTTACATGGCCGGAGCAGTTTCAAGGTTTGTTTATTGGCTTTATTCAGGCAACAGCTCAAAACAGCACATTTTGATCCTGATGGTATATATGTGCCTTTTTTTTTGTTTCGTTTTAATTGCTACATGTATCCTTTACAGCTATTATGGAACCAAAGCAGTGTTTATCGCCATGGGAGTAACAGCATTAGTCTGTATAGCTGTGACAGTCTTCTGCTTCCAAACTAAGGTACACGGAGATGTAAACTGTCTCGCTGTAGCTCAGTAGCCTGTGGCTTGTCAGAGGATGTCTTTGTTGTCGGTGTAAAAGAACTCCTTTGTCTTGCATTACAATGGGGGCACTGAAATCCTTTAAATATTTATAACATTTTGGGATAAGATGCGAATCCAACTTCTCTGTCTGATGCAACTCGAGATACACAAGTTACATTTTTGGCTTCTACAAGACACGTTTCACACACGCACACACATATATTTCTCTTTCACCTTATTCTGATCCTCTTTCACAATAGTCTCACTGCTCTTTCATGTAGCTTGAAGCATATCAGCTTCACTTTCATCCCCTTAATGACTTGTTTCTCATCACAGGTGGACTTCACCTCCTGCGGGGGATTCCTCTGCATTGCGGCCGTTCTGCTCATGATCATTGGGATTGTTACAGCCATCGTCCTCTCCTTCCAATATGTGAGCCTGCTCTGGTCAAGTCATTTAATTTATTCTGTCTACTCGTGTTTCTCTGCGTGAGGAACAGCAGCTCCCAAGGGTGTATCTGTGTGACTGATTTCACATTCAGGAGCCTTTCTTATGTCACTCAACAGGTCCCCTGGCTGCATATGCTCTACGCTGCAATTGGAGCCATCGTTTACACTCTGGTGAGTCCACACTCACACAAAATTAGACCGAGTATTTCTTCTTGGTATTATGAGTCTGTTGTTGAAAAGCAAGCGAGACATTAGCAGTCCTTACACCCCCAATACATAGCTATTTAGGAGCCCTAAATAATGTGGTGATAATCTACTATTCATCATCGTATTTGTCTTGATTTTGATTGGTCTATCAAATAAAAAAACAAGAAGGGAACACTCAATCTTCAGTTTAACACAAAGTCTGTTAACTTCAGAGATATCAGGATGTCCAGATAGAAAGCATAAACTATTGTGAATCCAATAAAAAAGTGATAACAGTTGCACTGGAAAGGCAACAACAAGACAACCTCCAGAAAGGGAAGGTTTTTTGATGGATTTTTCTCTAGTTTTGCTTTTTGCTGGGTCCTTTTTGCTACTTGGTAGCATGAGACAGCACCTGCAGCCTCCACAGGTTGCTCAGCTCCATCAGTAAGGCACAGATTTGCCATGTCGACAGGCCCGTTACACGAGCAGCACTGCCAGAGCCCTAAAAAGTGACCTCAATCAGGTTATTTGTGCATGTTTACAACCAAAATGTCATCAAGAGACTCCTTGAGCATGACATGAAGGCTCAGTGTTCCTAGGTGGGTTCTGTGGTCAGAAACCAGCATTGTGTAACTCAGCTGGCAGGTTCACCACTAACACAGTGTTCTTTTCACGGATGATGTTGCAAGAAGCTAACATTTATTACGGTGTCTCCTCTCCATTTCACCTCTGTCACATGCTTTCTTTAGTAAAGGAGGTAAAATCACAGTTTTCCCTAATCGAACAGACGGATATTCCTGAAGTTCCAACTATGATGTTCAAGTGTTCCTTTAATTTTTTGCGCAGTGTATAAAGTGAATTGGGCTTTTTTTTTGGGACATTTTATCATTTCCTGTTACAAACATGATTTCCACATTCATTGTCCCAATAGGTCTTTTAAACAGGTAATCTCACTGTATACATGTTATAGCACTGTTTAATGTGGTTTTCCCATAATGCTGGGGATTGTCTGACCTTTGCTTTTGTACCATTATATTCAAAATATAATTTACCCAAACTTTTTACCTTAGCCTTTGCTTACCATTCCTGTCAGTCTCAGCTATAGTTGAAATTTTGTGTTAATGAGTAAATATTAACACAGCAACACACGAAAAGGGTTAAACTAAATGCACCACCACATGGTAAGGACAGAATCACAAAGCTATTAGTACAGTTGTAGCCTCACATGATACAGGATGTAAATTTTCTTGTTGGTCATAGTGAGTGACACGTAACAGTCCAAAAACCAAAAGTTTTAATTAATGGTCACAAACATGACAAAAGGCTAGAAATGTTGCAGCATTTTTCCTTGTATTCATGTTTTTATGTCAATTTCCTCTTTCCTTTTCTTCCTTATATTAGTTTTTAGTGTACAACACCCAACTTCTTATCGGAAATCGGGAGTTGGCCATCAGCCCAGAGGAGTACGTCTATGGAGCGCTTTCTCTTTATGTTGATATTGTTCACATCTTCCTCTTCATCCTTCAAGTCAGCGGAGCTGCGACTGAATGAGCCAGCGGTTGGAGTTTGTATATTGTATTTGCTGGCAGACACACAGCAAACTGTCAGAAAGATTATTACTTTATTATTATTTTTTCTACATCAGTAACACTCGAGCACTTTGTTTGTTGGGCTGTATGTAGCAGGACTGCAGCCGCAAAGCTTACACTTAGCCCGTGTAAAGGAAGAGAGCTGCTTAAGCTTTGCACATTTGTATAGCTGCATTTTAATATTTATGTGCACGTTAAGGAGTGTAGTACTCTCAACTATTACTTCGATCAAACCTCCTCATTAACAAAGTGTTTCTGCCTCCAAAAAAGGGAACAAAGCCATTTATAGATCAACACATTTGTTTTTATTATTGTCAGTGCTTAGACTTACAAAACATGTGTAGTTGGAGGCATACTGCTGGACACCACAATCATTAGTCAAACATCTGTGCTGGTAGTAAGACGGTCTAAGATCTGTTTATGTACTTTTCATTTTTCCAAAGAGAAAACCCAGAGAACACTGACTCACCGATTAAAAAAAAAGAAAAAAGAGTTGTCTTCTTGAATCACTGGCCATTTCCTTTGTTCTCTTTAATGTTTCTGTTATTTGTTGTTGTTAGAAAACGATGCACACCGATCAATAAATCATACCTTACTGTTATAACTGCTTCCTTCATGTCGGTGGTTAATTACAGTAACACGTTAAGAGTTCTAGGGTGGCATTAGCTCCTATAAATGTTCTCCCTTCCTTGATTGTGGATTAGTATTGTTTCCCGTCACCAGTATTTATGTGTCGTCCACACCAGAAGGTTTAAGGTGTCAGGCGCTTGGGGTCACGTGGGAACATGGAGGTCTGCCGAACGTTGTGGAGACCCAGGTAGAGCATGCAGACTCTCTCCAGGCCTGTGAAGGATGACATCTTTATCAGTTTTTTATTCTTACAAAAAAACAAAAACCATTCCTGTAGTTCCCCCGACAAAACATATTTCTTACCAATGCCTCCGCCGCCATGTGGGGGAGCTCCATACCGGAAGGAGTCGATGTATGCCTTGATCTTCTCCAGATCTGTACAACAAACAAAGGAGAGGCACAAAAATTTTCTAGTGTTGTTCCGCTGATTGCCAACAGAGGGAGACAAATCATTTGAATTTCACTCAATGCTCCTCAAAAAGAAATGGAAACATCTCTTTTTCTTACCGATCTGATGGTGGATGGCTCTTTCTGTCAGCAGCTGAGCATCGTGGACTCTCTGAGCTCCGGAGAGAATCTCTTCTCCTCTCATGAACATGTCATAAGAATTGGAGTATTTCTAGACAAAAATAAAACAAATTCAGAAATCAGGTTTTTCTCACATGTGATGATGACAGGAGGGGGTTAAAAAAAAGAAAAGAAAAGAAAATTAAAGTCAACCAGACAAGGTAACGCTGGCACAAAACTTGGGTAACAACAATGATTATGACAGGAAGAGAATGAAATGAAACCGTATTCATTTTTTAAAGCCAAATATTAACAGAAATATCAGTCTGGCAATTGAAATTCACACAGGTAGCATAAAGAATGTAGTAAACTGGCAATTTTGTGGCATCGCTCATGGATGCTGATGTTTTTTCTTGACTTGTCGGGACAATAAAAAAAAAAAAAAAAAAAAAAAGCATTACGTTGCCCACAGGAGCCACAGTGCAAATTTGAGAGGCTGGTGTGTTTGGTATGTTTGATGTGTGAGTGAAAGACTTACAGGGTTGCTTGGATCAGGCATTGTGTAAAACGGTCTAACAGCCAGCGGGTACTTATCAAGCACATAGAAGTCAGTATCATACTGTGGAGAGGGGGGGAAAAAAAGAGGAGTGAGAGTCAATAACTGCATACAAAAGGATTAATAGAGACATACACGTATCCTTTTCTTTATTTATGTGATGCAACTGTGAGCTTGAATAATAAAATACTTCTCCAGGATACTGTAGAGTCTTTATCTTACAGCATAAAGCAGCTTTTACTGAAGGAGGTCGTCTGAAGAAGACTAACGGCTCATATATACAAATTCTGGAGTTCTAATATCCAAAATGGCTTTTTACTACTTTTAAAAATCACTCGTGTTTTTATCTGACCTTCATACATAAAGGCTACGTGATCCATTGTTGGATCATGTCACATTCATAATTTTGACATTCAATGAGTAAATCACATTTGAAAACAAACCTTTTCCTTGACGAGGCGGCCAAGCAGCTTCTCATTGGGTGTACTACAAAACAGCAAAAATACATTGAGTTTAATAAAGACAGACACATCTCACATTGTTAAAATATTACTTAAACTGATTGTAATCAGTGAATCATCTACAGTTATTATTTCTCAGACTGTTTTTTTAACGTCACTGCTCCAACTGTACTGCAGATTACAGCTTTGATCACAAGGATTACTTAAATGCTGAGTTACTGATGTGATCTTTCACATCCTCACTTTAAGCACATGTTACAATTTACTTCTGCTTTTATCAAAAGAAATCATCTGATAAGATGAGTTGGCTGTGGGGGAAAGGCTGTGTGATGTATTCTAACCTGAGGTCATCCTCGTCACCCATTTCGACCCCGGCCTCACGCAGCATGGCCACAGCCTCGGTGTACTCCAGTCTAAGAGTCGGCTCCAGAAATTTGAAAGGCTCACTTGGGAACTGCTTATTCACCGTCTGGATCTCTGTCTGGAAGCTGACGCAGAGGCACATGCATTGAGTTTCCAGAGTGTTGAGAGGACATGACGCTGACTTTAATTCATTTTCCTGGGAAATTTCCCCAAACCACTAATTTTTTTAACCCAAACATAAAACTTCACATACACCAATAGTTTTCCCAATCATGATTGGAGTATGTAATGGTGATTTATATCTATGTAAAAATACTTGTTACACGTGTTACTGTGAAAAAGGGTCATGTCGCCCCTGATTTCTTCATATTTTGCTTCCAAGGAGACATGCTGTCTTAAAAAGCTTTAAAGTGGTATTGGGTAATAGTTCTCCGGTTTTCTGAACCACTTTCAAAGTTTTTCTGTGGACATTGATGGTTTGTTCTCTCATTTTATGTCCAGTGGTTGTATCTGGACTTAAAATGACTGACCCGTGAATAAAACACTGACCCATAAAAAAGCCTCCCAACTCAAAGGGCAAACCAGTGTTGTGTCTAAACATAACAGACAACTTAGCAAAGAACCAATCTAAATTGTATCTTTGTGCACTTTGTTAGCCTGATGCAACCCCCCATTTTTTCCACTGTCTTTAGTTTAATCTACAAAAAATGACAATGATAACACAGTTTGATGGGCATAAAAAGGATAATTTTGCACTAAAAAGGTGATTCCCAAAAGGCTATTAGCCAAAAAACTTGGCATAACTTGGCACGGTGTGGAGTACGCACCTAAAAAAAATGCAGTAAACTAGACAAGTGGAGGACAAATGAAGAAGTAGCAGGCCTAAAATTCTACATGAAAAGCATCTGAAAGTCATTCCCTTAATAAACAATTCAGCTAAGAAGTGAAACAGGGCCTGAGAAGTGCATTTTTCTGGAGCCTCATCAGAAAAGATCTCAAGAAGCCATTTTAAAGGAGGGGAATTTGTGATAAAAGGCCAAACTACACAAGGAATGAACTGAAACTCATCGGCTACAGGTCCGATGGACGATGAATACATAAATTTGAAATTCGTGGCTCAAATTATTGTCAGTACACATGGTGGATGTCACAAGAGATGCCCCTTTTTCTAAAAACAAAAAAAGAAATGAGGGGTGATGCAAGACTTCTGCACAGTACTGCACGTACCGGTACACAAACAAAAACTACAATCTACCATCGAAGGACTCACAATTCTGTCCAGATAGAGACAAATACCAGACTAATTGTTCACATAATGGTCACAACCCACATTTGACTCTATTTTCTTGGCCAAGCTGTCCTAATGCCTTTCACTAATTTCTGATTCTTTTATATCACAATTAGAAACATTATGACACCAAAAAGAGATTTTTAACAACTAAATTATATTTTTTAAAGACACCTAACAAATTTCACTTGTATTTACTGTGAAATTAAAAGGAGATGCCAAACAGAGCATGGAAAGGATAAAGTCATCTGTGCTTCATGTGTTAAAACAGAAGTACAAAACGCATGCAAAACACTTTCACACGTCAAGAGAAACAGTCTGGAAAGTCATGAGAACAAAGGGCAAAAAGTCAAATGGGCCTGAGAAAGAGGAACAGTGGTCACAACCTGAAACTAACTAACGTCACAGACATTAAAAAGGGAATTCAAATTAAGCTAGTTGACACCTTACTCAGTGTTCCACTGATTTAACATGGTTCCTCTGGGGATTTACTTTATAATAAAAGACTTGTAATCACAGAATAAAGCATGAAGCACTGCAAACCCCCTTCTGAGTTTTCACTGTAATAAATACGTCCAAAAAACCACTGACATTCACAGACGTATGTCGTCAGAAACGTTACAGTTTCCACACAGAAAGAGTTTCGCCCAGTATTCCTCTTTTATTTTAACCTTTGATGTTGAAGCTCTTAATGCCTACTGTACCGAGTTCCACCACACGGAGGCAATAAAACCACATCCTATCGTCATCTTGCTGGCAGTTCACTAAACAGTTGGAGTGGAAATTGCTGACATTCATCTAAGCAGACAGCCATATGTGATGACATTTAATTAATCTAGATTTAGCAGTTACATAGTTTTACTTAGACGTACACACTTTGACATTTTGCTGGCTGTAAAACTAAATAATTCAGCTGAGTGTGTTGCAGAAGTTGGTCTGCAACACACCAACAGTTTTAGGTTCATCTTTTACCTTAACTCAATAAATGTGTATCTTACTTGTCTCTCAAGCCCTTGAAGATCTGCACCATGGTGTCAGTGATAGAGTCGATCACTTCGTGGTAATGGTAGTTGAAGGCCATCTCAATATCCAGACCCACAAACTCGGTCAGGTGACGGTGCGTGTTGGAGTCTTCCGCCCTGAAAACTGAAATGACGCTGATTTAATACGAGTGCCAAAACAAAGCAAACTGCGGTGGCGTGGAAGCAACGAAAGGTTTCTGCTCATCTCCGGGAATAAAGTGTCATTTCCATTGTACTCGAAATTCCTAAATTTGGACGGCTCACAAAACAGAAGCCCATATAAAGGATCATCAAGCTTACAACCTGGCTTCTGAATCACCGCCACGTAAAGGTTTGTGAAACAATGACGATGTGTAGATGAGCGGCATTGAAAGTTGACGATAATCAAAACGCACTGTGAAATGTAGGTGCTTGCACTATGGCTGATTGAGAGGTACTTTAGAAACTCTGTATGAACGCGGCTGCCAATAAATAATTCCTGACTACTGTGTTATTCTAAAGCAGAGTACTTTACAAGTACTTGTATGGTGAATTAATAACATCATGGCTTCTACTTTCATTTAGTGGGAGTTAACGGTCATACTCGAGGACGGCTGCTCGATTGCTGTTTTTACAGGTTTACAGACTGTCAAAAGTGTTCTTAAAAAGGCACGGACACATCTGATTAAATGTGTTTCTGTATCTACATACTGTGGCTGGATTACCTGGAAACCACGCATGTGTACATGCACACAGTTTCACAATGACTGAGATTCAGAAAATACAACCATGCATACAAAGTTTTATTCAATTGTGTCTGAAACAAAGTGTAAATGTTCATTCCTGCTTTTGTATTCACACAGTGTTTGTCTAGAACCTGGAAAGTATTATGCGTCTGACCCTGCATATATTTCAACAAACTGGAAAACTAAAATGATTCCAAGCATAAATATGGAGATGTATGCTTCTCCGCAAGAAGATATGCTTCACATTTACTTCCGCTTCTTCCCTGGTGAACCTTTTTTAGTTGATTTCAGACAGTGGCGATATAGTTGTAGAACCTACAACTAAGTACATGTTGTACTTTGCCACTGGGATTTGTTGATCCCACTTCTCCTTACATGCTGAATCAGTGAGTCTGTAAGTAAGGCAACCGTGGTGAGAACATTGTTGCCTCAGAAGCAGTAATGACCTTAAGCCCTTTGATTTCTCTGTGGTGAAACAAAACAAAAACTTCAGTCCAGTCAGTGGAATACCGAATGTGGATCCTTGTCCCAGATGTTTTATTTGATCTTGGGCGAGAATCCTGTATCGAATGAAAATCAGATACGAGTAGCAATCTAAAAAAAACATAAAAAAATTCACGACTATGTATAGAATAAATACTTTATGCACACAGATGAAGGCAGAGTTTGCTTAGATAATCAGATGGTGGCAGTGTTTGCTTGGATTTCCCCTAAACTCGGCTCTATAAAGTCTTTTACAAGTCCCACTGTGTCACTATCACACAGCTCTACAGCAGCTTTGACACAGTAAAAGCATCACAGGGAGGTCTGTTAAACTTTAACAGTCTAAATGCATTTAGTGACATTTTAAAACCGTTTTCACTTAATAGGGTCTAAATTTTTCATTATCCTCTCGCGTCTCTTTTTCCTGTTTGCCAGTGTTTAAGGTGACATACTGGGGGGAGGGGCTTACCTGGACCTACACAGAAGACCTTGTCAAAGTCAGCACAGATGCACATCTGCTTGTAGAGCTGAGGCGACTGAGCCAGGAAGGCGCTGGTTTTAAAGTACGACACTGTGAAAACATTTGCGCCACCTTCACTGGCAGCTAAAAAAGGACAAAGAAAATTTAATGACAAAGAGAAAAACATGAGGAAAAACAGCTATTACAGTCAAAACCTCACCCATCCCACCTAATGATATATACTGTGAATTTATTAGATGTTTCAGTAGGGACTATAATTGGCTAGCATACACACAAATAAATACCATCATTTTTTTTAAAGGCCAGGCCTCTGATAATGGTTGGAGAGAGTCCAGAGTAAAAAAAACTGTGGTGGAAAAAGTTTCAAAGTAAAAGTCTTATGACATAACTGTTGTCCACTGAAACACTCAGGCTTTTAATTTGAAACATCTACAGGATTTGTAGATTAGTGACGCTATTACACGACGAGTGCGTTTTATGACCATCGCTAGCAAAGAACGGTGCGTTCGGGGAGATGCTGACAGATTGTCTGCTCATTCCAGACAAAGACTTGTACTTAAAAACTCAAGTGATTCCTGTGATCTCCATCAGGAACTTTAGTAGGACAACCAGGAAAGGCTCAGAAAAGACAGTCATTATATACTACTTCAAAAACGATACTTTCCTTCCTCAGATACAGAGCTGAGGTCAATAAAGGAATGATGGCCCAACTTTTTGACTTATTCACCAGAACAACCCATTTCTTTTTTACATGAATATGTAACCACTGGGCAAATTTTTCAAAACAAAGTCAGTTCTCAGGACATCATGTCCCAGACTCTAATAACACGTGTCACCTTTTATGTGACAAAAACATCAGAGGGCATCAACTGATATTTTCACACTCTCAAAAGGTGGGTGGGGCTGTACATATAGGACAAACTGTTCACGCTTGCACCATGGGTGGTGCCATGCAGGAAGATGTGGTTTTGTGTGTATTTTTTCACAGGTGCCGCCAAAATAAAAGAGCGCCACTTTTGAATTTAGCGTTCGAGTCACAGTCACCATCATTGGCTCTTTAAGAAAAGAGGAAGTGAGAGTGTGGAGGTTTCACCACAGTTAATTCAAAATATGGGAGGAATGTGGGGGCTGCGAACTATTGACATAAGACTACTGTGCTTCTGCTTCTTTTAAGAATTTATCTTTTTTTATCATAAAGACTCCAAACGGATTATTTTAGATTATTAAAGCTTCAAACAGTACATTACATATTAACCAAGTAAAGGTTTGAATGGTTCAAAAAGCATCTGGAGCCTCCAAATTGAGTTAATGCTGGAAAAAATAAAGCCAGCATAAGAGATATGCCATTAAATGGTGAAAGCTCCAATAACTCTTTCTCCTGAATATTGGTGAGAAGATTTTTGTCTGAGTTCTAAGTTTCTCCCTTTCAGTCCTCCTTTTCTTCAATAAAGTGAGATGAGATCCTTTGGGATTGATCTTAAGGAAAGCCTCTCCTGTCAAATTAGAAGGGCGCTGTGTGGAAATGTGAAAGCAGAGAGGCTGACGTGAGAGCTGGTCGATGCATCGAAATTCCCAGCGGTCTGGATTAAAACCCTCATAGGTCTGAAACGATGAAATTCTCTCTAATACCTTACTGTCTGTTGTCTCCTTTAGCATAGATGTGCATGACTGCGCATGTGTGTGTTTCAAAAGCTTTAGCTGAACTTTTTATTTTGCTCTTGATTTGAAGTGGAGCCTAGATCAGCCTGATGAGGAAGTCAACTTACAACTGTTACACAATGACTCACGAAACACCTGTGGGCAGTGACGTGAAAACAAGTGTGCCTCTACTGAAACATCTAATCAAAAATGATTCAATGCATGCTAGTCTCAGTTTTCCCACGTGTCAATGTGGCAGAGGGTGTTTTTTTTTTGTTTTTACCCGATATAATTTTCGGCGTCTGGATCTCCACAAAGCCCTTTTTGGTGAGGGTGTCCCTGAAGAGCTGGCACACACCTGACTGCAGGCGGAACACGGCCTGGCTGGTGGTCGTCTTTTCAGGAGGATACACAAAAATAAACACCATCAAGACGGTTGCAGTGATTCATCTACGTTATTACACAACCATGACAAATGTGTGAAAACAAGACTGCCAGTTTCTTCAAGGACCTCCTGTCTATGTGAAGGGTGTGACAATTATTTGTTGGCAACGGCAACGTGTTCAAATCCTGGAAGAGCCGCAGAAACTTAGAAATACCTTTATTTATTGTTTTTTTTTAAATTGTGTTTCAGTATTTAGATTATCAATATAAATACCGAAACCAAGGTGAGGCATAAAACTGCTGTGAAGAGGTTACTGTAAAAACCTCATGCACAAAAGCCCCCAAGAGTCAACAGTTGGGTGACAGAGCATGTCAAAATGCCAGTGAACACTCCCAGAAATCGACTGACTCATTTCAAATGACCACAAGATTTCTACAACTGATCTTGTCTGGTTTTCAAGTCTAGTTACCGTACATCATCATGAAGTCAGACCTGGGTCTTTTCAATACATAAATGCACAGTTCTGCGTTAATTAAAGTGCTTCACATCCCATTTCTAGTGCCTGTCCGGTCCTGAATAGTCTTCGTCTGACTAACAGCCGGCTGACTCGAAATATGATCGTGTCTAAATCCTGGAAAGCTCATTAATCTGCAGACAATGCTTCAGGGTTGTCTGGCTAAAACTTTTCCATCATTTACAATCTGGGTGCTTGACAGAAAGTAGAAGTGCAGAAAAATATAAAACGTCCCTGCTTAAAACACTTTTACAAACGTCTTTAAAAGGCACTGAAGCAAATCATTCATTCTACTATCACACCACCTATGACTCATTTGTGTCACACATCACACATGGGGCTGTGCCCAGCGTTAAATGTGGGGAAACAGACCTAAAAACCAGACTGTGTAAGACCTAATTTAAAAATTCGAAAGCGCTTCCTGTTTACAGCAAGTCTGCAGCGAGTAGGCGTAATAGTGAGTGGGTTGGTGGGTGGCAGTTACTATCCTGAAACTGGCAGTTCTTCTGATGGTGAGGGGCCTCATGAAATATACCTTACTCTGGTATACCTCTCAATAGTTCATACCTCCTTGAAACCCAGCTGCGGTGAACACATACCACACAGAGGTTTCAAAGCTCAAAAAATTTAAACATTTGCCAGCATCCAATTACGGGCTCATCATCGTACTCAAGAGGCCGTCGATATGTGTACTTGGAGGTTGACCACAGTCTAGTGCTGGCATCATTGTTCATACAGCCTGTATGTGTACAGTATGTGTGGTAGTCAGCATACACCCTAACCCTTCCTAAAGCAACCTGAAATACACAAATCTGCATTAGGACATTTTGCTTTTGCGCTTGTATCGAAATCACAGCTCTCTTCTCTTCAAAACTTTTAGACCTGTTCTGATAAAACGCAACTGGCTTTACTTTCCATCTCCGATGCTTACATGTGAAACTTCACGAAGAGCCGGAGCATGAAGCAAAGGGAGAATGGTGTGTTTGATGTGGATCTGAATCTTTCTTGAAAAATGACAGGACGGGGAATCGGTCTTTGTAGAAAATGAGTTCTCAGAGTTTTCTTCTTTCCTTCTGGTTTATGATAAAATTTGTTGTTGGGTGTCGCGCTTGTCTGCGTTTGTAAAGCCAGCGACATAGGTAACACAGATTTATCACCTTTTTTATTTGATCTAAGGAAGCTGGATGCAGTTTTTATGGACCAAATATTATGATTAATCACAAAATAGCATGACGTAGGTCTCATAATCAATCACATTTCTTACATCTTGAAGGCTGAGGTAATGGGAGCACTAGTGTTAGAGGATTTGTTTGGACTCCAGCACGTCCGGATGACAGTCCAGAAACTGTCTGCAAGTCCAGCCGTCTTTTAAAACTAAACTTTTAAACTTTAAAAATGTTCAAGTTAGAAATGGAGTTTCATGTGAACTACATAATTATCAAAGGCATTTTATGGTTCCCTTCTGAAGAGTTTGGCAGTGTGGGAAGCACTTTATAGCTTCAGCGGGCTCTTAAGAGCAAAACTGATGACAGACCCAAGTCCATGAGCTCAAAGTGCACAGTGCTGCAGAAGCAGGTGTTGTTGTGAAGCTTGTGAACAAAGTGGCTCTGTGCTGTGGTGTTGCTGCCTTCCTGCCAGTCGTATCTTCCATGTGGGAGGAACATATCAAAACAATGAGACACTTTGCGGCTTAGTGTCTTCTGCTGCTCGCATAAGTTTAGCACATCTCTCAGCACTGTATAAGATTCATATCACCAGCCCACTAAATCACAGCCTTTTCTCTTTACTTTTAGAGGTGCGCTGGTTTGTTGTTTGCATTCCTTCACAAATATTTTACATTCACTCTCCAACAGCCTACATTTGTGGTAGAAGTTTTCTGTGCTCGGAGACAGGATGTAAGCTGTAAAATTATTGTTGTTATAATGGCAATAATTTTTTTGTTTTTCAAATCCATGTATTTCAGCCAACTCTTCCAGGGAGACATTGAGGCAACCCCAAGACTTCGGGTAGGACATCCTCACAAAGGAAGCACCCATAAAGCATCAAATTTATAATCTTTATGAACACCTTAGTTTAAAACAGCTAAAAATTCATCATTAATCAACTAAAATATTACATGTATCAAACCAAATGCAAATTTTCACAGACTCACATGGTCACAGATGATAGAAACTTACCCTGAGATCAATCACTCTGTTGTCCAGCCGGGTGTCCTGGTTAACTGTGGCTCTGCCTTCCTGAATACAAACACAAAAACACAGTCATCCTACCAAAACCTCCTCAGCCTATGAAATATTAAAAATCATTACTATTCATCTCCTCCTATTCACACAGGAGTGTTTGCCGTCAGTGTTATGGAAGCATTTTAGGGGCTTTTCACAACTCACAGGGAAAAACTATAACAAAAAAAAGAAAGAAATACAAATCATTTTTAGCTTTAAAGCTATTGGCAGCTTGCAAACCTAAAACAATGCAATCAGCCTGCAAAAACCTTCCTGGGAACAATGCAAAACTACCATTCTCCTGCAGCTTTACCACATCTACCTACTTAGCTCAGTGAGTATAACAGAGTCAAGTGCAATAAAAGACACCTGCAATGTGGGACAACAGGACAAAAAGAATATAAAGAAAAGGAAAAAGGTAACAACTGAAAAGTAAATGTTTCATCACAGGAAGAGCCGCTCCTTCCAGGGTCGTGGATGTCAGGCTTCCTGAGAAGACCCACAGGGGTTTGAGCTAATAGCCTGTGTAGCCACATCCTGCTCCAAACAGCCACACGCAGAGGGACAAACTGTTAGATGGGCAGACAGTTAGACAGACAGGGCTGTTGAGGCTAGTGTCTCTGGGGAAAGCAGGTGTTGCTACAAGTCTGTGACTGACATGCTGAATCCCAACAGAAAACACCTGAGACGCTGCTACAGCTGCAGATATTAGCTTACTGGATAAACAATGATGGGCCCTCAGCTGTCTTTGGTATTGATGAGACTCATATTAATGTGCACGCATGTACAGTGCGATGTATAATTCCACAGCAGATACGATGGATCTAAAGCTACGAAAAAAATGACATCCTGCCGTTTTATGTGTTAAGCCGATTCAACGGCTACATCAGGAATGTTATTATTGGAAAATTCAATGTTTCCACTTTGCAAATCTGGGAGCTGTAGCTGATCCTCTATACTAGAATAATCATTTTTTGGTTTGAATCAGGAAACAGAGCCAACTGCTTTGAGCTGGAATTCCGCTTAGCCATCGTTTTTTGGTGCTGCTAAACCAGCAGCCTCAAAGGTTTACATGTATTTCTAACCACCTATACTGCAGCTAGGAAAAAGAATGGCTTTTTAAATGCTTCATGATTTTCTTGAATGATTCTGCATCACTGCACAATTCCTTAATTGCAATTCAGAGAACTCCCTCAACACTGGCAGCCGGCTCTTATAAACACTGTGCGATGAAATCACCATTTGCATGAGGAGGGTGATTAAAACAAGGTGATTAGGTTTAATCAGCCAATCCTTGACTCTGCCAAAAACACAAATCTCCATTCTCCTCACTGAAAACAGTCTCACTGAAAGAGCGCCGTTAGAGCTCAGCATGCACAGAATGCGTTTCCATTTTGCTTTTTATATAAAGTATTCAGATAAAAACGGACTTATATTCATTGTGTAGTCAGACTAAACCCATCTGTGCACTCCATGACAGTGAATGGACTCGCACACACACAGTAACTATCAGGCCTTGTTCTTTTTACACTGAGAGTCTGCTTTTAGAAGTTTTTAAGATACCTAAAATGCTGCCAATGATGTCCAAATGAATAATAATTACTCAGCTAATACTCTAACTGCACTTTGACTCCCCTCATCCATCCCCCCATTCATCCTCACCTCTTCACCCTCTCCATCAGGCCTGACAGCGTCCTCCAGCTGCAATGGGAGACGAGGCTCAGCCTGGCTGATGACAAAAATCTGAGAAGGGAAACGATAAAAAAAAAAAAAAAAAAAAATCACAAAAAATTAAAAGTGTGACAAACCACCGATGTTTTTATTCGATGCTGAGACAATGGAAAGTCCCGGGACTCCAGAAACAGGTGAAGAAGGTGAAAATGAAAGAGGCTAAAAGCTGCATCTGTTAAAACCTCATCAATGTGTGAGAAAATCACCTACGTGCTGCTTTGTGTTTTTATGTTTTTCATTTACATTGGGCATCATAGCAGAGAAAATCTCATCCCATTCACCAAAATTTGATGCATTCACTACATCAAATTCTTTTGCAGTACAGTACGTAAGAGTAAAAAGGAGCCTTGAGGTGACTTTTGTTTCATTTTCTTGGCATATAAATAAAATGGATGTTACTTAAAGCTCAGATACTGCGTTAAATCAAGAGTTTAAAAGGAAGAGTTAAATGGTCAATGCGCTACAGTGAAAACCTCTTTGGTACCTGCTTGAATAACATGAATTATGGATGCTTCATTGTCTGGGTGCGTACGCACTGCATATGCTGGGAGGCAAAATATACACCCTCTGGTATTTTTATTTATATGTGTAGGAGACATCTGCGGTTTTAAAAGCAACTGTATTATCTTCTCTATGTTTACATATCTGTCTGCTAAGAAGTGCCCATTAAGGACTGCAGTGAAAGTGCCAACCCTTTCAACGTGGAGCTCGACGTCCTGCTGGGAACAGCTCTCGATCTTCTGCTCCACTTTCCTCACTGTCGCCTCCACATCGACGATGCTCTCCTTGGTGATGCTGGTGGAAACATTCAGGGGGAGGAAAGTGTAAGTGATGCACGCTAGTTACAAAACAGATTTATCTGTTTGGAAAGACGAGCAACTGTGAAAACCACATATCCGTTAAAGTATGTACAATGCTTGTAGACAAGTTTTTACATTTGTCATGCTTTTATGCACAGAGGATAGTGCGGGGTATATGGGTGGGTGATTTTTGACTGGGCGGTAGGTTTTTTTAAGGGTTTTTTTCCCCCTCATGTGTTTTAAAATAAAAACAGCACTGATATTTGCATATGGGCTAATTGACATACCGCAAGAGCTTGTGGCGTACGAAACCACATTGCCCTGTTCATAATAATCGTGAACGTGAGACTACATTAGATTCAAATTAACAGGTTGCAACAAGGCAGAATATGCTATCATTTTCATCATTTTCATGTATTTTTTAAACAAATGGGTGTCTGTTGGTGATTGTTTATCTCACATGGGAAGAAAACAAAACAAAAAACACCTGCAAAACCATTTTACCCACTAAAATTTATTTTAGGCCCCATGTGGTGAAATTTCTATCACCACATTATTTGTCAAAAGGTGTTTATTTAAAGACCTGGGTGAGACTCGGGCCATATCAAACAGCTAAGCAATTCAACAACAGTTTTTAACTCAGCTGGAACGATAAATTATAGCAGTGTGCACAATCTTAACTTTCTTATTGAAACAGTAATTTCAGTCACAAAGGAAAAATAAACACGAGCACTGGGGCTCGAGGGGGGATTTGTAAGCTTTGATAAAACTTGCCTCATACTACAGCTCCTGGAAAGTACCCAGCTCTACTACAAAAACTCTTTGACTTTGAGAGCTGGGGTAAGAATTTCCCTCTTGTGAGCCACAGCATACCAGGGGAACCCTTTCTAATTTCCTTATAATCAGTTTTAAACAACAGTGCAGCATCCCCCTGCACAGGCTCCTCACTGAAACCCAAAGTAACATCTGAGGTACAACGCCCACTGTCTCACAGCAAACGGCCAGATGGGAAACCCGCTGTAATCCACCACTCGTCCTCATTACAAAGCAGTAATGAGGGACCGAACACTGGGGTACCGCCGTCCCTTCAGCCCCACGACAGCTGCCACCAGACCCAATCCCCTCCAGTCGGAGATCAGCTAGATAAATAAATCCCCACATTAATAACCTCCTCTGCAGGACAAAAGTCTAATGACAACACACTGAGCGCACACCAACAGAAACAGATTCATTCAACACAAGAAGGAAAGAGAAAAGGGAGCGAGCGCTCGAATCAGTGATCCAGGAAGGACAAGCTGACTGGTTCGGCAAGCCTGACTCCAAACTGCCTCTAACTTTAGCTGACTGAACAAGTGTTACAACATAAATTCCTGGCTGTAGTCGCTTTCAGATTTCTTCAGCTTCGAAGTTATAACATGTATCATCTTATATTACCACTTTGAACCCCAAGAACCAACAGTAAAATCAGCATATCACTCTAAATGGCCTCATATCAGCATTAAAAAGAAGGATTCTTGCCTCCTGTCGATGACCTCAGAGGACAGTGAATCTCATTTACAGGTAAATGAGATTTTAAATCTCAATGGGTTTTTCCTTGTTAAATAAAGTAATAAATAAATAACCCCCATCAGGTGATGACACGTACTCTTCCTCGGCCACACAACAATTATGAAAAATAACTAGTTTTTAACATAACTGTTCCTTACTCTGCCTCCTGTCAGTTTTAAAATCCAAATCTGTGTACATCCAGGTACAGTACAGCATCACAAAGTAGTGCTGTTCACAAAAAAAAACAACCAACAGTTTTAAAAAGCGCTCTGAATTAAACCGACCAACTCCATAGCAAACAACTGACATGTTGTTCCTTTTCAGAGCTCAGCCACAATTTCTTCGCTGCTCTACATTCAGCACTTGAGAGGTACTTGAGAGTAAAGGTTGAGCACAGGCAGAAGATCACTTAATTAAACTGTGAGAATGGACGGATGATCACTTGGACATGCAATACAAGTAAGGGGATTCTCAGCAATGCAATCTCCGTCCTTAGAGCAGTTATGAGGGGATTTACTTGTAATCCAGGGTCTCAATCAGCTTGTCAATCATCAGACCACATTGTCTGACACTAAATGTGCGCCACAAAGCTACAGGAGTGATAGTGCCACCTGTTCTTAGAGATACAACTACAAACAGAAGCACAGCAACAATGTTGTTTTGGAAACCTGCTTGGTAAGCAACTGCAAAGTGGTATGACTTTGCTGTTGTTTAGTTCTGATGCAAGACGGTGTTGTCTTGACAACCATGTCATCACTTTCACTTGCTGTGGTGTTAGGCTGTCAGGTGGCATAAGATTGCAAAACAATCCAACTGTCCGACCACAACATTGCAGAACAAGACTGAGGAAGTGCTGCACATAAAAGAAATCACTGGTTACAAAAATATGTTAAAGTGCAAGGAGAACACTATTTATATATAAATTTATATATAGTAAAAGGCACCATCTTTTGACGTACCCTCATTTTCAAAACATAAAAAAAAAAAAACCCCAAAAATTGCCAAGTATCGTGCAGGGCCTCTATAAGCTGCCCACACAGCCCAGTCCCACTGAGGAACATGAACACTCCACAGGAGCTCGTGTGGTTTTTGGGACCTGGATGTTCGGTTCTGTGGCGACTCTGTAGCTCAAGCATTTTTCAGAGCATCCTGTTGAGCTTTTTTCCTGGTCAGGCTAAACCCTTGGCTTTTTCGTAGTGTCGCTCGGGCTGTTCTGGGGCAGTTTCAGTGCACAGACAGCGCACACCGTCCTAATGAAGGAGGCTGCTGCTGTCAGGGAGTGTCGGTGTGGATGTTGTACACCGGGGATTACCACAGCAATCGAATTTTAAATACATGGTTGGTGTTATTCATTTCATCTGTTAGGGGTTCAAATGTTGAGGCTTAAAGGAAATTACAGTTTGGAGCTGCAGACCCCTCTCTGCCCGTCTTTGGAGCTATTTTGAAAGCCCCGATGCCATATTACAACAGCGGCAAGAAAAAGGCCAGCTCAGTGACTATAAAGAGGAACTATGGCTGTGTCAGCAGCTGGTGATACTTGTTACAAAGTTATGGTCAAAACTCTGGTCTGAGCAGCAGTGACCTTGACCTCATTAGAAAAATTTGCCTGTGTCTGGGTTAAATTTCCCATGAACCTCATGATACCGCAACAAACTTACACCGAGATCTCAGGGCCTCATTTCTGAAAACATGAACATAATGCGTGCGTGTCAAATGGTAATTTAGGCACATGCTGCCCGTCATCAAACATTTAGCAGCGCCGACTTGTTTACATACGGCTCAGACAGCTGTGTACATTAAAACCAACGTTCATTACTTACATCTTTCATCAAGTCTCGTGTTTTCAACAAACCGTAGCAAAAGAAAGCCAATGTTATCACAAGCATTACATGAAATTAATATTTGTTCAGCGGTTAGTTGCGTAGTTTTGTGTAGTCTAATACAACAGACTGTTTTGAATGTATTCAGGGTGGATCAAGGATCAAGGTAGGAAAAACTCTGGGGAAATGCAGCGTGAGCAGCGCCTGCTGCCAATGAGGTCAACGTCTCGAACGTCCCGTTACGGAGGTTGACGACACTCCAAAGATGTTTGGCAGTTTTCAATCAAATCGTCTCATGCCAACTTATAAGCCTCAAATGTTTAAAAATGTTTTAAGCCTATCAGAACATCACACTTGTGCAACTAAATAGTAGCTACACTTTAAAAGAAAAAAAAAAACACACACACACACACACACACACATTCATTACTGCAATCCCTGCATTGCTTAAGATCAGTGTTATCCCATGTCTTAACTGTCATTTCAGTCTTGCAGATTACAGTCGGGGTGTTACCTTTTGCTTAATTTAGCAATGTCTAAGAAGATGTATTATGTGATAATTAAGTTCTTCCCTCTTAAATTCACTAAATACTGGGCGTACTTCAAAATAACTGTTTGGGTTTTTTAATGAATAAACTGCATATTTCAGTAAATTACATCAGGTGCATCATAAATCATCATGCATCATTTTTTGTGTCAATTTAAAACCCCAATAGGGTTTCTTTTTAAACAAATAAGCCCTGCTGCAAACCTCTAACGCGAGCCTAATCTAACATCATTATCAGCAACACCCCTTTTGTTTCTTTAATAAAGTGCACATCCGTGGATGGTTATGTCCATTCATCGACTACCAGTAATGGGCTATAGTTTGGCTGCTAACATGACTAATGATTCTTGGCTCTTAATTATTTCTCCCTACTCTGATCCAAGGAGCTGTATCTGCCATCTTGACAGGAACTGCCCCATTAGGCCACTGCTGTATTCCGCCCTGTTGAAAGCCAGCTTTTACTGCCAAGTGAAAAAATGATTGATTTCCCCGCCCTCCACCTCGGTCAGACGTGTGAAAATGGATCAGTGGACCGTTATGGCCAAGGTTTTTTTTTCCCACCATTGTTTCTGCCCTCTCTGACAGGAAGAACAGTCTCGGTACTTACTTTGCGGCAAACTTGACCATCTGCTTGCTGGCACGATCCCCCACTGCGACCAGTGCCTGCACGTTAAACTGCTGCTGACGCAAGACCAAGAAGCATTGCTTCCCTGAAAGCAAAACAACAATAGATAGAGCTCGCTTTTTACAATACAAGCATAACAGCCTTGTCAGAATAATACCTTGGGCACTCTGTCTGAAGCTAAGTAGGTTTGTTCAGTCAAAAGGGCTGTGTGTGTGACTTGAGATGAGTGTCTCACAGCTGTAGGGATCAGATGAAGTGTCAAACATTTGCAAACAGAGCCTTGTCTTTGAAGAGCACTGTGTGGAGAAAGGCTGATTGCTACCTTCCTATCAAACATATACAGGGACCTAGGAAGAGTGTAAACACGTTAGCCACAAAGACTGAGGGCAGGAGATAATCAGACCACCCAGTTACTTTGATGTTTGTTGCCTGTGAGAACAGGGCGGGTGGTGGAAATAATAGTGATGCCAAAATCCCACCAACAGATGTACCTCATCTCACACAATTCAGGATGTTATTCTGCTCACACAGACATCCTACAGCAAGCAGAGAATGAAGACACAAGTGGAGAGGAAGTGACTCTTGATTCTGGAAGTTATCTTTAAAGGAAATGGTTAAAAAAAAAAAACATCACAGAGACTATAGTTTATTTGCAAAAGGCTCACTGTTTATGGAGAGGAGCAATAACCAGGCAAAGCTCAGAGGGTTATTGTATTCAAACAGTGAAGCTTCGTGACTGCCAGCAACTGGAACTGAGGGGGGACAGGTTATCTGATCTTCCAATTGGCAGTGACAAGCTAGCCTGACGGTGATATCAAAAACACCTTCAGGTTGTCAATCTGCTTAACAAGGAAAGAGTGGAAAAACAAATCGGCTTTGTAACGCCTCACAATCTTAAAAAAAATTATTTCACAAACAGGAGCAAAAAGTCTTTTAAAATTCTGACTTTACTCTGGGAGTGTTTGGTGCATAAAGTTGCAATAAAAGCTTTATGCTTCTCTTCTAGCACAGGGCCTCCAGTGTTGAACCTAAAGACAGCGATGTCTGTCATTTACATCATTTGAAATGGAACACCAAGTGAAAGCCAAACGGCACTGCTGTTTGATCTTGAAGAGAAAGTGCTGCTGTGAATAAAAATGACCCCAGGGCAGATGTTATAAACTTTTCAGTATAGTTCACGGCGGATTAGCTCAGGGGGCATCTAATCATGGCCGTTTGTGTCTTTCACACAAAGAAAGCTGCAGAACCAAAAAAACAAAAGAAAAACAAAAGGTGAACAAAGGGGGAGGTGATCTCACCTTTGGCTCGGCTGGTGTGGACTCGGGCGCGCAGCCAGATCAGCTGGTCAGCTTTCTCAGGAGTAAGGTCTTGGACCCGGACCAACTCCCTGTCTGGCTCGCACACGCACGCACACACACAAACACACACGCAAAATATTTTATTACTTCAAAGGACTTCGCTTCCTCCATTTCCCCACCTGCGTGCAAAGAATCCCTCCCCTCTCTTCCCTACATACTCCCAAAGGCAGAAAGAAAAGCCAATGAGCATGCTTGTGCACGTGTAAAAGTGCAGACAATAAAATGCTCAAATTACAGGCATGCCTAATAAATAAGAAACACTAGGAGACTTGCCAAAAGCTGTCTAACTCGTCTGCTCTCTTTGTGCTCTATGACAAATTGACTCTAGTTTCACCTGTATTACTCAGAGGCATGCTTACTCTTCATTATCAGTGAGCAGAGAAGGCAGACACCGAGGCTACACCAGAGAAAACAGAGCCGCCCTGTTGGCTGAGAACTCTGTCAACCCACATGAAAGCCCTCGGGTTTCAGCCCCCACCTCTGCTCCAGCTCCATCCTCGTGGCTGAGCTTGCTATGCAGGTGAGGGAGGCACCACTTTGTTTGCTGCCAGTGGAGCTGAAAGTGCATCCAGACAGATGGACGACATCAACAGGTCCGCCTGCTGCCTCGTTTATCAAACTTTATACGTTACCGCTATTATCACTAGCATCGCTTAAATGGCGACCAGAGATGACACCAAAAGGATTTTTCATGATGTTATCGTGTTAAATCAGTATGACTGACAGCCAGACAAAAGCTCAACTGTGAAGTTCTGGATTGGGAAGTCATCGTGTACACAAACATGCAGCAGAGTTTACACTTTGTACCACTGCACCAATGCTCAACCTGTTTTCCACAAAAAGTGTCCGATCTACGTCACTGTTGTATAACCGACTTGGAATCTTTTGTTTTTGACAGCAGCTTAGTAGCCGGGCCACCGGCAATGATCTTGATTAGCCTTTTTTCTGTTTGTTTTTGCACTCGAGCCTGTTTTTCTGTCACCTTTTAACTTTTAACTGTAGTCTTACACTAGTTCCTGTTTCCAGCACTGAGTTGACTCATTTCAGTCTGTCCTTGTTTTTAATTTCATTATCAGAAATATATTTGTTACATTATGATGGAGACCTAAAATGTTATTCCCTCACCATGTTATTAATAATGCTACTGAAGTTTCCCAAGCTACTGGATCAGAGATAGAAACCAAGTCTGTGTGTATAATGCATCTATGGTATCGTCTTACTGTTAGTTCATTCATTCATAAATAATAAGAACAAATGATCAAAAATTCAGATATTTCTTTCAGTCTTTCAAATTCAGGCAGACTCTGCTATCAAAATCATAAAGTTGTTCTGTAACATTATAAAATAAAGACACGCCGACGATGACATTTACAATAATAAAACCTCCGTCCTATATTATCGTTGTGTCAACAGAAACTCTCATACTCTTATGAACCATCACGTCAGCCTCTCATTACATCATTTTCATCACTTAGGATACAACCAAACATTCCTGCTAATGTTAGTGATCCATCAAGTTGGCAAGCACAGAAACATAATTGAGTATTTCCACACTGCAACATGTGGAACTACTCAAATAAAGGAGCAAAATGGGACTATATGGCAATGTAAATCTAATAAAAATCTAATAAAAAGATGTTTTGTCTTCTTTTTCAATACAAATCAATTTCCGCTTTCAGATATGAAATGCCGATGAGTGAAGAAAGTAGCTCCCATACTAACCCAGCTTTTGTTGGGACTGGACCATAGCTGACACACCATATCGGTCCTTGGCAAAGTCCTTAAAAATCAAAAGGGTGAAATCTTTAGCAGCATTTCATTTAACCATTAAATGAAAACAGTACTGACGCATGCACGTGGACTTTTTTGTTCTCCGAGACAGTTCTGCCACTTTGACTTCATAAGCTTCTGACGTCTGTCTGTCTACTACATCTTAGACAGACACAACAGATAATGGGGCTTATCATAAAAAAAAAAACTGAACAGAAAACAGGCAGGGAGAGGTTTGCGTGCAGGTATTTGCATACAAGTTGTTGCCACGGTGTGAATGCACAGGCGCCAAAATCAAAGTCAGTCATAAAAGCAGAGAACTTGTATCGGAGGACGAGTGCTGTGATCTCTACGAAGCACTTACATCTTCCTCTGCGCTTTGTTGTTCAGAAGCCTGAAACACAAAGAGGAGAAAGGGATTTAAAGGACAAATAACTAAGAAATCGCAACAAGAGGACTATCAATTAATTAAAAGTTTAAAACATCCAACTTAAAATGTTGTTGTTGTTTTTTTTTTACACCAGGCATGTAAATCGATTTTTCATCTCACGCTACCAGGGATTTAAATACAAATAATAGACTGCAATTCAATCCCAGAGCCAAGACTTAGATGCTTAGAATGCACAGCTTATCCACACACTGCTCCAGCCCATCAAAGACAATGAGTAATGGCAGCAGGTATTGCTTTGTAATAGAAACAGTGTAAGTGAACAGATATTCTTTATCTCCGCGCTGACTTCTGGGCAAATAACTCTCAGAGCGCGATGAGATCGAGTCTTGGAAAAGTTACAGTTCCATTTTCTATGCAAATTGACATTGGTGTACAGAAATATCTAGTGGCAGTTGAGTGAATTGGAATCGCCCATTCTTGCTGTGAAAATCCCGTCACATGAATCCCGTCGATGGATGATATTACAGCTTGTGATCAAGTGCATGCAAACAGGCTACGGCCACGAAGCAAGCCGAGCCCCATCGGTCCCACAGAAACGACAAGTGCTGGCAGAAAACCCTTGCAAAAAAGCGCAAAGCAGAAAATAACGCAGCTAAGGCCCAATAAACATTCGGTTCAGCTTTGAGCTCTTCCCCTAGGCAATGCTTGCTATTCCAGCGCGATAGAGGCAGCAATATCCAGTGGATTAAACAGTGACAGCACCTGCTTCTTCCATGAAACATGCTGACTGGATGAATTCAGCTGGAAGAAAGGATTCTTTGCTGTTTTCACTATCACAGGCACTTCAGTCATGACACGACTATGCAAAGGGTGTCAAACTAGATGGCACATTTTCTAAAGATTCCCTTATTTATATCCTGCAGATTCTGCTCTAAAGGTACGCCTACGGGAAAGAAAAATATGTAAGATCACATCAGTATTAATATCTGTGCATTTCATTATTGGAGAAATGTTACCAATTCACAATTTTCAAACTTTCTGCTACTTTTTTTCCGTTTCTATATGGCCTTCATAGCAAATACAGCTCAAAGGGGAAAGAAGCGTATTAATCTGAAACTACGATTAGCAAATGTGACCTGAACATTGTCAGGACCTTGTCTGGAAGCCAAAATTGCATCAAAAGTCTAAGTGGTTAGCAGGCTTGCTGAATCACGTGTTTAAACAAGCAAACAGCTTCTCTTTCAGTTCTCTGATAACACAGGATAGGATGTGCAGCATCATATCTGCACACCATTTAGTGGGTGGAGCTGCTGTTCGCTGTGTTTAGTACAAAAAAACACCACTATTATCAGATCATCAGCCTAAGTTTGGGCAACAGCAGAAGTTCAGCAAAATGTCAAAGTTTGTGTAATATGAATAAATATGTGACTTCACTAGTTACTGTGACATTACAGAAGCCCGCTAACAGCTAATCCATCTGCGTCACTGGACATCAAGAAACATATTACTCAATCTGCACGTTGGTGGAAAATGTGTTCATTTCACTTGGTGTGATGGGGAGATAAGTCTTTGCAGCTGAAAGATCTAGTATCCCATCTATCCATTGTTCATTTTGTGTAGGGCTGGGTGATATCTCAGTTTAGGTTACATCAATCGATACCCATACATGTTTCACAATATAGATGAAATAATAACTTCTGCCAAGCTTAAATGCTCCTTTTTACTCCTAAACAAAGATATACGTTTAATTTTGCAATTTGTAAGTGCTTACTTGTGCAGAAACATGCTTTCGACACAGTTTGCAGTGCATGCGGCTCCATGTAGGAATGTCTCCATGGAGCCAAATTCCTTGGACCCTTCTCTTATACAATGTCCTTGTGTTTAAGCCTCAGGCTGCGTCTGCTGGGTTGTTGTGTTTTGTAATGCTGTTGCTCAAGTTGACATTAACATGTTCTGTTGTTGTTGCCATTTATCTTGCTCAAACTGAAATACTAGCGTGTAAGGCTGCAGCAGCCCAGAGATTAGCACATGTGCTGCTGCCAGCTGCTCCTCCTACACTCTGTGCGTCAGCCCAACATGATGCGGCTTCAACTCTGTTTCGACATGATTGGTATGATGCGGCACTATCTTCAAACATAAAATACAGAAAGAATCAGTTATCGCCTTTATATTGACCCATCTTTATCTTTATCTTTCTATCATCCAGCCCTACTTTTCTGTCTCTCATTCATGTCTGGGTCGTTGGGTCAGCAGTGTAGACGGAGAAGTCTTGACCTCCCTCTCTCCAACCACTTTCTCTAGCTCATCCAGTCTGCACCAGGATCTCCTCCTGGCCATCTCTACATTATTGTAGTGGAGGGGTTTGCATATCCCAATAATGCGTGAGGGGCCAGACAAAAGTGATTCAGAAAACCAAAGAAAAGAATTCAAGGCACCAGTTCACCCTGTCTGGGAACCAAAGTTACTGAGGCCTCACCCTAGAGCCAAGCCTGAGAAGGGTGCTTAAAGAAGAGTCTGTGGTGACGGGGCTTTAGCCCAAGGGCACAGTTGGGCACAGCCTGAAGAAACCCACCTTCCTGTGGGCTTTCCACTAGTAGTAATAACAACAACAGCTAGTACTAGTAACATTTAAGACAGAATAAAATGTTAGCAAACAATGGACTAAATTATTGTTAATATGAAACATGGAGTGTGCTGTACAAGTGATCAGAACAGGACTCAGGGGGTGAAGAGAAAACATAACAGAGTTGCTGGAATTGGATGAAGACTGGCCAAATTCAAATCAGGTGTGACTTATCTGTCCATTTTTTTAATGAAACATGGTGAAGGGGACAGAAGGTTGGCGACCCAACACAACACAGCACACCTGTCAGCTTCATTTATGGTGGGCAAAAGCACAGTATTACAATAAGTGGCAAAATGGTTCAAATGGCATACTAGGAAGGAACTTTTCACTTGGTGTAGAAGAAAATAGCACTTTGTTTGGGTGGATATAAACACAGCCAAAATGACAGGAATACTTAAACAATGGAGTCTCCAACCCAGCTGAACCCCAAATGCCCACACAACAGCACGTCACACCCTTACCAGCTGTACAAGGGTGGCGGATGCAAAACAACAAAACAGAAGAAAACAAAACATCTGACCATTTTGGCCTGTTTCTCAGCCTTCTTTGCAGCTTTCTCCGCTTCCTTCTGCTGTTTCTTCAGGGCTTTCTTTGACTGAGCCTGCTGCTCCTCCTCTGTTGCCCTGAAACAGGAAGAAATGCACAACATAAACATTTCCTTCGACTTCCACCTCCTATTTCTTGTGCATCCCACGAGGAAGTTATTGACTGCCTGGGAAAATTAATTCTGAACCATCACCACCTCCAGCCTTTAAGTATGCACTACTTTTATTCCCATTGTTGTTCCAAACAAAAACTGCTGGAGCCTGTGTGAACAGAGGCACGGCAGAGAAAAATCTGAACTAAGATCGCCTGGATAAACAGTGCAGCTTTAAGAAGATGCTAGCCTGAAAATCTAACATAGAAAAATGGAGCTCATTCAATTATGATAACACTGTGATAACACCGTGCCTTATCAGAAAGTAAAAGATGTCTGTATTTGCACAAAAACCACCATACTACACAGCACAACATAACGCAGGAGCTGATAAGTATTCAACTTTTTCTTGTAGAAAAATTTGGTTTATGCAAGCAACAGGTCAACAGACACTCTCATATGTAGGTGAACATGTAAGTCACAAAAGAACATAACGGTAAAAAAGATAAGCAGAGATAAAACAATCATATAAAATATTGGGACTTTTTGCTTTTCCGTCAGCTGTTGTAAACGTGTGCTAAGATGACAGGTGTATGAATGAGACCAGGTGTCTAATCCTGAAGGAAGCACGCAAGCTATAAAGGACCTGCTCCTATTTAGTCACAGGAAATAACACGGATCAAAGGCCGACTATGAATAGCAATAAAACCTAAACAAGACACAGAAATCACAACATATTTTGACTTCAGACCAAACTCGTACTTCCCCCAAGGATCCAAATTTAATAGTGACACCACTGTCCCAACAACCACCACTGAGATCTTTTATGATTTACAACCACACCATATATTTTCCCATTGAAATGACAAAAAATACACCACGATTCAGGTGGTGAGGCTCATTCTAATTCATCCATCCATTCGCTTCCGCTTATCCTTTTCAGGGTCGCGGGGGGTGCTGGAGCCTATCCCAGCTGTCATAGGGCGAGAGGCGGGGTACACCCTGGACAGGTCGCCAGTCTGTCGCAGGGCCAACACACAGGGACAGACAACCATTCACACTCACATTCACACCTAGTGGCAATTTGGATTATCCAATTAACCTATCCCCACAAGCTGCATGTCTTTGGACGGTGGGAGGAAGCCGGAGTACCCGGAGGGAACCCACGCAAACACAGGGAGAACATGCAAACTCCACATAGAAAGACCCCGCCCTGATGGTGGAATTGAACTCAGGACCTTCTTGCTGTGCGGCAACAGTGCTAACCACCGTGCTGCCTCATTCTAATTCAGCACACATGAAATTCAAATGTTTCTCACCTACACCTAAAACTCTTTGCCACATTATCCTGTTTTAAAAGACAGTTTGAGGCAGCCTATTGGTTGGTCTGTTGCTACCTTGTGCTATAAGCGTGTTTGGAACCTGGATGAAAACGGCACGAAGCAGACCAATTAAAATGCACTCAGGTTGTATTATTCATGTGTTCTGCCAACCGGCTGAATTCGTTAAACTGGATCAACAGCCTTCCCCCCCAGGCGAGTGAGATCAGCCTGTGGTGCAGATGTCCACATGCATTTATAGTCAAACTCTAAGCCTTTGTATTTGTTAAAAAACACATCATTTAATGACAGACATACTGCCATATGTTGCACAGTCAGCTTTTTTTTTGCAGTTGTCAGTTAACACATGCATAGTATAGATCACATGGGCGTGTGCCCAACAGTTACAAAGTCCTAACACAACATATTATTGTAACAACATTTCTAATATTACCATATCATAAAAGACAAACAGTTAATAATAGTTTAATATGAAACAAAGTGGTACCAGTCATTGTCTCAGTCATTGGCTGAGACTCAGCAGTGTAAAGGATGTCACCAGAGCAGCAGAAAGCTCTTATACTCACATAATAGCCCTGCGTACTAGGGATGGACCGATCCGATATACAGTATCAGTCCGATTCAGACCTAAATTACTGGAATGGATATCGGGGAGAAATAAAAATTTAACTCCATCTATTACATTTCACAAAAGCACCTCACAAAACTAACCCAGGTAGTGACCTTAGCACGTTGGAGCAGTGTGCATCACGTGACAGAGCGGCTGTTGCGTGCGAGACCCGTTAGTGGTCTGGAGTTACTTCACACCGAAAGCATCTGGAGCCTCGCTACGTGCTGCCAAACCGGCATTTCATCTCCAAGCAAGCATTCCCAGAGAAGTAAAGCAAGTTCATCTCTGAACGTTTGTAAAGCATTCCTACGTTAAGCTTAACAACCGATACATGGAGCTCAGATGTTTGTGCGTTGTCATAGCTAAGTCTGACTGTACAATGGATGGACTCAAGTTTTACTTTGGAAAAAAAAACAAAAACAAAAAAAAAAACAGTGTTGCAGCCTAAACAGTTCTGTGGTTCAGAAAAACCCTATGAAAGACACTTTTATTCATACTTGTGTTAAGTTTTGCACAGAAATTACACAAAATCCACTCTCAGGTTAAATGTGATAGAAACAGCTTACACTTACATCCATCTTGACAAAAGGTGAGTGTCATGAAGCCGTGTTTGCATTTATTTGCACTGCTTTCCACTCTGGATGTCTATTTATGTTAAGCTTTAAGTATAAAGGGGTCCATTCTACAACCTGATGTTTTTAGTTGTTCAACATAAACATTATTTTGTGCTGATGTGCTTCTTTTTTTCAGAAAGAAAGAGTTTTTGAAATCTGCATCAAATTTAATTTTAAATTACTTTTTGAAATATTACTTTAAATACTTAGAAGTTCTGCTAGAAGTTTAAATGAAAAGATCAGTATTACTGAACTGCAAAATATTTTGGGTGCAGTGTAATTTTGCATACAGGTATAATAGAATAGCTTTAGTGTTTTGTCTTTTTAAATTTGAGTATGAACTTATACAAAATGCAGCAAGATATATATGCATTAAAAAACAGTTTTACTGATTATAAAATAGATTATATCGGATTCATATCGGTATCGGCAGAAATCTAAATTTATGATATCGGATATAAAAAAGTGGTATTGTGCCATTTCTACTGTCTACACGAGATGTGTCTAGCTACGTCACACCACCCAGAGACTACTGAACATCAGCGATATTGAGCAACTTCATGACACTGCAGGCTAAAAAAATACTAGCAACAAATAGAGGTTGGGATAGCGTTGACTGACTTGACCTAGCAACAAATACATTAGGCTATCTAGGGACATTCTCCTTGGTGTCTTCAGCAGTTTCTTCCCCTGTAGTTGCCTAAAGTTGCTAAAAGTCATTGACTTCACTGGCTCTCCCAGTTTCCCTGTTTCTTCCTCCTCCTCCTTTATGACTCCTTCCAAGCAGTCATAAACTACTGACTCTTACCAGAATAGCCAATAAAACGCATGCCACTTCAAACATGTTTTGCGTTTGCACCTATCAACTTTCAAAAGTCATTTAATGGCAATAATAGACTCATGGAGCTGTAGGGATTAAGGATTATAGCTATAATGTCAGTGGCTGATATCAAATAACATGAAATGAGAGAAACACTACGCAAAATGACAGCACACACAAGGGAACTGATGTGTTATTAATCTTCTATTTCATGCTACCAAGCTGGTGACTCCACTCATTCAAACTGGCTGGTGAGATGTTAATCTAAAGCTTTACAGCAGCTTGTCTGCAAATAACTAAGCTGGCAGTCTCAACACAAACATTGTAAGTACCGTGATATTTACTTTGGACTTTTTTTCTGCTTTACACGTGCTGATTTTTTATTTTTATGGTGACTCACTCACGGTCTATTGTAGTTTTGAATGACTTAACCATCCACTTTAAAGTTTTGATGTGGCCCATAAATGGAAATGGCACGAGTAAAGCAGACTCTAGAATGAGCATGAACAAAAACCATCAAGTCTGACATCTGCAAACGTGACTTTTAAACTACCTTTGTCCAGTAAAGTTATTCTTTAAAATCCTCTGGGCTGTTAGCCTTCTTAAGTTATTAATCATGTATGAAAAGGACAAACATTCTGCTCACCAGATTATTTTCTTTAAAATGAATACAGACCTCCAAAAACCCAAGATAACCACAGCTATCATTTAAAGGAGAACAGATGATAGTAAAAGTTATTTTCAACTTTGCAAGTAATAGAATCAGTTTATCATATTTTAAAGTGAAAGGATAATTGGAATAGCTGACCTCTCGCAATTACACTTGTGGTCAAAAGTATACACTAGCATTTGGTTTAATGTCCCTCAGTAAGTCACACCTCGACCAGACATTTTTCGTAGCCTTCAACAAGTTTCTGAAGACCTGGCCACTCCAGTAGTTTAATGTTAGCCTGTTTTATCCATTCCAAAACCAGTTTTGATTTGTGTTTGACATCTTTTTCCTGTTTGAACATTCAATTAAATCAAAGTTTAATTGAATTCAACTGTCTATTGATTTTAGGTGCAGTGAAGAATTTAAATGTAGTCCTCCTTACTTATTCAGTTCACTCTGTGCACTATACCAGTATCACTGGCAGCAACTAAGCCCCAGAACATGATGCTACCACCACCATGCTTGACAGATGCCCCAGTGGTCTTAAGTCTAAAAGCCTGACTTTTACTCCTCCTATTAGCAATCTCTGCCTCATTTGACCTCAAAGCTTTTCTCTAGAAGGCATTTGGCTTGTAAATGTGGGCAACTGCAAATTACAGTCAAAGTTGGAAGCATTGACTTTAGAGCATGGGATTCTTTCTTGGTGAGCAGCCTCTTAGTCCATGGCAATCTGCTCTTTAAGTCTGATGTCATTAGCCATGCCTGGGCCCAAACTCTGCTGCAGGTCCCTAAGTCAAACTATCACTGCGGCATCATTCAGAGTTGAAAAACTGTCTAAATTCTTTCATCTGTAATAAAATGATCAGTGTGGCTGCTGGACCAGTTTAACATGCAGGCATCCATGAAAACAGAATTTATGAAATTTAACGGAGTTAGAAGTTAGCCGGGAGTTAGCTCGTTAGTTTCCAGCTAAATAAAATATACCAGGTTCAGACTGAGAGAGTTCTGAAACAAATTAAGACCTACAGCTCTGCTATCATTTCCGACATAAATGAAGACAGGAAAGTAAACAGCAGTGATGTTTTGTAGGGTTACTCAGGTTTGGCTCGCTGGTACATAATGATGTGCTACGTGATCGCTAGCAACACAGTTATGTTAGCATAATATAAACACAGTGAAGCTGGAGGATGAGTGCTAACTTTTTTTCCCCCAATGTGTTAATGTGAGGATTCCCAATGGTTAGGGAAAAATGCAATCACATGGCAGGATGCTGTAAATGGACCGAACTTCAGTCAGGAGAACAACTGCAATATGAGGTTAGTCATTACTATACTGCTGCATCGGCTGGGCTGTAGTTACATCGTAAGGTTTTAAAAACTGAACTTTGAAATGAATAGTGGTAATAAAAGCCGAGAGAGGCCGACAGTGGTCACTGACTGTTTTTAGGGGCTTGTTGAGAATAAACAGAACAAGATACAAAGCATTAAAACACATTAAAAACACAGCAGCCTTAATAAGCGCAGAGTGGTTTGGGCCTGGAAGCAGGGTTCATCACGTCATCACTTAAAGACCGGATATAAAACTCTGCAGTGGACAGTGACGATGGTGATACAGTAGTTTCCAGTTCATGACAGGCTTGAGCACTGGTGGTTCCTGTTTTGTTTATGAACATCTTCCAAACTTTGGCGAAGTGGTGACACATCTGAACACTATTTGTGTACAATTGTTAGAGCTGACAATCTTGGCATTTTGATCAGCTACGTGCTCGAAAGAGAAACTACCAGTTGTTGCCAATCGTGATCACTACTGAGGACTTAACAATGGGGCTTTCAAGAAAAAAAAAAGAAGACCCAGAACATTTAGCACTATTAAAATTAGTGAGTGTATGTATACAGTTAAACCTGTATGTATACCTTGGATTTAAACACACAGCTATTTTTCCCCTTTGTCCCGTTTTCTTTGTTAATTCATTAAAGATTTATACTGTACAATCATTCCACCCTGGAATTAAAAAAACAGTTCAAAGAAATCATTCCAATTAAAAATTACCATAACATTCATGCCTGTAATGAGACTATGCAAACTTCTGATCACAGCTGTACGTGACGCATTGAGAGTATATATAGTGCAGCTAATGTGTGAAAGATTTGCTTAAATGTGACATTATTTAATTCAGATTCCAGGTTTGACTCAGCTGCAAAGACACACAAGTAAAGTATAATATTTTAAAACAATTTGAACCCACTTATAAAACCATCAGAACACCTGTACCACTTCTAAGAGGTCGTATTATCTTCTTAAAACTTCTCACCAGAAAATCGAGTGAAGCCAGTATGAAGTCAAATTTTACAGCAATGTGAGCAGGTTAAGCTAGTCATGGCTTCGTTTTGTTTTTTGTCTCACACTTCTTACACCTTTAAGCTTTTAATTTTGCAGCAGCAGAACTTTAAAGTGTCTGATGCAATCATCTGTCATATTAAGGCAATGCTAGCCGCCTGCTCTCCGAGTTAGCATACCGCAGTAAGATCATTTTGCGCTCTGAGATCTGAGGCACAGCTTAACACTTTATTCATATTCTTACCCCTGCAATTCTTCTTTCGTCATGTCGACTTATTCGCTTGTAAAAACTTGGGAGAAAATGTTTCACGACTGTGTGACAGTGAGGAGCACGACATCAGCTGTTCGCAGCATGCACGGGCACGGGAACAAGGGACCTGTTTTGACGGCGCACAGAATACCGGATGTTCGAGATCCCGGCTAGAAACTAAATTGCACTACGCAGTTCCGACTGACTGAGGTTTATCCGGCAGGTTGACAGAGCAGACAAAACAGCCCTATTGCAAACAAATGAAGGAAATTTATAGAAATCAAGAGTAATCTGTTGAAAAGGTGCAAAACAATCAAGGAAGCACGTTCAAGCCCTTTGTTTTTCTCCTGTTTTTTTAAAATCAATGTTCAGACTGAGACGATAAAAGAGTATTCTCTAAAAACAGGTTGAGATAACAGATGTAAGTCCTAGATCCAAAACGACATCATGTCTAAGCCCAAAGTCTCTTATAATATTATACAATAGAAATTAAAGAAAATGTATGTTCCCCAATATAAAACTTAATATTGGCAGCTGATTTAAAATACCAAGTTCAAAGAATTTTCCAGTAAGCAGTTACAATGCACATACTTTTCTTTGTTATCATGAATTAAAGTGGGACTCTGCAGATTAAACAGAACATATTAATGGTTTGTTTTTGTTTGTTTTTGTTTGTTTTTTTTAAAGAGTTACTATTATTAATAACAGAAATGATTTTTGGTGGCAAAAAACTGACTATTTGCAGACTGTGGTCTTAAGTGACTTCCACTGATGGCACTTTATTTCCAGAAAAAAAATGTATTGTATGCTCATCACTCTTATTTCACTGATGGGTTACAAAACAATTACATTTAAGAAAGTAACATCTGAACTAATGAACTCAGCCCACCAATGGCAACATACACACAAGGAAAACAACAAAAGTGACCACATGTGTGGGCTGTTTTACACATCCACATGAACACTAAAAGTGACACTCCATGAAATTACTTTCACGCCTTTGGTTGAGTGCACTAAGTGCATCCAGGTATCCAGTGACCTTTGGAGGAATGACGTGCACAGCGAGTGATGGTGGTTTGAATACAGTGGGGGTGTCATCAAAGCTTTTCTCAGGCTCTTACCCACAGGAGCTCCTGATAGAGGAAGCAGCCTTCCTGCTGCTCACTTTTCAACCAAAACAACATAACCTTTAGTGGAGCATGTAACCGCCCTGTGGCATTTGTGTTTCTTTCCTGCTTAGCTCGCATTAGTCCTTTAAAATCATCTCTGCGCTTACCGGACATGTCACTCATAATTTTAATATACATCTCTCGACAGGAACAGTTAAATGAGCCCCTGCGCACACTGAACAATAGGCTGAAGTCCCAGTCTGAAACTTTGCACCAGAATCCATAGAGATAATGAATGACCAATTGAAACAATTTCCTCCCTACTTCAACAGCTTTGGCCTTTAACCCAGAAAGCCAAACAAGAAACACTTCTCTGCACGGGTTTGTTTTGCCTGCTACATCACATGTCAGAAAGTTTGCATTTTTTCAAGAGAGGATATTGATGTTTTGCAACAAAAAACACAACACTGACAGTGCAGTAGGGCAGCAGTGTAGACTTGAGTTGTTCAACGGTATATTTTGACCAAACAGAGAGAATAATGGCTTTAATAATGGATGAAAGGGCACCTTCTTGCAGCCAAGGATGGATTCCCTCGGGGGGCTGACCACTTAAAATTTATGCACTTAAATGGGCACTTTAGTCAGTCTCAAGGAAAACGGCATCTGCGTATCCAATTTATTATACCGATGCTCTGTGTTTCTGAAAAGGAAATTATCAAAACATATAATCAGTCAAGTCCATTAACAGATGATACAGATATTTCTGTGTTCAATACCTGATATCAATTCATTCGAGTAGTGCATAACCCTGATATGTGTAATCTGAGTGCAATCTTGCACACGATAGTTGTGATGATCACCATCCAGCAAAAAGGAATGCAGATCAAGAACAATTATGTGAGTTATGTGAGTACAGTAAAGGGTATTTTCCTGCACTTTGTGATGAAAGCAAACTGTTATGCTAATTTTGGATCGTTTGGGTCCATTTCCAAATCCAAAAAGCGCCTCATGTTTAATTCTGCTTTACTGTGAGAGGAAAATACCCACATCTTTGTGGGTGAATGGAAGCACTTCTCACCTTTTCTATATGTAAAGACATGGAAATGTATCTCAGTTGGAGCTTTGAATGAATGAATGACTGCACTGCATGGCACAGCAGCTTGATGCAAGGACTTCTCACCTCTTCTACATGTAGACATGGAAATCCACTGAATAAATGCCAGGGCTGCATTGTACTGCAGCCATTTGATGGCTTTATTCTACTTGAAAGCTATTGTTGTCCTTCCTAGCCCGAGCATCTGTCTGTCTTTGTTCTTTGCACATTAAATGTTTAAAGTGATGAAAGAAGATAAAAGATTCAGAACAGAAAGACTGGTGCGTCTGTTCAAAGAAATATATTTTATGTTATCACTGTATAATATCAGATTTAATCCTTCTTATTTTGCTTCAGTTCTGAATGATTATTTCCATTCTGTGAGTCAAAGAATGACCAAGTTGAGTCATTGAACTTCTGAATGACAGAGAATGATAAAAGTCAATAAGTCAAAGGGGACCTTAATCTTTCTTAAGACCCATATGGTCACTAATTAAAATTGAAGACTTTAGCTTTTGTGTCACAGCTGCTTAAGATGTAAAAGTGCACAGATGTTCTTGCAATTAAAGGGCCTGTCTGTTCATTCCTCCTGCTTTTCAGCCAGTTCAGGTGGTGACATTTGTGTGACACTCCCCCAACCCCCTTGATAATACACATGCACACACGGGAGTAGAAGCCAGTGAAAAGGCGCACCACAAAATATGTTTGAGTTTCTTTTATTTTCAATACAAACACATAAAAAACAGTACAAAAAATCATTTTGAAGGACTTTTACAAAAGTTATTTTACAAAACTCCAGTGTGGATGACAGCAATAAATTATAGCTTTCAGATAATCGCACAGCTTAGGTGCGAACATAGATATGCTACAAACTATGTACATGTTTCAAAAAGCAGCTACCAGTCCTAAAACCCCCCAGAAAGGACATTGTGTGTCCGAGCTTTGATACAGCATCAAAGACTATAGGATAAAAACTAGGACAATGGGTATTGATTGTAAAACTGAATGAATGGAAATGAGGCACTGCCTGAGGACACGATCTGCTTTGAGGAACAGAAAATAAAATACAGAAAATAAGAACCACAAAAGCCACACGACTGAAGTACAAAGGCACACACACACACAAAAAATTTTCACGTATAAAAACTCTTTCATTTACAATTGTACAGATTGTAGTTCTTTGAAATTACAGCTTAGCTTTTTCACTCCTGAGAGTATCAAGTCACAGACTCCGAGGCTGACAGTTAACTTGACAAAACACTCGAGGACTCCGACTCGGTTGACACAGATGAAATTGGCCCTCGCTTTTTTGTCATGAGAGTCACTTTCTGACTTGATCTGCTGCTCGCTGTCAGTGCACTCTTAGCTGATTTCTTAAACTTAACTCCCAAGAAAGCATAGAGGATGGGGTTTAGGCAGCAGTGAAAATAGGCTAGCGCCTCAGTGACAGAAATCCACTTGCCCAGCGCTTGCTGCAGTTCACATGAGGGGGTGAGCACATTCAGCATCACGAGGTTGTCCAAAAAGATGCCAACACAGTAGGGGAGCCAGCAACAAAAAAAGCAAAAGATAAGAATGACTGTGGTCTTCAATGCCTTTTTCTTCAGTGTCTGGCCCTTTGCGCCTTGTGCCAGCTTTGTTATGATAATGCAGTAGCAGATGAGGATAACCAAGCCTGGCAGAATGAAGCCCACCAGGATGTGCTGGAAGCGGAAAACAACTATCCATATGACGTCACTTTCCACTGGATACATGCGCTGGCAGATAGTCCTGGAGTCTGCCGTTTCCTTGCTTTCTTCTTTCAAGTTGATATTTGAAGAGCTCACGCTCTGCACTCTTGCAAAGACCATGTCAGGTATGGTCAGAATGGTTGCCGGCAGCCACACACCCACGTAGATCACTCTATTTGCAAGAAGCTTCCTCGTGGCTTGGCTGTTGGTAGCCCGTACAACTGCCAAGTATCTGTCCAGACTGATGAAGGCCAGAATCAGCACGCTACTGTACAGGTTGATGGTGTAGATCATGTGCACAGACACGCAGAGGAAACCTCCAAAGTACCAGTTTTTGGCTACATCCACAGCCCAAAAGGGCAGAGTGAGGACAAACAGGAGGTCAGCGACAGACAGATGGAGCCGGTACTTGTCTGTCATTGTTTTGACCTTTTTCTGGTAACCCATGACTAGTACAACTAATCCATTACCAACTATCCCAAGAATGGATATTATTCCGTACACTGTAGGTAGGAAGATTTTGTTGAAGTCATTGCTGAATGTCTGGCCACAGATCTCCGGTATATTCAGGTCTGTAAAATCAAATCCAGACCCTTCTGATATGTTGTCAGAAGTGTTGCTGGTAAAACTATAATCATAGTTGAACTGGAAAAGAGAAAAAAAGATTCAAAAGTTAGAAAACAGAAGAGATCTAAGAGGATCATTTAATTACTTAAGAGCGGCAGATTACCTAAAAATTTATTATACATCTCCTATAAATACATTATAATATTTTATGATAACTTTTGTCTTAAGTTGGAAGTGACAATGAGAAAGTCCTCTTCTTCAAATTACTTTCTATCTTCAAATTACTTTTATATGGAAGGAGACACTAAGTTTAAGACCAGTGAATTACTCGACTGCAAACACGTGGAAAAATATAAACTTTATTCACGCAAAAAAGAAAGAAAAAAGTCACACATACAACAAGAAAAAACAATCCCACACACAGGTTGGGGGAACAACAGAAAAACACTCACCTCCACGCTTTCATCCATGGTGATAACAATCCAACTTTGGGACTAGTGAGTAAAGGTTGGCATGAGACGCACGACGATAGTTGTTTGTTTCAGCGCCTGCCAATAAATACTATTCCGTGCCATTAACTCCTCCCCCGAAAGGGAGGGAGGGGCAGCAGCAGGATGCACGCAAAGTCTCCAAAAAGGTTCGCTATAAATCAAACTTCTGTACTTGTGGTAAGGGCGTTTGTGAAAGTATGTGTTTGAAAAACGTTTGGTTTTACCTGCTACATTAAAAAAGAAAGCGAGGAGCTGAAGTACGCGTCTGGAAACGGTGTATTAAACCAATTTGGCAACTGTGAAAAATGTGAAATTAATGAAATCTCGGATTAGGTTCAAGAATAAACATTTTTCTTGATGTTTTGTCCCCTTTTCATTAAATCTCGATAGATTTGTGTTTTTTAAATGTAAAAAGTTAAGAGCGCTGCAGTGAAATGTGCTCACTCAATGACGTTTTGGAGAACATATAAATACCATCACACGCGATTACAGACACTAAAAGAGGAAAAAGGGTCCCTACAAAAGTCCCAACAGTTGAGTTATATGGAAATTAGGGCAATTTTAGTTACACGTAATCTGGCTCACATTTAGTGCTTCACTCCTCAGGCTGCGTAAAGTGAGGTCTGACATTTAAGCTGGTCATTAAGCCCCCACACCCTCGCTGTCTTATATTTCTCCTAACAAATCACTTAATAACCGTTTCCGATGACAGATTTCATCAGTAGAGGACTGAGTTTCTCCTCACCTTTATACACAACCTGTCACTTTTCAAGCACTGTTATGTCTGCGCTCTTAAGTGCTAAATGACCCCCAGCGGATCTAAAAAAGAACCACACACCCTATAACTTTTTTTTTTCCAAACGGCTTTCAAGCCTCAGTGTGCAAAGCATTCATTCTCCCACGGCTCCACCAAACCACTCTGATTTCAGTTGGGTAATGACAACGCGACCGGGCCACACAAAACTCCCCGCCCTCCTCTGAGACGGAACTGACGGTAGTTTGAAACTAAATATGCTCCATGTGGCACGCAAATACCACTTCTTGTCTTTGATATATGAGAGCAGTGATAGATTTTGTGAGTCCCATCTTCATCACTGATCTCCTCCTTATGATAAGGGCTGATCTTGGCTTTCTAGACGCATTCGTTTTGAATTATGGGAGACACGTGTTTCCCCCCCCCTTGTCTATATCAACTCTGAGCACATTTATAAAGCGGTATATCAAAAGTAGGCATCATTAAAGTTTAAAAGCTGAAAGCACTCTGTTAGAGACACATACCGTTTAAAAACATTAACAGCCTTGAAAAAGTCTCCACAGTTCACAATTTAATTAAATAAAATTGGCAGTGAGATCTAACAAAGGTTTAAGAGAACATCCTGGTGCTCAAAATGAGGAAGTTTTTTTTGGAAAATACCATAGTCATGCCTTACTCATGAAATTCCTGCTAATATAAGAAGATGGACCGAAACTGCCATTTATTTGTTTTGTGGCTGTGGCATTATGTTTCTACTACAATAAAATGTCCAATGTAAAAAACGAATATAGGTGACCTAAGGAGAGTCAGTCCTGCTTGTCACTCAAACTGATGTAACGAATTGATATTAGCCGTTCAGTCAAGGCGTGTGCATCTTTCTGTCCTTGATGTATTTGTAAAATCCCCGGCAGTGCGGCTGAGACAGAGATGTGCATTTTACGTTTTCACTTTCTGTAGTTGTGGCGTGTGCAGCTTGCTGTACGTGTAAAAGTAAAAATGAAACAACTGTAGTAAATAGCACAGATCAATATTCTCAGAGATATTAATCACGCATCACTGGATATGAATTAAAGCGATTGAAACGGTTACGCGTTGAAACTCTGCTGTAGATTAATCCTGTTTGTTGTTCTCAGATCCCCATGCAGCTGGACTCCTGAGGGGAGGAAACAAGGGGAACCTGCAGCTCAGAGAAAGGCCACTGTATTGGTATGATGCTGTTATCAATGCCGTTCAGACGGAGACAGTTGTTCTGTTATCAGTCCACGAGCAGAACTGCTGGATTTCATCTCAGTGCTGAATAACACAGAGCATTTAATTTTCTACATTCCATAAATCATTTTGGCCACAGAGGGGAATTCTAATGACTCACTTTTTGAAGATATTTTCAGAACTATTTTTCTTTCTCAAGCTTTTGTAGGTTGAAAACCAAACATTTTGCTTATATTCCCAAGGCCTGTTTTCAATTCCAAGGTTTTGTGTTGTGGATTTAAAGGTTTTTGAAATTACACAGCTGAGAAACACACAGCTGCAGCAGTCTAAACTATGCTTTTTGAGGGACACTTAAAAAAAAGACTTAGCAGGCTATTGGATAAAGCATCAAGCTATTATAATCTGTTACGGGCTATTTTCAGTCAGGTCAGTGGAGGGAGCAAGTTGGCAAATCCAATTATTAATGAAACCAGCTGAAAGTGGAGCAAAAATTAAGAAATACTTGTGTTGTAGTAGCTCATACAGCGTCTGATGTAAGTCTTGCCCATGATGGTTTCAAATGTCACCCCACACTTGAAAGGTCTTTATAAATGGTAATCACTCTTATAGGCTTGGCCTTGTAGTCCAGAAAGTGCCTTATTATGTTCTAATAGGTGATAAGCAGAAAACAACCCAGATCATGTAGGAGACCTAGAGTGGCATTCCTTGTAAACTCTCACCACTGAGTAGTTTTTGGTGCCTAAATATAATCAAATAATGAGTCTTAATCTTCTTTTTTGGTGCTGAAAAATTAAGCCAAAGCAGAAAAACAAAGAACTGCAGTTCCTCTAACGGCCATGTGAGGTTTTCTCCAACCACCCTATAGACGACTATGTTAAAATACCCAATTAGCAGCATTAAAGCCCAAGTTTACGGCCTAGTACCTTTTCAAAAACAACTATACAGTGGGTGGATTTCAAACTTGACATTGAAGTTAAAGACATAGTTGCTTTGATTGCAAAATGTCCTTACACAAGGAGTGTAGCAGATAGCTTTCTGTTTGCCCTCACTTCTGCTAATTTGACACATTGAACTGTCCGACTTTATCATGTTTGTGGTCTTTGCATTTTTGTAGATTTATCTGACTAGTACAAACCAAATGCGATGGAGGCCAAGATGCTAAGAATGAGGCTTCAAAATGTGGAGCCTAAAAACAATGAGCAACACCACAGTCAAAATCCCTGTGTTTTATATCTGTTGTCTCAAACTGAAGTCTCGCATGTAAGTGTCATTAATTATGGCACACCCACCCCTCCTCCACCCTCATGAAGAGTTTAGTTTTAAGCACTATACTGCTTGAAAGTGGCAATACCCAACCCGTTATTGTTGTGCAGCAAGGCAGAACAACCGCCATCAAATTAGGTGATACCTGCCTATTGAGCCTGCTAGGTGGCTCAATAGGCAGGTACTAATGACATCTACAGGAGTTCTTTCAACTGATAACAACCATTCAATGATGAAATGGGTGATGAGTGCTGACTGGCATAAACCATTGTGGTGTGGTCATGAGGGAAGCCAGGTGACGTAGCTTCTCTCATAACTCTCACGTTTTGAAAATCTTGCTGAAAAAGTGAGGCTTGTGGAAATGCATACATTTTTTTTTCTAATGACCAATGTGGGAAGTGTGACTCCTTGAATTCCAAAAATAAGTCACATTGTTTAGAAGGGAATAGAAAATATTCCCTTGATCTGTGACCTCATTAAAAGGTTTACGTCTCAGTTTCTACTTTCAAATCCTCTTAGCTCAATTAAACAGTGTGGCCCTGTCAAAATAAAAGATAAGTGTTAAGCAAAGTTTGCTTTAAACTTTCATTCATCAGTTCCATTCATTTTCTTAACTGCCGAATATTCTGCATCAAGTCTTGAGCCACGGCCCTTTTCTATAGGAATTAGTTGCCTTTTCGCTCATTTTCAGTCGAGTCCTTTTGACTGACCATCTTCAGAGGAATTTTTTTAGTCTAGCCACCCAACAGTGACCTACAAATCATTCACGCAAAAGAAAAAGAACCTAAATCAAGACATGAACCAGTGTTATTTCTACATGTAATCATCAACTTAACAAGAAGAAAAATAAAAAACCCCAAACATTATTGTATCTTCAGGTACTTTGTTGCTAGCAGCCTGTCACAAAACATGTAATCTGTGCGTATTTCTTTTGTATTATCTGTGAAAATGCCAAAGATGACTCAGTTTGACGTTAAAAAGTGTTTATGCAGCAGTAGGTGATTCCCGAAAATGTATTAACTTGGCAGTCCTTTACAAATAGAGGAAACTGAAAAAGCACTGTAGAAAATAAATGAAGAAGTCAAAGGCCTAAAAAATATCTCCAGCAGATAAACAGTATGTGGAAGTTGTGTTCTTAAGAAATATAAAGAAAATCCAGCAAGGACCTGACACAGAACCTGAGAGATGCATGAGGTTACCACCTGGTGGCTGTGAAGAAGCCATTTTTAAGCAAGGGAAACAGGAAGAAAAGGGTCTCACCAAATGTTAATTTTCAAGCATGTTAAAATAGTCCAAACTTTGGCTTATATCGAGTATTTGCACCTATTTCTCATTTACCTAGGAAAATATAAAGAAATAAGTGGTGGCTCAAAACATCTGCACAGGTCTGTGGAGCAGGCACCTATTTTCTATTAGCTTCCCAGTTAATATGACCAACGTCACAGTTAATAACAGATGCGTCTTCTAGCTAAGCTGAGAAGGTAATGCGAGCTGATGCTGGCTTACCTCCTCGTCCTCATCCATCTTTTATATTCGGTGGACGACACAAAACTTTTTGCTTGTCTTCTTTGTTAGTTGGCATTTAGTTGGGTGCTTTTGGGTTTTTAATTAATTTTATTCATATGTCTTTTATAAAATGTAAATAAGAAAATTAAATTCCTAGGCATTAACCATTCAGAGCAATCTATCCTGTTTTAGAGCTCACCCTTCTCATCATTTTTAGAATGTGTGCACACAGTGCTTTTTTTTTTTTTTTTAGGATTTAAACAAAACAGATCTCACTACTCAAAATAAACAAGACCCTTTCTGGCTCCAGGAGGATATCTCCAGCCTCCCATGTCAGCATGAGGATTCAGATTGCTATCGGCCCAGAATACAAAAGATCTCTGAGCTACTTAGAATACAAATCACTAGAAGTGTGAACAGCAGCAAAGGGGGCTCTTCAGTAAAGAATGGCTATTGAAATGAGGCAGAAGAATGCCAGTGAGATAAAGAAAAGAATGAGCGGTGCGATTCAGTCAACGCCAGCCCTCCAGTTCCAACTCATCCCGGCCCCCCTCGGCAAGTCGACATGGGATAATTTTTCATAATGATAGCTCTGCTCAAATATCTCCCGCACGTTTTTTAAAATCACCACATAGAAAATAACATCCACCCTTTGTTATTGAAGCTGACTTTGGGTGTTGCCTGTAAATATACCAAAGGTTTTGGTAACTCAAATACCTTTAATCTCTTGTCTGAGGAATTAAATGTGGTGTGTGTGTAGAGTCTCCCTGTACATGCAAAGAACTGTGTGTGCTTACAAATGTACTAGCAGGGTTTCACTGGCAGTTGAATTTGGTGCTTCAGAAACATCCTTGAGTTATTACAGTGCTTTTGCTGGATCAGATATTTTTACCCTGACCTTATTCACACTGTCAGAGCCATATGAATCATGTATAGTAAGTATTACATCTGTTTTGTGGAAAGCAGGTCATGGGGGGCTCTGTAATGTACAAGGACTGAAGCTTTGTGTTTTTAAATGACCTAATATCATCTGAATTCATTCCCTCATGTTTGCACATATTTCAATGCATTATGTACCCTGGAATGCAAAACGTCTTTATCTGTCTATCAGTCAGTGCTCCGTAAGGGTACGCTTTGTTTTCTTAATCGTGAAGGTTTGTACAAGGGACAAGGTTGCTTGTGGGGGTTGGGTGGTTGGAGGCTCTCGTCCAACGCCAGAGACTCATCCTTCTTTCTCTCTGCGCCTTTGTTTGGGTTTTGTCTTGTGTCGAGACAAGACGCATCAAGCCTCAGTGTGTAAAACATGACAGCGGGGAACTGATACTCTTAAAACTTATCACATGACTTTAATTATAAAAGCGGGTATTTTACAGAAACGACCGGGCTGCACGCCGCGTGCAGCCCGGATCTCAGCTGACCCTTCTCACCCTGGACACAGTCTGTTTGACCTGCTCCCCTCAGGCAGGAGGCTCCGGTCCATTCGCACCAGAACCTCTCGCCACAAGAACAGTTTCTTCCCCTCTGCTGTTGGACACATGAACAATAACCACATGATTGTCCCCGCCACTAACACATGACCCTACGCTGTGTCACTGCATCATTTCATGTTTGGCACTGATCACCACCTGCACTCATGTATATATCTTTCTACGTAGCACTCATAATTCTTATTCTCATGTATATATCTCATGTATATCTCATGCACATATCTTTCTTTCTACATAGCACTTTAATTCTTATTGTCTGCACTGAAGCACCGCAGCAATTTCCTAATGTTGTAAACCTCAACATCTGGCAATAAACCCATTCTGATTCTGATTCTGATTCTGATAACCCCACTCCTTTTTTTCTCCATTATTTGAATGGTACGCAGTGGCTGTCATTGTCAGAGGAATATAGTTTGGTTGGCACAAAGACTTATTAATGATTATATTTCCTCAAAAATGTTGTAAAAGTATCCGGCTTGCTTGGTATCTGTGTTTGTATTTGAGGAAAGGGATCGAGTTTGAACAATAGAGCCACTTTAAAGACAAAGCTTGCTCCTTATCTTTGGAAAGCACCCTCTTAAACTTCCTACTTTGCTCTTGGGTTGCATGTGTTGCCGACCCTTTTAAAGAACTCGACCTCAGTTAAGGTCACGATAACTTGGTGAAATCAGTGTTAAATGCAAGGCTGTGCAGGGAGTCTTTACACTGCAAATTCATGTCCATGTTGATTAATTGGAAGGAAGCGTGAGTTTGATACTCTGGAGAGAAATTAACTTCTAATCTGCGGTCTTTTGACTTCTGTCTTTTTCATCGCTTTGTGCCCCCAAATCTTATCTGCACAATGATGTGTTTGAGTGTCTGTGTGCAATTAGAGAAAGAGTTTGCAACATTTAGCCCAGTGGGTTTGAAACGAACCTTTAAGTATCCGTTTCTGAGGGGTTAAAGTGAGTTTAAAATATGTTAATCATTCTGACTGCAGCGATGAAGTCAATTTGGGGTCACAGTAGGACAGCAACACACACGCGTTATGCCTTCAACATGAGGCCCAAGTGATTTATTTTCGTATTTCCTACATGATACTAACAAGCTTACTCCTCAGCCACTGGTCTGACAATGTTGGTGGGCGACAACTGGAAGCAGGCAATTTTTACTCCAGCACATTTTCACGCTGATTACCCCGAATCCTGCTGCTGCCTGTCCTGACATGGAGTCCCTGCAGAATTAGACACAAGGGCATGAACCAATAAAAAGTGAAATGGTTGACACTGCCCTCAAGCAGTTAGGAGAGAAATTTATCCACACATGGCGCAGATCCAAGGCAAGTTACAGCCGCTTGAGAAATGCAGCCAGTTTTTACATAGGAAGGGTGTTTTCTATGAGTCCATGATAAATGCAACCAGGGTTCCTTTTCCTTTTTCAGCAACGTCTCCACTGTGGTTTTGCCTTGCAACAGTGTTAAAATACTATCAAAACAGCCTCCAGTGCCTAGTGGAGTTTATCAGTCATGAGTGGAAGTACGTTATGGAAAAACCCCCAAAAAACAAGCACACATTTGCTTGTGTGGATGATTAAACCAGGTTCATTTGCATGGCAGTTTAGATGTTTATTTGAAAATCTTTTCTTTTCAAGTTTTCTCAAAGAAACAAGGTTATATAACTTCCACTGCCTCTGCACATCAGAGACCTGCCGTAGAAGGAATGTAAATCATTTTCTGAAAGAGTTCCCTGAGTTACTTTTTTTACAGACACTGAGGGAGATCCCTCTCCTGCATTTGTATACGACAGAAGATCACAGCGAGTGTTCTTTCAGGGTCCCCGCAGGTGAAGGTCCTCCATCTGGCCCGTGTGGATGTGGAGGAGGGGGGGACTCAAATGTGAACAGAGGCTCAGCTCAGCACTGATCACCTCAGATAGCAGAAACAATAGACCAGATGACAGTAGATAAGCTTTCCAGGGTCGAGTAACCACAGAAGGGACAGAGGGAATAAACCTGATGCCATGCTGTCTTTTCAACCGCAGCTCCTAACTTCAAAAGTTTTGCAGGATTTTTTTTAGCAGCAGTTTTTCTCAGAAAAAACTAACCAGCACACAAATGCATTTTTAAACTGTTTATTTCAATTTGCAACTAATTAGGCCACACAACATAACAAATTTTCTAATTTATAGTTTTAAACCAAATTTGTAGCTGTAAAAAACAAACAAATACTTGATGGCATATTTTTCTTGGAATTGCTGGCTTTTAGTCAACATGCTGAAATATTTCAGAAAAAAACTGGAGCACAAAAAGTGCATTTGCAAAATGAAGCGTAAGTGATGTTATTTTATTTTGCCGGTCAGCACCAGACCAAACATAGCGAGGTATAAGCATTACCAAGCGTCAGATTATTCTGCAAAAACATAGCATTTTAAGCTTTCCATAGAGGGAGTGTGCGTGTCTTTGTAAAAGCTATTGTATTGCCTTGGGCAGTTTGCTTTTAGTGCTGATTTATAGCTCCACTCAGCACAAGGAGACAGGCTTCATTCATTATTTAAACCCACTGATGGAAAACTGACAAGGTGGATTTGTGTATCGATGGACAGAGGTTCCTGTGATGAGCGACATTACTCTCCGATCCAGAGCGAGTGTCCAGCACCAGACCAGAACAAAGCACCACAGGAGGAATATATATATATCAGCCTCGGCCAGAGGGATGCTTCACCGCCCACGTGGTGCCGCCCTGTCTTAAAAATGACACTGTCTACACTAACTGCCTGAAGCGAACACAAAGCAAATAATTGTTTTATGTTCTTTTTCCTACCGTCTCCAGGAAAGGGCAGCGGGTTGTAAAACAACAAAATTTTTGTTTTTCTGCTATGGTTCTCACTTTATGAGTCACATGAGTTAATCATCGTCTACCGATTACACTGGAGCCTCTTGTGAAGCAATTCCAACCATGTGCCAATTTTCTATTTCACCTGGAATAAACACAGGTGAACTTGCTGAGTGTTTTCTTCGCTCTGGCAATGTCAAAGCTTCTGATACGGAAACAAAGGAAGCACTTATACTGAAATGTGCATTATTTAAGAAAGAAGCATCCTAATGCTACTGGAGGGAGTCACAACACTGTTTCTACTCATGTTTGTATCAAGGCAGACCAGGAGCGCCCCTTGTGAATAAAAAATAGGAGGATTTAGAGCTAAACAAACTGACCGTCAGTACTCCCTCGGCCTTATGATAGAGTTTCCCCCTCAAACCAACTCTTTGGTTGATTCCTGAAGGTGCTCGCTTGGGAGTCAAGGCCCTTTGTACTCAGCTGCCTTTGGGTTTATTTTCTCAGCACAATTGAATTCTTTTCTTTTCTAAAAACTGCAAGGACCATAGATCCCGCTGCTGATACTGGGCCTTCCCTACCCCCTAGTGCCCCAAATCTATGAGGATTATTGTGTTTTTGTGTAAACAAAAGTAAGGAGTAAATAATACATGTGGGTTTGCTGTGCCTAGATCAGCATCCGGTCTTCGGATTTTGATTATTTAGCTGGAGCATGCTTCAGACTTGTTTATGACAGGATATAGGATGGGCACTGGTCACTCTATCAGCATACCAATAGCACGGCATTCCCACAGGAAGGGCATTGATCAGGATACGACAGATGCTGTTTGTTTTAGCGCTTGTTCTCTTTGTTCTTCTGAAAATGATAATCCGGTATCCCCTCAGCATTCGAGGGTCCATTTGCTCAAAGTACATTCCCTTCTGACAAACCATGAATTATTAGCAGCAGGTCAACACCGCACATGAGTTTGAAGAGCAGGGTGTGATAAAATGTTGCTTTTCTGGAGACAGACAGAGGTTTTTCAGGCCCCAGGTGGAAGCAAGTTCCTCTGAACTCATATTGTTTAGACTGATTATTATCTGTCAAGCAGCGAGACACTTAGATATTTGCTTTGAGCTGTGGTGGCCAGAAAGGACTGCCCCTAGGCAGGTGGCAGAATGTGTCATTATCAGGAGTGTCAACAAAGCTTCTGGGTTATCATCAATAACATCTGTATGACAGTAAGAGCAGGATGTGTGTTTCGGTTGGTATCATGTCTTGCTGTGATTCACTGTTTACTTTGGTCTTGTATCTTAGATAAACCTTGTGTGTTTTGAAGTGTTTATTGGACACTACTGGCAACCTTCACACTGGACCATGTGCTAGTCTATTAGATTAGACTGCTAAAGAACCCTTTAGTGGCTCATCTTTCAGTCAAACTGTATGGAAAGTACTGACAATTTTTTTGTTTTGTTTTCTTCTAGCGCTTGTTTTATTTTCTGTTTGTTTTAGACACGTTGCAGCTGCAAATCACATCAGTTCCTGTGTATCACAGGGGTTTTCCTGACGTGTATCACACAGTAAAGGCTTTTACAAGCGGTAGAAACGAGAGTAGCAACATAGTGATTTTCAGAAATGAAACGCATACAAACAGCCAGCGGTAAAATGAAAATATGCTCAGCTACGATAATGTCTCATACATTTCTAAGGAACTACATCATTTCCATTTACTGATGTTTTGCTGTATACGTCTACGTCACTACAAAGAGAGGGGGAATTTTTGTGCTTTGTAGCCACCACATTTCTTTACTTTTAGGATTTTAAATTCTGTTATGCAAACAGAACTGTAGTCAAGGCTGGCAAGCGTATCTGTACCTGTAGTACTCATGAGTTATAGCTACTCGTACTGAAACACCAACATGTATTGTCCCTATAGCATTAAAGCATTAAATTGCTCATTTTACAGTCACATAAACACCTAATGCATGCACAAACTCTGCAAACCTTCCCATATTTACAGCATTTGTTAATTTGGCACACTGTTATAACCAGTGTATTAATATCAAATAATATGTTAAGTGTTTAAGTGAATTATTTGAATTCTTCTTCCAACAGTGTAAACAATACATCTTATCTATTTTATGAAAAAAAAAATAATAAAAAAAGAACAAAAAAACATCTCTCTGTGTGGCGGGCACTTTCTTTTTGCTCCTCGGTGCTGATAAGGACTCCGATTTGGATTTCAAAACCATGATTCACCGCTGTGTGTAGGTGGGGAAGACGTGAGACAAGTAACCCAGCCGGCACCAGAAATATTATTATGTGTAAACAGAAGAATCTCAGGTAAGGCTTGGGCACGTTCATTGCATGCGAAACATTGAATATTTAATGACTGCCAATTGAAAAAAATCAAATAATTTCTGTGTTTGTCTCCAAGACGCGACAGCTCAGACATGGTGTGGTGAAATAGCTTGCAGCTGGAATTCTCTTATTGTTCCACTCTGTGAATCAACAATTCATTTCCAGCTGATTTGTACAAAAGGTGATTGTTAGCAGCAGGTCCAGCCTGTCCACTTACAGTTTCCTGAGTGAACCCTCTGGACAGCCATTGCTCAATCACGGTTCACCTCTCTGGCAGAGGGCATGGACGTCGGCTTTCACCCTCACTTTAAATCAAATCAATGCGTGATCCATCATGGGCCTCTTTCCTTCAGGGCAGCTTTGGATCTGTAAGAACTACTCTCTGTGGTATCAACAAGCTGCTTATGTCTTAGGCTGATGCATGTGTGTGTGTGTGTACACAGCAAAATAGAATTAATGAGGGCCCCTCTCCCTCTAGGGAGCCTTCCATCTGGTTCTATATGTTATCTGACAAAATTAGGTGACTTTGACACATATATTAGCAGATGTTGAGACAGCGTGCTGGAGAAAAGAAGGTGCTTTTGAGTATAGCTGTGAGGTTTCACACTGAGGAGTTACTTCTAAACCAGAGATGAGTATATCATTTATTTGAAATATGCCTCATGTATATGACTCTGGGTTTTCGGCTTAAATTTATTGGGAAAAAACAAAAAACAAAACTGCAGAAGTGACATTTCAATTTCACCCAAGTCTCAAGCATTTGATGTGGATAAACAAAAACATCACTTCCTTTTTCTTTAAAAAAAACTTTTCCATGTCCAATTTCGGAAAATGTCACAAGATAAGATTACATGTGACAGTCATTACAAAAAAATATGAAAGACGTTCTATCAAGAACCATAAAGATAATGCATTTTGGATTTTTAAACCTACCACACAAGACATGGAAATTTTAAAGAAACACATTTTGTTTAAACAATTTATAGGTTTACACATGAGAGTGACACAAAACTCGTTTGACAAAGCTGATGATGTACCATCAAATTTTGGGAGGGCAATATCCTTCCATTTCTCACCTTAAAGGATGTTTTATGTTGTCTGGTTAAAGGAGATAGAAAGAGAGGGCGTGTTTATTTGGGACTTCTCCTTTTGACTAGCCGCACAGCTCACACGACTGACAATCACCCAGTCACAAAGCAGACAGAAATATTTTCTGTCTGCTTTCACATACTCAAGTGGTTAAAATAGATATTGTTTTTTGTGGCAACCATGTGTCAAACGGGTACATATGACAGCGTGACGACAATGGGACTTTTTTAATAATATTTTTTTGCTTTGTGGACCAAACCCTAAAAGTTGAAGTTCATAAACGTGTCTGATTTGGAAGCCAGAATCACGTTTTTCTGAAGTGCTTCCTTCCATGGCGATGGCATAAAAGTGTAATAAAGCTTGGCTTTTAATAAACAAGACAGTGAGTTTTATGTCCTGTGGTTCAAGATAAAAGTATCACATTAAAATGACGCAAAACAAACACACTAACAGAAGCGATTACAGAGTAAAAGACAAATACAAAAGCAGGTGGGGGGACAGGGAGCTGCTCTTTTATACCAAACTGCCAAGAAATGGGGTTAAACCACCGACATGACAGCTTTAAATTTGTTCGCAGAGCAAAAGCAAAATCTTGACAAATCCCTGAAGCGTTAAGTATTGGTGCACGCATTTTAAATATACAGCTGGAAGTAAGAACTGAATGGAATCCATGTGAAAAGGATTGCTCTTAGTGACCTATAGAGAATAATCACCTCAATCTTCAGCCCCCCTCAGCTAACTGACCTTTATAACGAGTTGCCTGCCCCACAGTTGTTTCACTCTAACGGTGTTTGATGTGTCAGTGATTCAGCTTTAATTGTAGTGGTAGGTTTTTATTTATTCTAATCACTGCACAGAGCCTGGCTAGACTTTTCCCACTGCCTCCAGTAGTCAGGCTAACCTAAGCTAATTGCCCTTTAGGTGCAGCTATGTAATTAACCCAGCAAACATTTTCAGGTTGAATAACCGTCAGCTGCCTGAAAAAGCTGCCTGAAAGGTAGTAAGTTGTGCCGACATCGGACATGTGTTAACTGACACCGCTGAGTTATCTGACAACACAATAAAGAGCTCACATCACAGGTTTCATGCAGCAAATGACACAGAATTTACACTTAGACTGACACAACTTCAAAGTGTTGTTGATATTAAGAAAACCAGACTGATATTACTCTGATCTGTGAATTCGGAGTGGGTGTTGTGTGGATGTCTATTTACGGCTGTTTGGTAACCAAATGACTTCTTCATTTCTTGTAGTAATCGTATCAGTAGTTCCGTCTTTACTGCTATCATATGTGGAAACAACCTTAACATTCGTCTGTCCGTCCTGTCGTTCTACCATGTGTCAACCCAGCCATCCATTTAGTTCCTTAATCGCTTATCAAGTTCATGGTGGAAGTAGTGATGGAGCTCGTTCTAGCTGTCATTGTGTGGGTCACCGGCTGTCGCAGGGCCAACCTAGACTGACAGACAGACCATCACAAAATCATATCCACCCCAGTAAACCTAACATGCATGTTTGTGGACAGACCCAGCCTGTCCACAGACATGCACAAGACAAGGGAGGACGCTACAACCCATGCAGGTAAAGGGAGAAGATGCAAACACCACACAGAGGGTTCGAACCCTCTTTTTGTGGAGTTAGGGTGTCCCCAATATATAACGCTGATATGTTTGCTATTTCACTGTTATTAAGCTGGTGTTTTGGTTACATCTGAGGATTATTAGCTGGCTTTATTCAGGTCAGCATTGGAATTTAATCCAACGTTAACATGTAACCCATTGATCTCTTAAAGGGGCTTATGTTGTGTTATAATCCCTGCCTCTGATGGTGTGAAATGCAAAGGTAATCAGACTTTCTCTTGCACCTGTAAGTTGATCTTACTCATCTTTCCCTTCTTCAGACTTATTATTAGTCTTACTCACCATGTATGAGGCCTCCAACAGCGCTCCAGTAATGGTGACTCATGCAACACCTACTGTTTTTTATTTTATTTTATTTTTTTAACCTTTTTTCCCTTCCTGGCATGCCGAGCACACCAACTTTTTCTTATTTCTCATTCCCCATGATTCATAACATTTACTGCGCTTTAAAGCCCGGCGGCAGACTTTCATAATACACTAAGAAAGATCTTTTCTTTTCTTTTTTTCCATCATCAGGCTTCTAAATCCTCTGCCGGGCTTTTCTATTTCTCCTACATAGATAATGATAGTACATCAGCTTTGTAACACTTCAGGCAACAAGATGTCATAAATCAAGTTTTTTAAAGAATCTATTTTATGTTTGCTTATGTAATGCATAATTCTCACGGCTCCTCTGATCCATCTTCGACTTGTCTCTCTTCTGTCCTGTGAAATTGTATATCCAACCCAAACTCATCCACAGAGGAAACTTATCGAACTGATGTGTGGTGAGAAAGTCAGTATCGCAGTTTACTCATGTTGCTTTTTCTTCTGCAACAGATTATCTTGAAGCTTCAAGCAAACGTCTGGATAAAATGTTTTTGCCAGCCAGCAGCTTAGCTTGCAAAAGAATTTGAAGCCAGTTTTCTCAGCATCATTTATTATTTGTGGCCAGTGCATGGCCATTTTTCACTGCCTTGATAATTAAATGATAGCTACAGATGCACAGCTTATCTCTTTTGCTGCTTTTTCTTTTTCTTTTTTTCAGAGCACCTCGTGCGTAAGTAAACCCTTTAACTTTCAGTGTTCTGTGCAGCGAGTGGGAGGAAGCAAGGCAGGGCTCCATAGGGAGAGAAAGAGAAATAAAAAGAAAGAGGACCAAGCGAAACAAAAACAAGTTGCTTATGTGAGACATGCAGAGAAACAGGGTGAACTTTTAGTGAACCTGTTTGTCTTGCTATTGTTTGCCTGCCCGCTGTATCACACGTACACACATAAAACCACTCCACTGTGCCCTCACTTCCTCTCTCTCACACTGACAGTTCTCCTGATAGATGCCACAGATGTCCACAGAGAGATCAATAACCTCCCCGCACCTCCCACCCCTACACCGCCACAGATCACGAAACACTGCAGTAGCCCCAGTCTGCTAGTCGCACTTCCCTCATCTCAGATTGCGTGAGAGGTTTGAAAATATGAGTGAGTCTTGTTTTCGCCTCTTCGCTCTGCTATTCTGGCGTCAGACTGTGTCAAAACACCAGCTCCGTCTTGTTGACACGGGTGCAGAGCATTGTGCCATGAATCTTTACGCAATAAACGGTTTTATATCTTAGTCAGAGAAAAGTCAAACTTTTGGATGTGTTGCTCAAAAACAAACAAAAAAAAAAACAAAAACCCCGCCACAGGTGATTAAGTCATCAGCACTAAAGCAACTGAGCTGCTGCTTTGGAAACAGGCAGAGCAGCCTCCTCAGATGAACTCTGGCTTCTGGTTGTAGAGCCTGTTGGCTGTTTGACAGCAAGAGGCAGTGAATGAATTTTTAACAGCAGAAAAGGCTTGCTCATTAGTGGACTCCACTGATCTGGTCATTGTGTTGCTGCTGCTGGGGGCAGATGGCCGATCCTTCTGCAGTAATGGGGCAGAGTGTGTGTGTGTTAGTATTTATGTTTCTTTGTGTGCCTGTCTATGAACGTGCCCTTGGGCGTGTCATGTCTGTGTGTATATGGTGTGTTCACGTTTCTCTGGCTGTATGTTGTAGAACACGTCTCAATTCATTCTTGTTATTTCTGGGTGGGTAATTGCATTTCACAGCAACAAATGAAACCAGTGTAGAGGGCTCTTTCTACCAGTTCATGTACAAATTAACTTATCTGAGAAAATTAAAAGTAATTTTCTAGCTTCTCATGCAGCCTTTTGCTGAATTCTATCGAGGCTGTTATACCATTTTCTTATAAATTTCTCAAATGAGGGGAAGTGTACGAGAAAAAGCTTTCTTGTTTTGAGAAAAATACATCTTAAATACTGAATATGAGAACAAACGGCCCTGTTATATTGCTCAGCGTGGGCAGGCAGGCGCAAGCAGCATAAATGTAAATGGTAGCACATCTCACTCTGAATGTGAATACCCTACGACCATTGAGCCTGGTGTGTGCTTTGTTGCTGCTGACAATACAGACCTGACAGCACACCTGGCAGCAGAGCCATAGTGTTTGTCTCCCCCACCGGGATATGCTCTCCGCACCATTAGATGCTCGCAAGGCAGGAAAAGACCAGCTACATGTGCTCTACTACTGTCACTCATCCACGATGCATTCACTTAACACACTCATCCCATGCTCACACTAGAGCTGTGCCCATCCTTCTGCATTCATGTATCCAGAGTTAGCATTTCATTCTCGCAGCTGATAGCAGTGAAAATGTCAAAACCACAGAAATTCCCACTCTGCCTCCTGAAGGAGCTGCATGTTCCACCTGTTCTTCAAGAGCACTTCTATTTTAGTTCAGTTTTATTTAGACCAAAAACCCTGAGATCAGAGATCAAATTGTGCATGCGTACAGAAGCTCGAGCTGAGGCAGTCACGTGAAACAGTTATCGCCTAAACGGAAACTGTAATTAGATAATCACAACCCCAGAGAGCAGAGAAGAGTGATATGCAGCCCAAATTCAACAACAACAACAACAAAATGCTTCTTTTACCATCCAGACTGCAACCAACTCTAATGTCTCCCTGCCTCACTTCAGATACTTTCATTAGTGTCCTTCCAGTACACCACATTCGATAATACTGAACAGAGTCACGTTGTCTCGAATCAAAGATGCTGCACATTTGGCTAGCTGGTGCATTTGCAAACACTGACTATATGTCGAATAAATTTGAATGCACTTTCAGTAAGATGCATAACCCTCAAACTAAGTTAAAACACCTTTAATGAACAGATTAGTGTTAAAAGCAATACATTCATATAGTTTTGCACAGTCACACTGTTATTGATCACATTCTGTAAGCTGGTTTTTGTATTAACTGTTCCACTTTTTTCCAAAACACAGTTGACAATAGAGACTTTCGAAGCTTTAAAAGTAATAGCAATACATTTTGGGGCCTTTGGGTTAATTGAGACCCCTAAATTAGAATTAGGCTGCTGTGTCAAATTTTGTGTTAAGGACCCTTCAAACAAACAAAGAAAACTGACCCCGCGGTGAAAGACGGAAAGGAGAGCTCTTCCCAGTGTTTGTTCAGGGAATTCCAACTAATCAAAGCCCTAACAAGCACAGATCCACGAAGACCTCAGAGTATGCAGTTAAAGTGACCCGCACCTAATGGCTTAAAGGGGAAAGCCTTTGTAAATGACTTTGTTTGGGGCTGAGTATTTCACACAATAATTGCAACAAAGCTATTTCCAAATCGTTACTTGGCTTAGAGCTAAAGTCTAGATGATTAGGATTCAATCCACAGACTTATTGAGTACACTTATTCCTCTGTAATTTTGAGGTGATGCATAACACCTTGTGGCAGTTGCACTGGGAAAATACAAAGCAATTTGGAAAGGTGATACGAACAACAGCTCCGCAGCTACAGCCCTATTTAAATTATTAAGGCGTCCCGAGGTTGATATCGCACATTATTACTGAAATAGCTGCAAAAATGCAATTATATCAGCTATGAAACATCGGGAAATGTGTTTTTATGGTTGCAACCTCCTAACCTTTGCAGCGGGTTTTACTCTCCCAGCGCACAGATTTTATGACATAAAACGTAACACGGTGCTGCCACTATACTCTCCAAAGCAGCAGAATTTATTGCCCAGTAAATTTTGTTATATGCTTCGCCCCCAGAAGCTTCCTGGTTTCAACGTGTGACATTAGCAACATGAGTGAGTGCTGGTGTGACCCCTGTCAGGCTATTATATCTCTTATTGGTTAACTAAGACAGATCACGGTCACAGACGCCTGTTTGGACCACAAGTGATAAAATTATAGGCCTTTAAAGGTGGCTGCCTCACTTTTCCCTCAGAGGGTCATGCTCAAAGACACACACATAGAGCAGCTGGAGAAAAATGTCACAATTTCAGTGAGTTTTGTTTGTTAATTCATCCATGTTCTTCTTTTTTTCTATAAATAGAGCATAAACAGCTCTAAAGACATAAAGTCGACAGACCGCCCTGGGTGGTACTTTACAGCCAAACATTATGTTGTAAAAGAGAATCCTGCCTCAGCAGTTAGTGACCTCTGTGCACCTACTTTCCCCTGCTGCAACAGAGCCTTATTACAAATAGAAAGTCCACAAGTTGTTAGGTGTTTTCCTCATCACACGCAGAGTGAATTAAGAGCAGCCAGGGCCATCAAAACAAAATCCACCAGATGGTGCTCACTACTTCCTCATTTGACTTTTTCCTCAATTTTCATCTAATCCTTTATGAATTTTAATGCAAACATCAGGCTCACCTTCCAATCCCCATCCGTGTGCACTCGCACTCGAGTCGGAGACGACTGTGATTGTCAGTGTTCTTTTTTTATGGGTGTACATGTCTGCTTTAATGACTTATTGATGGACGACTGCCTTTCATCTGAGCGGGGCTTTCTTGCCCACTTGAGTGTCCAGCCGTTCCCATGTCTAAGGTTTCGCTTCGGACTTTCTCCTTTTTGATCATCCCCCAGTCTTTTTCAATCTATTTCAAGTCAAATAGGCCCACATACCAGCTCCCTGCTGCAGTGCCTCTTTGAATTCTCCATGAGGATAAATGTGTTGAAAAGAAAGGGGCTAGAGGAGGCCTGACAAGCTTGTGTTACCGCAGAGAGATTTACATGGGGCCATAAAAGCCAGGGTGAAAGGAGAGGAGATACAGCCCATATTAAAGGGTCAGCGTGTGGGGACTGAGAGGTAAACTGACCCAGCAAAGATGAAGGCCGGACAGCCTACACATACCACCTGCAGACACTCCCGTTCCCACCCTGCCCTCTGGTCAGTGACTTTTTGGCTTTGGACAAATTACCCCCACCCAACTATCCTCCTCCTCTCAGTCACTGAGCTGTCTACTGTTTCCTTTTGAAGAGCATTCAGCCTTTATCTTATTTTTTTGTTATGTTTTTCATTGTTTCTGGACCATAAATCACTAAGAGAAATGGTACCAGCTCTACCAGTGCTGCTTAGCTTGTGCCTTGAAGCCATGTCAAGGCTGAGCAGTCCTCTGACACCCAGTATCCCCTTGTGGGCCAGTGTGGAAGAATCTCAGAGTACCATGCTTCCAGAAGAAAGGAAAGAAACCTTGTAATATTGTGAGCAGGAGCTGGGGTGTCATGCGAGGTGGAAAAAAAGGCATTTAGCTCTGAGATGTTTATGAAAGGCCTTGGGAGGGGAATCCATCATTGCAGAGAGAACAGTTTCTATCCAGCACAAGAAAGGGACTGACATCTCCCATCACGCATAGTTCTTCTTAGATTTTGGTGCGTCAAATTCGTCGTCCACTGCACAAGCCAACGGTCATTCGGGCAGAAAACTACAGCAGTTTGTTTTGCTTCACGTTGCTAAGCAAAATGATTTCAATATAGAATTGCGTGTGACACAGTCTGGTGAGCAAACCACTTCCTCAAATGAAGAGAACACACTGTACTCTGCATATCACTTGTTGTTTTCAATGAGGGAGGCTATTTTTGACTTACTACGTCTTTGTGGTGTTTATGGGGGCACATTTTGAACATTTTTTCCCCTCCAAACATTTTACTCGTGGATAATTTTACATAAATTAAATAATTTAAACTGAATAATTAATCAATGCCTTTGAAGGGACAATCCAATGAGTACATTACAGTGCACACAAGTCATGAAAAAACACTGCAGAAGAAAAAAAAATCCAATAAATTAATTTTTTAACAAAACTAACAATTGGGCTCTAAGTTCTGGGGTTTCTAATTAATTTTCTAATTAATTTTCTAATTGGCCATCAGCCTTTGAGTTCAAATATGAACTCTGTAGAAACATTGCATGTTAGTGGCTGTTGCTTTCCTTCACTGAGGCAAGAATTGAGCAGTAATGAGATCAAGCGCTAATGAACAGGAATCCTAAAGAGGCAGCACAGCTGGGTGCAAGGGCCATCTAGTGGAAACATGTATGCCATTACACAGATGGATTGTCCCACATATTACTGATCACAGTCAAAGCGTTTCAAATTTATATGCACAGATCCACGTGGATAGCATTCAAATGTAGTCATTTATTATGGCACGCCATTTGTAAAGCAGTTATTATGATCATCTGTCACTATCACCGAGGATCGTGATAGAGTCCACTGTTTTCTGTTGGGTTCAATAATTTCCACTCCTTTGTAGGAAGGCGACTCATGAACTAGGAGACAGAAATGATGTCAAACTGTTAGTAATAAAATTTGGGAAACTAGTGCAAGCAAGTAAATGAGGAAATCTGGCTGTTCTTGGATGAATCAGTTTGACTGTAACGCACAGTTGGACAAGGGATCGCAGTCTAAAACACACAATCACAGTGCAGTTAAGGATATGTGCCACTTTTAGGAGCTGTGATTCTTTTTAGAAAGGCTAAAACGTCTAAAGACCTAAAAACACCTCGGTGACGTGCTGTGCAGGCTGCATGGAGAATTGTATCCGATGGAGAAACTGCCTTTCAATAATACAAAAGTGTTCATTGTTTGGACTGCTTGTGGATGGAGGTATTTTAAAATGAAATGAATTCACTATAAATGATGCAGTGAAGTTCAGTTTTAAAAAAGATTCAGCAAATGAGTCACTCATCCAAGACACAGTGTATTTTAATTTTCCATCATTTCACTTTGAGAAGCATTTTTCACCTTTATTTCCAGCTCAGGTTCAGAAACTCTATTGCCAATTCCAAGTTTATGCAGTTATAGTGAAATACTGTTTCTTCAATGTTGGGCTGTACAAAAACGCAGTAAGCATATTCTAATGGTTTCCTCCAAATTATTCACAAAACAGACTCTACCATGAAAATTGTTGACTGTGTGTTCTGTGAATTCTCCAACCTTACCGGGATGCTGGTTCTGCAAAGAAAAGTAACCGTTGAATTATTCAGGAACACCACAAATTTAATTTCATTTACCTCTATTGCCGTAGGGTAAAAAAAAATCTCCGAGAGTAATATCTTAGAACCTGAGCAGAATCATATTCATAGCTGGATAGCAGGAGGGAAAGTTCATATATTTTTTATTTTAGTATGGCTGAAATTAGCCTTTAGCATAAAAGATCAGAGTACAAGTGGGTTTTAACAAGAGATGATCTCAGGCTCGATGCTACCTGCATCAAAATATTCTTCTCTGCGAGCTACAGCTGGTTTATGAGAATGACAATGAGTTCATTTTTGCATTATTAGGAAATCATTTTAATTCATTGCTTTTCTGAAAAATTAATAATGTTTTTATCATTAAGTTGTATTGATAGAAATTCATGAAGGACGAACGCAGCGCTAAATGAAACTCACTTCTTTAAAACCAGAAGTGATTCATGGAGGAAACCTGTGAGCGCCAATGTCGGAGCGCTAACCCCAAATGCTGAAAAATTCAGCATATAAATCTGAGCTCAGGGAACATATTGCCCTCCTGTGATTACCATTAGCTTAAATTGCCAGATGTTCTACATCTCCTAGCAACACTGGCTGCAATTTTTCACATAGCAAAGTCGTTTTGGAAAGCAGATAACATCACAGATAACAGCTGCTTTATCACCTGGGATGGACTTTGATTTGCATGGCATTTTATCTAGTCTGACTGGCCAGTCAAGTCACTTTACCGCTACAAGCCTTTTTCACACATACTCATACAGCACTTAAGCACTTTATCTAACTTGCATGAACACTGATCTCCATTTTTGAATTATCAATGAAGCTACATCGCATGTCTCTGAGCTGTGCGAGGAAGCCAGAGCCCCCAGTGGAAACCTCTGCAGGCGCATGAACAACATGCAAAGTCCACGCAGAACGGGCGATTTGAAGCAAGAGCCTTCGAGCTGTTAGCTGTAACCAACTGTCTCAAGCCCACAATGCCCTGCACTGTATTATCAAACTCTTTCTTTTGCCATTGACTGTTGCAAAATAACAGCATATTGTTGAAGTGTGAATTTCTGATTTAGTTCTCGTTTCGTCTTTGAATTGTTTCACTCGGCAGGATTAGTTCATCAAACTGTACAGTGTGTTTAGTGAATGTGCAGTGAATTATGAGAGGACTTAAGCTCTGACTAAACAACAGTGATGAGAGATTTTGTCTTTTCATCTTTGTTGCAGAAAAACCCTTAAATCCCAAAATTAACACCGCTTGTTACTCTCTGTTCTCGTCTTTTTAATTTTGTATTTTCCCCTCAGGCTGATCTTTCGGGTTTTTTTTGGCATCCAGCATCAAAACACTTACTTACCAGGCTCAGTTAACCAGCTTAAAGAAGAACTGAACGCTGAGTCTCTTACCATCCCCGCCTACACAGTTTGATTGACAAGCCTGTTTAAAAATGGAAATGCAAAGGAAGAGTTTCTTTGTATTTGAATTTTGGCTGGGAAGATGAAAGCCATGCAAAAGTAATCATGTAAATTAGGCTGAATTAGATTATTGAATAGCTTATGAAACAAAGAGCATTCAAATCAGATGTTAACAGACTATTTTAATTCCTATTTCCTTTTCATCACACTAACGCGCAATTAGGATGATAAACTAAAATATTGAGGTATATTGTTGGCTGGGTTGTATTAACGATGACGGGAAAATGGTTTTCATTTTATATAATGAGATATCACTTAGCGGGCACATGAAAACAAAACGCAATTGTTGATCTTCATTTTTAGATTACTCGTCCTGCAGATCACATCTGTCACTTGGACAATGAAGGCAGTGAGGGGAAATCCTTCTAAGGTATAAAAGCAGACAAGCTTTACAACACATGATGATGAAGCATTACACAACTCCTCTGGAAACATCAACAAACCCTAAGCGGCTACTGTAAATGGCGCTGATGCTTGCTGTAATCCCAGACGGTTTTCTGTTTTGATTCATTTAGGTATTTTTTCCTGTTTCCCCAAATAGCTTCATGTTTATCAGCTGCAATTGAGATAAAATTCTCTCATTTAACTCAGCGTCTACGGGACTGAAGACGCTAAGAACATAATGACCCCCACATTCATGATTATTTACTTGCTTTATTCACTGAGAGGACAAGAGAACAGCTTGCATTAGCTCATTAATCTTTTGGTACAGGCAGTTTGTCCAAAAAATGGCTTTACACAAATCAAGGTAAATGCAGATAGTTTTTTTCCCCCTAATGTCAGCAAAGCTATTGGGGAAGATGTTGTCTTACCAAACTGGTTTGTCAAAGGTTACACAAGCCTTTAAATTACATTGTCAGCATTTATAACAGCTGTTGGTGGTGAAATAGCACTCATTTCTTCTGCTCTAAACGCTGTCTGGGCACTGCCACTATTTGCTAAACCCCCATAAAGTCTCCTAAAGGAGCGTAAAGCAATGAAGACACGGTGTTGGAGGAGCCCCAGCAGCATTTATTTGAATGAAATGGAAAAGTGACAGGTATGCGACTGTGTAGTAAACCACGCATGAACGTTTGCTGTATAATAAAGTCACTCTCTCGCATCTAATAAATGACTCTTACCTGACATCACTGGTACAAGATATGAGGATTTTAATTTTTATATGCTAATAATTAAAGCTGGACGTCGGGACAGGACATCGCTTTAATAGCTCCTCTCCTTTCTGCATGGATTGAGATTCTCTTGATCGCGTTGAGGATTGAAGTGGGCAGGTCGGGGAGCACTGTGAGGCAGGATATTGGGAACAAATTTACAAGGCCGTCTATTCTGTCTCACTCTTCATTTAGGCCAGAATGATCCAGACCAGCTGGCTGGCAGCCAATTTATCTCGGAGAAGATGAGAGTGTGAAGGAGGTTCCTGTTGAAACGACTCCAGAGGACATCCTGAGATGTAATGAGAGAACCTTCCCTTTTTTTTTCATGGCTTTACCTTTACCGTTCACCATCGTTCATTTTGTGACTCGGTATCCTATAAATTACAGTTTAATACACGCAAATAAAATAGCATGCTACATTTTGTTAGGCAGGGGATGCTTGATTTTTCCTTTTTTATAGCATTCTTTAATTACAGTATCTGCTTCTGACAACTAAATTATAGTTTTTATGTTGCTTTTTATGCAAGACAAAATATTTGTTGACATTTAGTGGAACGTAACTGCTAGAAATCTGAACACAGGATATGTAGATTTGCAAATTGAAATACAGAAATTACTAGATTGTGATATGTTTTTGCCTCTTAGTGCTGCTGCTGTGTGTCAAATCCAGGAGTGAATGACAAGCACTGAGGGAACAATAGATTTCAGAAATGATGCTGCTTACTGCAGGAAAGTTTTCCACACTAACAGCGTTGTGTAGATTGATTTAGCTCACAGTGAATCATTCTTGCAATGCTTACACTGCCATTATTGGCAGTGTGTGTTTAGGTAATTTACAGGAGCCATTTGTCTCTGCACTAACAGAGAGAGAGAGCGACAGAGAGAGCTATACTTGCTTGTCTGAATAGAAGGAAGGTAGCTGAAAAGAGCTGCTGTGGGACTTGGAGTTAGAGGATGAACTCACTGTAGGCAGAATGAAGCACTGCAGACTCACTGATGGATGATTCTTAAAAATGACTCTTTTGTTTCTGTTGGGTTTTTTTTCTTTGCTTTTCTTTTCCAGCACTTATAAATATCTGGCAACCGGGGACTCCTTCTGGTCCATGTAACTTTTCAGTCACATCTAAAATTTATGTAGAAACTCCAGTGCAGCTAAATGAACTCAAACATAGTGAGCCTCATTACCTTTGCTAAATGTGCACCGCATACACAACACCTTGCTAAGTGAAACAAATGTGACGTGTTTAAACAATTTCCAGAAGAGGTAGGAAGATGCAGTGCTCAGGAAAAAAAAAGTTCCTTCAAGATAAAATATTTCTCTTTATTTGTGTGAAAGCATTGCAGAAAATGGAGAGGTAAATCGACGCCTTTAATGTCAGCAGTGTTTTGGCTTAAATGTAATTGATTGGCCTGTTAAGAGTCTGAAAGTGGCACACATATAACATTTTAGCTAGGAACTGAAAAGAAAAAGGAAAAGTCAATGGAGTCTCTGTGATCAAATCTATTAGATGGATGGAGAAATGGACTACAACACAAATTAAGCTGCTGACTGACCAATATCTCCATCCCTGGAAGCCGCTGCTTGAAAAAGCAAAAAAGCCAAATAACATTCAGTCAGAGTATCATCTAAGTTAAAAAAGGCAAAAGAGCCACAGGTCCAGTCATACAATGTTTCCTGTCATACAGGCAAAAGCCAGGTATGAAAAGGGGGAAAAATGCTTGGACACTGCTAGCACGGGGCTCCCACACAAACGCAAAGCAGGAGATGAAGCATAGCTGAATATGTTTCCAAACCAACTTCATTCTAAGCCAAAGACTAGAAAATATGGTGAAGCATATCTTCCCTTTGGTTTCACCTGCACAAGTGCCAAGGTAGGTCTCCCCTCCAGAATTGGAGATGTTAGCTCTTTATACAGTAAAGTTACAGCGGGATACAAATAATATCAGGCTGATCCTGCCACGATTTGTTCCCCTGTCTAAATCACGGACAAACGGTATCCCACAGCTGTTTATGTTTTTAAACCCATTTTGCACAGACAGGCATTTTTTGAAAAATGTATTGATAGCAATGTTGAATATTATTACACAGGAAAGAAAACTACATGTAAAATAATCACACCGTGACACCTCTGCCTTTCTAAATGGAGGGACAGTAACTGCGTGTGTGTATGTAAGCGTTTAAAATCTGAAGATAGTCAGATTAACAGAAACAGTATTTTGTCTCTATCTGCCATTCTGCAACTCATCTCATGTAAACAATAACGTGGCGCACAGCATGACGTGAAAAAAGGCACATACCTTTGACGTTGCGTGACGAACTCTGTATTCCTCGTCCACAAGTAAACGCAAAAAAGGAGTTTTAAAAAATCTCAGTTTTCGGGGATTCGAAACGCCGTTTACGTGTGGACGAAACAATTGCGTTTTCAAAAATACCCGTGTAGGTGTGGACGGAGTGTAAAAGAGTTAGTAGTTTATTTTCTTACTACCTGTAATTTATTGCAGATTACTTGTATTTGCTTAATTGTTTACTAAATGTTTGAGGTGTGAAAAAAAACGCAATGGAGCAAAATATGGGTGTGTGTGGTTGGAGGATGTGTTTGTGCCCCCCTTTTTAAAACAAAGGGGGGCCTAGCAAAAAAAGTTTGGGAACCACTGTCTGGTCTTATCTTATCTTATGATGGCACAAGTTTAAACATGAACGACTAAATAAACTAAGAAACACTGTGAAAACACTATTTCTATGACAAACCACTAAGCCACACTATGGCTGTGACTAAAGTGGAGATAACAGACAACCTGACGATGACATACAGAAAACAGAGGACTTAAATACACACAGGAGTGATCAGGGGAAGTGGGAACACATGGGGAAACAGCTGACTGACATGAACCTAGCAACAGGACAGGGGAAGTGAAACTAAATACAACGAACAAAGAACACAAGACCCCTTCAAAATAAAACAGGAAACACGGAGAACCAGTACAAATGCTTTAAGAATCCTCTCATTAATAGTTCATTAGGTCACTACATCCAAAGTGCAGCGAACAGAGAAAAACACATTTGACAAGATACTTGGCAGGTTATTCCAAGAATACTGGAAAACTTGTTTTTGGGGATTTTTTTCATGTGACTGTGCCCGTTTGTCATTTTGGAATTTGGGACAGACCCACTGCGTCCATCGGGATATTGCATGATATAAGATCTAAATAGCAAAAAAGGTGAACAAAGCAAATGGGAAACTGACAAACCATGAATTAATCCTTCTACCACGATATGACCTACTTCCACACACTACTACAGTTTTAATATGATCATTCTCTGTTTTGTAGCATCAAACCAGAGCGTTAAATTGATCTTAAATCTGCTGCTAACTGCTCCTACACGGTGATATCATTGGTCCCTGGTGTCTCCCATCTCAGTGTTTGTTGGCCCGTCTGAGCACTGAGGCTCTTTATGCAAGAGTTGTTTGTTTTCTGAATGTTAACAATGACCTGCCAGTCATCACTGCTGATCAGAGCACTGAATGAGCTTTTCCTTCCTGTCTGCACCCTCGAGTTTGATTTTCAGGTCCCCAGGCAATTACAGTTCATTTGGTTGCATGCAAGGGAAACAGCATTGCTCTACTTCTCAGGCTCTACAGCTTTGTTAAAGGGTAGGCACACTGTACTTAAAAAGGGTCTATTTATTCCTTTTTATTCCATTCTATTCCATATGACTGTGTCCAAGTCTATTCACGTTTTCTATGCCGAATCAAAACCTGAAAAAAATGTATTTCTTCAGCAAATAATCTCACTGAAGCACAAAAGAGACACCAAAAATATCAGCCTTTATGTCTTTGCACACTGTGTTATGAGTTTGTGCTTCAACACCATGCAGCATTAAAATGCCACATTCAAAGATGAAGGAGTTGATATGCAGAGAAGAGAATTCAGCAGAAGCACAGTGGGCTAGACGCTTGTCATGAAGCCGGTGCTATAAACCACAAAGAGTGAAGCTGTTTCTATTTAATCACAAAAGGTTTATGTGCTGTCTTTGTCCCAGTGGCTGTGGTTTGTTCCAGTATGTCTTTTTCAACACTTTGTTCCCCAGTATTTCTCCATTGTAAGGTTCTGTATTGTTCATCTAACTGTTTTGGTCCTCTTGATGCATGGGAAATCAATGATGCTGTTCAGAATCTATATGAGTTTATCTCCAGGCCATAGTACATATTAGCAGCCTCCTGCTCCTGCACCTTTATTGTAACGATCTGTCATTTTTGGAAACCGCTGCCATTTGTAAAAGCTAAGTCAAAATGATCAATGTTGTTTACAAATTCAGCAGGTAGGCTGCAACAATTTTCCCTGATAAATCATGCAGTCCGCCTGCTCCCTGCGATCCCCAGACAGATATCTACTCACGATGGCATCCCTGTCAGACGAGGGGGAAAGAGAAGCTGGCTGCCAAACTCAGCTTTCTGTAATCTCAGATGTCTCCTAATTAATCTGGACAGCTTCCAACGACGTGAGAGGCCCGCACTGGTTCATCTTTCACCCTGCGAGAGCGAGAGTGAGTGTTGGCCAAACTGTCACTTTTCAGCACAATTCTCTGTGAAGACAGTCACACAATTTAACCTCATCCATGTCAGCTCGGCACACTGCCACACTCTCAAAGTTAAAGTTTAGCGGCAAACCTCATGCCAGCAGAAAGCAACAAGATGTTCAGCACATCAGAATCTTTTTTTCTTTTTTCTCTTTAGGAGTGTTTACTGGATACAACAAGTAGGAATGTTTCGATATATTTTCCTACTCTGGTTTCATTGGCTCTCACCTTCTGTCGAACATAATTTCATATCCCCTTTCCTTCTTCCTATATATCTTGTTAAAGGGAATAAAGGAAAAAATTACATTCCATATGAGAATCCCAGCAAATCCCTCTTAGTCGTGCCACACTAGCAGAGGCACATCTCGAGCAGGATTCTAATTTTGAAGATTGACTTTGTTGAGGTCAAAAGATAGACATGTCAGTGTATATCTCAGATATGAATTGTCAAAGCCTGAAGGGAAAACTCTATAACCAGAATGCCATAAAGTACCTCAGGTTCATGTTGCTTGGCAACAAAGAGTCTCGGAGAAGATTTGAATGCAGCTCAGACACGACTAAATGAAAAGCTGCTTGAGGTAAATATCTGCCTTAGCTGCGTCTTCTCTGTGATGTTCTCTAATTATAAGGCAGCCGGGCTGCTGAGTTTGGAATATGCAGGCTGCATCAAACCAGAAAACTTGGCTAATCTTTCCACCTCACCTCAGCTGTTCGTGGTGTGGCAACTTTGCTTTATCTCAGAGGCTGGAGTTAAGGTAATTAGCTGTTTATGTAGGGAGCTTAATTAGTATTGTTTAATTACCCTCATCAGATGAAACACTCCACTTTCATTAACAAATTTGGCACACTTGCTTTGCAGTTTATAACATTTACCGGAAACGTTTTTCACTGTGCACAGAAATGAAGAGTAGGTGCAGTCTGTAAAGGATTGATCGCTAAACAAACGTTGCATTTAGGTCAAGCAACAACCTCCTGGCTCCTAAAGCAAAGTAGTCCCTGTAGATTTTGATGTTAAAATGGAAAAATCCACAGTGGAAATCTGCATATTTATTTAATATAGACTATGCATATTAATAGACTTAAGTGTTAAGGTTCAATGCAGGGGACTCAAACGCGGGACTCCTGAATCAGCTGAACACAAGGATTTATTTACAGAGTTCACATACAGAGAGTGCCGGGCAGTGCTATATACAACAATGTGAGGGACGGGGCTCCAGGGAAATCCAAGGGGGGGGGAATCACTCGCTCTCCAACTCTCCACATACACGACTGCAGTTCCTTTCTTCACACTTGACACACAGATTCACACGGGAAAGGTTATCCACGGGGTCTGTAGATGAGGAAACAGGAATGAGTACGATATTCACAAAAGACACTTGACTTATCTTGAGCTGTCGCTTGACTCTCACTGACGCGTGGTAGACAACGATCCAGCGAAGACCAGCAGTCACCTCCTGGCTTAAATGCCGTTCGCCTTGATGGGCATCAGGTGTGTTCTTTTCCGTGGGCGTGGGCCAAAATACCCATATAGGATGTGAAACAAACAAAAAAACATTAAAAAAAAAATCTTACACTGGCTCTTTCATATTACTACAGTATATTTGACTAAACAATAAACACTGTTTTATAGAGCTGGAGAAAGAACTGAAAGATGGTATATTCTTTAAATCCTGTGCGTAGAGTACAGTATAGATATAAAAGATGGTATGTGGCTGTTTTTTTCAGTTTGAGCTGGGCCACTAATTTTCTCATAATAAGAATCTATACCAAAGGATGAACCATAGATTTATTTATAGTGTAAATAGACTAGTTAACTAGCTAATTAACAAATGGTTAACTTTTCTGGTTGCTGACCGGCTGGTTGCAAACCGGTCTGTGCATTCAAAACACCTAAGAAACATTGTGTTTGTGGGGCTTGTTTGTGTATTTCCCACTGAATTGGCAACTTTATACTTTCATGACTGCCAGATGAAAAGGTTCTGCTTTAATATTCGTTAGCTCTCAGTTTAATTTCAGTACACTCAGAATAGATCGATAATAATTATTTTTAGATTTTGCTAGATTGCAGGTTGCAAACCTAATGCAATGTACTTGCATTTATGTAGCACCCAAAGCTTTTTTTGTATAAACTTCACACTTTATCTGGCCACTTCAACCTGACATGCATTTCTTTGTACTGCCAGAATATCTGTAGGAAACCCATGCAGGCACTGAAAGACGATGCAAACAACCCAAAAAGGGATTTTAACCAGGAACCTTCTCGCTGTGAGGCAACAGTGCTAACCACTCTGACCTCTGTATGGCCCCTGTTCCTTTTGTGCTCCAGATATGATCACTCCTGTGCTGTTTACTAGGAAACGCTTTGGAGATTCCCTGTATAACCATTCAAAGACCAGCAGGTGTCTGTCTCTGTGGGAAACTGAGTAAATGTGGTGGGAACACAAACAATTCTCATGACAATGTCAAGGTCCCCCTGAACTCTGTCACCGCTGTCTCATAAAAAATACACACAGACATGCAGTTTCACAGTTTCAAGATTCCCTGGAAGATTTCCCTTCATTTGACCCCCTTTTAAAAAGATACAGTTCAAATGGCCAAGAACAGCCACCAATGTATGTATTAGATTGTACCACATGTACAAAAGCATACAGTTTTTAATATATTCATTGTATTTTTGGTAACTTTAGGGAAAATCATCAAATTTTGCATACTGAAGAAATGACGTTTAGGGTGGCTATTTTTACTACTTAAATGTCAAAACGGATCAAACTGTCATATGCAAGTCATATGCAAGGGCGCTTGCTGAGTTTTATTATATTCAGGCTTAAAGATATTCAAGTTAGAGGTGTGGTCGCTTTGATTGACAGGTGGTAGCAGCTGGCTCTCTGCTAGGTTTCACCTTTGCAAAATGAAGTCATAGAACACGACCTTATGGCTGTGACTGCTGTGTTGGTGCCTTTTGGAGCATTTTAATGCATTTATCTGACTGAACTGTTGTGCAGTTCGTCATACCAATGGGCCATCAAGGCTTGCAATTGGCTGATAATTAACATTCCAGTCTGTTATTTAAATGTGGTCACTTTTTGCTCCAAAAATAAAAACCAATAACATGGCTAAAACCAGTGGAAGATGTCACAGTAGTTATCTTTTATGTACAGCAACCTGAATGACATATTTTTTTAAGGATCAATACAGATTTTACTCTTATACAGACTAAGCAACCACCCAAGAAACTTTCATCCTACAATAAAAATGAAACCGATCCTTTGCTTACAAGCAAAAAAAAAAAAAAAAAAAATCCAAAGGATAATTCGAGATGATGAAATACAGAGAAAATCATCTTCACATCCAGACACACACAGTGGCTGCTCCACCCACTCACTTACATTCCCGCATTCTCAACCACACTGACAAATCACCTACAGCTTCATGCAGACTGAATCACCCTCCCTCCCCCACTGAGTTGCCCACAGCGTTATTGCACTCAGGGAATCAGTCTCAGTGATCAACTCTGCCGAGCAGGACGCCGCATGCTTTACCTCCCGCCCTGTAGTCAAAGCCGCCACATGCACTACTCCAAATTCTGCTCACTCATGTAATTAGCACAGAATTAACACGGCATAAACACGGTGTCCTACAGGACACACGGTGCAAAGTTTGGTCTTTACTTGAGAGCCAAAGTGCCTTGTATTCACGCATTGTAATGGAAAAGAGTTGGCACCGAGAGCCTGCCCCCTCTTTGATTACTCTTCTTTCTCCTGTGAAGCAAAAAGGGACGCGCATGTGAATAGCTTCTGCACTGCCAGGGTTTTTATTTGATTCAACCAAATTGGAAGCCATACAAAGCAAGTGGTGTGCTGACAAACGCTATCTACAATCCTCTGAAATCGGGCCAGTGTAATTTATTATTATGTGACATAATTATCTCTCTTCTTGCTCTGTGGGTGAAGGCTGCTGTTAATGCTTGCTCAGCAAAAGAAAGACCAGCCAGCATGTGTCTAAGATAGCATCTTAAGTCTCCTGGTCTCCATCTGCCTGTCCCTTATTATATCCTACCTCCAATTTGTCTCTATAGGATCTTATCTACATTTCCATTAGCCCCAGGCCAGGGCTTTGCCATGATTGCTAATTGGATGCACTGGGCAGGCTGGGTCCTCTGTCTGTTCCTGTGACCCAGGTCTGTCTGCTATTTCCCATTAATGTCTCATGGGATGAAATCTGCTGCGGATATGTGTATTGAAGAAAGATCAGACAGAAAGTGTGCTCTATTATGGTGCTCGGCAGTCAATATCTCCCGCTGCTTTACTTAGGTTTCTGTGCTTCTGTAACTTAGCAAAGAGCATTCCATTTAGTAAGCGAGGATACGTTTCTCTACAGTGCTGGCATGATATGTAATTTCACTCTATGAACACTGTGAACTAAACAAATTGCCTTTACAACTGATGTGTAGGAGTTTGATTTCATGTGATATGATTTGATTTCATATATACATATAATTGGTTTGCAGAACAGAAAAAAGACTGAAGTATAGTCTCCTACCCAGCTTTATAAACAGTACCAGTTGGGGGTCAGTTGGCTGTGAAGTGGCTCAAAGTGATGGACTGTTGATACCCAATCAAGTATTTCTTTGTGATGAATAAAGCTATTTCTTGGAGACCAGTCCAGTTCTTTCTTCTTTTTTTCTTTTAAGCTTAACAAAGACAGACAGGTGCAAGTGAATGCTTAAATTAATTTGATTTAAGCGGGACAATTGCATGTTCTACTTTTTGCTTGTGCAATTATCTTCTGCATCCTCGCATCAGTCAGCTGTATCATTTGTTCATGTTTGGAAAGACATCCTTGCTTTAGAGAAGTACCTGATAAGAAAATGCAAAGCTTGGTTGAGCGCACAGCTACTTGTTTACCTCATTATGGCAACGTGAAGAAAAATAGTGTTGTGCCCCAGCCGCCCACTAGATGGCCCACTATCATATAGTTTCCATTATGCTGCAATAGCAGAGAGGCTGCTCTCAATTTGGTGACAGGAGCTTATATCCACACGAGACACTGCAATCCAATTTTAAACCTTTTGTGTACAGGTAACTTAGTTCTTCCAATCTTACTTGTGGATGATGAATCATTCTGTCACTGTGTGGACTCTATCATAACTAGATCTCCTTTTTAAAAAGATAAATCTTAGTGGCCTCTATTGCAATGGACAACTGATGAGTCAGTTATTTCATGTCAGTCACAGATTGCGATGCTCTGCTTTTGTGCTCCTTTTCTTGAAGACTTCGAGCATGTAGCAGAAAGGGGAAGAGAGTGTCACAGCTGTTGCTTATGAAGCCATAGAGCACCCTGCAGGAATAATGCAGGTAAAGTCAGGCATTTCACACAGAAAGCCATTTCTGATACACTCTACCCTCTGTTCAGGGTTGGGTGCACTAACAGAATAACATCTGCAAGAGACTGCCTCTTTATTGCCTTTCCCCCCTGACTTTCAAGCTTTAACAAACGATATCATCCTTGTCCCTTATCACTGCGTCAGACACTCAAAAAAGCATTAAACTGATCCCGATGCATGCAGGTGTTGGAAGTTTTTACACTACTTTAAAATGCAACTTGGCCTCTAGTCAAGCTGTGTATTGCTTCTGCACATTTCTGGTAGCTATTTCTGTACCAGATGTGTTTAACACTCTCTCAAAGACAATGACGGTAGAGCAGATGGTAGCACTGATGACTGCAGTGCCTCGATCCATTTGGTGGACAATCAGATTTTGGCTGCGGAACAATGAAAATGACAAAATATAAAAAATAAAATAAAAAATAAGAGAAAAAAGCAGATGTTTATTCAGACACAGAGCTGACTCGCTGGATGTATTTTTCCAGTTCCCAGCTGATGACATTCATCACCACCTTCCCATTCTCTTCCTGTTTAAGTGTCTCATTTACTTGTCTCCAAAGCTGCCTGGCATAATTGCTCTGTTCGGATTGTATGCAGCATTTTAACAGGCTTGGCGCTGGAATCTGGGGAGACACACTCGAGTCTGCAGGTGTTTTCCTGCACCAGCTCAGTAAGCCTCCGCTCTATCTCATGTAATTAGGAGATAATGAACCCCCACCCCCCTCAGCTCTGGAATCATCTGCCTCTGTTGAACTGTCAAATGTGATTCCGATAGATCCTCCGCACCGCTTCCCTCAGCTACGACTTCAAACTTGTCAACATGTCTTCTTCTCAGCATTTGCTTAAAGAAGAAAATGCTTTATTATTTGCTCACCGCTTGCAAAATTAAACCTCAATGAAATCTAAGCAAACAACCATAAAAATGAAATATTATGCTGTTTCTTATTGCCTTTAATGATAAATGATTAATTAGTTTTGTATTATCTAGGGAGATTTGAAAGAAACAACTGAAAGCAGTGCTTCTTATCGCTTCTGCCATGTTGCACTCTGCTGTTTGGTTTCAGAATTTGGTGCAGGCACAGCTGTGGGTTGAATGTGAGGCTTGAAGGCTCAAGGAAATATTTAAGGCATACAACAAGTACAGCAGCTGTCACAGAATTCATCTGCTCAGTAAAGACAGTGCCGGCCCAATTTAGACACAGTTTGTGTTTAACCCTAACTCTGCTCAGCTTCCAGAATAACCATAAGGAAACTTTCCACTGAGATGATGACAAGCAATATGGTGATATCGGTATAAAAGGGTATCAGAAGATGGTCCCCATTAATGGAGCATATGGCAGGAAGTGGCGTTTGGGATATATTTATTTTTCAAAGGAGCTTCATAAACAGAAACAGTCCTTTGAAATAAAACAAACATGCACCTGTCAAGGAAAGTAAAGGGCGGTGCTTAAAGGCATTCTGGGTTTTTAAAAAAAATTCTGCATGAAATTCACCTGTTTCTTTGTACAGCCCGGGGATGATTTAAGCACACTGTGAATATTTGATTCTTAACATTTGTAGTTTTAACAAATTTCCCACGTGTGGGACTAATAAAGGTTATCTTATCTTATCTTATCTTTTGTCATTTGTCTGTCTACGAGACGCCTCCTAGACACGGGAACTCCAGTATTTGTTGTGTTGCAAAAGTGGATCCAGATTAAAACCGCATTAAAGAGTATTTAGATTCTATTTATTTTAACAAGCTGTCAAGGAAACAGTGGTTGACAAGTGACAAAGGGTATATCTGAATCCTCATTAATGCAGTCACACCTCACAGTACTGATTAACAAGCAGATTGTTATGCAACGAACACCAGACGTTCACATCTGCCAGTGGCTTAAAGGATGTCTTTTCTCTTAGAAATTATATAGCTTAGATTTAGAGTCATAACTATTAATATGCTATTAAACAGAAGCTGTTCTTATTGCCAAATTTGAAAGTCTCATCAATGACTATAAGAAAGACTGCTTAATGAGGTAGTCAAAACTCAGAATGTGCACAAATACAGCATGAATTTTGAGCCTTCACTAGTGTTGCTGTGAGTCTAAAAATGCAATATCGCTACACTTTACTGCAGAAGCCAGAGTTCATGGTGGACTTTTTGATAGACCTCATGCAGTTTAGGGTTTTCATCAGGCACTCACAGAAAGACAGATACAACAACTTTAAAGAGGTGATGGATACTGTGACCTTCCTGATACGGGATCCATTGCTAACCAATGGAGAAAGCTGCACACAGATTTCATTGACCAATTATATTATATACAGAGTGCAAAGCTTTGTTTGAACTTATTTGCACACCGTTTGGCAAAATTATTATTCCACAACGACTTTTGACGCTCCTTCTTCAAAATGCTGCTGTGTGTGCCATATGTGAGTGAAAATCGTAATAGGAAAGCAAAGTAATAAAGTTATGCAAATAATTTGACTTCAAGCTGAATATTTGAAAAGCAGCCAGGATTGTTCTGAATCTACTTAACATTGCTCTATGTGTAGATAGGCTCTGTATTCATCATTAGACTTTGTCAAAACTAGGTATCCCTGCTGTTGGTCTGAGATTGGTCTGAGTAAATCTTCGATTTATTTCAGCTTGCCAACACAAGTGTAGCCTGGTGGAAGTTCGATATTATGGGACATGCCACTGGATGGCACTGTTTTTCTTTTGGGGTACCTCTGAGAGCGGAAGGGATCATGGGGATCTACGGAGACATGCACGAGTGCTAGCTTGCATTGGTGTTATGTGGGTGTGCAATGCCTTTTTTCGCTGCGTGATCTGTTTTGAACGCAAAGTGTGCAACAGTTAAGGCACCAGGAGTAGCTGCCACCAACTTCGCCGTTCGTCTCAGAGGGATCCATATTCCGTTTTCTGCTGGATTAATGCACTGAGAAGCCACTACAGTTATTTTTGCACTGCTAAGTTTTGTTTTATTTATGTTTGGGTTTATATCAGACACGAAATGACGCTAGATGTCCTTGAGTTCCAGATGCTGATAAAGTTGGGGAAATAACCTGCAGTAGCAGTGGGTTACCAGAGCACAAAGCTGTTACTGGATAGGAGCTGTCTGTAACAATTTTATTTCTTTATTTTTACAACCTTGTTATTTTCTTCTGAGCACTTACTTTATCATTCAGATTAAAAGAACCCCAAAGATAATCTGTGTTCTGGGCTGGTTAATTTAGCCAGGCTACACAATTTGGTACCAGGAGTGGGGTATCTGCAAAAGTGGCAGCTCAGCGATTTTGTTTTTTATGGGTTTCCATTTAAGTAGGTTATTTTACGGTGCAAGAAATAACTGTAGTGGTGGTCACCTGCGACGCGAGGGATTGGAAAGGATCGGACGATTGAGGCCATACCAGAGGTGTGCAGAGGAGCAGTGGCCAGTCTTTCCAGAAGAGGGTGATTTCGATCGAGGGAAGGATTCTTTCCAGAGGAGAAGAGGACATCAGTGGCACCTAGCTGAATAGACTGCTAAGGCAATTTCTGCATCCTGACCAAAGACTAATCTGGACACAGACATTTCATTATGTCAGACACAAACAGTGACGATGACCAGGGTTTGGCGGGGGCCACCGCAAGGGACCCTGTCACTGAGCTTCAGGCAAAATTGTCAGAACTGAGTAACAAACATGACCAGGCTATGGCCAGGATAACTGCTTTGAGTGACGGGGCAAGTAGGTCATATGTATATCTGCCGCGAGAGCGACCTATTCAACCCTTTAGTGGGGATGCAACCGTAGATGGACGTTCTGTAGAGGAGTTTATTGATGAAGTACAGAGGGGTATCAGAACTAGAGGCTTGGGTAATGATGATCAGGTTGACTTCATTTTTTCCCTCCTCAGGGGTTCTGCACTTGAAGAGATCAAGTTATGTACTGGGGGAGAGCAAATTGAACCCGAAGAAATATTTTGTTTTCTCAGAGAAGCTTATGGTGAGAGGCGCAGTGTAGCACAGTTACTGCAAACCTTTTTTAGCCGTTTCCAGCTAGAAGGTGAAGATTTCTTTGAGTACTCACACGCTCTGTCCCAGATCCTCCGCTTAGCCCTTAAACAAAGGCCTGATGCAGTACGAGACACAAAGATGGCAGTTAGAGACCAGTTTGTGGAGGGAGTAAGAGACTCCACTCTGCGAAGGGAGCTTCGCAAGATGGTGAGGGAAAAGCCAGAGTCTACGCTTTTTGATGTACGTCAGGAAGCAATTGCTTGGTCGATGGAAGAAAAACCTAGTGGCACCAGAGTTGCCAAGAGCAGGCCCATATTAAGTGACAGTGCGGTTGCAAGGGATCAGAGTACCCGTGAGGCTCCAGATAGGTCATCTGCAACTCTAGATGAAATCCTTAAGGTGGTTTCTGAGCAGGGCAAGGCTATTGGGGAGTTACTCAGTGTGGTTAGGGAGAGTGTTACATCCGGAGAAAGGGCCCCTAAACGTGGGATTCCCAGATCAAAGTTCCAGTTCACTGATGATGGGAAGCCCATCTGTTTCAAGTGTAAGGGAGTTGGACACATTGCTAGGGAGTGCAAAACCCTTAAGCAAGGAGCTTCTCCAGTTTCTGTTCCTGCACCTGGTCAGGGAAACTAGCCACCTCGGTTGCCAAGAGCCGGGCAATTCGAGGGGAGACTACTGGCTCAAAGACCCTAACTCGTGAGAGATTTTTTGACAGAGCAGTTGGTAAATGTCCTGAAGTTGAAATTGAGGTGGGAGGGATTAAGGCTAGAACCCTTTTGGATACAGGGAGCCAGGTTAGCACCATCTCAGAGGCATTTTTCCGACAACACCTAATGGGTGAAGATGATGATGTAACCCCTACAGCTAAATGGCTTAAATTGACTGCAGCTAACTCATTGCCAATTCCTTATATAGGTTACATTGAGCTGGATGTGCAGGTCATGGGGTTAACAGCGCAGGAGTGTGGGTTTTTGGTAGTCAGGGACCCCGCCCCAGAACCAGGAGGGCCACAGGACCAAGAGCTAATGTCAGCTAAAGTTAAGGTGCAGGAAAATGATGTGGAACAGCAGGTGGGAAAAGGTGCCAGCAGACTAGAGGGATCCCCCCCTGTTCTTGTTGGAATGAACATAATAAAGAGATGTAAGGAGCTAGCCATTGCTAGTTTTGATTCAACTCTCGGAGGAGAGTTAAATGCTGCTTGGGGAGAAGCTTTTCAGAGGGTGCAAGCCTGCGAAGTATTAGAGAGGTCATCCATCGCCCGGTTAGCTGGTAAAAATACTGTACACGTGCCAGCATCATCCGTGGCCACAGTATTTGCTAGAGGGCTTGGGAAAGTTTCAGATGACCAGACCTTAATGTTACTTGAGCCAACCAACACGCTCGTTCCCAGTGGTTTGGTTGTTGTTCCTACTCTTGTTGAAACTGACAGGCACGTGTTTCCAGTTCAAGTTGTGAACTTCTCTCAGGAAGATGTGTGGTTGGCTCCCCGGACCAGACTTGGTATGCTTACTGTAGTGGAGTGTGTTGAAAATGCAGCTGAGGTGCAGTTTAATCGTATCTCTGCTGACCACGAGGAAGTGTCACTGAATAAGGAAGGGGCTAAAGAATCTGATGGTGAACTGAAATTGCTGATAGAGCAGCTGAGCATTAGTGGCTCCCAAGAGGAACAGACCAAATTAGCTGCACTTTTGGCTCAGTATGCAGATGTTTTTGCTTTCAAGGATGAAGATCTAGGTTATACAGAGAAGATCAGTCATGAGATACACCTAGTCGATGATGTCCCGGTCACTCAGGCCTACCGACGGATACCTCCAACACAGTACAAAGAGGTGCGAGAACACATAACCCAGCTTCTGAAAAAGGGTGTGATCAAAGAAAGCACTAGTGCCTATGCATCGCCCATTGTGCTGGTGAGGAAGACAGACAACAGCTTGAGGTTATGTGTCGATTACAGGCGGCTAAATGCCAAGACCAGACGTGATGCCTTTCCTTTGCCCCGTATAGATGAATCCTTTGATGCATTACATGGTGCAAGGTTTTTCTCGACTATCGACCTGGCAAGTGGCTATCATCAAGTGGCAGTTCACGAAAGAGACAGGCACAAGACTGCTTTTACAACCCCATTTGGGTTGTTTGAATATACCAGATTGCCCTTTGGTGTGTGTAACGGTCCAGCCACTTTCCAAAGACTCATGCAGGCCACTATGAGTGACTTAATCCTTCAGATCATGCTCGTGTACCTAGATGACATATTAGTCTACTCATCAACTTTTGAAGACCATTTGACACGTCTTCAGACAGTGTTGCAGAGACTCAGGGAAACTGGGCTGAAGGTTAAGGTGGAGAAATGTCATTTTCTCCAATCTAGTGTACGCTTTTTGGGTCACCAGATCTCAGCTGAAGGGATAGGTACGGACCCAGACAAGATAGCTGCAGTGAGGCAGTGGCCAGTACCCACCACAGTTAAAGAGCTGAGATCCTTCCTGGGTTTTTGCAGTTATTACAGGAGATTTCTCCATGGATTTTCGCAGCTGGCAGGTCCTTTGCATGATCTGATTAATGCATGGGGCAAGGAGGACAGTCCAGCTAAATATAAAAACTTGCTGGAAAGTGTGTGGACGCCATCTTGTCAAGAGTCATTTGAACAGCTGAAAGAGAAGCTCACGAGTGCCCCCCTACTTGCTTATGCTGATTTCTCACTGCCATTTGTTGTTGAGACGGATGCCAGCAGTTTAGGACTGGGAGCAGTTCTTTATCAGGTGCAGGGTGGCAGGAAACGTGTTATAGCATACGCCAGCCGAAGGTTGAGAAATGCAGAGAGAAATGACAGAAACTATAGCAGCATGAAATTAGAGCTCCTCGCCCTTAAATGGGCTGTGTCTGAGAAGTTTAGGGGGTATCTCTTAGGCTCCAAATTCACAGTTGTGACAGATAACAACCCCCTCTGCCACCTGAACTCAGCAAAGCTGGGAGCCATTGAACAGCGCTGGGTTGCCCAGTTAGCGCCATTTGACTTTGAGGTGCAGTATCGTCCTGGTCGGTGTAACACAGCAGCCGATACCCTCTCTAGACAGCCATTAGCAGGGGAGCCCCAGCCTGCAGGAGATGAGGAGGAGTTTGATGGATGCATATCCATCTGTAACCTTGTCAGCAGAGGGACAACGCTAGGCCTGGACTTAGTAAGTGCAGGTGTAAAATGTTGTCAGGTGAGGCAGGCCCGGGTCACAGCAGTTGAGCAAGACACCCATTTTACTGATTCCCAAGGGAATACACCCACTCTGCCAGGGTATTCTAAGGAAGAGTTGCGACAGTTTCAGTGCTCTGACCCTACTATCAAGTCCTTTAGGCAGTTTTGGGACAAAAAGAAGAAACCCACACACCAGCAGAGGAGAGGTTTGGCTAAGTCTGTGATTTCTCTGCTTCGGCAGTGGTCACGTATCATGGAGTTGGAGGGATTGTTGTATCGGGTCATTGAGGATGGACATTTGGGGAGGTGTCAGCAGCTCCTTTTGCCAGCTTGTTTAAAGGAAGCTGTACTGGGGAGTGTGCATGATCAGATGGGGCATCAGGGGGTGGAGCGGACCCAGAATCTGTTAAGACAGAGATGTTTTTGGGTTGGTATGTATGAAGAAGTGGACCAGTGGATTAAGAAATGCTACAGATGTGTGCTTACTAAGTTGCCACAGCCCAAGATTCATGCCCCTGTCAAGCCTTTTTTGGCCACTAGACCTCTTGAAGTGGTTGCAGTAGATTTTAGCATGTTGGAGCCAGCCTCAGATGGACGGGAAAATGTGTTGGTGGTTACAGATGTTTTCACCAAGTTCACACAAGCTTTCCCCACACGCGACCAGAAAGCTGATACAACTGCTAAGATTTTGCTTAGAGAGTGGTTCATGAGGTATGGCGTACCAGAGAGGTTACATTCTGATCAGGGCAGAAATTTTGAAAGTGATGTGATTCAGGAACTGTGCAAGTTATATGGGGTTAAAAAAAGCCGTACTACACCACATCATCCCCAAGGTAATGCACAATGTGAACGTTTCAATAGGACACTTCATGACCTATTGCGTACCCTCCCACCTGACAAGAAACGCCGTTGGCCTGAGTATTTGCCAGAATTGGTCTATGCGTACAATGTGACTCCCCATGCCACCACAGGGCACTCGCCGTATTACCTCATGTTTGGAGTGCACCCCCACCTTCCTGTAGATGCTTTACTGGGGCAAGAGCAGGTGCTTGATAAGAGACATGACTGGCTGGTTGTGCATCAGCAGCGCTTAAATGAAGCACATAACAGAGCAAGGCAGTACACGGAGCAGAAAGCAGCGGAAAGGCTTGAGCTGGACAAAACCCGAGTCTATTGCCCCCCTGTTGAAGTAGGTCAGTTAGTTTATCTGCGACACTGGCCCCAAGGCAGGAACAAAATTCAGGACGCCTGGAGCCCTGTGGTTTATAGGGTTGTCGAAGTCCAGGGCAGCACACATGCAGTGGAGCCGGTGGAGGGTGGGCCAGTAAAACGGGTTCACAGAGCTAACCTTAGACCTTGTATTGGCCCAATTCCTGCACCCAGGAAAAAGAAAAATAATGAATCCCCTGTGGTAGTGAGTCCTAGGACAGAAGAGAAAACAGGCTGTTCAGATCCAGATCCTGAGTATGTGTTGTTCGGAGAAACCTCATACCCAAGTGCAGAGCAGGGGTCTGATGAAGCAGTTCAAAGCAGTGACATTTCTGAGTCTGTAAACACTGATGATGCTCGTGTTACTGTACCATCTGACTCTGAGCAGGTGTCCACACCAGAGACAGTTGCTACTGAAACTAACAGGGATATTGGGGTCATTCCACCAACACCAGTGCCCCGTCGGAGTAAAAGAGCTAATGCTGGAGTGCATTCAAACCCTTACCATGTCCCTGTATCAGCATGTCATGCCATCACCTTGAGCCCTGAGGTACTGTCTCAGTTGTTGACTAATTTGGGTACTGCTCTCTTTAAGGAAGCAGTGCATGAGTTGAGATATACCAATTGAGTCACCGGGGACGTTGACTCTTAAGCAGGGGAGTATGTAGCCGGGTGGAAGTTCGATATTATGGGACATGCCACTGGATGGCACTGTTTTTCTTTTGGGGTACCTCTGAGAGCGGAAGGGATCATGGGGATCTACGGAGACATGCACGAGTGCTAGCTTGCATTGGTGTTATGTGGGTGTGCAATGCCTTTTTTCGCTGCGTGATCTGTTTTGAACGCAAAGTGTGCAACAGTTAAGGCACCAGGAGTAGCTGCCACCAACTTCGCCGTTCGTCTCAGAGGGATCCATATTCCGTTTTCTGCTGGATTAATGCACTGAGAAGCCACTACAGTTATTTTTGCACTGCTAAGTTTTGTTTTATTTATGTTTGGGTTTATATCAGACACGAAATGACGCTAGATGTCCTTGAGTTCCAGATGCTGATAAAGTTGGGGAAATAACCTGCAGTAGCAGTGGGTTACCAGAGCACAAAGCTGTTACTGGATAGGAGCTGTCTGTAACAATTTTATTTCTTTATTTTTACAACCTTGTTATTTTCTTCTGAGCACTTACTTTATCATTCAGATTAAAAGAACCCCAAAGATAATCTGTGTTCTGGGCTGGTTAATTTAGCCAGGCTACACAAGGTTTGTCAAAACCACATTTTTCAGCATTTCACAAAGGAGCAGAATTAGATACAACTGAGGTGTAAAATGTTATCATTTATTTGAAACTTACCTTTTTTTCCCCTCTTAACATTTAGGAGTTCCCTTGAGTTTGAGGTTGTTAGTGAACAAATGAAGAATGGATATCCATTTGCAAATTTAAAATTTTACATAAAGAGGAATACTGAAGGAACAATAGATTGCAATTAGCTTTAACAGTTTTTAAATACACTTTTTACTTTGAAATAATTCAGCAAATAAAGAATCCAACCACTTCTCCTAGAAGTTCAGTTGAAAACTGAGTTTTTACAGTTTTACAAGCATTAAAGTTAATATTTGATATTACCACCTTTATTCATCAACACAGCCTAATCCAGACTAACTATGACCAACAGTGTTCAAATGTATGTTTTTCTATTCAGATGTGCTTTTACTGGCAGTGTCTTTGGGATCAGTGAAAATTAAGCCATTGCCAATCAGATGCTTTGCTGATAGCATTACATGGTATATTAAAGTCTGATGGTACTTTTTTGTAATTCCATCTGAAGGAAAAAATGTCCATCCCGGTTTTCCCTCCAAGGCACGAGCGATAAGCAGAGTTCTGTCCTTTCCTTCTAAGATTCCTAATTATTTAAAGTAACACTCAGGTATGCCATTCAGCGTGTTAGTACGAGCTCGGGAGCAGCTTGGGAGAACAAGAAAACAGAGACTGCTTTAGGTTGCCTTCCCAATCGACTCAAAGGTTTATTTAGTACATAACAGCTTATATAGAGGAAAAAAAGGTTCGTGTGTCAGCAAGTTCTCAGTTCAAACCGGTACAGACCAAATAAGGAAACGTCTTCCTGCCTTGTGAGCAAAGAAGTATCCTGTGTGTAGTTTATCAGTTCAGCTACAATTTATGATCATCCCAGCAAAATACACTCCTAGACATAGAATACAGAGTTCTTTCATTAGTGAATTCTGAAACAAACCACCTGGCCTTTAACGAGCCTTTTTCTAAGAGATAAAGAAAAAGGGAGGATGGGAGTAAGGAAGTGGTCTCGTCTCTGTGGTGTTTTCGACCTTGGGGTACCAGCCTGTGAGTCTTACACATTAATTCTTGGGTCAGAGAGAAAGAGAAAAACAACTAGTAAATGGGCCTTATTGAGTAACAGTTTCATGTATGATATCACTATAAAACAATATCCTGTAAATGCTATCATGGTATCAAAATATCACAACACCATCAGTTTTGGTAATGCAGCCCCAAACCATGACAAAGCCGCGGCTGTGTTTTACAGTTGGCAGAAGACACACACTCTTGTATCTCTCTCATGAGTGAGGACAAATTTAGATTCATCGCTCCATTAGACCTGTTTTCAATTCAGAGTCTGAGTAACTTGGAATGCGTTAGCCCTTTCTCCCTGCTTCCCTTTTTTTAGACTGGTTTCTTGACATCAAACTTCCACTGAGAAATTTTTGATGGAGGTCAAGATCCGCATTGGTGCTATGGAGGGCCATAGGGGGGCAGGCCTGTGCAATATATTAGTATGTCCTCTGACAAAAGAAAAGTGAAATACATTTACAGCTATAGAGCTAACACTTCTTTAGCCAATTAAAATCAACTACCATATTCACGTTGTTTGATCATCACCTTGTAGGTAGAAGTGTCAAGTGTGCGGTACTAATGTGGAGATTTTCTTTGCGGTAAGGAAGGTTAGCTCAGATGCTATATGCCAGAAGCTATGTGCACAAAGTGCATCACTCGGTAAATAAAAAAGGATATCAGAAAGCGGTTTGGAGCATCCACATCAGGAATATGTCACAGCAGTGACCGCCAAGCCTGGGTTAATGGTTCACCTAACTATAACCCCGCAATTACAACACCTGACCCAGAAACCCAGCTAAACTGTAGCAATGGAGGTAGCATTAGCATCCAGGATTACACGAGTGCTGCTGGGATTAAGCAGCTAGTGGACGTTTTTTAAGTTCAGCTTGTGCAGTTAGCGTTTAAACAAGATCTAACATGAAAACTGTGAAATGAGTAGAAGGATGTTATGTTGAGGAGATTTAGCAGCTGCACCCAGCATCTCCATCTCTTCTGATGGTGAGTTCATTAATCCACCTGTTCAAGATACTAACCCCAACTTACTCTCCGATCCATCCATTGGAGTATGAATGCGTGTCCATTCCTAACGCACTTGCGTCGACCCTGGTCCAGATGCATCTCTCAGGTCATGTATCAACTCTTTGCTGGACTTTTTCATGCTTGAATAAATGTCTATTTTATGCCTTTTTATTCTTGAATGATTAATTGTCATTTTTCAGAGTCTGGTGACTCCATGTTAATGTTTTGTGTTTATCAATTTTTTGAATTTTTCTTGTTTTTTGTTTTTATTTTTCCAGTGTTTAGGCGTTCTCTGTGCTCCCCTAGTGTTCATGTTATTTTACTTTGACGGTCTCTTGTTTCATGTCTGTGTGTCTCTAGCCTTGTCTCCCCTTAGTCTCGTCAAGTGTGATCAGTTGCAGCTGTGCTCTCCTCCTGTGTCCGATTCCCTCGTTATCCCTCAGTGAATTTTAGCCCTGTGTTTCTCTCTATCAGCGTCATGTTGTCTCCTCATGCCGGGTTTCTCCTGTTGTGCTCCCTGAGATTGCCACATCTAGTGTCCCATTGTTTTGTTTTAATTACCAGTTTCTAGGTTTTTGTTTGGTTTTGTAAGTGTTTTTTATGCAGGTTTTGCCACTGCAATAAAGCAGCCTCCTTCAGTTAATCCCCGTGTTTTGAGTTCTACATTTGGGTCCTTTCTATGACATAAATAGATCAGTGTTAACAGCAACAAAAATATGTCAGGTGCAAACAGTGGACTGTAAATGAGTCGAAAAGCAGTCAAAGAAATTTTTTGAAATACCTTCAGAAAGCCTGGTGATCTATGCCTCAGTCCACTTAGAAAAAAATAGAAAATAAAGTCTGGGTCATCAGGACTCAAATATAAAGAAATGAAGGGTTGGCTGAAGCCTTGCACAGTTCTTTGTATTGAGAAACATGAGCAAAATGAATTTCTCTTTTAGGGATCAACATAGTTACCCTGGGGACCTGCCTTCTGGCATGAGAACCCAGATCTAGGCAACTGAATCCTAATAATCCTAATAAACTGTCAATTTATGATTCATATTCTTCAGCCATGCAACTCCTTTACCTTATATGGGACACAGACCAGACCTGTTAACATGGTGCAACATAAAGAACAAAAAAAGGGTTTGCTCTTTTAACAAAAGCATTAACAGTAAACAGAAAGCAGGAGGAGCAATAATTGCATTAGTGGGTTGAAAAAGATTACAGGTCTACAGAGCGATATTCAAAATGTCATACCACGTAAACACAGGTGGGAAAAAAAAGATTAGCTTATCGCTCCATCTTTTTTATCTCAATAAGGGAATGTCCTTGTGTCCCTCACACAAAATGCACCACACAACGTGACAACTGAATAGATTATTTGTATCCTTATCATTTGGGTATTTTAGAAAACAACTGCGTTCGCATTAGGGAATCCACCTTTTAAAGGTTGTGGTAAAGGGCAGCAGCCACAGGGGTGGGCAGAGCCCCAGCTGATATTGGCAGCATCTCTAAGTGATGTCTCCAGATCCTTCATACATTATTCAAACATCGACTGGGGGGACGACTTTCCCCAACTAGACTTCCCTCAGAGATTTCACACTAGCCTGTGTCTATGTCATCTTTGTTTAGGTTAAAGAGCATACCTGGAAGGAAAATACACTATATTTATCTTTTACATATTTATTGGGTGTTACCACTCAGAATAAACCATGTATCAGAATCTAGTAATGGGAACAAAAGCTGCATATATTCAGTAAAAAAGTAGTCTGCAGTATTCAAAGAAACTATCATAAAGTTTCAAGCACTTGTCTACAGTTGCAACAATATTATAAATACGTGGGTCACCCCTAAGTTAATTAATATAGATAAATGAATGAAGATTCTGCATTTAATAATCACAGACACCTGGTAATTACGTGTAATAGTTTAGAATCGCATTCATTTATTATGCTAATTAAAGGCTTAGAATTTACAGCTGTGCCTTAGAGGCTAATTTTGTTAAAGAAACAACTAGTTTTGAGGCAGTTACAAGCTGGCCTTTTTTCCTTTAGATCAATGTTAGTCTTTCATCAATTGATGATCTTTTAGCTGCCACAGAATTGTTCATTTATCTCCACAAGGGTGATGGATACAATTGACCTTCTCCATCTAATGAAATGGCATTTGTACTGCCAAGCTGTGGACAAAACATTGTTGCTCTAAGAACTGTGCTTGTTAGCTGCATTAATTCCCTTCCTTATTTTTTTCCAACTCTGCCATGAAAGGCTGATGAAAAAATGGACACCTTTACAATACAATCAACATCATGCAAAATTTCTAATTGCAATGCTAAAACATCCTCTTCACACTCTGCAGTGTTAAATAGACTATTCAATTATCACTTTATCACTTCCTTCACTTCACTTACTGTAGAGTTGAACATTTGCAATCAGTAACAACTGTTAATTCTACATATGAGTGCTGCACTAAATAGATCAATAGATATTGATCTATTTAGTTTCAAGTTTCACATCTGCACATGAAAAGGGAAAAAAACGGATGGAGGTTAAGTGGTGAAATGAGCTCTATTATACTTCAAAGTTATTTTCGTCCCTTTTTCTCTCTTACTTAGATGAATGTCAAGTGAAACAGGTGTGTGCTGATGCAGGAAATGCATTCTCTATGATGCAGTCCTCTTTTCAGGTCAATACATTTAACGTGCTGTGGGAGATGACAGTAGGGAAGTGGTGGGAGCAAAAGAGTGCAAAGTGATGACTCGCTGTTCCTTCAAAGGGCCGAAAATCAGGGCTGCAGTGAAGTGTACGCTTTGCCATCTGTTGTGAATGCGGTACTGAATGTAGGTTGCTAATATTCATTATGAATGCACCTTTAATCATTTTCTGTTACAGTAGTTACGATAGTACTTTTGTCGATGAAGGTCACATAATTTTCCCTGATAGCCAGTAGCACAACAACATTTCAAGGAAAGACCAGGTACTTAAAGTTCAGCGAGGAACTACAATTAGATAAATGATACTGTTGCCATGTTCAGATACACTATATCGCCCACACTGTGTGCTGATCTGTCTTCACATGCATATGAATTTCAGTGATATCCCTTTCTTCATACAGGGGGATAATGAGGTCGGCACATCATTTGCAGCTATAACAGCTTCAACTCTTCTGGGAAGGCTTTCCACAAGGTTTATGACTGGATTTATGGGAATTTTTGACAATTTTTCCAGAAGCGCATTTGTGAGGTCAGACACTGATGCTGGACAAGAAGGCCTGGCTCACAGTTTCCTGTCTAATTCATTCCAAAGGTGTTCTAATTTGAAGGCTACATAAAGTTTGGAGGTCTTTAGTAACTGACTCTGCAGAAAGTTGGTAACCTCTGCGGATTATCCGTGGCCTATTATAATGCCACTAAAAGTTGACTGTAGAACATTTGGTAGCAAGGAAATTTCTGAACTCGACTTTTTGCACAGGTAGAATCCTATCACGGTACCATGCTGGAATTCAGTGGGCTCCTGAAAGCGAACATTTGTAGAACCAGTCTACATACCAAGGTTCTTGATTTTACACACCTGGGGCCACAGGGATGATCCAGTGATTTGGATAGCGAATACTTTTGGCAATATAGCGTATTGATATTGGTATTGGTAATATACCAGTATTTAATATCAGATCCTGTTTAATATCAACTAGATGTCCCTTCGATACCATCGGAGGGACATCTGGTTGTATACTAACATTTGCTAATGACTGCTAAACATTAAGTATATTTGACACTGCAGGTCCTTCCTCTTTTTCTTGTGGATGTTGTTACACACATTTCTATACATTCCAGTATTTATGATAATGTTCTGTTAAGTGTGGTTTAAAAAAGAGAGCTCACAATTTATTTTGTTTTGATTCAGTTTATTAAATAGAAATTGTTAACGGTTGTTAAATTGTAAATAATTAAAATATTAAGATGTGTCACCTGCTTTGGATTAATAGGTAATCATGTAAAACCTGTAATTCATCAGCAGTCTGAAATGCTGTTGTCACACTAGGAAAAGCAGAATGGCACGACCAAAATTATCACGACTGTGTGCAATGAATGTGCAGTTTTGTTGAATTTGAAATGGTTACTTCGAAGATGGGGACCAGGTCTGAGACTAGCAGCAGTCAGCTGCCATTTTTAAGATAGCAGTAAAATGGCATTTGAGTCTGACTCCCATCGGTTTGTACTCCACCACAGTTGGGTTACATAGATTCACTCCTGGAATTCTATCTTTATATAATTACATCTGCTTATATCTTATGGTATTCAGCTGGTTAAGAAAACTGAATCTCAGAGCAATACTGGAACATACAATAATTTTTTTACATGACTTACTTGTAAGTGATTTCTTTCATCATAGTGTTTTGCTACACCCAATCTTAGGATTCATTCATCCGCCAAATCCCACATTTAACCTATAATGAAATATTTTCTGTTTTGAAGCTGCGTGCAGGGATACATATCAGTATACCAGACACTAATAACTGAAGTGTAAACAGCAAACAACAGTACTGACTGTAATGAGGAAAAACTATTTTTCTTGTCTTTTGTTCAAAAAGATTCATTACTTTTTTCAAAAATCTGTGCTTAGAAATACATAAATGTCACCAATAAAAAAAGTGCAATTCGAATGATGTCTACTGTTATCGTGGGGTTTTATTTATTTATTTATTTTCAATTAGTCACATTAAAATAGTTTTTCTGTTTTTTTTCTCTCTCCTAGGAATCAAATATAATACCTTTACACATTTAAATCCAATATCACCTCTCAGAATCTGTGCCAGTCTATTTCTGAACAAGAAATATTTTGGCTGACAGGATATAAAGTCATACAAATCAAGAGCCACATATACTGCAAGCAATATGTTGAAAAAGACTGCATGAATAATCAGTTCATTTGTCCGTAAATTCATCATTTTGCCCTGAACATTTCCCACCTGGAACGTATAAATTTACAGGTGCCATTGAAATCTATTTCTGTAACAATAGCGTACAGGGCTCTGCTCAGAGAACCGAGGACTTCAGATTAAATCTTTTTCTTGTTCTTTTTTTCTATTGGTTTGAATTCACAGACAAGTGTGATTAAAAAAGATTGTGCTATGATTTAGCTAAAAAAGTGTTTCTTTCCTCTTGATGCATATTTTCCACATGTATTGAGGGCTTTGTTTTTCTTGCAAAAGCTTCAGAATAAATACAGCTCTACACCCAAACTCTCTGAATTTGAAGTCTTACTAGGCTGAGTGAATCCTGTTTCATTGTGATGATGGACACTGTGTCTTTGTCAAAGTGATGAGGTGCAGGGCTGACATTAAACCAGTCCTTCTCTGTCCTAGGGGAAAGGCTGGTGTTTCTCTGCATCAGATTTTCTCTCTAATCTGTTTCTTCCCTCAATTCTCTGTGGGACCTGCACTTATCTGTGCTGTTGATGGAGGGAAAGAACCTCAGACAGAGAGAATGGAGCCCTCACTGCACTGAAGGTTGAGAACAAAAGGCCTGCCATTGTCACGGTCCCCTTGTATCTTGCCACAACTCTTAAATAGCTCTTCTGGTGGCTATAGGCTGTTATCTTCCATTCACTCATTTACCCCCTTTAGCAGCTGCATGGGCTATTATCAGATTCAGCTGTTTTCATTTCCCTTTATTGAAAAAACATGAGCAAAGTTAGTGTTGAAACGCTTACTAGGCACAATTGCAAATGTCTCCTAATGCTGGGAGGTGCTGTAAGGTTACTGTGAAAATGAGAATTGACTCATTGTTTACAAACCATTTGAAAAGCCCAGTAACTGAAGATTGCTTATTTATTGTTGAGAGGTTCTTTTACTTGCCTGTCAGACAGGCAAGTAAAAGCACTTGCCCTCGGTCAGCTAACGTTAACCAAGCAGTGTACTTTGTAAAGAAATGCTCATGAGAAAATGGATGCAGGCATCACAAAGCAGCAATCTTTCAGAGACGAAGGCTAGTTTAAAACGATGTCCACCATAGATTATCTGCACTTTCTTCTTACTCTAATATACACGAGAAAACCTTGAACATGAGTTTTCAGTTTGCAGTCAGGGTCATTGTCTTTAGAAGTTATTCAAAATTCTTCTGCACAGCTTTCTCCAGCTTTCCATATTTTCAAGTGTGGTTGAAATGCCTCATTTCACTCATGTCACCTCATGTCTTTCAACATCTTGCATAGCTCTGTCACAGAAAACATTTAAAATTGCATTTAGCTTCTTGTATCTGGGAGAAAATGTTTGAAACCAGACCGTGGCTTTTATGATGAAACAGTGTGAAATGACAATAGTTTAATGGACTCACTGAATCTACATTAGGCATATGCCAGCTTGCATTTCCTTAGTTTGATGAGCCATTAATACAATGTCTCAGAACTTAAATTGCATCATCTTTAAGCTTCACTAGGCTGTAATTTGTGCAATTGCACTCTTTCCAATGAGTTATTTATGAATAATGAAAAGCTGGACAAGTTGAGAGCTGCAAGTGCCGGAGAGAATTCATACTTAGGTCACCCATGCTGCACATGTCAAATGCCCTCTGTCTCTTGTCACAGAGCAGCATGGGTCCTTGTTACAGAGAACTCATTTGACCAGAAGTCGATGGAGTCGCACCATAGTGAGCACAGCTAGGGTTAGCTTAGCCTTCTCCCTGCACAGTCTTATTTGAAGCCATGTCCAAGATCCAGGACTGATTTATAATTTTACTGGCACCTTAAAAAATTAAATTAAAAATTATGACAGTACCACAAGAACAAACATGAAAAGATCATTTTAGTTTATTTCAACTTGACGTATTTTTCATAAATGTGTTTTTTTGTAATACTAACTTTGTACTCTCCAGCTGAGCAGTTGTAATTAGTTGTTGCATTTTGAGAATGGTACTGACACACACACACACACACACACACACACACACACACACACACACACACACACACACAGAGAGAAGTTAAAAAACAGGCGCCAGCACATTGTTGTCAGATACTGTAGGCTTTTCAGAGATAGGACAGGACTTTGGTGTCCATCCTTTTATGCAAAATTGGATGCTGAGAGATAACGTTCCCCTTTTAATGAGCGACATAGTAAACATTTGGAGGTTAGAACATTTGTGGTGGAGTGATTAAACATTTTTCAGCTAGGAAAATTCAGTTTGTGTCTTATTTGTTAGCTTTGTGTTTTAGGAGCTTTTTATCATTTTGCTTTTGCTGGCTGATTAGCTCATTTGTACCTGCTTTTTGCTTTCACACACTGGTTTACTTTCGATACCAAAAACTACTTCTCTGGTTTAGGCACTAAACAGTGTTGGGATTTTTAGGAAAATATAATGATTTGGGTAACTATCCAAAATCACAAAGTCCACAGAAATGTTCAGAGAGACATACAGGGAAAGTAACAGATGCTGGAACAAAGGCTGAAGGGAAGACGGCACTATATATATAAATATGTCACACACGAGGGTCATTAGAAGGACACAGCTGGGAAATGACACACAGGTGAAGATAATTAAAGAAATTGATAATTCTAACAGTAACTAAAGACTCCAAAATAATCAAGAAAACATAAAGATGAGTAAACAAAACTATGAACATCAAACAAAAAATTCAACGTAAAAAGATCAAAACCCCCAGTCAACCCTGGGCTCTTCACAACGCCAAGGGGGTCCTGAAGAAGTCCAAATGTGATGAGTTAGGAAATCTAGATCCATCTCGTTGTTTCCATAAACCAATCCCAAAGAATACATTGTGCTTTTCTTTGAGAATTTGCCAGCAAGAATAAGACTGCTCATAAACAAACAGCTGATCAGATCGCCTTAGTTGCCCCTGATGGAGATCCCTGACGCAGTTGGCAAAGTGGTTATTTTCAGGTAGCGTTTTTCAGTGTTTACTTTTAGTGAGACTTAATCAGAAATATTAAAAATGACAGATGGAAAGTCGGATAGTTGTGTACCGTTTTTTGCGAGTGTCCTTCTTTTACTGAATCTTTAGACGACAGTGGGTGAGTGGAAATTGAGAATGATCCACAGAGGTATAATAGCCACATTAAAGGGAAATATGCCAGCTTGAAATAAACTGGATTTATCCTTTAACTGTACCACAGTGTTCATTTAATGGTCTCTTCAGTAATATTTCACCAGACACCAGCACAAAATAACCTCAATAACCCCAAAAGAGCTTTCCAGCTTTGCTGATCAATGCCAGTCATCCCACGTCTCTTTTTCTAGGCTGCTGAGATTTCAAATACTCCAGAAATACTGCAATCTTCCAATCTCCTCTACCCTAAACACCAGAAATATCAATGTTTTTTTTTCTAATTTATTGTTATTCATATTCATATTGATGATTAGTTTTCAAAACCTAAAACTTCAATTCCAGTTCAGTTTATCTTAGTTTCTTAGTATCTAACTTCTAGTTTTCCTTATTATAGTTTCATGATATTAGAATACATATTAAAAAACAAACCCAGTGCTATTTTTCACTTTTTAAGACATCTGACTAACAGCTGTGTAGACATCCCAAGTCTTAATAAAGATTGTAATAAACTTTGACACTGAAAGAGTAAAACTAAAGACATGTCTTGCATGTTTTGATTTAATTTCAGTTAGGTTGGTATGAGCAGCATCATTTTCCATTTCTTGTTTTTCGCATTTATGTCCTTTTTTTTTCAACATTTCTTTCAAGCGCACAGTTTTACTTTTTAGTATAAAATAGTTAATTGTAGTAACAACTGCGTAACATTTAAAAGCTAAATGAAGTGACTGAGACAGCCAGATGTTTTTATTATGTATTACTTAACATGAGTTTGTTTATGCTTATGGAATTACAGTAAATTCTTCTATAAAAGGCAAGTTACTTTACACAGAAATGAAAGAAATAATGACAATTTGAATGTCAGGAAAATAAATAAAGATGAGGCATTTCTTTTAACACTCTCACACTTCTTGTGACACCGGGGGCCCTTTCTCTCTATGCCACTTATGAGATCTACCGGGTCATCAAACATCATCTAATCCTGTTTATTTAGTTCTTTAAAGCCGCAAGAGAATTGGATTATCTAAGCTGCATTCATCAATCGAGATGATTGTGTGCTCTTGTGATCACTGACTTGGCAAATCCCATAATTACCGGATACCATGATTAGCAACTCTAATAAGAGGAATGACGAATGGGAGATTTCTTGTTTTACTGGAACAAGAGATTCTATTTGAGGGCTGTGCACTAAAGGTCAAATCACAAAGGCAGTAAGAACAAAAAGTGGTAACAAAATAAAAACATGCAATCCTCTGCACACACTTCTAAAACAATTTTCTAATTTCTAATTTTTCTTTGGACTATTAATTAATTAACTATAATTAAAACGGAAAAGCGAATCAAAAACTCTATTTTATCAACTCTCAGATAACATAGCCCAATACTTTATTATAGTTAGTCAAAAAATCAAAGTGAAGGTCAATACGCACTGAAGAAGACAAGACAAACAGCGTAGGAGAATAAAATCTCAAAAGCAGAAAGCTAGATAAATGTGTGTCCCTTTTAAGTTAGCTCTAGTACCCTTTGTTTGTCCACTGCAATAATGATCTTATTATTTATACAGTCTTATCATGTATTCTTTAATATTCAAACCGAGTAGCAGCACACCAAGGACATCAGAACAAAAAAGGGAAAATACACAAATAGTTGTCAAATGGCTAGGTAGGATTTTTCTATTAGACCTATTTAATAGGCTCCAAAGCAATTAATGTTGTCTGCCATTTAAAAGCAAATAGAAAGAGGACAAATTTGGGGGAAAAAACTACTAACCTATTACTTTATGTGCAATGAAAATATTAATTAGCTGCTTTTAGAGGGTGTGAAAGAAGAGAGCTCTTTTGGCAGAGGTGACTTCTTGTCGGGTAAAGTTAACTCAGGCAGCATTCCCACCTGTCATATCACAGATCTTGTGGTGTCATTTCTTTATTTTAAGTTTTGGCGCAATTGTTATAAGGTGTTGTAAAGTGCTAAGGAGTCAGATTTTCTTGCATTTTTTAAAATTTGTACACAAGTTTTTCTACCTGATCACTTTTAGATGAATAGTTTTTGTTTTTTTTAAGCTAAATTTAAGCGGATTTATCAGCACTGTTGGATGTAATGTGTTCCATCCTAATGTGTTACTATAATCACCTGAGAGATGCATCTGGCCCTTCGGTTGATCCATCTACTGTTCACTGAAGCCTCATTATAAATGGTCTCAGTGGAAGGGTGGCTGTCAAGAAATCATTCTTAAGGAAGGGGAACAGCAAGAAACATCAAGAAAAGGCTGTAGTAGACCAAGATACACATGAACTGGACTGAAACTCTGTGGCAACAGGACTTATGGGTGATCCAAATTTGACATATTTGTCATGGACAAGGTCAGGAGAGAGCTACAACAGTGAGTGTCTGCTGCTATCTGTAAAACACATTGAAGACTGTCATGGTATGGTGATGCGTGTTGGTTGTTGCTTGTTATATCTGATGGAAATATTTAATGTAGAAAAGCATGATCTAATTTTAATACACCACAAAATGCCATCTTGAAAATAATCGTAATGGCAATGCCTTCATTTTGCCTTCAGCAATGATTCCAAACACACTATCAATGCAGTAAAACATACTGATAGAAAAACACACACTGGAAAACTACCAGCCATGGATTGGCCTCCCCAGAGCTTTTAAGAAGCCTCAAAAAATATATTCCTGAAGAAAGCTAAAATTGTACAAGGCCTTGTATATGTTGCATATGTTTCAATAAATCACTGCATCTATTTCTCACTTTTCCAGAAAAAATATAAAAATGAGTGCTAAGACTTTTAGACAGTACTGTCTATCTAATATCTAAATGATTTACTCCTGATATCTCTATGAAAGTAAGGTTACGATATACTACAGGTCCATGATATTCCTACAGTTTCCTCTCCACCTGAAATGCTGTAATTACATCTCATAAATTCACCAAATGCAACCGGTTGCTCCAACAAGAAACCATCAGCCATGGCAGGACAACACTTAAGTAATGATGTTATCTTATTTACATTAATTAAACCAGCTCCATGGTTCAACTTCATGGCTATGCGCCTTTGAAGAACTGAAATATCCAGGATAGCTGAAGCTTTAATCCATATACGTAGAATGAGCCCATAGTTATATATTCAGTAAAAACCAAAAATACTGTACAACAGCAATCTTTGAACTTCTGAAAATTGTTGTTGTAGAAATATATTTTAGAAAATATTGCTCCTTATAGACTTATAAGGCCTGGCTTAATGAGGCTCAAAGAAAAGTGGAAAAGTACAAAGTAGCAAATAATGGAGGGGACTGCACATTGTTAATATTTCTTTGATCTTATAAACAGAATTACAGACATCCCTTCAATATTATTCTTTTCCATGGTAGAATTCAAATCAGCCATCGAACCAATAATTGCTATAATTAGTTAATCCTTTTCCTGTTCACTGGTCAATGTTTTAGCTCACGTCTTCAAAAATGTATTTCATTCAATTTGTCCATTTATTATAGCTATTATCAGTTCTTCACACATAGCACATCTGTTCAAGTACCTGGACATGAATATTATTTGGAGTTGGACGACTTTTCTAAAAGCCACTTCATCCACTGGTTTTAAATGACTCCAAACTTCTCTTCTTGGCTACAGTCTTGGAAAAAAAAAAAAAGTCACTGAGCAGTTCATATAATTAGACGAACAGCAACACTATCTGATAGATTTCTGTCCAGTTATAGAAAAGGCAATAGCACTGAGACAGCAGTTCTTCCTAATGAAATTCTTCTTCAAGCCAGCAGTGGTCAAACATCAGTTTTTGTACTGTCTGGTCTTAAAGTTGCTTTAGATTCATTTTACGACTTGATTTCAATTGAATGTCACGGACTTGGTTAGGTATTCTGATATTGTGGCATATCAAGTATCATTTATTTATTTCATTTATCATTTAGGTCGTGTCTCAAAAATTCTCACAGTGTCTCAAACAGGAAAGCTGTGAGGTTCATTTTATTTTCATGTGATGGTTTTACAAACACACAAATTCTGACAAAACGTTGTGACACTGTGTAAAATGTAAATAAATAAAGTCTGAAATTAAACTTAAAAGGTCATTACTCATAAGCGCCTTAAGGATACCATTAATACTGGCACTGAAATACATTAAAGGCATGTCTTGGGCTTGTGATTATTGTAAGTTGAAGCCTTGATGTGTGCAAACTTCTTTAATATGACTGCCATATTAAGGCAGATTGTATAACGGCAGCTGAACTAATAAATATAAAACTAAAGCCTGCTCTAGTTTGGTAAAAACAGTATATACATAATCATATTCACAGGCTCAGTCATAGAATCATATTTGACTGATTGTAATAAATTAGTCAAATGTGATGAAAAGCTTAAACGTTTCATGGTTTTACCTAAAAATAAGGTTTAAGATCATTTTTCATGCAAAATATTGTAATATGCATGAAAAAAGGACCGTTCAGTTTCAGCTCAGTGGTTTTGGTTAAATTTTGGCACTGGGACTGGCAACAAGTAACATCAGGTGTCAAGAGAGAGCATAATCCCATCAAAAGCTTCAAGAAACATGAAGAAATCTCTGTGTGTAAAACACAAGGCTCAAAATTAATCTTAGATGCCCTGTAATCTTTGGGCCCTCGGCAATGCATTAGAAATATTTATGATTCAAGATTCTGTCATGGAAATCATTCCATAAGGTCAGGAATACTTTAAGAAGTCATTGTCTATTAACACAGTTTGCTGTGCCACAAATGCATTTTGAAGCTCTAGGAGAAGTGATATGTGAACATCATCCAGATTGTCTGGGCCGAAGCTCAATTAAAATGGACTGAGGTGCAGTGGAAATCTGTTCTGTGGAAATTCTTTTTGATAACTATGAATGCTGTATCCTGTGAACTAAGGAGGAGAGGGAACATCAGCGCTCAGTTTAAAAGCCTGCAGCTTGGATGGCATAGAATTTGACAGCCTGCACATCTGGAAAGGCACCATCAACACTCAAAGGTATGCACCGGTTTTAGAACAACATATGTGCTCATCCAGATGATTTCTTTTCAGGGAAGATCTCAGTCAAAAGTCCATACTGCATCAATGACAACAGCATTACTTCACAGTAGAAGGGTGCAGTCCAGACTGTTCATCAACTGAAAGCATTTGGTACATTTTCTCAGTCTTTGTTCTTTTGTAAATAAAGTATTGGTTTGCAAGGTTTGTAAATGATTGTATTCACTTTTAATTCACACTTCAGACAGCGTTCCAACTTTGTCAGAATTGGGTTTGCAGAAAAAAGTTGAAGTTTCTGAATTATTGACCGTCTTTGTCATGTAGGGGTGTATTTCAGACTATAGATAGTTAGGATAAAGGGGACCAAGTTTTCAACCCTAAAATACTGGAATCCTCAGTCTTCTGCAGTTCACCCTTTTTCCTCTCCAGAGAGAGCAGTTGGAAAAACAGCTGCTGTAGGAGAGATGTTCTCAGCTCAGAATACTATTATTGTGGTCCTTGATCATCTAAAATAATTGTGGCGGTCTCAAGGCAGTTATGGAAAATTCTGCAGAACAGTATTATATTATTAGATATTGATAGAGTTCATGGGTGAGTTGCTCTATTCAGCCAGCGCAGTGTGCATGTAAATCAAATATGTCAGATAAAGAGAAATCCATCTAAATTATGTCAAACTCTATAGCGTCCTTCTTGCTCAGCATGGTAAATGTTAAATTAGGAACGTCTTGCATAGGGGTAGTCTGCATGCATCCTTGGGCAAGATACTAACCCCAAGTTGTTCTCTGATACATCCATTGGAGTATGAATGTGCGTGAGTGGTAGCTAGAAAGCACTTCAAAAGATAGAAACAGTGCTTGTGTAAATGAGTGAATGTGGCATGTTGTTTAGAGCGCTTTGGGTACTCCAGGAGAATAGAGAGCGCTATATAAGAATCAGTCCATTTACCATTTGCATAGCACTCTATGAAAGTACATACAGATCAGCTACATTAAAATCATAAAATCACGATTATCTCAGTATAATGTTCCGCTGGGAAATCTTGGGTGTTCATGTGAATGTCGTTTGGAAATGTACTATCCACGCAAACACTGATGCAGAACAACCACACCCAACAAACTGCAAAAATGGTAAATGGACTGGTTCTTATATAGTGCTTTTCTACTCTACCTGACTACTGAAAGAGCTTTTTACAACATATCTCACTCACCCTTTCCCATCGATCCATACAAGCAGTGCTTTCTAAAACTAACTTACAGACATTCACACTCTAATGGATTCGTCGGACAGCATCTTGGATCTTGTAGACAACCTGCTCCACCTTCTGAGCTTCTACAGCCACCGCAACAGATTACACAGAATATCTGTGTCAAAACAATTTTAGTGTGTACATATAGACATGCTTTTCATATTCTGGGACTGTTATGTTCCTCATTACTTCGTGCTCAACTCTCAACACAACATGTTGAGTCGTTAATATTGAAACACCACCCTTCTCACCAAATAGCAAGTCATAGAGAACAAGTCTTGATGATAAAGCCAAATTCTCATTGGGAAGAAGTGAATGCAGCAAAGAAGTGTGCAGCAAATCAAGATGCCTTAAATGACCTAAATTAGTCAAAAAGCAATTGAAAACTCAAAAAGTCATCAAAGCGTAGCCGCTCCCCTTCCTCAGAAAGCAAGATTTGGTGATGTTCAGATATTGTGAACATTTTTTAATGTGTTATAGTGTTTGATAGAATTACAAGGCATTTTAAAATGATGTACGGACATGTCTTATTTTTCTTAATTTCAGGTTTGATGCCCTTATTTATTTTTTCTGGGGAGGGATTCAGCACTTATATCCCCGGGTGGTCCTCTTGTGGGTAATCCTATCCAAGCCTAGTTTTACAATTCAGGATTTCATGTCCCAATTGTGTGAAGAATCACACCAATATCTCATGTCTTGTTTAATGGCATGTTGGTGTAACACTGCCGCCTCAGCACATTAACTATATTTACTACCACTCTTTTCCTCAGGAAATTGCCTTGGCAGGGTGAAGAAGCACAAGCAGGGCATTTCCAAAATTTAAGTCTCCGCAATTTATAAACGAGTATTTCCAGAATCACATTTTTCACATCTCTCAGTTTCAGTCTTGTGCTGCCTTGCTTATGCTGTAGCTATTGATGAGACCCATTGTAATCTATAGATGCTAATTGTAAAGGTTACCAAGGGAAAAACAAGAAGTGTGACACAAACAATACTATAAACCATCTGCCATGGAGGGGTTAAAGGGAGATGGGAAGTAAATTTCCATCCTAGCTTAACGTTGCATCATAGGTAGCTGCATGATAATAGTTTTGCAAGGAAGAGAGAATATATTTATGAATGTGCAGGTGTGCACAGTGCACAGCAGCTGGCCCATGGAAATGAACAAGCTATAAAAATATCCAGCTAGCGATTCTTCTGTCCATCTCATGTAACTGTGCAGTGACCTGTCATATCTATTTCCATCAGCTACTTTCCATTTGAATTTAAGCTCTTATATAAGAAATGATGTTATCCCCGAGTGTGTGTTTACAGGATGCTTGCTTCTAGCTAACCTTTTGTCATGTTATCTCATCTCATGACCTTAGATTCTTTTCTCCTTCACTTGTCAATCTCTCTCAGCCCACATGAATTCCCAACCTAATGCAGGGTCGTAACAAAGGTGAAATTGTGTATGTTGCTGTGGACCAAACTGACACGGGAAGAGGTATCAGAAATAAAATAATGGGACAAACAGTCACCTAGATACTGTCAAGGGAGATGAGGTTGAGGTGGATGAGCTGATATGACCAAAGTTCTTTTGGGACATTGATTAAACAGTATTTTTTCTCAGAGCGCTTTAAGAGATAAACCTTACACAGAATGGAGAGTCTTGGGGAGTGAGCTGATGGTTATGAAGATGATAGTGGTATGATTTTACTGTGTGCTACACAGAAGCATAACAGTTTGTACAATAAAATTAGGTTTTTTTATCTTAAAATAACATTCATTGTGACATGCAAAAATAAATTATATTTGTTAAAATATGTATGTAAACGGTAAAACGGTAAAAAGATTAATAATATTGCTTTTAATATTGTAAAGAAGCTGGTACTATAAGTTTACTACAACAAGATGGCTCTATGTTCAGATTTACTAGCCTTTCGGTGGGGAGTTTCTGCTATGTTTTCTCCAACTACTTCAGGTGTGTCTCAACAATGCAACAACATTCATGTTTAATTAGTAATTCTAAATTGCCTGTGTGTGTGTCGTTACCTCAGAATGTACTGGCAACAAGTCCAAAGTCCAGCTTCTCCCAATCCCTAAGAGGACAAAGATAACTGATAGACAACACAATTACTGAGAAATTATGTTCATGTCCCTGAGTTAAACTGACCCTATTAATTTAAAGTAAATATACAAATGTATTACAAGTACAATTGTGATTTTGTATTTTTTATATGTTTGTCACACTTAAATGCTTCAGATCATCAAACAAATTTAAATATTAGACAAAGATAACACAAGTAAACGCAAAATGCAGTTTCTAAATGACAGTTTTTATTAATTAAGTGGAAAGAAAATCCAAACCTACATGGCCCTATGTGAAAAAGTGATTCCTCCATCACATCTTTGGAAACCTGAGTTCAATTTCTCTAGCCAAACCCAGGTCTGATTACTGCCATACCTTTTCTCAATCAAGAAATCACTTAAACAGGACCTGAGTAAACCAAAAGATCCTCCAAAGTCAGGCATCATGCTGACTTTGGAGTTTAGGAGCAATAAGAAACAAAGTAATTGAGATCTCTTAGTCTTGAAAAGGTTATAAATTAATTACTAAAGTTGTGGGACTCCAGCAAACCGCAGTGAGAACTGTTATCCACAAATGGCGAAAACATGGAACCATGGCAAACCTTCTGGGGAGTGTCCGGTCGACCAAAATTACCCCAAGAGCGCAGTGATGGCTCATCCAAGATGTCACAAAAACCCCAGAACAACGTCCAAAGTCCAAAGTCCAGGCCTCACTCGCCTCAGTTAAGGTCAGTGTTCATGTCTCCACCATAAGAACGAGACTGGGCAAAAATGGCCTGCATGGCAAAGTTTCAAGATGAAAACCATTGCTGAGCAAAAGGAACATAAAGGCTCGTCTCAGTTTTACCAGAAAACATCTTGATGATCCCCAAGAATTTTGAGAAAACACTTGGTGGACTGAGAAATCAAAAGCTGAATGTGCGTGTCCCATTACATCTGATGTAAAAGTAACACAGCATTTTCGGAAAGTAACATCAAACCAACAGTAAAACATAATGGTGGTAGTTTGATGGTCTGGGGCTGTTTTGCTTCCTCAGGACCTGAAAAATGTCCTGTGGTAAATGGAACCATGGAACCAGATGTCTGGCCATCTGTTTGTGACCTCAAGCTGAAGGACACTTGGGTTCTGCAGCAGGACGATGATCTGAAACACACCAGCAAGTCCACCTCTGACTGGCTTAAGAGAAACAAAATGAAGAGTTTGGAGTGGCCTAGTCAAAGTCCTGCCCTGACTCCCATTGAGATGCTGTGGCATGAACTTAAAAAGGCGGTTAATGCTCAAACACTCTCCAATGTGGCTGCAATTCTGCAAAGATGAGTAAGCACAAATTCCTCCACAGTGCTGTAAAAGACTTATTGCCACTTATCGCTTTTTCATACAGGGCCATGTAAGTTTGGATTTTTTTCACACCATCATTTAGAAGCTCAATTTTGTATTCACGTGTGTCATCTCTGTATAATATTTAAATTTTATTGATTTGATTGATCTGAAACATTTAAGCGTGACAATATTACACCTCCCATAGCGAATATGGTTATCTTTGTCTCCGTGTTAGCTCTGTGATAGGCTGGTGCCCTATCCAGAATTTCACAACCCTGAATTGTATAAGGCTCTGGTCACATCTAGTCAGTGACTATCTTGAAACCATCAATTGTTTGGTGGAAGTTACTGGCAGATGCTGTGAAAATTGCTAAACCCTGATCACTTAGAGACCAGTTATTGAATGTGTATTACATGACCAGCTGGCAAGTTGGTGCTGATTAGTTGCTGGAAGTTTCCAAAGTGAAATTAATTGCAAAGAGGTATATAGTTCTACACGGGAAATTTCTTTGCAAATGTTCTGGTCACTAACAGGTTGCCATGGTCACAAGTAATTTGCATGAAAGACACAGACTCGTCAGCAAACACTCAAAGTCCTCACCAGGAAGTAGTTTGAAGCAAACTGGAAATGGAGAATGTTGAAGGGTGCTGGTTATAGCAGTAGGGCACAACTTTTACTTTGTGTTTTGCTTCAACCTTTTTCGAGTTTCACTGCAGCTCAGAGAGTAACTTTGCAGACAAGTCTTTCATGCATCTTTCGGGCAACTACATCATTCTGCTAGTGACCATTAATCATGATTATTTTTGCTTATTTATTGTAAGCAATTGTTTTTTTTGTAGCACCCTCTTCGGTTTCACCCGCCTTCCTCCAATCTCAAATGACTTGCCAACCAGTTGGGGGAAAAAATATTTTTCCCTGGTGGAGGCAGGTTGCCAGGTGGGAGCTTGCCATGGTGGCTGAGCGATTTTTAGGCCTGTGTGATTGAAGCCCAAAGGGTTTAAGAGGATGGATGGATGAATGGACGGATGAATAGTATTAAAAGCTTTCAGGTTTAAGATTCCGTGGAGTTTACAGTATGTTTCTGTTTTTAAACATGATACCTTTAGACTGAACACATTATTCTTTTAGTCTTTTGTACCTCATTCACACTGTGACTTCTATGTTTCCAAGAGGAAGAACAATCCTCCACTGAACAAAAGGGGGGAAATTTAGACCCAGAGGCACCCATGCAAGTAAGACAGAGCAGTTATTTAATAGAAGTTATTTTCTGGTACATTGGATTAATTGGAATGGCTACAGTACTTCCCCTGTAAACACATTTGTAATTGTTCTCACTCTGGGAATAGATGTCTGTGTTTTACAAATTGTAGCTCACTGGTGCTGTGCTTAAATACCGCACCCAGCTGTTCAGCAAATACTTTTTGTTAGATCTCAATCTTGCAAATGCTGCATCTGTGACAGCATTCACCAAGGACATATATCGCAAAATTTGCAGAAGTTATGTATGCTATGCAGGAGCCTGTATAAGTGTGTGTCATCATAGGAAACATGAAAAGGAAATTTGAAAGCATCTATTAGAGCTCCCTTTTTATTAAAGGTAATTAGCTTTCCCATCCTTGCTGTATTTATGCTTTTCACATGTCATGTTGTATAACATGGTTAACCCTTTTAGTATATAACTATAAATTTCCATACTGCATGCTACTTGCATTGCTGAAAATATTAAATACTGTTATTGTTACTGTTTATTTGATAAAGATTTGTGTAAGTTAGAGCTGATAAGTAATGGCTGGCACATTTACACTTGTGAGCATTCAGATATTGCTTCCAAATCACAAAAGATAACATGGATTTATAAAGTAGCATAAAGTAATATTCCTCATAGAGGAAAGCTGAAGTCATTGTTCTCTGCCCTTTTAGCTCTGCTTTTGATCCCTTTTGTAACTCTTCATGGCCATTTAACCATTAAATGCTCATCAGCTAATTACTATGTATGTCTGCTGGTTAATGCTGGACAGGTAGTGTTTAATGATACAGTAGTTTAATAACCCTACTTGATTACTGACAATAAAATAGGCAGTGAAGCTTTGGTAATGCCCAAACAGAAAGCTAAAAGACCATAAAACTCTGCAGAGCTTAGAAAAACTGCAGTGGTTGAATTTTTTTCACTCTCTTGTAATTGCAAAAAACATTCAGACCAAAGTGTCACCACGGTGATGTGTACTGGTCATGGAGTTCTCAATATACTGCATGCTGCAGTGGGGGGCATAAAAAATCCAGTACCTTTTAGATAAACATATACTGTACTAGTCATTAAATTACAGACAAAGCATAATCACTGGACAGAAAATATTTAAAATCAGTTCTTCTATGCAATATCAAATATATTGTGGGAGGATTTAGGCCGTCTGGAGAAATGGTGGAAAAGATCAGAGCTTTAACTGCTTGCACTAGAGCATAGATGACTTAGAAAAAGCCCTGAAGATAATCATGCAATAGAAAAGACTAAGGACAGGGGCAATATGAGTTATAAAAGATACAGGAGAAGGAAGGTGGCACTAATTTTGTAGTACCTTGGAGTCAGGAAAAGTAATTTTTAAGCTTTTGTAAACTTTTGTAAGTATTATTAGCTGCCTACATCTCAGGTTGAAGAGGTTTTTTCTTTTTCTTTGAAACTTAAACTGGATATGCTTTTACAGGGACTGTAAAAGCATATCCAGTTTAAGTTTCTTCTATCACAGGGCTGACACAGAGACAGATAACCACTCACACTCACATTCACACCTATGGGCAAATTAGAATCACCAATCAGACTAACCTGTATGTCTTTGGACTGTAGGAGGTGGCTAGAGCACCTGAAGAAAACCCAAAAGATGTGCCTCTTAGGCTAATTGACGATTCTAAATTGGTAAGTTGGGTGTGAATGTGAGTGTGAATGGTTGTCTGTCTCTGTGCTAGCCCTCTGATAAACTGGAAACCTGTCCAGGGAGTAGCCCGTCTTTCAACCTATGACAGCTAGGATAGGCTCTATCCATTTTCTTGCAAAGTGGAAGCAAATAGATGGAATGGCTGAAAACGCATGAAGGACTGAGAACTATGTTGTTTTAAATTGTAGATTTAGGCCACTGAACTGTTTTCGTCACTCCCGTGTTCAATTTTTTTTTTGTCCAATCTAAAATAAACTCTCAGTTGAAACATTACTTGGCTAACAATAATATTTTAAGTGAAATTAAGTCTGGCTTTAGCTTGGGTCATGGTACCATAACAACTGCAATGTTGGTATCAAATGGTGTTGTTCATGCTTGAGTCCCAGTTGCTTTGTGTGTTTAGAGGATTAACTTTGAGTCATAGCTTCCTTACCCTACTAATTTTACAAAACACTGTATGAGGTACAACCCTCTAATGTAGACTTAAAAGGTGTTGCCAGCAGCTGCTTTTTTGTTTTTTAAAAGGTTTTAATGTACCTTTTTTTTGTACATTTTTTTGGTCCATGAACTCAAAAGTCATTTCATACTGCTTTATATGGAATTTGAGCATCATCTTGGAAGTGACTGCTGGTGTAGCTGATCATTTTGACTTTATAAATATAATTGTAAATATAATTATTATCTTCCCCTCTCTCTTTCCATCATCTTTCCTGTCAGTCTTCACTGCACCTATCCAATAAAGCCAGAAGAAAGGCCAAAAGAAAATACAAGGAAACATGACGTTAATATTCTTACCCCAGGAGGAGACTTTATCAAACATATTGATCCTATACATATTTTGGTATCTGGATGAATGATAGACTTTCTCCTTGAGTACATAGAGCACTTGGTGAAATTTTTATTTTATTCTCAAAACAGAGCCAGCATTTATTTATCAGTTTGGGAAATATTTTCATCCTAGTTGTTTGTTTTATATAAAAGTCACTGTATGGCACATATCATGATGTAATTTAAATTTGGCTCTTTGGTCTTCATTAGCCTAAGAAAACAACAGCACTGGTATATTTTCTTTATGTAAAAAAAACCCATATTGGGTAAACTTTCTTGTTATCTGTCTAAAACCTTCAAACAAATGCTGTGATTTGTGCTCTTTTTTTTTTTGGCTTTTTTTTTGTTTCGTACCCAGACTTTTTTCTGGATGTGCTCGAACAGCATTCTCCAATTTTGCACCTTGGCTGTGGAATGACCTTTAGAGTAAACTAAAGCTGAATGCTTTTGTCTGCCTCCGGGAGTTCAGAGCTCTACAGTCTTCTGTCTTTTGGACTTTTTATTTTGTATTAGGTTACTTGTTGACTTGTTGTGTTTTGTTTTATGTGTATTTACGTTGTACTTTATTTATTTTCTCAGTTGTAATTTTGTTGACATGTCTTTTTGTCCACATCTTACTAGAAAAAGTGACTTTTGGCTGCTCCCTCGTCACAAGGGATCACCACAGTGGACAGGTCCACATGTTTGATTTGGCACAGTTATATACCCTTCCTGATACAGCCACAAAAGGGATTTGTGCCTCCATCTGTTAAAAAAAAATATTTTTGTTCTCTTTTAAATAAAGGTTAAATCATAAATAAATACATTTGGAGAAAAGCATTTTATTTAAATATCCTAAGTACGATGATTTATAAAAAGGTGGTTTGATTCGGTGTGGTAAGAGCAACACTGATGATCACCACTAACACTCACCTGTGCTGTTACACTGTAGTTCACAAGTATAACACTGGGATTCATGGACAATCTGCTATTACTGTTGAGGGGGATTTACCAACTACTGCTTTTACTTGCCTGATTGACAGCCAGTCCTATTATTGGCACTAGTTCCCAACAATGAGTCCCAGTTGCTTTGTGCATTCAGAGGACTATAACTTGAGTCATACCTTCCTAGGTTAAGCTATTTAGAATAGAATAGAATAGAATAGAATTCAACTTTATTGCCATTGCACATGCACAGGTACAAGGCAACGAAATGCAGTTTGCATCCATCCAGAAGTGCTTTAGTGATATAGATATATTACAATATATATTAGCAATAATATAGATATGTGAGTATATTACAGAAATGGGTCTATTATGGCATGTTATAATGTACACGGTATGAAGTATGTTGTGAATATTCTATAACTATAAGTATGTACAGGCTGTAGTGAGTACAAGCTATGTACAGGCTAGGATATAAATATGAAAAACTATACAGAATATATATATATATGAATATATGAAATAAATAACTTTACAGAAATCTGAGATATACAGTTATACAGAAATGGGAACTATGCAAGTTGTAAACAGTTGTAGGGTTAAAAATTATCGTATGTACAGAATGATTATTTACACAGAGCTATACAGTAGTGCAGTTAAGATAAGTGAGATATAATTCCTACAGAGGCTATATAAAGTGCTAGTGGTTGTGAGTGGTGGTTCAGTCCATGTTATTATTGTGTGTTTGAGGGTACAGTTGTCCATTGTAGGTGTGTGTATGTTCAGTCCATGTGTTAACGTGGGTCAGATGTCAGGAGGCAGAGTTCAGGAGTCTGACAGCTGTGGGGAAGAAGCTGTTCCGGTACCTGGTGGTCTTAGTCCGGAGGCTCCTGTAGCGCCTCCCAGAGGGCAGGAGGGTGAAGAGTCCATGTGATGGGTGACTGGGGTCTTTGATGATTTTCCCAGCCCTTTTCAGACACCGCTTCCTGTAGATGTCTTTTATGGCAGGAAGTGGTGCTCCGGCGATGCGCTGGGCAGTTTTCACGACCCTCTGCAACGCCTTCCGGTCCGAGGCAGAGCAGTTCCCGTACCAGACTGTTATACAGTTGGTCAGGATGCTCTCGATGGTGCAACGATAGAAGTTCACCAGGATGTCTGAGGACAGGTGGTTCTTCCTCAGAGTCCTCAAGAAGAAGAGGCGCTGGTGAGCCTTCTTGACCAGCTTGGAGCAGTTGGTCGTCCAGGTGAGATCCTCGGAGATGTGGACTCCCAGGAACTTGAAGCTGCTCACACGCTCCACAGCCGTCCCCTTAATGTGGATGGGTGGATGTGGGTCAGCATTCCTCCTGTAGTCCACGATGAGCTCCTTGGTTCTACAAAATGTTGAATTAGGTACAACCCCCTAATGTAGTTTTAAAAGGTGTTGCCAGCATCTGCTCATTCTTTAACAATTTTGAAACATAAACTTAAATTCTTGATTTTCAAAAGACATTTAATACTGCTTTCCATGGAATTTGATGATCATATTTGAATTGATTGTTAGTGTAACTGGTAAATTAATTTTTAAAAAAATAAGAAATGTCATGCCACATTTTCCAGTCAGGTGTGTCAGTTGTGATGGAGTTGATGACAGTTGATGATGCTCTTCAGCTGGTAATGAAAAGTCGTAACAAAAACTTTAGACACGCTAGTGAAAAAACACGTTGCTGCATGAATGATTTTAAATTTGACGTTATTGCATCTGCTATGATTATGGATGAGCTTATAAATCGTAGCTGGAAAAATGTAAAACTAGTTATTTATAATGATGGATTGCACTTATCAGCATGGCAGTTTCTGCCAAATGTTTTCTTTGAAAACAATGAGAGCCTGTGGGAAAACCCAAATTATACATTAAACTTGCATCGCTTTTAGACATACCACTGCCACCTTGTAGACTGTCCCGGACCTTGGCTTTATCAATCATGTGACTCTTCCCATCAGCAGCAGATTAAAAGACTGTTAACCCTGTCATGAGGGAGAGAGAGCAGGGTTGGCATCAGAGAAAGGCTTGTCTAAATGTAAATAGGAACTGCATTTCTGGGTGAGCTTACTCTCCTCCTGGTACTCTCAGCTATAATGGATAACACTGCCAAGCCTGCAATTACTCACTGTCTCTTGCCAGCACTGTTTCATTACACCTTTTAGAATGAGTCCCATAAAAATAAATTAACTAAGCTTAAATAAAATAAAGCTATCTACATTGATGTTCTGATGACATCTCTGAAACTCTGTAGCCGCTGCCTTGGCTCTCACATTGCCTGAGATTGCTATTTGTGCATGCACAATCTTTAATTTATAGATTAAAAACAGACATTTAAAAGAAAAAAACAATGCTAAAAAAGCTAATACTAATTCTAAGGCACATCAAAAAATACAAAAGACAGCATATATAAAATCACACAAATCCAGGCAAAAAGTAACCTTTTCATCTTTTAAGATTAAATATTTAAGCATAATTCTCACTTGTCACATTTAATGGTAACTTTATTATTATTTCATTAAGCCTCAGTAAGTCTCAGTGCCGGCATGAACAATTCTTTTTCTCCACAGCAGACATTGGAGCTTGTAAAGGAAAAGCACACCGATGGAGGTGAAAATGCTATATACCTTGTCATTCTGGGGTGATAGTAGTGGGCATATTGATTCACTGTCATGGCTTATTGGGACACTTAATGGAAGTGAGCCGTTGCTAATAAAATTTGTACATGTGCGTTTCCTGGTCTGCCATGAAAGAGGTTGATATCAGGACACTGAAATGAAACAGCTAAATTGAATTCTCTTATTTACATGTGTGCTTTCTCCTGTGATATATCTTCCATGAAAAACAGCTGCTGGTCTCAGGTATGTGTGTGTGTAACACACAAACTGCTGGATTGTCCTGGTGTGTAGTCATTATTTTTATGTTTAACCATAGATTTTCTCAAAATCACTAGCAGTTAAACACAGTTCTCCTAGCTTGCGGTGTCTAATTTTCCTCTGCTGATTTAAATTATTGGTACACTGCTCATTGCTTCACTGTATTCTTCACTGACTGTATCACCACTGAGTGATAAGAAGACCCTCTGTATTAAAGCCTGATTAACTGAACATCAAATTTAATGATGTAAACTGCAGCTGGGTTAGCTGTAAGCTAACATTAACCTCAGTTTCACCAGATCATTCCTAAATTGGGTGGTACTCCTAGTCTAAGATAAGATAAGATAAGATAAGATAGAACTTTATTAATCCCTCAGGTGGGTTCCTCTGGGAAATTCGGTAAAAAAGTCTATGTATGCTTACAAGCGGTACTCACAAAATACATAAAGCAATATGCAGGGAATACTAGCTGACATTAAAAAAAGTAGGGGAAGTTGGCTTTTGGTTACAGAAATGATTCAGAAATGGCCTATAAACTGAAGACAGTATTTATTACTGCTATCATTGATCTCATGTTTCCTCAGACACAGGAGATCCAGTCAAACTTAATGGTACAAACACTTTAATTTGAAATAATTTGAAATAATTTAAACAGCAAAAAATTCAGCCATTTTAAAATATAATAAACAAATATTCAGATACAATAGATTTCTATATACAAACTTAAAGCTTAAAAACCAAAGTCTAAGAGCATCATCTGCAGTATGTTCCCCTACTCCATACAGTGCTTTGAAAACTGTTCATTTACTGAGATCAAGTGCAAAAGTCAGTAAATATGTGAAACCGACACGACTCTGTAATGTGTTTTATAGTTATGTACTGCAGGTTGTAATCTGTGAATGATGTCATGAATGATTTTCAGGTTAGGATTTATCTTTTCACACAGAAGTGGCTGCCCTGTCAGTTGCAAAGCCAACAAACTGTGCACATAACATTTCTTCATGAATCCTTCATAGCAAGAGTTCATAACTGCAGTTTGTCAGAAACAGCAGTTTTGGTGCAGAACTGCTGTTGAACACGTTAAAATGAGAAACTCAGATGTTGGGAATTCTGATGTGAATAATCAGGTGTGTTTTCGATGCTGTGTAGGAATGTTTCTAGGACTATTTTGTGAGGTCCTGTAAAATCTGTTGCTTTGAATCCATTTCATTTCTCTTTTGTTTAGTTAACGGTAATTTTCATTCAGAAGTGGTCTGATCTGATCTGAAACAGTTGGTGATTAGTAGCATAATGAAAAATTGGAATGGATGGACTGGATCATCTCACTGTCACACGATTGAGTGCTGAAAGTGAAAGTCAGTTTCTGATTTGATTGCTTTTTGTGCTGTAAAATGTTCAGAGATGAATGCTAAAAATCAGAGGGGTGAGGGATTTTTTAAATATGTTTATATCCCAACAGCTGTAAAACTAATTTAACACAGGCATGGACGTATAGACCATCCTCCAATCCTCCTTTTTATTCACAAGGTTTCAGTTGTAGTTCAATACTATTTTCTAAGTGTTACAGCATCAGAAGTCCCTTTACAGGATTTGCCTTTTTGATTTCTCACATCAAGCGAGCACAGAATTTCTAACAGCAGCTGCTTCACATCTCTCACAATAGACCACCATAACCAGCTGCTTCATATACCCACATATAAGTTTCTGTTTTGATTTCACTTTGTCTCTTATAGTTAATATTTGAAAATGGGTGCCATCAAGAGAGTGAGTAGAATCTGCATATATTAGCCAAAAATGCAAAAAAAATGTATCCGTTGCTTTAAGCAAATATAAAGATTTTATTTCTTACACATATTTATGGTGTACTACATTTAAAATAAATACATTTTCAAATTTGGTGTAATTATTTTTGCCATTAAGCTCCATGCACTCCTGTTCACTGAGGAATATCTCATGTGTGCTCTCTAGGTGAATTGCACCCAATTTCCACACAATGGCATTAATAGTAAGGGAACAGACTCTGCACAGTGTTTCAGATTTAACCTTTTAGTTACACTTTTTTTTCTTGTGTGTGTGTGTGTGTGTGTGTGTGTGTGTGTGTAGCTCAAAAAGGGCTATGCATTTAGCTCATGCTAAATAATAGCTTGATCTGAACCCCTTAACAATTTGACCACTATCATGACAACGAGAGAGATGTCTATTATGTTTATTTTGAGAAATGTTTAAGAGTTCTGTCAAAAGAAACGTCCAGGGTAAAAAAGGGGAAAACTATGAAAAAAGTACAGGATATTCTTCTGTTAAATACAAAAAAAAATGTGTTTTAATGTTTAATAAACCAATTTCAACACAAGTTTGACTTTTGCTGTTTCTTGCTGTAAATACATTTTTCTATGTAATTTCTAGTATTTCGTAAACAGCATTTACATTTAATGTTCTTTTAAAATCTTCCAGTAAACTGATCACAGCTTTGAATATCTTTTCACTTCCTATCACTTAATAACATAATGGAAACTTAATAATCACTGAAGAAGCATAAAGAGAAATCATAAATCTGAAATAGTTTAATATATCTCAGTTTTCTACTTTGTTTAATGACTTAATGTCTTCTTGAACAGTGCACCTTCTAAAATACTTTAAAGTGTGTGAATTACAATCTCTGTTATGAATGCTGTTGATTAGATATGAATTTCTCATTATCTTTTTCTTTTAGCAAACTTTGTTTCCTATTTACAAAATGCTTGGTTTGATCACTCCAGTAATTATGTGATATATTATATTTAAAAACTGATGATAAGATGGTTTATAATTAAGAAGGTATTTTATTCCTGGAGGACTCTGATAGCATTGAGTTCCAGTAGTACCTAATATGATAAGCAAATTTAACCACAGCCATTTTATGATAGAGATCTAGGAGCTTGCTAGTGGCTGACACTGACATTTGAGGTTAATTCTTCAAAGGCAAACAGACAGGCAACCCGATGGGAAGCCTGATTGGTACTTGGAAAGAACAGCTTAAATAAAATGCATAATCAGATAGCAAACCGCAGGCAGCCAGCCATAGTACTTCATGTGATTCTATGGATAGGAAAGAGCATCCAGAGGCTGAGATGCAGTGAGTCAGCTATCAGCCCCAGCAGCACCGGGTGATTTGAATTTACTGTCAGGATTAATGCCATCCCTAGATTTCGATTTGGTATGTGGCTCTTTCGTTTGTTAGCGACTAGACTGAAAGTGTCTGTGTAGCTAGGCAGAATACTGCTGGAGTTTTCTCCATGTATCTTTTTGTGATGGAAGAACCTCAAAAAAGGAATATGTTCAACTTGCACAAAAGCTTCTTACAGCCTTGTCACATGTGAAGCTCAAAGTGAAATTCTTAATGATAACAAATAAAGAGAGGATGACACTGGAAGACATCTCAGATTTTTTTAAGTCACTGCTTGAGGACGAATGCTTTCCACTTCATAAATTAGCAAACGTTTCCCCTTTTGGTCCTCTGAAGCAAAAAGGAATGACTGTCTCTCTTTGCTGTCAAATTAATTAGAACTGTCCTGTTTTTAATTTTTTTTTTATTTAACCTTTATTTAACCAGGAATGTCCCGTTGAGATCAAAGACCTCTTTTTCAAGGGAGTCCTGGCCAAGAGGCAGCACATTTCAAGACAAATACATACGAACAAACAAAGTTAAAATTACACAAAACAATTACACATTATTGAGGCAGCCTGTAGGCCTTTGAGTTTAGTTTTAAAAACATTTAAAGACAACAATTCAGTTAGTTTCCAGTCTTTCTGTAACATGTTCCATGAAAAAGGCGCAGAGTGGACAAAGGCTTTCTTACCCAGCTCTGTGCGGACAAGGGGAACAGACAACAGCAGCTGATCATTTGAGCGCAAGGAGTAAGAACCACTATTTGTCCTTGTGACCAAAGTACAAATATAAGGAGGCAGCAATCCAAGCATAGCTTAATAATTCTGTTAGATTCTGTTGTGGGTCAGCTGTTAGCTGGCTCTTGTCACATGGAAGTTTCTTGTTTCTGAAGAGCGGGGTTAGTTGTTAGGGAGGGAAGGGGGAAAAAAAATCCCAATTACCTTAGGTTATATTTCTCTTTGGTTACAGGATATGATGGTATAAATGATGTCAGGGCAGAATGACAGGAACTCAAAAGAGGTTATCTGTAGCACAGCCAATTACTCCACAGTGGGCCAGAGAGAAAAGCATGGGTCAAACAAAAGGAGTCCATCAAAAATGCAATTATAGAACGAAACTGCCAACAGATAAGGTTGTGTCCCAACAGGGAGGTAGTCCAACAGTTCCACTAAATACACTAGTGATATTTTAACAGATGTGCTCATTAATTAGAAATGATGAATGAAAACCCAATAAACAGAAAAAGCTTTGGGAATAAAAATACACTAAAGACAATTGCAGCATACAAAGTAGTGATATATATGCCAGCCATAATTTGACAGCTCCATTGTTAATATTTAATTACAGGGACCTTTTACACTCAGCGGCTGTAAAAAGTTGTACAGTATGTGGAAAAATAGGCTAACTGCTTATGGTGTCACTAATGTCATTAGAGTTTCTGAGCTTGGGTCTAAACATCATAGTAGACAAGGATGATCTTGGTTTGCAAAAAACAAACCAAAAAACAAAAAAATATTCAACATTATTATTTTCACTAACTAGTACAGAACACCAGATCTGCTAGAGACAATGGCAGTGACAAAAAGACAGGAGCCATAGCTGGAGATGTTATGGTTTTCATTGGGACTGGCCAGGTTGGACACGATTAGAAATGAGTGTATCATAGAGACAGCTCAGGATGAGTGGTTTGGAAATAAAGCTAGAGAGGCAAGGCCGAAATGGGCACGTGCAGAGGATGGTTACTGGATTTATTGGGCAAAGGATGTTGAAGATGGAGCTGCCAGGCAGGAGAAAAAGAGGAAAATCACACAGAAGGTTCATGGATGTGGTGAAGGATCACATGCAGAGGTCAGCATGAAAGGAGAAGATGCAAATGACGGGGTGAGATGGAGGCATATGATATGCTATGGTGACCCATAAAGGGAGTAGCAGAAGAAGAAAAAACTCCATATTTGGCAAGGTGTTACAGCATTAAAGTCAGTCCTACGCATGCCAGTGAGCGCTAACGAGATAAGCTGATGATTTCACTTTGAGTTTATTTTAGATTAAGCTGTAGAACTGATGGAAAATGAAAAATGGGTGATAATTGTTTGTAAATTTGACACTATTAGCAGAGATCACCCCATTACTGCCCTGGCTGATTATCAGACCAGATATTTGTTGTTTTCAGAATCCATACTTAATCCAATTGCTGCTTAAATAACAAATAACTCTGTTTTGCTGTAATGGCTCTTTTTGAACAGTTACTGCTTGCAGGCTCATAGACGAATGGAAAGAGTAAATTATTACTGAGATTATTTTGTTTTAAAGATCATCTGCGACATGTCTCAAGATTTGCAGTTGAATGGCTGCGATGTGCACCAGATCTCCTTCACAGTGTTAAAATTGTGATTGTATTTTGGGGAAGAGGGAACACTTGCAATGACAATCAGGGTGAGAAGGGCAGTGAATGAAGATGCTGGATGGGAAACACAATGGTGGAGGCTGCTTTCGTGTAATTCTCTCGATCAAATTCATGGTGCGCACTTCTATGTTAATGATGTGAAACAACCACCATTCCAAGTTTCAGTGTGGATCACTGGCCAGATTAAAATCTTTCAAAGTTTTGTTTTTTGTAGACTTTTTTTAATTGCAGTACATTTAATGTTGCACCGTGGATGTTAGAAAGTAAAAATGGCAATAAAAGCACAATCCCAGCATATATTGAGTGTGCAAAATATTGTAATAAACAGTACACTGCTGCCACAATCTGGATAAATCGATTAAAACAATGAAAAAGCAAAACAAATTTGCATACCAGCATTTGAAACTTCCAAAAGTTAGTAACGCTTATTAAAAGTAAAAGCAGTGAATGAGTTATTTTTTTCTTACAAGCTAAAAGAGCTAAAGAGCCATTCTCTCCATAATGGCCAAAAAGCCAACATAGGTAAAAAGGGTAAGTCTTTACAATATATAGATCACAAAGCGCCACTTATAGTGTCTAAGTTTTTGAAAGCTATTGGAAAAGGCAAAGAGTATCCTGCAAAAAAAAAAAAAAGACACAGTTGAAAGGGGAAGCAATTTTGAATTGAAAGACAAAAACACTTTCTGCAACAATTGTGATAAATGACAATGCGTGTGTAGCGGGGGACCTCAGAGAATAAAGAAACGGGAAAGTGCCTAGGAGGAGGAAAAATAGGGCAAATGAAGTGGCAAAGACAATCTTTGCAAACTGCACGGAAAAAAGAATATCAGTCTGTGTCTTTGTGCATGTGTAGGTGTGTATGCGTGTCTATGTGTGTGTTGGAGTGGGTGGGTGTGCATACATCTGCGTATGCATATGCAGTGGGAAAGAAGGAGGGGGTGTGTTCACTTGGAGACAGCAGGGATGGCTTATTAGGAAATCATTCCTTTTAGCCAATGGTTTTTAAGAGGGAGGCAGATGTCATTTGGCTGAGAAGTACCACCTCCGAGAGCCAGCACATCCCCTTCAGTGTAACGCCGCGCTGTGTGAGAGCACCACTATCCCTGCTGTCTCCTCTCTGGCTATTTCTCCCGTTTGGTCCACAGACACTTTCTCGCCTTCTCCCTGATTCCTCCTGCTCCCTCTCTTTCTCTGCGCTCTGCTTGCCCCTCCTCTCTCCTTGCCTTTCCCCCCTTCTCTCTTCTCCTTCTTTCTCTGTGATTCTGAACCATAGACACAGATAGGATCTGTTACAGCATCAGCATCAGCAAGAGCTCAGGTAAGACCCTTTTTTCTTTTTGGTTTGTTTTTTCTTCGCTTTGCAATGAGGGTTCATAAAATTTAAAGCATAAAGCCTGGTTGCTTGCTTCCCGTAGTGGACAAATTGATTTCTCCACATTTCTAGTTTCTCCTTGCTCTGTTTGCCGTGATGAATTTGAAGTGGAGGTCTGATTATTTTAAGAGAGACAGTCTGAGCAAAGTTGAGGAACTCAAATGTCATTTTGTAAGCGCTTTTATTGCAAATAAGTTGTGACAATAACAACTTCAGGAATTTTACTTCAGGCAGAGGAGTGTACCTGATAGGTAGGACTGAATATACCCTTAGATAGAAAGGAAAACACGGATATTATGTATTAAACAAAGATGTGCAATGAGGCTGAAAGAATGAGAAATAAAGCCTGCAGCATGGGACAAAACAGAGAAGCAAAAGGGCTTTCGCTGGTCGAAGCTGGTGGCACAAAGTGAGTTAAGAGTTAGGGAAGCTCAAGTGTTCACAGATTGGCAGGTGCCCAGCGGACACAGTTTATCAGGACCTGTCATCCTTCCTGAACAAAGATATTTTTCTCTTTGGTATATTTATAGAGTGATCACATGTGACTTTGTGTACAGCAAAGAAAAACACGATAGTAAAGCTATTAGTGTTCTATGCAAGAACAGTTTTTCTCTTCTTCAGAGTGTGTCAGAACATCTGAGGCTATACAGTATGACTGACTAGATTTTTTTTTAATGTATTCTTTTAATCTTGGCTTAAGATGGTTACATTGAAAATCTATGTCTACTGAAATGAGCAAGTGAGAGAATCAGTAGGTTTTTCTACAACTGCGTGTTATAAGAGAAGGTTAGGTCATAGTGTTAACTATATAGTAATTGCTGGTCATGGTTATAGCATTTGTGAAAACAGTTCCCTTTCAAAGTGTAATCTTTATAAATGCAAATGACTATATAAATTTGCATAAATTACAGAAGCAGACCGTGCTTTTTGCCTCCCTCATTTCGGAGATGTTAAAATGAGTTTAAGACTGCCCCATGAGCAACGCTTAGCCTTTGAAGTTTAAATAAACAATAGGACCATGCAATTGTACTTGTGCAATGCAACAGTGAAGCACATTAGTGTCACTTAAATCATGTCTCATGGTGGGTTTGTCTGCTTTGGAGCACCTTTGCAAGAGAGCCTTTGCTGTAATGATGAATGTTGAAAGGTGGTCTTTGCTGATAAGTAATCTTTCAAGTTCATCTTTAGCTAATATTTTCTCGAGGACCGATGCCCTGTTGGTTGTTTCTGTGGCGTAAGAATATTCATCATACTGATGAATTTAAATGAAATCTGAAAATAGCTCTGAGCAAAGTTGCGTCGGGTCTCATAAGTAATACAGCGGTGTGCTTATATTTCATTCATGACATAGTTTGCAGCGCTCTCTTGGACTGTGGAGAGAAATGAGAGAAATAGCTTTGTGATGTGAAAAGACACTGGTTGTTGAGGTGAGAGAACAACCAGATACACTGCAGTGGAAACACTAACAGCTGGAGCTGAAACTGCATTTTAATTTATGGACACACACACAGAAAACTTGCTCATTTTCACCAGACTTGCCATATTCCACAACAGTTCTGAGGCATTTATGCTGTTTGCTTGGCAATGCAACCCACACTGCACACAGCAACGAGGAAAGGCATGGTATAGGCTTTTTTGACATCTGTTAATGATACAAAATCAGTGACAGAACTACAAACCAAGAGATGTAAACGTCTTTTGTGCAGTATGTGCTGTGTTAATGTTTTCTAGAGCAAAAAGAAGCTGCCTCAGCTTGCCTGACACAGCCTCTTTCATTAACCCAGCATTCAGCTGGAGACCCAGAAAAATATCCGCGTTTTGAGGAAATGAGAGACAGAGAAATGGGGAAGCTGGTGCCTTTTCAGTCCGCTGAGGGTTCTGTGCTGACAGCTACACTCCGTCTTTTTTTCTGGTTGGTTGTGAGCTGCCCCAGGTGTGACAGGCAGCCGGAGTAATGGGGGACATTTGACAGATGCATATTTCCAGCCTTGAAAGCTTCATATAAAGAAGATAGACGGCATGGATTCAGGCTGAGCGTGGGACAAACTGTTGGGCTGTGAATCACCTCAATGAGTGCGCCGCCTCTCTGCTCGATTGATCCGTCACGTGACTCTCACAAGCCTTCCAAGTTACTAATTGTATCCCCACCTGATTATTGATTGAAATATGAGGGTGGTATATTGGACTCAAGGAGGCAGGCAGCGTGTTGTGCCCACTTATACTGGTGGAGGTGGCTGGATTACAGACAGAGGGACCCCACAGATTTCACTGGTTTGATTTCAAAAAAGAAATATTTGGAATGAAAAGTGTGACTTCTGTGTAGGTTGAGTGCGCATGTGTCTGCATGCACATGTGCATGGGGTTGAGGTATCACTTGTGTGCTGGATCCATTTTTGCAGCATCGCGGGATGCTACTAATAATGGTGGCTTTATGCAATAATTAATCTTTTACAAGGCTATAAGGGCACATAACTAGGAGTCAAGGTAGGAGGATTAGATTACAGTTTGTAAAGTAGATGGAAGCGTTTCTTGGCAATCAGACTTCATCTGGCAGTCAGTCAGCCCAGGGAAACGCTAACTGAGCAATGAATTCTCCAATTTAAGGTATATTTGTCTCCAGTGTGCCCCTATGTCATTTAAAGTCCCTGTATAATTTAAATTTACAGATTGGCCCATTTTTACTTGTTAAAGAACACATGTTAGGTGCTTTGAGCTAATATGCTCACAGGGATACTGACATGTTTGGCTATTAAAGTAGATGTCATGTTTGCCATGTTCACCATCTGGGTTTAACATTATAGCATACTAGCGTTTGTGCAACTCAAGCACAATAAACCTTCTTCTTATTACTATTCTGAATGTCTGTACATGGCAATCCATACAATAGTTGCTGTCTGACTGATCACCAGATTGAGATGAGCTGAAGGTACATTTCCACACATGCGTGGGTCTAGAAGATAGATGCACCCAACATAAAGTCACCCATTGGTTTTAGACTGCACATTTTCACCACTCAGCACCTTGTTAAGTTTTCAAAGACAGATATTGCTATATTGGGATAAGATGTAGTGATAAGCTATCAGCTTGATTTTGAAGCTGCATGGGTGGACATGAAGGTACAGACATCTAATAAGCACAACGTAAGAGGTTAAAATAGTAGAACTTCACTTAGCAAAACTTTGTGGATGGTCTGTACCACAGCAGGCAGTGATTTTGTCAGATAGGTCCATTAAAAAGCTCCAAAGGCCACCAAAGCAGAAAACGTGGTGGAAAGGTCTACCAGTGTCTCCCATTAGTGGACGTTGAGTGCATCAGATACCTGTAGCTACAGCAAACTGATTGGCAGGTTTCCCAAAACAAAGTGGCCATGCCCATAGCCCACAAAAGTACAGTGCAGTTATATTACAGTTATTATGAAGGAAGCTATCCAGAGAGATGCCCAGTTTTGTGGACCATGTAAGTCATATATGAAGCATGTAAAGTTTCTTAACCTTGTAAAGATGTCATTTTAACAAAGGAGTCTATGGCAATGGACTGTATTTAGGAGTCAGACTGAACTAGATTTCGATGGATACTGCACTTATTGGTATTTTACATTGGCTTCCTTTTTCAGTCTTGGGAGTTGACCTACAAAATCATGCACAGACCAGCCACAACATTATAACTACTGACCAGTGAAACAAATGATCTCATTATAATGCAATGTTCTCCATGTGTGCTGGTATTCATGTGGCTGACCACCCACTTAAGGATTGTTCCAGATCAATCACACTCCCACAGAATTGACATTGACCCAGCCTTCAAACTCCCTCGATCCCAATCTGATCAATTATCTGCAAGATGTAAGCCAGATCCACAGAGGCCCCATACTGCAACCAGGAACCAAAGGATATACAGCCAAAAGCCTGGTGCCACACACACCACAGGATATTGCAGACCCACTGTGTCCATGCTCTGATGGGTCAGAGCTGGCATAAGAAAGATGTGAAAAAGATAGCAGGTGGTTTTACCGTGGTCGATGATTGACGATTACACACAAACTAGAAAGATCACGTGTAATAAAATACAGCTAAAAATATAATTTAAGAAACGTTCTCCAAAGTTTTTGTGTCTCAGCCCCACATTCTGATCTGACAGGCTGTTGTTAAGTAACTGTATAGAGAAAAACAGCAGTCAGTGATTGCAACTTAACTGAGTACAACTTCTCCACTGTGTAGGTGTATGCTGTATTTGAAAATGCCTATGGTGTTTCAAATAATATAGCTAATCAAAGTGATATTTATGAACAAATTTGCATTAAAATATTTCTTTTGACTAAATCACAGTGATCACAGTTTCTCCGTCTGTATAGCAAGCACATGTGGCCACTTCCATTTGTATTAAATAATAAACATAAGTTCTCTTTTGAAGTCATGAACTGTGAGCAAGTGTTCTGGGCTGCAAGTAAAATGTTACACAACTGTTTTCTTTATGTGAAAGCATTGGCATTATAAAATGATAAAGGACAGATGGCTTAGTGCATACTTCTTTATCGCTAAGGGCTCTTCATATTACAGTTTATTCTGCCGTAATATGATGCAATGAGAGTGCTGAGCAAGTACAAAGTTATTTGTCAATTACACCTCCCTGTTAATAGGATTAGATGCATCTGAAAAGCTCTCAAAAGGGTTGTTTGCAGTGAATATGGTGTTCACAACTGTGACAGAGAGGCACGGCTCATGCTGAGGCTATGAGCAATACATTGTGACAATGTTTTGGAGGAAAGTTGATTATTGGTTGTAAAGAGTACATCAGTCTGTATATGTGGGGTTTTTTGTACTATTTTAATTTAAATACTCAGACAAAAATGATGACGTAATTTCACGGTTGGTAAATTAGGAATACTTTCCCAGGATGGATACACTGTTGTGTGCTCAAATGATATATATGCATAATCACTTTAATCAGTCAGTTGATAGTCAAGGCATGCATTTAACTGGATAACCTCTCCGTTATTTTTCATTTTGGTTTATTAAAATTTGTGAACAACAAGACAAACATGTGCACATATGTTCCCAACATAATACTGGATGGTTGTATTGACCATTGTTAGGTTTTGTATTGTTGATTGTCATTTATGCTTAGAAATATCTACTTATATATGCTTAGAGTTTTATAAATGGGAAGAGGTCGTACCTTGTCTTATTGTTTTATGGTAGGATAAACGTATCTATATCTATATCTACACACACACACACACACACACACACAGGCAAGGTACTCTTTGTATGTAGACGTCGTATGTTAATGAACCTATGCATATTCATGTAACCTCAATAAAAGAGCAGTGTTATGGGGGAGCGGACGAGAGCAACTGGGGTCAAGCGAAGGAACAGCATTTGTCCGGTTCTCTCCCGTGCACGAGAAACATGAAGAACTTTGCCTACTTCGTGTCTTGCTTTGCTGTGTAATTATATTGTCTTCAACGTTCCAGCGAATAGGTTCAAGCTACAAACCTATCAACCATCTCAACAGATTGTTAGAGATTCTATAAAATAGTAGAAATTCCCTCAAAGAAATCTTTTTCTTAGAGAAGGCTGTGTGGCGGTGAAACCAAATTGGCCTTTTGAAAGTATGTCCATCAGTTTGTTTGTTTGAAGTGAAGAAAGTCCTGTTTTTTTCCTGATTGAAATGCAACTGTGATAAATATTAAAAAAAAAAATAGCAGACATGTTTTTGATTTTATTTTCCCCTCTTAATGCATTCACAAACCAAAGCAAAAAAGGCATCCCCTTGAATTTTTTAAAAGCTATTTACTATATATGACAGATTTGCATTAAGAAAATATAACGTATCTCCTTTGATGGTTTAATTTGAATACTTTGTGGAGAGGACTGCCAGGATGTGTTTTGACAATGTCTTCATCTCGAGAAATATCAAATCACGGAAGTTCAAAAGCAGTTTTTTTTTTTTTTTTTTTTTTTTGTTATACGTAAAATTGTATTGTATTTATTTAAATTTTTACTTTTTAATTATTTTATTTGCATTTTTCTAATCACTAGGGTTTGAGAGTAACGCAATTTCTATTCTGTGTATGTCCTGTACATGTGGCAGAATTGACAAATAAAGTTGACTTGACTTGACTTGACTTGAACAGGAACACTTCAGGGGTTTGGTATGCCTGCAAAATGTTTCTGGGCTGTAATATATTTCCCCCTTCACTCACTTTACTGCTTTACACCCTTTTCACATGAAAAGCGACACCCGCTACTATTCAATTCATTTTTAATGAGAAGCATGCGGGCAGTGAGGGACTTGTGTGCACGCACCGTGGAAGCATGGGATTTATCACAATTGTCAGAGATCACATTTTATGTTGAGGTCACGAGAAGGAGGAGAATTTAATTTTGGCCGGGTTGGACTGCCCCGGAGCTGTAATGTACATATTTAAATTTACAGGGATATAAACTAAAAGGCACATGTCAGTAAAGGGAGGCTCAGCGAGCTGTCTGTTCTGAGACGAGAAGAATGTACTCTTGTGACCGTGTCCTCTGGTAATGTTTTGTGTAAAGGCAGAGTACTATCAAAGCAGCTCTTATTGTGTCAACAGCTAGCAATATTGTAAATGTGTGTGTCAGTGAAAAATGGTGCAGCAATAAAGTAGAACTGTGATATCCTGATTGTACAAACTAAATATTGCGAACGGTTAGCTTGAGTGTTGATGCTAGCCAAAGTTAGCTATCTTTATCAAATTAGCTGGTGGCAGAATTGAGCATGATGTCTTTTATATATTGTTATGGACTGCTCTAGTAAAGTGAGTGGGGAATACATTGTTGTTGATTGAAAACATCCCTTCATGATGGTTTGATTACTCTGCTGTTCCCATGGTTACTTCATTGCGCACATGTACTGTATCGATACCCCAGATGGTGTGTTTGTTTCTTACATGCGGCAGGGTGTGGACCTCAGATTGGAGACTGCTTCCATCTGAAAGCACCTTTCTCATGACACATGCAGTTATATCATTAAGCTAGCTGCCATTTATTTTAATTTGAGCATGTGTGGGCCATTCATGGAAAAGTAATTCATATTCCACCCTGCTTTGCAGCTTCCCTGTGATGTTTCCAGGATATGTTTTCAATTCCAATTCTGAGTATGGCTTTTAAAGAGTTACATAACTTTAAAAAACTCTTTCCTCCTAGGTATGTACTTACACCCTGCTGTCTTCAGGTGGTTTTAAATGAATGCTTGTTTGCTGTGTGAGTTTAAATTCTTCTTTTTCTACATTATCACATGGGATTGTATATAAATATCATGCTATTTTAGGCGCATCTGGTGCTTCTTTAAACCTTTTCCTGCCATTTTACTTGGCATTCGAAATATTTTGGGTTAGGTCAGGTTGGGGTCGAGAATTTAATGCCATAACATGGCACATTAAAAGCAAAAACATTGTGATAACACAAGAAATGTCTTGCTGTTACAGTTATGTACCATTTTAAGGTACAAGTTTGGGGGAAAAAATATTGCATGTCTCTCCTTTATGTTAGAGAGCTGCAATTTTCAGCTTTTTCAAAGCAATTGCTATTTTAGCATTTTTTTTAAATGTCTATGGATAGAATGGAAACCTATACTTAACAACTGAACCAAGTGGTGGTTCCATATTTCAGCTCCACAAAAAGAATATTCTCACATCTAGTGAAAACATGCTGTATGCACAGAGTATAAATTACAGTTACAGCTACTACATTCATCTGGGGTAACCTGCATTACGGCATAAACTGTTCGGGAAGAGTAATAGAGAAAGAAATGTGTTCATTTACTGCAGTTTATATAAGCAACTATTTGTCTGATTGCTATATTCATGAGCTCTTGTGATATTAAAATGTAGTTTTTTTACACTTCTGGCACAGTGGTTAGTACTGTCTCCTCAGAGGAAGACGATTTGAATTTGCTGCCGAGGACTTTCTGTGTGGAGTTTGTGTGTTCTTCCTGTGCCACCAAAGACATTTATGATGGATCAATTGGCAGTGAGTGTGAGTGATTGCCTGCTTCTCTGTGTGATGAACTAGTGACGCCTTTTGGGAAATGTCAGTTTAGATGGGGCATCGGCATAGGCTTCACAACCCTGCGACCTTAGTTAGATAAACTCCTAAGAAAATCCACAGATGGATTTTCATAAATAAGGAGCTTAACAAACTGCTTTGATAGTTATCCCTGGAAAATGGAGATATGAGTTTGGTTTCATTTTAGGGTGAATTCTAGATTACTTAAAAACCTTGCAAGCATTTGGCTATGTATATGCAGGTTATCCTCAAAGATTACTTTTAAAATATGCACTCAGATACCTCAGTTTCAAAACTGTGGCTGCCAGAAACATGGTTTTTCTAGAGCCAGACGTGAGCACATTCTAGCGAAGGCAGAATGCTAAGTTACAACTAATGCTAGAGAGCCTAAAAGGTACATCTATAGTCTGTATATTAGACAGAAAACCAAATTGAACCAGGTTGTAAATATGCTTATTCCTGCTGCAAAGTTAGCCATTTTTACATGGAATTCTGTGGGGACAGACCTGCTTTTAGAGCCAGCGTGAGATGGCCACTCGTGACAACTAAAGTTTTTGGCACTTCCACATTGTCTTCATTTCTAACCCCTGAGAGGTTGCTGCTGTGTTTGCTTGTTGAGTAACTGGAGCTTCCAGTGAGTCATTTATCTTGCTACATTAGCTGACATACTGTAGATATGTATATAGACTTGCATCATGGTGTAACTTTTATGAGGTACAATACTATAAAAGGTGACTTTAAAAATTTTATTTTTCCCCCAAATGGTTTATTTTGTTGTTGCTCCTTTAATTTTCTATAAAAATTATGTGGTTGAATTAGGATCCCATTCACAAATAAACTACCAAAGTGTGGCTCTTGGAAACAATTGTTACCTCTTTTGACCTCAACTTAAAAAATGTACCCTTTTTCACCTAAGCTTAAAAACACCTGACTCCATTAAAATAAAGAAATCCTTCTTAGAGGAAACCATTTAGAAAATGCTACCCTTGACATGGTTAGTGGTGATAATTTCATGCTCCTATTCCTCTTCACATCAAACTGATAGAGGGTAGGATGGAAGCTATTATTTGGACAGAAGAATCATAATTCTCTGCAGGGCTGTTGTTAGTTCACATTGCTACCCAAAACACAAACACTTTTTTTTCCCCCAGAGTCTATTGAATTTGCTGACCCCCAACACCCCAACAGTTTTCAATTACATTAGCCCCCACACTGCAATCCACTTGGAATACAAATGCAGAAGCTTGAACAAGCCTTCTCTTAAGAGTCTTTGTCAAGTAGCCGGCTTATTTGTCTATAGTTCTTTCCATCTGGCCACACAGGTTATTCGTTGGCTGTTTTGTAGTTGTCAGGCAGCTGAAGGAGTCTGTCACAAAACCCAGTCAGCTCACTGGCCTTTAGCTTAGATCTCCTGCTTTTGTCACCCCAATTAACTTTGGATCACTTGCTATATTCACTAAATCTTCCTAGCGTGTAATAGAATTAGTGCAGCAATACAATTCGTTCTTAATGGTCAAATGTGTCTTTTTCTTGGCCTTCTGTACAGACATTCTGTCTCAATTGGCGTTTTTTTTCTTGGTTATTCTGCTGCTGTCTTTGAGGTGTCAGCGGTAATTACATTTAATGAGAAAGGAATGGAGTTGTTCACCTGAACAGAACGCACGACCTCTGATGAAAGAATGCCGTTTCTGCTTATGAAAATGTGCAGTCAGTCAGTTGCGATGCTACTCTGATATTCGGGGTTCGAATCGGTTTTGAACAGTCTTTTGTGCGATATGGATTCAGAAAGAGGCGATGGCACAACTAATGACTGGCAACTAAAGGGAGCGTGTACTTTAAGACTTAGTAATGTAGACTGAAGAGGTGAGAGTGAGCTGCTTAAGATCAACGTTCTTTTGATTTGCTGAGGCTCTTTTAAATGCTGCTGTTGCATCTTGTCTAATTTACCATGATAAGAAGCTGTCTTCAAGCTGAAATTACTAATGAGATGGGAATATTTTTTAAAAAGTGTATTAAGAAAAATCCGGTGTTGCTCATTTGGTGTTACCACAGCCAAATATGATTTCCCTTGCAATGCATTTACTCTCTATCTCATCCAGTGACTTAGTATTTGCAGTGATCTGTGGTGTGAGTGGAAACATCATCTGACGTGAAACTGAAAGATAAAGAAGTCATCATATTTCTGAGTTTTTACATTTTAATTATTTAATGCTTATTATAAATGCTAATTATACTGATGTTACATTGACTACTGTGTACTTTATGTTTCACTCGAAAAAAAGTCAGAATTTCTTGTAATTTTTAAAGTGGTCTTGAGCAATATTTCTTTGGACTTTTTGAAAAGTTTTCAGTTTTTCTTTGGACACTGGCTACTTTTTCACTCACATTCAGTCGAGTGTTTGTACCTGATAATTTTCACAGAAATGTTTTTCTACTTTGTTAAGCCTACACATAATAGACAATCTAGCAAACAACCAATTTTAGATTTAGATTTAGGAGCTCAGCTTGGTGTGCAGTGTGTCTTTAAAAAAAATGAGGAAACTAGAGGAGAGGAGGAGAAAAAAATCTATCAAAGACCTGACACAGAAACATCTGGCCTTTCAGTCAATCCATCCACTTCATTAAATTGTCAAGAAGTCATGCTGAAGGGTAACAGTGAGGCCAAGATATGCCAAATCATAAATAGAAGAAAAGAAAATAAGCAGCAACAGGTCTCATGGAGTGATGAATCCAAATGTGAAAATATTTGTTCAAATGAATTTTTAGTTCAAATCACTGTCAGTATGTATGGAAGAGGTTATAAAAGAGGTACAACAGTTATTATCTACAGCCATCCATTAGTATGGTCTGTTTTTGATTGTTTTTTTGTTTTTTTTAGTGGGGAGTTATTTTGTGTTACTGCTTCCTGTTTTATTTTGATAGTAGTTTGTCTAGTGTGCGTTGTATTTAGTTTTACTTTCCCGCCTTGTTCTAATTAGTTTCAGCTGTGTCTCGTCATCCTCCCGTGTCCACTTTCCTTGACAACCTCATGTGGGAGTATTTAAGGCAAACCTTTCCCTTTCCTTGTTTCAGAGAGTCTGTTAATCCTCCTTGTGTGTTACTGGCTTGTGTTTTGAATTCGTTTTTTTATCACTTTTTCCCAGTTCTTATTCTAAACTATGTATAAGGTCCTCAATATGTGTATTTACATGAGCAAGAGGAAGTAGTTCATTTGCTGTAGTTTAGAGGCGAACTGTGCATCTATGTATTTGTCATTATTGATAAATAAAGTAGGACAAGCTCTAAATTAACAGTAGAAAGGGAGCGTTTCCTCAGCATACAATAGAGTGGCTCATGGATGTGCGTGCTTTTTCTTAACACTATCATTGTAGCTTTGGCTACACAGGTAGTATTTATTTAGTACTGGAGCTGCAAATTGCCATTCCAAAAAAATATATTTTGCTTAATGTATAGCAGAGGTGGGACCAAGTCATTGTTTTGCAAGTCTCAAGTAAGTCTCAAGTCTTTATCCTCAAGTCTCAAGTCAAGTCTCAAGTAATGTCAGGCAAGTCAGAGTCGAGTCTCAAGTCACTGGTGTAAAAGTCCGAGTCAAGTCACAAGTCTGAAACTTTGAATTTCAAGTCCTTTCGAGTCTTTAAAAAAAACAAACGAAAAAATAATGTTGCAGTTATATGCTAAATGTAAATATTAGACCATGTAATTTTTAAATCTGTGTTTTTCTCAACACATGACAAAATAGTGAACTTAGAAAATATACACAAATTGTGAAATTGCACCTCTTTAAAATGCAGCTCAATTAAACTTAGCTCCAAGAATAATTTTCACCGACAGTTCTGAGATACGCTGCATGTTATTCTTGGATGCGGTTGTAGGACCAGCTTTAAAATCGCATGACAAAAATATCATACACATTAAAAAAAACTGTATCACCAACGTAGCCTGGACAACATTTGCTAGTTAGATGAAGTCAGCTATCTCATCTTAGCATATTTATATGCATATTTATAATCATACGGTTCTTGGAGTGAGTGCATACACTCATGAAGTTTAGTAACTTCCGGTCACTGCAACAAGCCCAGGTACAGACGGATGGGTACAGGACCTTGAAATGCACCGTGTAGAAAGTAAAGACCATCGTACGTATCATAAGTTTACCAGTCTCACAAATCGTCTTCATAAATACACATTCGTTAACCGTTTATTAATATAACCTTTGAGCTCAACGGTAATTAATTAGTAGTGGAAATAATTTCTGGTAGCATCACAGAAATGTAGCAGTGACAATAATATTGTATGCTGTAATCGTACTGGGCAATTAGTGATACAAAAAACCTGTTTTATCCTGTGAATAAAAGTATGTGTTTTTGTCAGTGTACCATAATAACAGAAGCGAAACGCAATATTGTGTCAGGATAATTTACTATTTATGCACAATAAACAAAGGAGCATAGCGCGACAATTTCTGTTCAGCGCCAGACTTGCTTGTAACCTATATCACCAATTATGTTAAGAAAAATGACGCATTAACTACAACAGCAGACTGACCTTCGTGTAAATTCTTGGAGCAGACTAACCTGTGAGCTGGAGTGTTCTAGGACGTTATATTTGATCTTTGAATGGCTGCAATCCAGTCGCCTCTTTGTTACTTCGGAAACATGGCTCGAACAATTTCTCTTCCACGACGTAATCCGATAACAACCGATCTCTTTACCCGTCGGCTTCCCGTGGCTGTCATGCGACCGGCTATTGCAGTTAATAATACAACAGCTTCTTGACATTTTTGTGTTTCTTTTTATCGCTGTATAACTGATTTTAATTGAAAGCCTGCGTGCGCTAGTACCGCTTGCCACGAGTTCCCAGAATCCTTTGCGGTTCTACCCGTGAATGACGTCACATTTTCAATCTCTATATAATATGCATGTTAAATTTTATATTTGGGGTGAAATATCAAGTCTTTTCAAGTAAACCGGTTCAAGTCCAATTCAAGTCCCAAGTCATTGGTGTAAAAGTCCAAGTCAAGTCACAAGTCTTAGAACATTTTTTCAAGTCAAGTCTAAAGTCATAAAATTAATGAGTCCAAGTCATGTGACTCGAGTCCACACCTCTGATGTATAGCTGTACGTTAGTGCTTTATGCAAGCACAGATGTATATGGTTATATTGGTCAAATCCACATAGTCCATATAATCCTATTTCTTCATTTACTTAATTGCCATCCACATTGCTAGCACGGTGTCATTATGCATAAACAGACAAAAACACCCACACACAGATGTACATTCCATTAAACAACCCTCATTTTTGTCTGTCTTTGAATATTGCATTTTATATAACTTGAGTATAATGACAATGAGAACTCAACTTTTTAAAAAGTTTTGAAAAATCCATCGGTGATATTAAAAGATTTGTGCATTTTTCTTGGTCGCTTGAGTTTCTGGTCTTTCCATCTGGTTGTCTTCTGATGTAGTGTTGTCCTTATCTTCCTGGACTCCTTCTCTGTGTAGATACACTCTGTCTTCATTCATACTACATGTAATTAACGGTAGATAAGCTAACATTTTTAAAACATCTACTGATTCACTTATTGCTGTTTGGGTCTTGTGTTGACATGTGGACGAGATGCTGCGAGGATGCGTTTTTAGCGATCGTATTTCACCCTTTTGCCCTGACACCTGAGGTGCAAGAATCAGTGTTGCATTGTCACGATGCTGCATTGGCCCTTTGCTCTCCACGGCAGCTGCCTGCTTCAAAAGGCCGTCTGTTGATGTGCTCTGCTCTCTACAGGAGAAGCTCCTGTGATAGTTCATTATTTTATTACACTTCAACCTGCAGCAACAGGCTGTGAGACATGTTTCTCTCTCCTCATTTGTAGTGCTAGATACAGTTTCTCTGCTCTTTTGCATCTAATTAGGACAAGCTGTGTGCCTCCAAACAATGGGATAATGGCTGGCACTCACTGGCTGTGCTGGTGCTGAGTGCCTTCTGGCCAAGCACCAGAACCTTGGAGTGGAAATCTCTCCTTACACAAATGTGGCACAGTTACGAGTGCCAGGGTATGCTGGTGCTTATTGGTATCCACATCACATCCACGTCATGGACTCTGGAGGGGCTTTAGACTGCCTGGTGTTTTAATTGTTAAATATTTTACTCAGTTTATAGCTCATGAAGATTTGAGAAGAAAAATATTTGTTGTGGCACATTTGTCTCACAGAAACAAGGTCCTGGGTCCTGGTTTGCAGCTTTTGGTTGGCTGCAACCTTTTTGTGTGCACTTAGCACGTTTTCCCTGTACCTGGATGAGTTGTTTTCAGATTCCTTCCACAGTCCAAACATAGCTTGTTAGGCTAATTGGTGATTCTAAATTGGCTGTTGGTATAGATCTGAGAATGCATCCCTATCTGCCTGAGTTCACCCTGTGATGACCTTACTTCCTCTCCAGGGTGTACCCCGCCTTTCACCTAAGGGTCAACAACAGGTGACCCCCCTCCACCCCCTCCTTGACCCTGAACTAAAGAAAGAAAGTAAAGAAAATCAAAACATGATTAGTTTGTTGATATATATTTTCATATGAAACCGATTTTTTTAAAAATCCTGTTGTTTCTAAAAGCCTGATTGACATTTGCCTTTTAGTATCACAAAATAATAAAAAATGTCGTCAATTCATATCATGCTGCTGTATAATTGCCTACAGTAATTTTGGTTAATCAAAGGCAATTTAGATTTTTAAGAGCTAGACTATTCATCAATGGGACCCTTTGTTGTGTTGATGAATGTTTAGCAATGAATTGCCTTCATGAAAGAGATTTTAAATTAAAAAAAAAGAGCTATGCCATTCTGTCATCTATCTACAATATGTCATCCTCAGCCTCAGTAAATAATACAACGGCGCAAGGATTAGACCACTTAAAGTTTCAAATTTGCCACCCTGTGGATTTTCTTCTCAAATAGCTTTTACTTTCCTGGAGCAAACCCTTTCTCGTGCTCATACATTGTTATTTTTTCATAGTTTTTCATTTTCCTATTGATGTTATTCTGAAATGGATTGAAAAAGACATTTAAAAATGAGAGATTAAATATGTCTGGATAATATGTCTGGATCATTCTTATTTATTATCTTAAATAAGGTATATGAGGCCATATATTATAAATTGTATAATTTGCAACCCAGCGTTTTCGAGTGCATTCTTTTCTTGTTCATAAATTATATCTTTTGTTATTTATAAACAAGCTATACGCCTCGCACCCCTTAAATGAAAAAGCAGGTTGTAATAGCATGTTAGGGTGCAGAAGCTGTAATGTTTGATGGTGTGGCAACATGTGAATTGCTTAGTGCCACTGAAAAGAGTTTTAGCTGAGAAAGGTGTTCTACAGAGGACTGGAGGCTTCTACACTGGTCTTTTGTTCTCCCCTGCTTAACATTCTTTTCCCAATGGCAGGTCTCCATACATTGCCTTGTCATGCACAAGTGTCTTCATTAGAGCAGCGTCAGTGCAGTTGTCTCTGTTGTGACAGCTCTAGTATCACAACAAACTGAAGAAAATACTGTCTTGGACTCTTAACCCTGTAAGACCCAACCCATCAAAAAATTCTGATTTATTTGGAACTGAGATGTTTTTTAACCCTTATAACATTTTTTTTTTGCTATATCTTGTTGTGTACGATATATTTTTATTATACATTTATTATATTTTTTGTAACGCATTTGATACATGTTTTTGGCAACTTTTTTGTTAACAACAGTGTTAATTTCAGACAAAAAAAAGAGTTTTTTCCATAACATTTTGAAATTATAGCAAGTATTGATCATGCCGATGAGATAGAGGTCTCAGAAACTCATGTTTCAAATATCAACTCATGTAAACTCATGTATCATCTATCAAGGGCATTATAGGCTTAAATTCTCAGGGAAGAAGACCATTAGTTTAGCAACATAACGTAGTAACAACCATGTAAAGAGTCAGAGCGAAAAAGAAATCAGTAGTGATGCACTTGGCCAGTTGCTGACAACTCATCCTAGTCTTTACCTGCATTTGGAGAGATAATTGGAGGCATTTTGACCCCTGAGCATTGGTATTCTAATGTTAATACTCTCATAAATGCTCTGATCCATGAATGGCTAAACAACTAACTTCTCCTGTATTATAACTTAATCTTAATCTCGAATCTGTTTTTCTTAAAATGCTTTAATGCCAAGTAAAATCCTGCTTCGAGCAAAACTTGTGACTCAGCTGTAGGACTGTCTACCCATAAGGCACCACTTGCATCATGAGGTCAATCTGGAAAGCAAAACCTAATTTTAATCTTTCAATTATTACATTTCTCTGCATTATTTAGATAGAAATATTACTAAAAACTGGTTGGTTTTTTTTTTGTCATTGTTGAATTAATTAATCAATTGGGCTTTTAACGATCTAATTTATGCATATAAAGGTTACAATGTTAAATTGCTTGTTTTTAAAGGGAGGCTGTACATTAACTTTATACTTTGCAGAGAAAAGCTGCAATTAGGTTTGCAAATCCTAGCTTAATGGACAGATACAGAAAGAGCTATAGATGAAAGCGTACACTGCTGAACACATTGGAATGTATTTTGCAACAGCAAAATTAGTTTTACAAATGCTAAGAACATGCACTCTGTATTCTTATCAAACCCAGGAGGGCTCTTCAATATAAGGCTGGTAACCTTGATGAGTAATGCCTCCTCCAAGTCATGGTCACACTGCATGTTCTATAAGATATAACTGCTCTTTGCTCTCGTTAACAATAACCACATCTGCCATTTTTAGCAATGACACTGGAAAAGATCAAAAATATATACGTGATATATGTTGTGTGTGTTAACAAACCCAGTAATTCACAATCAAATATGAAGTAGATATCCTTGTAGGTACATATGCATGAAAATTCTGGTTTCTTGGATACAACCACTGAGCGTGAACTTATTAAGAAACCACATGTTTGTTCTTTCTTGGTAACATCATGTGCATCAACTTTAGTCATGGCAATTAAAACGTGTCATTGTAATAGCTCTCACAAAGATATACATAGTTTACTAACATTATGTAAAATATAATACAAGTTTGTCTATTCTGTCGTGTCAAGAAAAATATGTAAAGGGTTATCAGCACATTGCTGGTGCTACAGTTGAATAATTATTTAGAGTAAATAATAACAGCTGAATAAGATTCCAGTGGGCACAACCTAAATAGAAGGAAAAATGCTTTATTGCTGCTGTTGACAACACTTGCAGCTTTTTGGTCAATGGCTCACACTGGACTTCAAGGTGTTGTTTCTAAAGCAAACCATATATTGGCAGATGATGTCATCACAGTCATGGCCTATTGGGAAATCTAAAAAAAAAAAAGTAAAATCTAAAAAACCCGTAACAGTCCCTTTGGAGACTGTCCAAAGTGCCAAATGATGCTGATGGAAAACCAAAGGTGCACTGATTGGCATACAAGTGCCACATGGCAGTTCTAGTTGATTTATTCATGATTCTATAAAAATAAGATATGTTCACATTAGCATACTACTTGACAGAGTCACGGCTTAATCCACAGTGCCAGTTCCAAGTTGTCAACTCCAAAAACAAGATGCAGCAACCCCTGCAGCCAGCTTACAGTCTGCCTTTACTTACCATCTATTTGACATTTTACATATAAAACTGTGCATTATTAAGTCGAAAATAAAAAAAATTAAAATGTGAATTTATAATCCATCAGCTTTCTTATCTTATCAGCTTATCCAACTTCACCAGAACCTGGAGCTCTACATAAGGCAAGAGACAGGGTGCACCTAGGGTTAACATAAAGAGACGATCACACAAAGTCTATTTAGAATCATCAGGTAACCTAGCAAGCATTTCTTTCAACTATGGTAAGAAGCTGGAGTACTCAGAGGAAACCTACGCAGGCACAGGGAGAACTTGCAAACTCAACACAGAAAGGCCCATGAGGTTTGAATCAGGATCAGTCTTGCTGTGAAGTGAGAGTACTAACGATTGTGTCACACCTCTTATCACATGTTATTTGACATGGAATTCATTTCATTTGTTTGTATTTCAAAGACCTTCACTCTGTGTGGAAATGAAAGCTTGCCTCACCATTGATAAAACAAGTTACATAAGATAAGTCAGTTCCTTGCATTTTATTACACAGAGAGAATTATTGTGTTTAAGCTCTTTCAAGTCCTCTTTTTGGAATTACAGCATTAGAAAGGAAGGGGCATAGCAAGAAATCATTAGAGTTCTTTGTGACACTGTCTGAGAGTATAAGCTGATTTAATCACTGTGCTGGGAATGTTGGGGAAAATTCAGGTGGTCATGTTGAAGCCACAGATGGTATGTGAATCTATATTAGTGTTCTCATTGACTTTACGTCGTGTTTTCTTTAACTGGCAGATGGAGCATCAGCATTTAATCTCACGGATAAACTCTGCCATCACGGTCATTTATTACTTGTAATTAGTTGTATCATTTACAACCTCGGCATAAAAGCGGAATGTATCCGCTCTTCTACGTTGCTACATCTTAGAAATTACTAGAAAAGCAAGAAGGTTGTAATAATTACTGGCTTTAAATTCCAATCACTCACCACAAACTGACAGTCAGAAAGCATGGTGTGATAAACTGATTAAATAATGAGATTATATTGTTATGATTACGCATTAACTCCCCTGTTAAAAATAATCATTAGGGTATTAATTGTTAAGAGATTAACTTCACTGCACACTGATTAAAATAAGTCACCTACAGTGTTATATTTTTTTTCTCTCTTTTTTTTTTTTACAAATGAAGACTTTTGGTCAATTACTTGACCTCTTATTGTAGTTTTTAAAAGAGTGCAGTTACACATGCATGCACATGCACAACTGTACTTTATTCAGTCCATTTCCTTTCACAATACCGTGAAATATGAACTGCAAAAAATCATGCAGCATATGAAAAAGATAATCTTCTTACCATAATGGTTGCAAAACAGCTTCTGAATATAACTTTTTTTCCCGTTTGGTGGACTAATGGAATTGTTCAAATTCTTACAACTAATTAATAAAGAGAATAATATTGGAAAAGTTCGAGAAATATTTAGTTTTATCTCCTGCCTTGCCTTGTAATTTTTCACCAGCATTGTTTGGCTTCTGCATCTGTGAATATCTTCCACCTGGAGCTTATCTCCAAAACTGAAGGTGGGCAAAAACCAGCCACTGACAGATTGGGCCTGTCAGCCCTCGAAACATTTGATTGGATTTGGTGGCCACTGTGAGGTCTCTGCTTTCACAAAGTGAACCTGTGCAGGGTTTTCCACAGAGACAGAATGTTCAATAAAGTCCTACTTTCAGCCTTCCCTTGCTCCCTCCTCCCTTATCTGGGAAGCACAACCAGATAAGTGCCTCACCCAACAAAGGCGATAGAGCACTCACACTGTGAATCCATATGTCATGCTGTGTCTTCCACCCCAGAGTTGATAGAGCATCAATTAGACCTCTAGTGTGGGGGGGTTAAATTTTCCTGTAATTGTTATCAATGTGTAATATAGTCCTGAGGGGTTCCTATCAAAGTACCATATTTAATTATGCTGCAATTACAGTGTCGCTGTATTGTCTTTGTTTCATCCCAACTACAATAAACTATAGGTACCATTTTTTGCACAGCATGTCATCGATAAACTTTTCTAAACATTAACTGCACATAGCTGCAAATGTATTCTATATATGCATGTATAAGAGGTGTAGTATTTAATAAACTCAATGTAAACTGAAAGGTTAACTTACTATTTAGATTGGGTCAGTGAATGGGACAGCAGGCATCTGCTTAGATCAGTCAAGGAAAACTTCAAACAGTTTAGGCCTTATTAAATAAATAATTTTGTTCCCTTTTAGTATTTCCTTCCCAAAAAAGCATCTCAAAGACGTCACTCACAAAGTGGTAAACAACTAATCCAGGCTAATCCAGGCGTATATCACAGAGTTATTCTCAGAGAGGCTCATGCTTAATGAATGTCAGCTGCTCTCGGTTTAATTGCATGTTTATTCAGCACTGTCGTTTCCATAACATCACGCACCGATTTTTTAAAAATCTTTTATTTTTTGTTGCTTTGCTTGGTGCACAAAAGCTGCACACTTTTTTTTAGTCAGTACTATATTCCCGTGCAATGCAGAATATAAAATGTTAATGAAATGAAACTCTAACTAAGAGCATCAAGAAAAATCTTCTAATTTGTTTTGTAAAAAAATATGGAGGAAAACAAAAGTGTTTACATGGTACCAGGCAATGGAATCTGGGCCACAATAATGAACCAATATATTAATTCAGACAGGCCACTTTTTTAAAGTCTGCTCTAAAACGATTAATTTTGATGGAACAGTGGGGGAAAATTCAACTTTTGCACCTCTGAATTTATTGTTTGCCACTTTGACAAAACTTGTTTGTAGCCATTTCAGATTAAATGCAGCCACGGTTAAGAATGCATTGTTTTGTCTTGGTTTCTGGTTGCAGCATGAGGTCTGCTGATCTTGTATTGTCATCGGTGCTATGCTGGAGACAGAAGGTAAGTTTTTATATAGCATCCTGCTGGAGATAAGGAAAACTGTAAATTGTATTGTTCTTATCATAGACTTGGTGAATAAAATTAATAGCTATTTTGCTTTCATTTTGTTTTATTTTATACTTCTATTTTATACATCTTTATCTACTCTGATAGTCTAATGTCTAGTGATTAGCTGCATTTAAATGCATGGATGTAACAGTTAATATTCTAAACTAGTACATGGCATTATGACTTTGTGCCTCTGACAGGCGTGGCCAGAGACATTGTGTTTTGGGGCTGTCAGTCCATACAACAGGTTTCCTTACATAAAACATTTATTGAAAAAACCCAACGCAACATTAATATCAAAAGGTTCGATGCCAGAATGGAAGAAAGAGCCTAAATAGTTCATCTGGGTCCGTTTTTGTAGCCTTGAAGACCAAGGAGAGCTGCATCAGCTGACCCTCCCTTGTAAGGCAATTATTGAAAACTTCCTTGGAGACAGTGGGAGGGGCCTGAGAGACTGCAAGATGAACTCATTAGATGATTTTGATGATTAAAATGCAAAAACACAACTAAAGAAGAGATAAGATAAGATAAGATAGAACTTTATTAATCCCTCGGGTGGGTTCCTCTGGGAAATTCGACTTCCAAAAAGCACAGCAACGACCGAAGTTACAGTTACAGAATTGTTATATATATATATATATATATACACACACACACACACACACACACACATATATATAAATACAGAGACAAATATAAATAAAATATACAAAGGGGATAAATAGAATAAATAGGAATAAAAAATAAAAATACAAGTGAATTGCACATTTCAAGTATTGAGTCTATTGCACTGTTGACTAAGAAATGTGGTGCACGCCAATTAAATCGTAATCTTCACTATGGTTATATATCCTGTGAGTCTGGAGAGCCCGTGCAGTCTATAACTTCACTGGTTGTCAGAGGCATACAACTGCAAGGCACTAATTATGGTTGTTGTTTGTAAACAATTTACAGTGTGTGTATTTCAGAAATGTTCCTGGGATATTGAGAGGAATGTTACTTGTCAAAATTTCAATTACCATCTAACTCACAGCAGGCACTGCCCTCCTCTACTCTGTCTCATATGTCTCTATGGCACATTGTTGTTATGAGGAATGCATTATTCAGTGCAGCAGTTGGTTACTGAGTGTTGATCCAAGACTCCATTTCCTGTTCTAGATTTGTTTATTCAAATGTGACAGTTGTGAAAAAGCTTAACGCTCTGCAACTGAAGGTCTGAGTAGATTACAAGATTAGACGATATAGAGATGTTCCTGTCTCTGTACTGTCAGCTCCTATAAGACAGATTAGTCACATACTGTTATGTTGTGAAAGCTTCATAGACCACAGTGACCTTTCCTTATTTCTTTAGCAATTACACAAACCACAGATATGTAATAACTACTTTTATTTTAAATGAATATAGGCCTCGATCTTTATTACCATATGTGTACATATATAAGTGAATGAGGCCAAAGAAATGAGCAGAAAATGGGAATACATTCAAATTTACAATTAGACAATTTGTCTAGCCTTGCTGGAATATATTGCATGTGTTAAATACATGTTTTTTTAATGTAACATTTTAAAACATGTTCAAGGCCTAATTTTGTTCTTAGCATATGTTAGTGATTCATAATAATTACAATTCAATACAGAATCCTTCTTTGGAAGAAAAAAAAACAGCGGGCTATGTGCACATTTCTCTAAATAGAAAAATATGGTTGTCTTGAGGTGTATGGAGTAAGCAGTAAAGTTGGAGAAAACCATGACTGAGGTGGATGCTGCAAGGCACACTTCTCTAAAGTGCTGCAATAATTGATGCGCTGAATGTAAATCATCAGTCATCATTATTTGTCTTCTGAGACTGAACTGGGGCTTAGGTAAAAAAAAGAATTTGAATTGAAAGAAAACAAACAACAACAAAAAACCAAAACAGAAACAGGATAATGGACCAGAAGATAAAACAGGCCACTCTCCTACATTTATATGTAGGAGAGTGGCCTGACATGTGGTGGAAAGGAATCAGTTCCAGCAAGGACTTTCAACAACATCTAATTTCTTAAACACAGTCCAATCGGTGTAACGTTTATATTTTGTTGAAGAAAAAAAAAAAGGCGATGCAAACAAACTTTTTCCCAGCTATTTTAAACTGTAGGCCAGTGTGATGCTGGGATGGAGTGGCCACTAGCCATATATTCCACTGTCCAAGACATGCAAGAATGCGATCGAGATGCCCACTTATTGACTTGCCTACAACCAGCTGCAGTGAAGCATTTATATATATGTTTGTATATAATGGATTTTATCAAAAATGTCATTTTAACATTAGGCATTCAGCTGACTATCAGTTCAGTTCAAAGACACTGAACTAAGTCTCGATGAGCCTGAATTGCTGCCCCACCAGTTCCATCATTGGTTGTGTGTCATGTAGATCAGCAGTCCCCAACCTTTTTTGCGCCACGGACCGGTTTATGCCCGACAATATTTTCACGGACCGGCCTTTAAGGTGTTGCGGATAAATACAACAAAATAAAACTAGTACCGGTACCGAAAAAAAGAAGATTTATTCATATCACACGTGAAAAGACCCAGGATGACCGAGTTAAAGATAAAAACGATAACAAAATAACGCTGAAAACCGATAAAACCCCCAAAAACCATACATTTCACACCTGAGCCTCTACTCTCGCGGCCCGGTACCAAACGACTCACGGACCGGTACCGGTCCGAGGTCCGGGGGTTGGGGACCGCTGATGTAGATGGCAGACAAGTTGCTGCTCTGTTCCAGATGGTAAAGGAATGTCATGTGCTATTGCAATGTTGTGAAGGACACAGCATGCCAGAATGATCATGCACACCTTTTCAGGGCTGTAAAGTAACCCCAGCTGCGTCCAAACACCTCCAATGACCCTTGAGCTGCCTAAAGTGTGCTGCGTTATGGTGCAAGGAAGTGTTTGTAGCAGAATCTCTTGAGTAGTTATGGTTTTAGCAAATCAGGTCAGGCCAGGTTTATCAGATAAAAATATGGCAAAGAGAATCCAGTGTTTAGAATTAGTAAATTACATACTGCAAAAGGCCTTCTGTGTTTGGTTTCCACCTTCTCAAAGCCATTGTAGGTTCTCTCTGTGTGCTGTGGCCTGTCCATCAGTCCAAAGACACGATTGTTGGATTCATCTGTGATTCTAAATTGGCCGTAGGTAAAGATGTGAGCGTTTGCTTGTCAGTCTGTTTGTGTTAGCCCCGTGATAGACGGGGTTGACCTGTGCAGGCTGTACACTGTTTTATGACAGCTTGGCTCCAGGCCAGATTGCCCATGAACCTAAGGTGAATAAGTGCTTTAGAAAAAGTATTCATATATTTTATCAAGTAGGCAGATGGAGCACAAACACATGGGTGCAGTACATTTCTCCAATAATTTCTGGCACTCGAGCAATGTCATGGAATTCCCTCTTAATGTTGCTCATCACAAGGAAATTAAAAATGCTTGGACAATGTCCTGATGATGATTTTAAAACCTTTGGAATTGAACAGTTCAGGGAATACTACAAGATCTGTGCTTTCCCTCTGGAAAAAAGCTATTGGGTTAGCGTGGTCTGTCTGAAGACTTGAATGTTGTTTCAAGGAGTTGTGTAGCTGCTGCAAAACTTCTCTTGGCAGTCAGGGATTTCTGACAAGCCATTTGTTACACTTCAAAATTTGTTATGTTGGCCTCTGAAGATGGCCTCTCTCCTGAAGGCGTGGGCTGCAATATATTCCAGCAAGGCTAGATCTGCCTTCATAACACCTGCTTAGAGAGTTGGAATCATTTATACACCCTCTCTGCCTAGGCTATAAGTAACCAGTTGGTTACCAACTGCATATATTTAATTTTATGACACTACAAATTAGCAAGAGTTCCTAAGAGTAGACTCCTATATTAACATTAAATATTTTGATAGGAAGAAAACTGCAAATATATATTGGATATTTAATAGGATGCACTTGGGCAATTAATCCAAATAATTTAGTAAATTACGAGCTATTCTATGTATTCATTATTTGCTTTTCTTTTGTTACAGCTAGTATGTGACTAATTTATATGCATTAAAACTATAATAGATTACTTAGATATGGTTGGGTAAAATTGGATCCCGTGGCAGACGTCAGTCTAGGAAAATGAAAGGAATTTAACTTAATAAAGGAATTTAGAGATTTTCGCAGTTGCCATTTTGTGTTTAAAATGTATATTCAGAAACAAAAATGTTTTTCTTAGTTGACCAGACAGCTGTGAGCAACACAGACAAGATTTGCAAACCTAAAGTTTGATATCTGCATCTGTCTGTCCACTGAACAAGTTCTGCTGACTCTGCATCCAAAAGAAGTTGCTCATTAAGAGTCCCACCCCTCGTGAAAGATACTGGCTCTATGCTACACTACATCCTCAGCAATAGTAAAACTGCCAGCACAGAGTGGAGAGTTATTTCCAGAGCTAATGGGATCCAGACACTTTTATCTAGAGCTTTTATCAGTTGATTAACTAATGCATTGTTCTTTGTCAAGATGTAGCGAGTTGGTTCAGTAACCCTGGGATGAAGAGGTCAAGCCAAGGTGAGATCCAATCAGGCCAACAGCACTGTCCCAGGCTGGAGGGTCCTGGTGTAATTACACTCTCCAAGACGCCTGGTGAAGTTACAGATAAGGTGTGGGCATTGTTAGGGGACGTTGGGAAGCCTTGTCTACACAAACACATTGTTTCACATTTTTCATGTTAATTGCATTGTCAGGATTTGGTGTTGCTTTGCATCATAAGCTTAAAGTTTCAAGGTGACTTTTTGTGCTTTCAGATTGTGGTGTGGAAAACCTAGGGTGATAAATCCAAGCCTCTTGTGATCATTGTTAAGGCGCTTGTACGTGTATTTTAACTTTCTGAGGTCTAAGACATCACCATTGATGACCAACAACCCAAGCCATGAACTCTAACACTGAATTTTGGATAACTGCAAAAAGAAATTTTGATTTAAAAAAAGCAAGCAAACTTTTTTTTGTTTGAAAAAGGGTAAATAGTTAATTTTTGTAAATGCTCTCTATTGGCATTCAGGATACAAAGAAAGAAAATAAACTTAGAGTTAAGCAATATTTATCTTTAACAGGAACATTTTTTCTTTTTTTCTTTTTCTTTTCAATTTCTTTGGTTGTCAAGTTGTTTTTATAGCTGTTATTGTTTTGAAAAACTTTTTTTTCCATTTTGTCCTATGTTTGTTTTCACTGCTAAGTGTTCATCTTACGCTTTGATTTTGGTTTTATACAAAAAGAAGTTACGAAACAAAGTTCCTCTCTGAAAAATCGGTGTGTCAGTGTGCATATATATTTAACACAAGATAGAAATATGAAGTATGATATAGCTTGGGATGCTTCCAAGAACGCTTTCCACCATGTATGTTTTCACTGCACACCTGCAGATTGCTTCATTGTCTTGTACTAGTTCTAGAGCCTTGTATGGAAAAGACAACAGCAAGGTTTCTGTTTGTCCTGTGTCTCGTTGCAAATAAAACATCCATTAAAAAGAAGACAGTAATTGCACAAAAATAATTTCTGTTGGTCCGTTATGAAACAAGAGTGGTTTTTGATCAATTATTTAAAAAAGTAAACACGTTTTATTGAATGGTACCTCCTATTATTCTATCAACATGCTGTCTCTGCCTTTTATTTCCATTAAGTTGTATTGTGTGCGTCTGAGCCACTGGATGTTGAATTAGAACATTTTTGAATTTTGGTAACCCTTTTTTTGTGTGACTAAAAGTAGAGACTGGAGCAGTCAGCCCATTAAAAAGACAAAACCATAACCGGCCATTAAAACTATTATGAAAAATATAATTGAAAAGAATCTCTGAGGTCAACATGAACTTTGAATATCCATTAACCGAAAGCATATCACTAATCAAATTTCTGATGCGTGTGAAATTGAATTACACATATGCCGAAGATCAGCATTATTTCCGACGAGTGAGAGGCTCATAGTGTCCAGGTCATCCTTCTCACTCCCCCTGTCTCAAGGCCCAATACAGCAGGGTAAATTTGTATCCTCTTGTGCATTGGCGTGTCTGATTGGTAGATCAAGTTTTATGTCCCCCTGTCTGTGACTCTCATTGAATTACCGCCATGTGGGCTGAGCAGCTGTTCCTGCTGGTCGCAGCAGGCTGCTGTCGTTAATTGAAGCGTAATGGGCTCAACAGCAGGGAAGGTCAGACAGAGCGCTCTGCTGATGCACAGCCCCTGTCTGATCATATATACAGTATACCAAGAAACTTTTTAACTCCCCTCCTGTGTTACACCTCCGTCAACCAGACATGTGAGTCAACTGTTATCTTGATGCATAAGTAATATTAAAATTGCATTTTTTTTCTTTGCAAAAGCAGGTTTACCTTAAGCATGTTAACTTAATAATACTCAATGAAAAGAATATAGTGGACAGGATTTTCTTTTTGCTGTGATAACTTTTTGTTCAGCAAGCAGATCTGATTTAATTGCGGAACAATTTGGTCTGCAATTTAACATTTCTTTGTTTTCTCTCCTCATAGTCTGGTTTTCTTGCAGTTCGTGTAGAACTCTTTAACACAATACTACCTCAAGATACGTTCACACTGCAGGTCTTAATGCTCAATCCTGATTTTTTGATCAAGTCCGATTTTTTTGTCTGCTTGTTCACACTACAAATAAAATGTGACAGCAAACGCGCTCTAGTGTGAACGCTCAAAGCGGCCCACATGCGCAAAAGAAGACGTCACACACACAACGCGCTCTGTTTAGACCCAGAGCAAACAATATTGTTTGACTGATGGCCCTTAATATAAAGACTTCGGACTTTACGTTTCCCAATTTTTGCTTTAAGTTATTTGTAAATAACCTAAAAATGATCCTTATTGTTGTTTTAGAGGAGCGGTGCTTCAAAGGATAGCTGCAGATTTCTGTCAGAATCTGCAGATTATATAGTACAAATAAAATGTTCACGTTGTCTTCCCAACAGTTTCACTGATATCTACACTGGAAGGAAGCGTTCGCGACCCCGATAATTGGCATCTGTCTTGTGTCAGTGACGTAAAAGACGGATTTAATGCGACATGACCGTTCAAACAGCAGTCGATTTTTCTAAAACATCGGATATGTATTGGATTCAGTACCACATACGAAAGTGACCCAGCTCGGATTTGAAAATATCGGATTTGTGCTGTTCACACTGTCATAGCATGATCGGATATGGGTCGCATGGGGTCAAAAAATCGGATTTGATGCGCTTTTGCTTGCAGTGTGAACGTAGCCCAAGTTACATTAGTCACATTATATTTTTAGTCACCTGTTAATAACTGTTATATATTTATATAAATCTTTGCGTATACTAACCTTGATTTGCTTGATCTTTATGTTGGGTGTCCAATCTGAGAAGACAGTTTGTTCCAGCAATAGCATAGCCATTCATCTCAGTGCTCACACCTCAGAGCACCATGAATTATCCTCCGAGCTCTATTTATGTTTGAGGATTCAAAAGAGATTTCATGGATCACTGGCAGGAGATCAGAGAGGCAGTTTTATGAATCACAGAACCACAATCCTATTGAACACAGTGCAGTTATTGCAGGCATTGTTTGGCTACTTGAAACTGATTCTGTATTGTGCCGCTGACATTCTGAGCTTCTCCTTACAACAATAGTTGCTTTGATGAAAGATCCTACGAAATCTTGATTGTATTGCAAACCAGGATTTGTGACGTTGTGGGGCATCCTGGTTTAAGTTGAACTGGAGATGTAGATTTGGTGTGTTTATGGGTATGGATGAGTCCCATATCCCACTGTGCTGCTGGAAGTTGAGGTTGTCATTTTCAAGTCTGACGTGGGAATATTTTAATCCTTTTTTTTTTTCCTTTAGCCTGCTTCCTTAGTGAGATTCTTAGATGCTTGATCATGACCTAGTTTAAAAATGTATGTCAACTGAAGAAAACTATAAGCTGTGTTTCTGATTGACCTTATGTCTCTAGCTCAAGTTGAATCTTCTTGACTGAGACCAAGAAATGTTACATTTCGTCAGGTAAAAATCTTTCTGATTTGAGGTTATTTTGAAAACATTTCTCTGTTGCCAAAAGTTATAAGGCTATAGGGTAGAAAGAGCTAATTTTCCCTAAAGTAATCAGATAGTGGATGTGGTCAAGAGATATGTAACTGCACATTGCTTAATGCTTAAAATAATAATGACACATCTGAAAGGTTTTGACTAAACCTGATTAACTTTTTAAATGATTTTTGGCACATTCTATCATATTAAACAAATCCACAAGGCTGTAATAACAAGTAGGGGGGAAAAGCTCAGCTAAATGATCTTCCCATTGTGTTTTAAACTCTCCGTTCCTGTTCAATTTGTACATCTGCTTTTACATTTTGTCAACAATATCTATCCATTTCATAGCTGGATAGTGTAGGGATATTCACAGTAATTACATGTACATGCAATTTCACGGCAGAAGCCAACTACAAATCAGTTTGAACTCCTCTGGGTTGTTCAGTAAAGTGGTGCAACATGCTTGGCCCTTTGTAGAGGAATGTATTTCCATTATTTGGCAAGAGATTCGGTGAATTTAAAGATGATGCAACTTAGCAATTCATAATATCTTTTACAAAGGTTACGCTCTTATTAACGCATTTTGACTTATTAAATTATTTAATCAGATAATGAATGCAAGCACAAACAGATACAAGCTTCCATCCTTCTTCCATCTTAACATCTTGTTAAACCATTGCAGACGTATTCATTAAATGAAATGAAAAAGTAAAGGTCATTTTGAAGTTGCCTTGCCAATCATAATACAATGATCTTTATAAAACAACTTGGGTATTTTCATTCTTCTGGTATAGTATCAAAGCAATGCTGTACTGATGTGTCATTTTTGCTTGTTGTTACACTGAAAATGCTTTATTTTGCTTAGTATTCTGTTTCTGTCCTTTATGCTCTCAAAATGGAGGGAAAAAACAACTGGCCTTTCTTAGAGTAGAATTGGTGTACCACTTCCTAAATCCTAATCCCGATCAGGTTGAGTGGAGTTTCTTTTGATTTCTTTTGATTGTGTGTGTGTGTGTATATATATATAGCTGCTTCCACATAACCAAAACATAAAACCATGCATTGAAGGTAGTAATAAAGTATCGTACAGCTTTCAGCTATGTGGTTATGTTGTATACTTTCAACATTTGACATTTTTTCTAGTTAAAAAATAATCTAATTTATTATGCATCTTTAAAATAATGTTTTATACCAACACTTTCAAGACTGTGATTGCACAAATCTTACTTTGCAATACCACAATACCCTGAGTTCAGCATGGCACCATTTATGAAGATGTCACTTGTTCTTTTCTGCCCTTAAAATGCACACTAGTGCTGATGTAAGGCCTCCTTATTGTATGCTTGGCTCAACAAGCTGCTAGGTTTAGCAGTTTTATTCACTGTCATTTTCCCTAAGCTAGACCTAAGCCATCATTTCTCTGTGTCAAAGCACTTTTGAATTGAATTACAGAAATTCCTTATCCCTTACCCAGTTTTACACACAGAATAAAAGGCTGACAGCTGCCTGTCAAACCAAGTGCTTTGCACATTGTGACTAGTACAAGATTGAAGAGGTCTGGAATACAGAAAGCCACTTTTGAACTCTATCCATGTTTTTTTATTATTATTTTTTTTGTCATGAATCTTTCTGAAAAGATAAGACGCAACACTGCACTTCTAGCTCTGGTCTGTACATTGACTTATTTCAATATATTTTTCTAAGATGGAGAGAGGCAAAACTGTTCATATTAAAATAGCTGGATGTTGCATTATATAGGCCGCTACCTCTGCAAAATCATGGCAGTCCATTTCTTCTCACTCTGCGCTCAAACCTTTGCCCTCTCTACCTCTGCAAGAAAGCTTGGTCATATTTGCTCACAAGTTCTTCTCATCATTGCCAAGTCTGAAACTTTAGTACTAGGTTTAGTAACTTTACAGACCCCCAGTGGCTTCCTGGATCAACCTTAACCATGCATTCTGTAAAACATTGCACAACCCCACAAAACTCCAGCTGCTGGCACTCTTCTCTGCTCCTACTCTGCTTTTTGACCGGTAGCAGCACATTCAGCTGAACTGTGAATGACCTTTCTCTTTAGGCATCATTGTATATTCAAATATACTCAAAATCACAACACAACATCTTTAATTATTTGCGAACTGATTTTGTCAAATAATATCAGGTTAGGAAAAAAACAGTGACCACCTGGTAGGAAATTGACTGGATCTGATGGGCGAGAAATATATTAGACTGGAAACATCATATAAGGAAAAATGAGAACAGCTTTACAGGACTTCTTGGAAAATATATGTACATGAGCACAGAGAGTAAAAGAGGCGAACACAAGGCTGACACCAGCTGACACTAGGCAAAATGCAAGTATGATGCAATAGCGTCATGGACATGCTAGTGCCTGATGCCATTCAAGCATGCTTTTGCAGTTTTTTATTTAACTTCTAAAACATGGAGTGAGGGTCAAGGTTATTATCGTTAACGAAAACTAACAAAATAACGAAAACTGGAAGTGAAAAAACATTTTCGTTAATGGAAATAAAAATAAAAACAAAAAAAGGAAAACTAACTAAAACTGTAATGAGTGTTCACAAAACTAACTAAAATTAACTGAATTTATAGCAAAAATGTGTTTAGTTTTCATTGATGTGTGCGTGTCATACAATAGTCAAGGGTGAAAATGAAGTTTAGTTTCCAGATTTTTTTCTTGCCGTCTCATTATGCCAGCAGGTGGCAGTACGTTAGTCGAGTCGTCTGTGTCGCTGCTCCGTCCACGCGCAGAATCATGTCAGGAAAGTTTGGGAGAAAGCGCCAGAGTCCAATTTGGGATTACTTTGAATATGACTGTGTTTTGGATAAAGCAAGTTTCTTGTAGTGGAAAGAGACAAATTATGAGGGACATTTCTAAAGGGAAAAAAATCCCACAAACCTTAAAGTGCACTTGAAAAGCTCACACAAGAAGGCTAACCTACGTTGAGAAGGTAAGGGAGCACACTCAACCCTCATCCCCAGAAAACAGAAGCTAACCCCAGGCAAGGCAACGTGATGTATCCCGATGGCAGCTGGAATCGCAACATACGCAGAAGAGAATGACTGATATGATGAAAGTGGGATTTTGTTACACTTAATTATTGCAAACACAACTAAAACTATAACTGAAACTAATCAAAACTAAACTGAAACTAAGGATTTTCAAAAAAATAAAAACTAAACTAAACTAACAAACAATTGGTAAAAACTAATTAAAACTGATATAAAATTAAAAATCTGAAGTCAAAACTAAATAAAAATAAAAACTAATGAAAATTGCAAAACTATTAAAACCCTGGTGAGGGTGTGCATTTTTAAATAGGGAGGGAACTAGATGATAATGTCCCGCTTGGTTGTGATTTGAGTAATTTGGAACACATGCGCCTCACATGCCAAATAAGCCCAAGCTGAACTCAATTTAAGAAAGAAACAAAAAAAAAACCCTTTATAACTGTTAATTTGTGAAAATGTAAAGAGCCTCAGCTGTGGGAAAGTACAAATGAGAACTGCACGAGGCCATTTGGAGATTACATCTTCTGTCACTTTTTGCAGCGCTTCTTCATCAGATCATGGAGTAAACATAACAGAGAAATCAGTCAGACTTTATCATGGTAGCTGTGTGTCAGACCTAATTAGATCACTGCGTTTTTAGCCTTAAAGCTATTTTGCTAATGACAATATCAAAAAACAGTGTCATGGTAACAGTCGATGAGGTCAGTTACAGAGCAGATGTAGTTTGTGGGTACACCGTGTTCGGTCAGGACAAGCTAAAATTTATTAATATACATAAATTTAAATCATATTACAGAAAGAGTGTTGTCTTTTGTGCGATATTATTTTGAGTGTTTCTAGAAATGTCATTATTCCTGAAAGACTATATTTTTCTACATTACAGCTCACATTTGGCATATTGTAAAAATAAAGTCTGGGAAAACTGTTAGACTGGAACAAAAGGCTGGAGTCGCTCTGCAGCTGCAGCGGCAAAGAAACTGCAGGAGGCCACAGCTCTATGTTGGTCATAAACTGAATACTGTCTTCAAAGTTGCGCAACTCCTTCATACACCAAAAAAAGCATGTGCACATTTGCCTTTGGGCACTTTCTTTAGCTCAGCATGCATATCTAAGACTTTTGCTAACCAAGCCAAATGACTTCCTGTAGCCTCTGCGCACACTTGAGAATGATAAGACTGAAGAAACATATGGTTCCTTTAGAAAGCTTGTGTATCCATAGTTTAAACTGTTTTTCTCTACGAGTAGTTAACTGTGGGATGTTTTTTGGAAACGTGTGTGACAAAAAAGGAAATTGTATTAGTTTGTACTAGAATTAATAGCAGTATAAATGCTTTATTAAAGCTTTTTTGTATGCACCATTGACTTAAAAAAATGAATAATTGTGTTCAGTTTGATAAGTGTGTTTGTGGCTGCAGACATGAAAGTTTATATTGTTTATGCGACTTCAATTCATCTGGCTTTAATTACTATTTATTTCCTTGGTTTAAGTGAGGGTATGATAAGTGTGGTCATCTTATTTGTTGTCTAGTTAATCAGCTACAATCGTGAAGAAGAACGTTTTCATGGATGATGCATGGACTGTATTTTCTACTGCTGCAAAATACTTAACTATATAAAGCATGATTTATAGCTGGGTTAGACTTAAAAGCTTGATGCAGTTCATCCAGGATGATGTAATGATGTTGCATTAAAAGAAACACTGATATTTCAACACAGTAGTGGAAGTGATATTATGTTATTATTTACTTTTATCTTTTATATAATTAAATTTTTACAAAGGTAATTTACTTTTGCTTGAATGCAATTTTCCAGCACATTTTGTGGACCAATTAGTCAATTGCATTTCGTGGTTGTTTGTATCAGTTGTATTAGAATTCCACAAGTCCTAATACCAGTTCTAATTCTAAAATTGATTTAATCACTTTTGAAAGTAGTTTTTTTTTCAATTACATTGATTTATTTAATCACGATCTTTTGCCCAGTGTTAACAAAGACACAAAATCTTATGTTTTCACAGACTGAATGATAAAAAACTGTTAAAAGTATGAGCAGTATCTAACTACCTTATAGGAAATCGCCTAAAAAAAAGTTGAAACAGCAAATGCGAATGTTATTTTTGCAACAGGTCATAGAGTGTGCATACATTCACAGTCACAGATATGCACAATCTGTGTTGTATGCATTGTTTTGTGCTTTCAAGTGCTGGAACAAAGTTTGGCCTGGTTTTCTGTTTCACTTTCACGTTGACGTTATCTTTGAAACTGTACACGGCGCTGTTCAAAATAGTCATAATAAAATTATTTATAAACATAATCCAGAACGAGATAGAATAGATGCATGAGATAACTGACACTAATCACAAACATAAACAATTTAAACATTTGTGTGCGAAAGTATATTTTAAAATGTGTAAATTGTAACGTCTATTGATTTTGAAGAATGCTTAAAGTCTTGAAGCAACAACTGCAAAAACATGATCACAATCACACTCCACTTACTCTTGCAAATGAGATTCGGCTATAGCGAACGCTAAAGTGTGCTTAGGGAGCACAGTAGCCAATCATGTACGAGGGAGAGTTATTCAATGTACACTTTGCAGCCATTACAATCATCTCTGATTATTGTGCATTCTTGTGCAAGTCTACAGCGGGTGAATACAACTCTATCGAACAGCCTCCCACTCGGCAAAGAGCTTCATTGTTATTGCCAAAACAAAGTAGGCACTTATTTCGTTTCATGCTATACCCAACATAAACACCCAAGGAGTGAGTGACAAATTGCCTCTCAAGTCTATGCTTATCAGCCTTGTGTGGCACTAACACTTGCGAGCGACATCAGTTATCCTAATGGTGAGCTGATAGCACTGGCTTTTTTCCAGTGGACATGGCTGCCTGTCAGATCTGAGTCAAACATTTGAAAATAATAGCTTTCTTTTGTTCAGCTACCTGACATTGTGCATGTGGCACCACATTTTACACATCTATTCCTTTCTAGGATTTCTCTGTATTACTTTGAATCTTTTCTTTGTTGGCCTGTAGATAAAAATCAGATGTGTAGGTGCTTAAGCTGAATTTTATGTAGCAATTAAAATTAAGAAATCAGCGAGGGGAAATGCAGCAGCTGTCTCATGGCCAGAGTTCTTCCCTTATATCCAGACTCACAAAGAAAACTGGATCAATATAAGGTTAAGGTTTAATCCCTGGAACACCCGCCAATCAATACAGGAAGTCAGCCATTTGAGTGCCTTTCTTCTGTGTGGAACCATAATTCCCAGTAAGAGACACTGGGCCAGCCTCCCCATCTTCTGCCCTCCTCTTTTCCATCCATGGCTGCGCTTTGATAATCCATACAGCTACAGGCTCAGCATGCTGTCTCTCAAGCAGTCTTTATCTATTGTCCTGAGCCCTTATCTCTTGGCACAGTACTCGTGCCACCTTAAAGCACAAAATGTCAACTTGTTCCCCCTCACATCCCTAAATGTGAACTTTGAGTTCTGACGCAGTTGAGCTTATAGACGACACTTCAAAAACTGTGAGTGTTTGTGTCTGCGTGCGTGGAACTGCGCTCACCTAACGACTTTATGTTGTTGAAGATTTACTTTACTTGTGTTTGATGGCAGAGAAATTTGAATATGTTGTGCTCTTGGGCAGGTGCTTTAATGTTTTTTAAAAAACATGAGAAATTAGCTCTGAACGTTTCTAAATGGCAAAACCCATATAATGTGTGTTTTTATTAAGTGTGAAATCATCGTCTTTGTTTCAGTCCCACCCGCAGTTTTGGAGTGATGCACATGACGGCATTAATAAACACAATAATTCATTGCATAAAAATGATCTCATTGTTTCAAATATGTAAATGGCACAGTGTGAGGAAAAAAACATAGTGGCGTGTGACTGGATTATTAGCGCTGTCGTCAGTGTTGATGGGTTTGGAAAGGTCAGTGAACAAAGTGAACATAATGTTCTGACATTTAGATCTGAGAGGGGGAAAGATAATAATAATCTTTATACAGGAGCTAAATCCTTGTCTTAGGCTCTGTTTAGGTACTGATACTAATTCCTATTTTTTGTAGTCTTACAGATCTTATTTTGAGCATTTGTAATCTATTTGTCCTTTGACTTGTTCCCAATGACTTATTATGACAGTCTTAAAAATCTTGACTCTGTAAATATCAAATTCAAAGATGAATTTAAAAGCTAAGTTCACCTGCAGTGGAGCAGCTTTCTTCTTTAGCTGATATTGGCCAATTGCAGGATGTACTGAGCATATGACAGAGTATTGTTTGATATATTCATAGACACTAAAACCAGCAAAGCTTGTTTTTTTGTTTTGTTTTTTTTGTTAACTGTTACCACTGATTTAATTTTTGCAAAGAAAATCAAGTCCTGTGTCAAACTAGAATGCTACATTTTCGGTTTCCTCTTTCACACAGCGTGCAACCTCTTCTTTCCTCAACACGCTGGAACATTTTGACATTTTTTACACCACCCCAGATTACCACTTACAAAAAAGAACAGACTTCCCATCATCACCACTTATCACAAGAAGCAGGCTTTTAATTTCACCCATGGTTCCCCTCTTCTCCACATTTTTCCCCTCTGTATAATTGACTTTTTACAGGTTTCAACCATCTCTGGACATCTTCTGCAGGCTAGGCAGGTATCAGCTCCTCCTCTACCTTTACTACATACATACACTTGGACACACACAAACACACACTTGGACACACGCAGATAAATGCACACAGCTCTCAGTACATTAACAGTTATTTTCCAGGGTAACATTCGTGGCTTCAGGGTCCAGGTGTCTCTGCAGCTGCTGACCCATGTTATCAGCCAACCTCAGCAACCAGGCCTCCTCGAAATTAATCCTGACGCCGTCACGCTACTTCTCTTGCTCACACTGATGGCTCCCTTTCTGTGCGACAATCCCCTCCGGATCCTAAGCAGTCGGGACTCAGACACACTCACCTGCATACCCTAGTCCCACGAGATGTGCCTATCAATTGAAAAGGGGAGATGGAGTGACCAGGATTACAGCCACGGCTGAGATAATTATAAGCTTTTTTAATGAAGGGGCGGTGGAGGCTGGGAGGCCAGGTGGAACAGCTGCACAAAACAAATCCGATTATCCAGGAACCGTTTTTTCCTCTTTCAGCTTCAGCATCTATCGCTGCCTTTTGTAGAATATTTCCCTGATCTGCTTCAAACATTTCACACATTGGCTTTTAGAGTTTCTGTTTCTGCACCAAATCCTTATTTATTTGTGCATTTTTTTTGCTCTGTTTTGCACATACTGTCAGCACCTTTAACTTGATTGAGAATGACCTACCTGTAACATGAACCAAATCATAGTTGCCATGCATGAGCGATACCCTCTCAGTAAAGTGTAAATTAACCTTGACAAAAAAATCTCATGCAGCCTTATTCACTTAAAAAAAAAAGAAGCAAGTGTTACTTGTGTTATTCAAGTGCGTCAGAAATCCACAGAGGAAGAATAACAAAAACGAGCCTTCCTCCAAAAATAAACGCATAAAGACAGACACGTATTTTATTTCTCTCCTTCCTAAAACAAGTGACACTGCTCATCTGAAAATGTAATTTACACAAGTGGAGGTATCAGTAGTCAGTATGAAAGTTATGTGTGACACTTTTTATGGCAATATCAGTTGTAGGAGAGGTGCGAAATGCAGAAAACGGGTTTAATTTATTTAGATATAAAAGTGCACAAAACCTGATGTAGTTTCACATGTAATGGTTTAAAACCACTTCAGGAGGCCATGTGGACTCCTGAAGTGGGAAAGTACAGTGACCAAGCTTGTAATTTAAAACATGTGTTGGTAGGAGTCTCTTCCAAGCGTCATTTGAATGAATAAGTCTTTAGGTTAGTCCAAGCAAAAAGCACTAAAATCCCAAACAAGAGGCAAACTACTTGAGGCAGCTTCTTGAAAACATCCATTAATATATCTCTTATAGAAAGACCCTTGATCAAGGCGAAAATGATTTGGAGAGATGAGCACAGATTCACCAGTGACAGGCTGCACCTGCAACAGACCCCAGGCGTCCTCACTCTTAGAAGCCTGCTTCATAAATGCAATTATTAGACAACTGTTCATAGTAACATGTGAAGAAACGACAGCTTGAGAAATCAGGTTTTTCACATGTTTATTTGTTACCCAATTAAATTAAATTAATATAGCACCAATTCACTGCAACAGTCACCTCAGTCCATCCACCAGGGTGGTATCACCGTTGTATATGAATGAAGTCAGCTGTAATTTGGTGCTTCCTCTTTTTTCTTCTCCCATGCGGTGTCCCCCTTCTGTCATCCTCACGGAAACCCTGAAGTAAAACCCTGACATGCTTCAAAAAGATACTAAAATAAAAAACAAACCTTCATACTGTACATACATACTTCACACCTGTACAATTAGTATTAACTTCTAGCTCTTGGTAAAACTTGCAAATTCCAAACAAACTTCACTGCAACTCTGTTCGCTCTTTTAAAATGCAACTATAAAAACTTATCAGTGTTGTAGATGTTATGAAGATCATCACGACGTAGAACAGGGAGGTCTTGCAGTACAATGGCGCACTTGTCTGTGAAATCTGGCTTGCAGAACTAAGCAATGAACAAATGGATTACAACATCATGAAACATTCAATAGCACAAAAAACTTCCAAAAACAGTAAAAGAGCCATCTTGTTTGAGCTAACAACTACTGCCTGGAGAAAGGAAAACTCATAGGTTTATTGTAATCAGCAGTAACGAACAAAACTGCTCATAAAATAATGTAAATTTTCAACAATTTAAAATAGCAATTTAAGTTTTACATGAGTTTATACTCACAATCTGCAGGATTTAGGCTCTTAACTTAAATGTTGTTATTGGGCCATTTCATCCACATCCTAATTTACTTACAATATTACAGAAATAGTTTCAGCCATGCAAGTTCAATATAATAATGGGAGAACAATCTGTGGAGTGAAGTCAGGCTCTTATAGAAACAGTCATGTTCTATACAAATTATACTTAAAATAATTGTCAGATATGATCCTAATCTCTTGACTCGTCTGTGGAGAATTTACATTACAATGCACCATGAATGCGCTTTAGGTGGCGAACTTCAAACAGGCCATTGGGTTTCTAGCTCTCCACATCTGTCCACAATACACAATTATATTTGAAGTTAACGAAGCAATCCCAAATTTGCTGCTCTTCTTCTCCTCCATCTGTTTGGCAGATTCAGCACAGTTTAATGCAGTTTCCTTTCTCCCCATGAAACAATGTCATTGTTTCCTTTGTTGTCACTCAATTTGTTTAACATTGCTCCACAACAATGAGTAAACTGCAACTCAATACAAGCTAGTATATTCTTCATTTCCAAACAAAGGTAAGTAATGTATGTAAGCCACGAAAGCTACTGGAATTAACAGTGTACAGTGAGGCAACTTAAGCTCTTTACAGTGTTTTTGAGGGAGACTTATCTTATTCTTATCAAAAATGTTCGCATCAGTAAAAGGGAAAAAGCTCATTATTTTGCAGCTTTGTTCTGGTTGTGCTAATTTGACATTCTCGAGGTCCTTTTTCATGTCTGCGATGAAATATTTATGGTGTGAAGAAAATATTCTGTAAGAATTATCTGGCTATCAACACAATGCTCTGTGGCTTTGTGTTAGGCATTACATCAATTGGAATAATTTTTTTTTCTAAAGGCCATTGATTCACTTTGAACAAGGAAATCTGTGAACAATTAAAAGGTGTATGAATATCTACCGGTGAAATTTAACAGGTTTTACATGCCTAAAACCACTTTGATGCCCAAAGGTGTCCTTTTACCTTCAGCAGTAGAATACATCAGACAGTTTTCCAAATGAATTTCTGTCAATTTTTTTTGGATGAACATTAGAGGCACAGTAATTATTATTTTCTGTCAGAGGTTTGATTTTGATCAGTATAGCAGAGGAGTTTGTATGTTCAGACAGCTGTGGGCTACAGCTTTGCCTAGTTTAATTGTTCCTTTCATCAGATACAGAAATATAGAAACATTGATGAACTAAAATCTTCACATTAAGGCTCAATTTAAAAATAGACTTCACCAAACACCAAAACTCCCCCTAAAATACTTCCCCAAACAAAACAAGACTGGCAAAAAGATATCCTCTCTGTATGAGAGTATGTCTGATGTCCTATTACATGTGACATAACTCATTTGATTAAGAGATTCTCTGCAGCTTGTGCATATTTAAATATCACATGGAGCATTTTTTGTCTGATCACATTTACTTTGTCATTTATCTTCCAGGCATTCACTGAATTTCCAGCCCAGCTCAAAGTAATTTTTTTTAAATAACCATACAGAAACTGAGAAAAACAATCAACACATTGTGATAAAAAAAGACCCGAAAAATCAACGAATAGATCAGAATTAAGATGGGTGGTATTGTATAGCTCATCTTTATTTGGTGACACTTATGGGCGTGGCTTATTTATATATGTATTTTTTCTCCTGTTATCAGTACTGTGACCCCCGTTGGCTGGCTTAACTGGCCATACCACTGCATCTATAGCTCATGGAGGCAGGGAAAAAGAGCCATAGTAAGTTTGGTGCCACAGTGATAAACATGCAGCTGATTGAGTTCACAACCCTGGCTTCAGGAGCAGCTGCTTGGGCAATTCTGCCAGCACCTCAAACAGTCTGTTTGAGGTGCTGGCAGAATTGAGATACCTCTCTCTTTCAGATACTGCCACATACAACATCTTAACAGTCTGGGACTGAATTCATGTACGCATTGCATAATATACTGTCTGTTTTAGTGAAGTGATTAGTGACTCTGCAGTGCAGCTGTCTCTGATGTTTGTCTGCCAAGGTACCGAGCTGGGAACTGGTTTATGATATGGTGAAAAGCTTGGGTCTGTGGATGCTGCCAAGCCTGTTCATTAAATGCGGAGCTTCTTTTGAGATGCAGAATTTAATTTATTCAATGTTTGGATTAAAGTCTTATCTCTAAAATGTAACAGCAACTAGAAATCATTTAGCAGATGGCAATACACAAGGAATGGCCAAGTTCAGTGTATCAGCTGATGTTTTTGGAGCACACATTAGACATTTATTTTGTTTTATATATATCTGTCCTAAGTTTATATTGGCAAAATATCAAGGTCTTGACTTCCACCAGTGAGGCAGGTAGCTGAGGAGGGATTCCAGTTTTACAGTTTTTATAGTAATAGTACATTTACAGTATTAATAGTACTTATTAGCAGTTTTTGGAAAAGCTATGAAAGACGATAGAAATCATTACTTTTTCTTTCTATTCTCTTTTTTATTGAGTTTTTGTGAACCTCTGCAAACAACAAAACCACCAGAATACTGTACAAGGGATGGACATTTTAGACAACCTTAATGTCATTTACAGACCTCAATTTCAAGAAACACACTTGCACACATTGCAGAGCAAACATTCTGCCTTGTCAAGAGAGCTTTTAGCTGTGGGACTGGAGTATAGTGCCAAGCCAGGCGAGGTAAGCTCCTGAAGGCGGGTGAAAAGCATAAGGCAGGTTTAAGGTTGGAGGCAATTGTTGTCAGGAGAGAGGATGGCAAACACTTCTGCCTTTGAGCTTAACTTAAAGGTAGAAGATGTTAAGCAGAGAAAGCTGAAGAGACTGCACTGACCCAGTGTCAAATAGATGTGGTGGCTTAGGGTAATACATAATCTAGAGTTTGAACTACTACACTTATTTAAGCTAAAGCAGATACTAATTTATTTTAATCACCCAGTTTAATTAGGGCCCGAGCACCAAGAGTGCGAAGGCCCTATTGTATCTGCTCCGTTTCTTATTATTATTCACCCCAAACAAGGGCCTTTTTGAGGGCCTAAACATGCTCAAAAACTCATGAAATTTTGCACACATGCCAGGTTTGGTGAAAAATTTTGTATTTTAATGGTTTTACATATGAGCACTGGGAAATGGCTCTACAGCGCCACCTATGCCTTGTTAAATGCAGCCCTACGACCACATAGTTTGAGCTACATGTATGAAATTTGGCACACATGTGTATCATGCCGAGTCGAACAAAAAAGTCAGTGGGCCCATTGATGCAAAACCAACAGGAAGTCCGCAATTTAGAAGTGAAGGTGACATTTTGGCTCTAATTTTGCCATTTTCATGCCTCGAACTTTTTCGAACTCCTCCTTGGGATTTGGTCCTATAAACTTCAAATTTGGACAGTGTGTACTACACCCTTGTGCCATGTTAAATTGCGGAGCTTTTGAGTTTTCACAATACTATGAGGCCGTGGCGCCATGGCGAATTTTGATGACTCGCCATGAAAATCTTATTGCCTCTCATTTTGTCATACATTTTCTGACCTTGACCAAAGTGAACACATATGATAAGGCTCCACCCCTGAACATATTTCAACTGCCATATTTGACACCAGGGACAGCGCCACCTAGTGGGAACAGGAAATGTCATGTTTTACACTTTGGGGTACAGTATAGTGATGGGTGACATCTGCAGCCTCAAATTTCTCCAGGAAAGCCTTAAGGAGTTGGTCTTGGGTTACAGTGAAAACTGTGAGTTTTCGCGAAAGGGTGTGACCCCAGCAGCATGGCGAACTTTGATGTCACGCCATGAAGAAACAAATTAGTATAACTCAATGAAATCCAGTCTGATCAGTACCAGACTTTACAGGCATGATGTCAGACCCGCCCTGAACAGATTGATGTGCCCATTGTCGGAAATACGGACAGCGCCACCTAGTGGCAACAGGAAATGTCATGGCTTTAATTTTGTTGTACTGATTTTCACAGGTTCATCGTGGCCACCTCAAAAGCGGTGAATATCACCATCAGTCCCTCGTGATGCTTCAGTGCAAAAATTGTGACTTTAAACTGAACGGCGCACCCTGGTGGCAACGCTGTTCACCATGAAAGATGAAGTGGCTTTTGAGGGTCTTGGCAAGTTTATAGAGGCTTGAAATTTGGCACACACCTCCAATGTGACGAAGGCTTTGTTGTCATGTGATCATTTTCATTGAATATCCCAAAATGGCTCCACAGCGCCCCCTACAAAATTTCAAAACCACAGCCCCTGCTCTGTGTTTTATGTATGAATCTGAAACCTGGTAGGCTTATAGGAGATATCAAGATGTACAAAAAAGTCTCTTGGAGCAATATCCCAAATCCAACAGGAAGTCAGCCATTTTAAAATTAACGTGCAATTTTGGCGACATTTTCTCCTCTTTTCAGGCACCGTGCTTTGACGTACTCCTCCAAGGGATTTCATCAGATTGATGCAATCTCCTGTGTGTGGAATCTAAAGACCTTTGTGATGTTAAATTGCGAACCTTTTTACATTCAGGGAAATGGGGTGGTCATGGCGGCACGTGGAGTTTCAATCACTCGCCAAAAAGCAGTAATCTGCTGTCACTCAAAATCAAAATGTTCAATCTCTCCCAAAGGTTGCAGGCGTGATGAGACTCGAGCTAGGAAATGTTTGTTATGCCATTTGTCAGTAATGGTTAGAGAGCCACCTAGTGGGACGACTATAATCATGATTGAATGAGATGAAATGATAGCTGGTGGTTAAATGCATGAATTCCATCAATGTGACATCAGATCGGAGGTGCTGGTTTTAGGTGTTGGGCGTGGCTCGACGCGCCGGGGGTGCGAGGGCCCTCATAACGCTGCTTGCAGCTTTAATTACTCTTTGTAATTGCTAAATGTGAAATGAGGTAATCAGAATTCATTCATGTGTGATGTAAATGTGTATATTAAATTAGATGCCATTCTGTCAAAATGTTGATGAGATATTTCAATGAAACACTAAATTTTCACCCCACTGTGGTGCTAGATAAGGAGTCACCAAGATTAATCACCTGAGGACTCTGCATCAAGTTTGTGGGAGGTGTTTGAGCAGACTAATTGTTATTTTTCAGTCTGGACTAAAGTGGTGGAATCACTGGTTAACAGACTGGCAGTGACATCCCTTAAGCTGCATTGGCAAAAACAAAAGTGGTCGATTTAAAGCTCCCAGGATTGTACGAAGTGCCGTATTGTCCATCTTAAGGTTACTGCTGTGATTTAAAGCACACAAAAATACTTATTTCATTATCAACTAAAGGCAGAAATTCACAAGCGGTAAGAAAATGTCGCACATGCACCTTGACTCTAATAAACAACAGACTGAATAAAAAATGAATGAACTGTGTGTACATACTTGAAATTGAAATGTTTGCAATTGATTTTTCTCTGTCTACCAGGAGTACCTTTCTTCCACCCTATTTGTTGGCTTTTATTAAGTTAGTTGCCCGCTGGAGGAGGAGTGCAGCTGCAGAGACAAGCTCATTTGAGCCACAATGGAATGGCAGGGCAAAGCACTTAAAGGCCTTGGGAAATCAGGTCATTATGAGCCGTGGTTTTCAGGAGTATGACCAGAAAGGTCAATAAGAGAGCATGGAAGCACTGAGACAAAGTCAGAAGGCGTTAATAGGACTCAATTTCCATCTGGGTGAGCTCTCAGGAAGATCTTGGCTAGAGGGTTGACAGGTTGTCATTGAATATTATGGGAAGCAACTTCAACTCCTCAATTGTCATTGTCTTACATGCCCCCTGGAGACTGAGGGATAGACAAATAATCACTGCAAACCTTGCAGATTTATGCAAAATTTGTCGACAGCAAACTCACCTGCTGCTATAATGCACAACTTGCCCTTCGCCTTTTTAACAGCAGTACGTCTGAAAACTGGAAACATAATAATCCTTTTTTCTTATGCACAGAAACTTTCTCGGGGATCTTTGCACTGAGATGAAGAGTAGAGCGAATAAGAAAGAACAGATGAGTGGATTATAAATCACAGCAAAGTCCTACCTCTGGACCAGTATTTGCTGATCGTGTGTAAAAAAAGACATTGCATTCATGTCATGCATCTCTGTAGAGCTTCCCTGCATTTTCACACTGTTATTCATTACTTCTTGCCTTTTGCAGCTCACTAGCTATCAACTGTGTATCATGTGAAACATAAATAATAAAATGTCATTGCATGAGGCGTCAGATTTTTGCACTGTAGTTGAAAGATGTGAACATCATTGCCTCTTTTTTTCCTTGTCTGTTTTTGTCTTCCTCAGATTCCTTACAGTAGCTCGGGCTGCCTTGTGCCAACCAGAGTAGGAACATCAGTGGGTGAGTGCTTGACAGAGCCAGCACCGGGGAGTTAATACCAGTCACTGCTGGAGGTGTGACACAGTCCCAGCCCACAACACATTGATTCACACAGGATTAAGCCACTGCATGATGCTTCAGGTTGAAGGCCTGGTGCAGGTGATTTACTCTCCCCGTCAAACTTAACATCTTTGGACCATCCTCTGCCCTGTTCCTGCTTTCGGTGGGACTACTAAAAAAAAGCATCTGCTACTGTAACAACCAGATCACCGAAAGGGATGACTGGCAGTCATCTTGCTCAGGTACATTTTACATCATGTGCATGGTGTCCAATTAAGAGTGCAGCTGTTTATGAATTTAGTTATCCAAATGTGCGTTTTCTTTATTTTAAGGGTGGAAAAAATATTTTTTTCAGAATTTATGATCAGATTGAGACTAATGCTCAACTATCAAGATGCTGACTCCCAAGATTCCATCAAAATTGAACTGAATTCCACTCATTTTGAGCTATATATCTGTGCTCTTTTGTTTTACAGCTGCAATGAAAATACAAAAGAAGCTAAACATTCTGGAAATGACAAACATGTTTTATATAATGAGCTGTCACCATCCATTCAGGCAGCATAATAGTGGCACTGTCTTTGTTACTGTTCTGAATAGACTAAAACTCCTGGTGTCAAAGGAATTAAAGAATCAAATGTAGTGCAATACTCTTTAAATACCAATCTATACAGAAACAGAAGAAACCGACTGCTAAAATAAGCCTCGGATCAAAGGAATACAAAAAAATGTGTTGTGCATTTGTGATTCTTTCAATGCTGTCATGGTCATTCCTGCCAAGGAAAACATCTGCAAAAATCAGCTCCTTTGGATGTAGATGGATTTCTGTTTTCATATTGCCAACCCCAATCAAAAACAATTACATGCGCTACAATGTGGAAAAAAATACTCGCAGCTGTGTTAACCTGAATCCACTTGATGCAACACACAAAGAATGGCGCAGCGATATAGATGGGAGTTTAAGCTTAGAATCTGAAGCGGGAATGAGCTGGTTGGCTACATAATTATGTGGAAATCCAGAGAAGAGGGTGGCATCTCTGGTAAACAGACTGGGATCAAATGCCTTTGTTTTCACTCCAGACAGAACAGGGTGTTTGGCTTATTTAAAGAGAGGCTGGAGGATCGCATGGTGATTGTTCAGAGCCTTGGCATACCAAATTAGCTTTTGCCATTCATTTGGAAACATCTAATCAAACATTAATTATTGTGACCACCTGTGAAAGGGAGGGGTGTAGAGTGTTGCTCATCTGCTCCCTTATGCTAGCTGCAGGGTTTTTCTCGCTGAATTCAATGAGTGAGCCCCAAACAAGGACCACAGGAGACAGAGGAGCAGATTGCATTCCATCAGATCGTGGAGTATCTAATAAGACTCACACCAGCATCTGAGCCATGCTGCTGTTTGCCAGGTTTTCTACGGCCACTGAGAGCCTAGCATGATTCCTTTGACCCAGATATTTAGCAGCTTAAGAGCTTTTCTTTTTTAAGATTTTCAGGATAGCCTGTATTACTCACCCATTCTGAGATGCGCTGGCTGGATGAGCACAATTGCTGCTGAATCTCGCAAAGATATCTTACAATAGAGTAATCTCGATTGTCTACCTTTTTGTACTTTGAAAAACAAAACTGGCATGCCTTGGGGTCATGCTTGTTTCCATTGCTTGTTTGTGTTCAAGACCATGTTTTCCAATCAGTTGTGACATGGTCTGTCAGCCCAAGAAGAGTGCTGCTTGTCCTGTGCATAGTCAAATAAGAGTGGCTGGAGGGTGCGTGTAATATAGGTGCAGTCAGGTATGGCTTCCAGAGCAGTGCAGCCCAAGAGAATGGCTAGTAATCAGCAACCAGAGGTATCTAATTGGCATATGGCTATGTGAGTGCCAGACTGGTCTGCTCACTCATCCAAGTAGAATACATCTTCTAGCCATCAAAAAATGTGAGACAAAGGCAGTTCTAATAAAAATTGTGAATACATTATCTTCAGAGTGGATGAGTTATATAAAGGAGAAAGTGGAAGAGATGGAGAGGGAGACAGAGCGGGAGTGAAAAAGAGCACTCGCTGTTCTTTGCCTGACAGAACCCCATGAGGCAAATTGGTATTGAGAATAGATACAAACAATAGTTATGTGTTGAATTGCCAAACCCTTGGGCCTGAAGCCCTCCAACACACACAAAAAAGAGCAAACCATTTTGACTATAGAATAACACATCAAAGCCAGAGGAGAATTGGACAGTCCATCAAAAACTGTGCATCTGGCAGCCCACTTCTGGGCATCAAGCCATCTCCATCCAAGCATTTCTTTCTCATTAAACAAATTTTACCCCCACCAAAACATAGCTAAAGCAGCAAAGTCAAAATCTAATTTCCCTGAATGAAATCAAGCAAAAATAATTCAGCTGCCAGCGCTTTCACAGGCACGCCATGTGTAAATAATCTTAAATCTCAAATGGCTGCTGCCTCTCAGAAGTTAATCTACCATTAGATACTCTCTATGATACTTACTATCGTATACTATCGGGACAAAATGTAGAAAAGCCTCTCTGTTGTATTGATGTGGAATGTCAAAAGAAAAATTAAAAACTTGTCCTGTACAGAATCAGTAGATTAGAAAATGCTTACCACAGTCGCACAGATTACATCTAATTCATGACAGATGTGACTTTGAAATAAAATAAACTCTCAGTGATGTTAGTATTGGATGTGTGGATCACCAGCTTAATACCTCGGCTTGCATAAACATAAAATGTTTTGCTATTCTTTATGTGCTGCAAATTCCCACGGTGCCTAAATCAGCTGTATTTGATATTAAGACCAATTTTTTGCTAAACCTATGCAGCAGAAATTGCTTTTGTCTCATGTTTTATGATTACAGAATGTCAAAAAACTGCAGGGGAGCTCAGTGGGACGATAAGTCAATAATAACAAATCTCTCAATACCCAAGTGCCACAGTGTAGCAAAAATTGTTTTTGGAAAATGAATCACTGCAGTCATGAACACCAGTCTTTCAAAGCATAAGGTGTTACAGATTTAATTTCATATTCATTAATTTTGCTGTTGGTGCAACACAATTAGAGGCCTAGTGAATCCAGGACTAATCCTTAACACTCCTAGGACACGAATCACAGTAGCAGGAGATAGGAATAAATGAGCTGCAATAAAAAGGTACTAATACCCTGTATTACTCCAAGCTTAGAGCCTCGCCTTCCATCAGTGCTTGTTTCCACACCTCCTTTGGGACGCTGAGATACTCTTGCCACTCTGTCTAATTATTTTTGATCTATGTAGGTGGAGAAGAAGCCATAGTATCCCACAACTATCAACTACAACAGCAAAGCTGTTTTACAAGTCAAATCTTATCCATCCGGCACTATGATCCATGTGTGAAAAAGTCTGATGGACTTGGAAAGTGACACCTAATATTACATTTCTGGGCTGGAGGATTCAGTGGGAAGGTGGCCAAGGTTTCTGATCATATTTATGAATGAGCTGATGATGAATTTCATTTTCCTCCCACAGGAGTAAGAGAGGAAGCAATGGGCTGGACTATGACTCTAAAAGATGACTTTGGGGTCATTGCCTGGACACGGCAAGCTGGGAGCTACCTAAGCCTCTTCCTCCTCTTGTCTCTCTTTTCCATATCTGTCCGTTTAGACAACGTGTATCCTAGAGACCACCATTTTTCATGGAAAGCAGGTAAAATATTTATTCTATCTTATTACAAGTGCATTAAGGTCCTGTTTTGACTTATATTTAAATTAAGATATGCAATCCACCTGCTTGCATGTAAAACAACATAATTTTGTTCTTAATGGTAATTTAAAAAGTCAAATCTCTTTGAACCTGTTGAGGATCATGGCGATAAGATACGCAGCACGTGGAAGCACACATTTGCACACATGCATTTTCAGTGAAACCAGTTTTGTGGGGAAAATATTCCTTCTTTTTTTGACACACATTGGACTGCAGTTGGACATCATCAAGCCTTCAGGCTCAAGTGCCTGGGGTGAAGAGAATAATAATGCTTTTTTTTTTTTTTCTTGTAGAGTATTCACTCACAGCCCCAAAATGACAAGGACAGCTACAGTTGTTACAGCAGAGTGGCATGGTTATTAAGATATTGAGGCATATGAAATAGTCTTCCTGGCATGCTTAGTGAATTTATGGCCCCAGTTATATATAGTACACATTGTTGTAATGGAAAACATGCTGCGTATTGAGCTGTACAAATCCCTTATTCAAACACATTCACATGCACTCACACCTAAAATGTGTTTTACATCTCCTGTGTGTTATCTATGCATCCATTTGGTAATTTCCATGCAAATTATTAACATTTTTGTAAATTAATCACCTTTTGGAAACCTGTACTGTAAGCTGATGTCATTCTTTTTTAACAAGAATTTTGAGGCAAACTCAGAATTCATCCTTTGTTCGCTTCACCAATTCAATTGAAAATGCATTTGCAAAGCAGCTTGAGGAGGAAAATTTGGCCTTCCCACACAAAAGCCCCACTTGCTGTGCGATTAGCACTTTCATTTCTCACTCTGTGGTTGGGTAATGACACTGCCCAAGTGATAAAGAGATTGATTAATTTCACTTGAAAGAGCTTATGTTCAAAACGGATGTAACCGGAACACCAAGTGTGAGGATTTGACATCCTTTCAGAGCTAAGATGGCTTATAAGTTGTTTCTTAAATGGAAATGAAAATCAATTTACAAAGAAGAAAGGGAATCTCAAACTTAACATACCTCACCTCTGAATAAATCCTCCTAATGTCTGTTTGACTGCAGGAAAACTGTTCGTCTCAAACTGCTGTTATCACAATGCTTTGATTTGAACTGCGGAACGACACAAACTCGAGTCGCACAAACACAGATTGAACACTTACTGTATTCGCATTGTATTGTGCTGATGAATGTCATTGATGTGAGCCACATATTTGTCTTAATGTCGGCAGCGGCTCCAAGCTTAATGTCTTAACTCAGACTATTAGGTTCATGTTGGCAAATATTGACAGGAACCATTTGAATACTTAATTTAGCTGACAGGCAAATCTTTTTCTTTAGGAATTGTCATTGTAGCAAAGATCTGTTCTCAATTAGCACAGCCACCCTTTTGTATGTCTGGCGTGTCTATCTAGGCCAGCAGCATTGTGGGGTAAGTCTTTTGTGTGAGCCAGTTCCCAGAGCTGTGGCTAAGCTGCGAGTCTCAGGCTGAAACAGGGAGCTGGAGCTATTTAAGCTTGACCTTCATCAGTGTCTTGAAGAACAAAATAGAACAGTGAGACACTGCTGCTAATGGCATTATTATTTCACCCTTAAAATAAATTGCTAAAAGAAATTCCCTTTAACATCTATAGATAACTTTCCTGGCAGTCAGTGCCACATTTCCAGGGTCATAGTCCTGTTTGCATCAGAATGCAGATATCGTGAGTGGAGCATTTTAAGTAGGATTTATTTAAGCATCTGCTTTTAAACATGCCACTGTGCTCATCCGGTGTCAGCTTTAGTCTACTGCAGTAAGTAAGGGCTTCTTTTCCAAGTTTTCAGTTGTCATCACTGAGATTAACGTAACTGTTCCAAAGAGGGTCTAAGGTGTTGGGATTTAGCTCTCAAAATGTATTTGTCTTTTTTTTTTATAGTAAAGAAACAAGAAAACAGTCTTCCTGGGTACGTGTTAGCGTTCATCCCAAATGATTTCTATTATACATCAAAGCTTGTTTATTTTCTTTCTAAAAAACAAAAATAAAACGACACCCTCATTTAAGTTTTCATTTTCCTTCTTTGACTTGAGGACCAAGCTAGTTCAGGAAATTGATATGTCTTTAAATCCCAGAAGAAGAAGACAACATTGGTATTCTGGGGCGATCGTGGCTCAAGAGTTGGGAGTTCACCTTGTAATTGGAAGGTTGCCGGTTCGAACCCCGGCTTGGACAGTCTCGGTCATTGTGTCCTTGGGCGAGACACTTCACCCGTTGCCTACTGGTGGTGGTCAGAGGGCCCGGTGGCGCCAGTGTCCGGCAGCCTCGCCTCTGCCAGTGCGCCCCAGGGTGGCTGTGGCTACAATGTAGCTTGCCATCACCAGTGTGTGAATGTGTGTGTGAATGGGTGGATGACTGGTTGTGTAAAGCGCTTTGGGATCCTTAGGGACTAGAAAAGCGCTATACAAATACAGGCCATTTACCATTCTGATGTATTTTAACAGTACACTGGAGACTGCATTTTCTATTTTTTAACTAATATTATTTCCCTATTTACACCTCTTAGTTCTTCCTCCTTTTTTTATTACACAAAATATTATTTTATTATATTGTTGGCTGGAGTCTGCTGAAAAACTCCAGGATGTAATCTACTCTTCATCTAAATTATGTGGGAACCTTCAGCAGGAAGATTCAGCTGAAGGGCAATGATTTTCAAAAGATTGAGAAATCAATAAAGGTTTTCCTTAATGAGAGATATCTCAGCCGCTCCTGGATTATTTAAAGGACTTACGGGGCTGAAGCCCCAGGATCCAGTCTGTAAATCATCTTAAATTGGTTCAGCTTAAAAGCGTAAGAGTCCCTGCTGCTTTAAAAATGTGACTTAATTGAACTTGGGTAGAATAATTTTTTAAAAAAACAATGTGAGCTAACGGAACTTGGAGAATCACGTTAAAGAAACCTAAGAGATTCAGTTGGTATTGTTTTCAAATGTCTGTTTTCTTCAAGCTCCCAAAAAACAAAGGATGATGGGGAGACTTTCAGGTGCACATTGTTTTAAAGTCAAAAGACTTTAAAAGAAGAAAAGTTCTAAAGTTGTGTAAGAATAACAAATCCAAACTCCTCCAAAAACAGCACAGATGTATTTAAAATTCAACTTGAAATCAACAGTACATAATCACCTTAGTTGATCCCACTTAATTCCCGTATAAATATAGGGACCCGATGGATTTGCTGACGAGCTATGGTTAAAACAATCATTACAGCGCTGCATATGTGAGATGTTTGACTGTAAGAAAAAATAAACTCTATATGTGCTTTGATACAGTCAGGCAACATTTACATTTCATTTCAGGGTCTGAGTGTATTTATTTGCAATTTCACCACACTGTTGCACCATCAAAGCTGAAATCAAACATCACTGCTGCACAGAGCTTCTGTTGTTTCTCAAAAATAAGCTCAAAGGAGGCAGTGTGCAAGGATCAAATCTTTGGGGATTCACTTTTAACCAAATGGCACTGAATAATTTACAGAGGTCTTTTTTTGATTTACCGTGGCAAAGAAAAAACACACACACACACACACACACACACACACATTAGGCAAATGTATTTTGAAGCAGTTAACATCAGTTGATAAGATGTTGCAATTCAACAGTATCAGGTTACACTCAGTTGCAGTAGTTTTCTTTTGCAGACACAAACAAATCAACCTGTTAGTTATTACTTCTATAGTCAGTCCTATGGCGTGTAGGTGTCACGGCTGCCGAGGCGAGCCGTGTGGAGTTAGAAGAAGGACCCAAGATGCAGGCAGTGGATGAGATGCTGGTGAGTTTATTTACACAGTGGTGAGAAGGCAAAACAGGCAAGAGGGAAGACAAAACTAAAGACCTGAACTGGGAAAGCTAAATGACAAACCTGAGATGAAACAAAAAGGGAAGCGAGGCAGAGAGCCGAGCAGGACACCAAGGAACACAGACTGACGCGGAGTTACACAGACGAACCGGCAACAGGCAGGAGAACACACAGGGCTTAAATACACACACCAGTAATCAGGGGATGAGAGACAGGAGGGCAACACAGCTGGGAGGAATCTGGGCTGACGGGACAGGGGAAACGTAAACTGATCACACTCACATACGACACGGACCTTCACAATAAAACAGGAAATTCAGACACATGGAACCAGACAAGACATTGAACTAAACAGACAGATTCACAAACAGATGGGGAGACACCATAGACAGACAGATACAGACGCAGACTCAGAGGCAGATCGAAAATAACACAGAACTTAAACAATCATCATCTAGAAAATGATAACAAACTAAAAGCGCTGGGTCACCGACCCAGGACCATGACAGTAGGTAGTTAAATTGTTTTCCTTTTTTTTACTGGGCATCAAAAGTTGGCCTGATAAGGGGGACATTCAAGAGTGCATCATAAATATGCACAGTAATTATTATGCACAGTACTAGCTAGAGATGTGCTCATTTGAAGTTTTGTAAGTAGCAACAGGGAATAACACAAACAGTAGATACTCTGGTGTGACCAGTAGCACTGATTCAAAAGGACCTTGACAAAGAAGATAAGTTGAAAATGACAAATTACGTGCTCAAAAGGAAAAAAGAAAAGCTTTTTGGAAATCAGAGAATCTATTCACAAGCACCCACTGTAACCTGATTACTCACAGAAGATGAATCCAAATAGTCCACAACCCATTTGGAGTGCATGATTTCAGCCATTCCACCTTGAACACACAGTTATTTATACTTCAAAATATCTAGATACATCTATGAAAGCCGTTATTGTATTTCATCTAGGTATGCTGCTAGGCTCCAGTATTCTGTGACGGTTTTGGGGTTTTAGCCTCGCTAAGTAGCTCAAAAAAGATGTTTTTCAAAAATGGGATCAAAACTGGAAATGTCACTCTCACATTAAACATTAATAAACACACAATAGCACAGACTAACCATCCTAAGAAAAGGCAGGATGCTGCTTTTAGCATAAGGCAATTTAACCCCCTTCAAATGAATATTAGAGAGACTGATAACAACATGAAAAAAACCTCACTTCTAAGCAATATTGATCTTTTTCTACCACACTAATTTGTTTTAGGGTGGAAAAAGCATTATAGGAGGCTGCTGAACTGAAAGCTCCAACAGGAGGTCGAGTGTAGTAGCCAACACCAGGCAATCTTATATGTTTGCAAACAACAAAGCAAAACCACTCACCCATTAGTGCATTATCCATGCTACATAAATATCATGTTGCGCTTATTACTCACAAATGATCAGCTTCACTACCAAAGCTGACAGGGATATAATTAGATTTTATGTATTTCTAATCAGCATTAGAAATAATAATGGTCATTTGTTCCCTAAAACCTAAAATCGTGGCTCATCTGGAGGAGGTCAAGTCTCTTTTGCAAACACAGCTTCCTAATTCAATAAAACAGATCATTTCCCCGCGAGTCAAGTGATAACATGAGTTAGTAATGCTGTTAAATTACACTTGTTTTTTTCAGCTAAACAATAAGAGTTGAAGGACTGCTCTCAAACAAAATTACATGAAGTTGAAAATATATAATGCATACTTTTACCAACACCATGTTATACAAACTTTTATTTTACGTTGGCTCCTTTGTTGTTTAATACTGTTGTTAATTATGTCACAAATGACTCTGCACCTGACGAGCAGCCAATCCACAGTACACTGAACTCCTGTGGGTGGATGGCAGACCCATTAGCACTTTTAGGTTATGCCTGACTGGGTCCAATGTGTTAAAGCTACCAGACCTGGATCTAGAGTGACAACCTGGTAACCCTGTCCCAGGCCCATGCCACTTGATCGCTTGATCTCCATGTCGGCATAGAGGTCAATCAATCTTATTCTGTTTCTTCACCCAAGACCACTTAACCCCACCAGTGACAAACATAAACATACAACCCACTCCATCATGACAAGTTGTCAATTTCTGGAGAAGAGTTAAGTGGTTTGGGCATCTGAAGAGTATGCCTCCGTGATGCCCCCTAGGCAAGGTGTTTCAGGCGTGTGGTACTGGGAGAAGGCCCTGGGGCCGACCCAGGACACACTCTGGAGATTATATTTCTTGGCTGGCTTGGAAATGCCTCATTGACCTCCCAGATGAACAGGGAGGGCAGAGGGGTGATTTTCTGCTAAGAGAATTCTCTGCTGCCCCGATGAACCAAACCTGGATAAGTGTCAGAACATGGATGGATGGATGGATGGATGGATGGATGGATGAGGTCACCCAGCACTCCCAGTACTGGCACCAAGCCTGGATAAATGGCCTGTGGCAAACCCTTGGAAAATAAGGGAGCAGTCTCACTTGCAGAAAACTGCTCGTCAATTAACTGACTTGAACAAAACAATCAAAAATGAACAAGTGGCAGAATTTACAATAAAAAAAAATATTGTCAACAACACTGTAAGTGACAGCTCAATTATTTATGAATCATGAATTCAAACCATGAAGAAGGAGATTTTTGTAGTGTAGTAACAAGTGCTGTAGAGCTCAAAAACAGCTCCCTGTAGAGACAGACCCTTATCAATACACAATTAGAAACAGATTGGTGTTTGAAGAGTGTTAACTCCTAAATTCATGTGCCGATCACGTTTCTTAATAAATAGACTAAATGACTGAAGTAAACTCTGAGCATAATTTTAAATCAAGAGATTTCATGTCGGAAGTCGTGTTTATGCACTTCCAAACTGAAAACCCAAAATGACAGTTATTGCAAGTTATATATTTTTATTATGTTGATGACAAACAGTTAAATTTGCTCCACTATATTTCAATACAAAGTCTCAAAGTGTACACACAGATCTTTCTCCTTAATCCAGCCGACATCATTCCCATAAAAGCCAAATCAGTAAAATGGGCAAGAGGTAACTTTTAATTCAGTGAGTGAATTCAGAGACAATCCTGGTAGTCTAGTCTCTTTGTGATAAACTGAATGGATTCACTTCATTATATTTATTTATTATTTTATTAACCTTCATTTAACCAGGAAGATCCCACTGAGATTAAAAATCTCTTTTTCACGGGAGACCTGGCAAGATAGGCAGCAGCAAGTGTCTCACAGTTACAGAAATGGCTCAATTAAACAAAGGCAGCAACAACACACATGCAAAAAAAAAATAAAATAAAATAAAACATAAAATAAAATTCAGTAAAATTCAATAAAGTTCAAATAAAAATAAAAAAATCACTTTGGCAGCATCAAACTGAGGAAAAACCATTTTCATCATCTTTCACCATGAATTTTAACAGGATTTAACAAAGCTACTTGTCCACACTCTGTTATTTAATGGCTTCCTCCTCGCTCGATGTATAATGCATTAGTTTGTGTCATAGCAGTAAATATGTGTGAATCAATGGTTTCTTTTGACTCATCAAGTTGTTTAAAAATAATTATTACGTGTTTTCATTTTAAGTAATATGGTATCTGTAGAGTGTTGTGATATAGAGACTAAGCACAGTCTGTTTACAAATCCACAGTTATTTCTCAGATCCAGCAGGGATAGGATTTTGTGCTTTTGTTTATGGATTACATACAGATATTCATTATTTACTCTCATTTTGTTTGTTCTAAACAATCTAAAGGGAAGATACAAATGTGTCAGAGATGGCAGGTTTCCTAAAAGTTTAATATGTTTTTAGAAAATACGCTCACAGAACTCATTTATTTTAATGCAATCATAACAAACACCACTGCCAGGTGATTTGTCCTGCGGGCTCTGGCGTTGTCAGCAGTTTGACAACAGCTGTGGATCCTTGTCACAGTGGGATTTCTTCTGCCGCAAATGAAGAGCTTTAAAAGTAAATAAGCTGTGATTCACACAGGGAAGAAAGCGGCTGGTGCTGCACAGCTCTGTGACAATGCAGTGATTTAACAAACTATTTTATTTTAAGTTTTAGATTACTCTTCTTTAGCGGCAAGCCACAGCGGTTATTTTTTGTTTTGTTTTGCTGCACAACAAGATCACACTGTTATTAAATGGGTCCCTCTCGAACTTAAAATTCCATCCATACAATTTTGCAGAAGAATAAAAATAGGGCGTTTGTGTTTAAATATTGTGTTGTCAGAAGTGTCTGTTATGCGCAAAATGTCCTTTGGTGGTGGTGCGTGATGTGCCTAGTTATGGCATTAGTTAGATGCAGCTGTCACTACCAATTTGTCATGTTCCCCCAAAAAGTAACATTGGTATGAAAAGATCTTTTTCTTTATCTTAACCAAACAGCAATTAAATTGCCTAATTTAGTAAACGCCTTTACCTTTCAAAGCCTAGCCAACAACCTTTTAGAGCCTAAACCTAACAAAGCAGATTTTAGGAGAACTTCAAAGAAAACTAGACAGAGATGTGGGGTGGGGGGCAAAAACAAATGCAACACAGAAACAGGCCTGAACTATGGGTTGTGGTAAATCAATTTCCTCTTATAAAACTATTTCAGTGAGAAAATGCAGGAAATAAGCTAAATCTTCTCAACCCTGATGAGAGGCAAAGTCATGCAGCACAGTCCTAGATAAAGACAATGTTAGCACCCCCAGAGATACTGACAGAGGTGGAGCAGAGTGAGCAAAACCAGGAGAAGTGAAAGAGGAATGCTCATTAGACGTACTAAAAGGTAGTGTGGCAGACAATAATGAATACAAAAAATATGGACTGTGGTCTGATGGCCTTGGAGAACAGAGACAAACCCATCATTAGCCAGATACTGAAACTGATAATGAATACAAAAAACATGGACTGTGGTCTGATGGCCTTGGAGAACAGAGACAAACCCATCATTAGCCAGACACTGAAACTGACAATGAGGAGATATTTACAGCATGGGGGAAATGGAAGTGACAACAAAATAGACCAGCACGAATAGCTCTTATGACATTGAGGAATGGAGGGAAAATATAAGAGAACATGCAGACCTTCCTTGCTAAATTTATGCATGAACTTAATTTCCTGTGGAAGGTACATAATCTGAAAGTTTAAGAGTTTTTATCAAAGGCAAACAGAGAAAAACACTCAAAGTATTTCTCGTATTTTATTTGTGTGCTATTAATTATGCAGGTTGCCGGAACAATTCAGCAAATTGCTACAAGTATGTGCAGTGTGTTATTCCATTAAAAATTGAATTTCTTTTTTTCTGCTTTCACACATGTCCCTTGGGTTGTGTAAGCCTAGTACACAAAGTCAGCCTGATTAGGACAAAGGGGAATAAAATGTAGCATTGACTATTGAGCTGAATACACCCATTTTTTTCTTCTTCTTCTTATTTTTTTTTTGTTAAACCACTCATTGTATTTTAAACATTGCCTTGGGTGTGTCTTTGACAGAAAACGCCAAGAACAAAGTTGATAGGAAACAAATTATTTCCTTGAAGTATTTCAATTAGATCACCATAAAAAACTGATATTTATTAATGGCAAGCTGTATTATTTAAGCTATCAAACAACCTTGACAAAATTAGTTTTGTATGTTGATTGTTGATGTGAGATCTCATTTGAACTTGCGTCCTTCCTTTTGACTGGAATGGAACAGACTGAGGTTAGCATAAAAGCCGGTGGCTAGTCTCATGAGAGCTACAAGGCAGTACAATCCAAGCAGTCAGATCCTTAATCCTATGAGAATATTCTCACAGAACAGTTAGCTTTCAGAGCAGCTCTCCTCTCTGAAGTCTCTTTCAAACGAAGCGAAGGCCTTTCAGATCACTCTTATACAAAATGTTCCAATTCTGAACAAATCTTCCCCAGTTTAAATTTTCCATAAGAGGATTGAAGGAGGAATTGGCAGTGACACACAGCCATAACTAGTTTGTAACAGGAGACAGAAGAAATTATAAAGAGCTCCTGTGGCTACTGGATATATCCAGCCTGGAGTGTAGAAAAGATGGGAATCAAATTTGGAAGGTCATTACTGAATAGCTCTTGCGGCTTCAATTAATACTGATATTGAAATACATAAAAGGCATGTCTTGGTCTTCTGATTTTTGTCAGATGAAGCCCCATGTGTGCAAACTTCCTTAAGACACGACTCCCATATAAATGAAGGCAGTGTGAGGGCTGTTGAAACTTTGCTTCATTTTCGTCTCTATATAACTCTATATAATCATTGAATCATTCATAGAATATAATCATATATTCAAATTTGACTGATTGTAATCAGTTAGCCAGATTCCATTTAAACCATTATAACAGGCATGCACAAAATACAGTTCAATTTCCAGAGAGCTGAAATGAGTGTCTGTGAGATCATATGCCATGCAAATGAATGCTTTAGAAATAGTATGATGACCAATAAAATGAACTAAGAAGTAATAGATTACATAAGATACATCTCTACTACAGTAATGCAACAATGCAGAGCACCGCTTTCAGGATTTTCAGCTGTGCTCTTGCATCTCTGGAACATCACATATGGATTACACAACATATTTTCCAGCTCAGTCATTCATTGGTTCTTTTTTAGCAGGGTGTTATACAAATTTCACATAAATCACACATCATACAAACACAACTAGAAAAAGCTGGGATGCTGTGTAGAATGCAGATACAATTGGAATGCAATTAGCTTCTTAGAAACACAGTAATCAGTATATTTGATGGGACCAACAAGTCTCAAAATAGTTGGGTCCTCATGCACTAGCTCACGCTCCTTCCCAACCAGAGAAGTGACATTCCAAGCCCCAGCTGCTAGTTTAAAGAGCCAGGAATTGGTCCACTAGGATCTCCGACCCTGGCCACCGCCCAGCGGCCGCTATGGTAACTCCTGCAGATGGTTGGCCTACAGTAGGGTGGGCCCATGTCCCTTCTTTGGGCTGTGCCCGGACGGGCCCCATGGACTAGGGCCTAGTCTTAGTCCATGAGGCCCTTTCCCCGGCAGTGTTCCCTAGATCTTTTACTCATGGCTTAATAGTCCAAGTGCTGAACTGACCTGCCTGCAGTCCATTAATTGTGTAATGCCACTTGATAGCTTGATGAAATGTACTTTCTGAAATGCATTTTAAGACATTTTTAGTACAGCATCCACTTTCCAAAGCATGTATACAGCCTTTCATCGTATACACTTTAAGGACTTTTTTTCCTTTTGAATTACCAGTTAATCTAACACAAATGTCTTTAAACAGTAGGGGAAAGCCATTGTACCCAGAAAAAAACATGCAGAAACTAGGAGAACATGCACACAGAAAGACCAGACGAGTCAACCTCACTAAACTTTCTTGCTGTTAGGTGAAATTACTAACTACTGCACTTCTGTGCCGCCCAAGGAGTTATTTTTGCTGATACTTGTGACTGAAATAAAAGCAGAGCTTAATTAGTCATTTAGAATGAAATTTGAGAATGCAGCTATACCCCAGAAGCATTAAGTCACAATAGTGAAATTTGGTTAGTCAACATCTTCAGATTCTTGAATGCAAATGAAGTAAACCTGCTGACAGGATGTTCTCCTGTTCTGCTGCTGCAAACTGGCTCAAGTGCAAAGATTTCAGTAAATCAGCAGTGAGGGGAGTCAGGCAGGAGCAAGCCCTTCTCTTTGATGTCTTACTGGAAGTTGGAAGTATTGAGTTTTGCGGCTGATGTTAGTGACCTTGTACTTTGTGTTTTATGCATGTCTGTGTAAAGGTTAGGCACAAAAAGAGACCATAAAAGTAATTTGTCACTGCATGGAATGATGGGACAAAGCATCTGATATCCTTGGTTGCACACTGCAAAATGAATTAAGCCTCGGTGTCACAGAGTATTATTACTCTATCATTCTGTTCCTCATTTTTTTTGTTGGGTTTCTTAATATGCTCTATAAATGCTCTCTAGTGAGGAAGCTTCATTGTAATTCCAGATTTTAAAAAAATAGAAGGCCATTTGCTTTAACAAAACATGACACGCCTGTTGTAATTACACTAGCTTTAATGAGATGAACTCTTTGCTCTGCAAAAAAATAGCTTGAAAGTCTCAACCAGACTGAGGCAGGATGAATACAGAGAGAAGCAGAATATAGCAGGGGAGCAAAAACCTAAATGCTTAAAAAAAAAACCTTTTGTGTTCGTCTTCCTCATAGTGCATTTTCCTTGACAAGCTGCTCTCCATACTAGAGTGCTGTATCTTTGTCAGCACAATTGTTTATACCCCCTACTGCAGACAGAGCTAGAAGTAAATAGGTTACCAACTGATAAGATTTCCCATTTCCCTGGCAAGTTACACTTATTTCTATCACTGTATCCCCAACTGTTTGATAATTAATGATGCGGTATTTGTTTCCTGAGCTGGAGGTTTCACTCCACAAAAATGATCCTTTCTGTATTATAAAGGAGGGGAACTCCTTTGTAATGCATTACGCATAGCAAGACGGAAAAAAAAGAAACTGCTAAAAATGTTCTTTGTGTTTAAAAAGCAGCCTCTACTGAGACCTGTTAAAATAGCCCCGTCTGTTTACTGTGTATTTGACCCGGTGGGGAACGCACTAGAGAGACAGCGAGGTAAAACCAAATGGATTTCATTCTTACCTGAGAAACACTCCCATATGAGTCATTTTCTGATTGCAGAGTGCTGTCTATCAGGGCCGCTTGTTTTATTTTACCCTTTGATCAACTGCTGTGCTGAAAAAGACAAGTAAAAACAGAAGGTAAACAAGAGGAGAGTAGAAAAGTGTGAAGGCAGGCTGAGAGCCAGGGGTTTGTAGACTGGCTATACTGCCAGCAATAGTAGCCAATGAAAATGACACAGTTTTAATTGTGGAACATGTGACGTTAAACAGAAAATGGAAAATCATGCTTACAGCTATAAGATGTGGATTCAGCTTCTAAAAACTTTACTCGCAGTATCTATATAGAGCACATCATGTAGATTGTACACACAAGCATGTATATCATAAAATAATGTAATTATATTATTATTAATAATAATACAAAAACAGAAAATAGTAAAAAGAAGAAAGTCTGAGACACTACAAACCATTGTTATACTCTTAAATGCAAGGCTTATTTTTTCTTTTATCTGTATCTTGTTTTTAATAATTGTGCTTTATGCAGTTGTTTAAATTTTTTTTATTCTTTTCATACTTTCTACACTGAGGTGAGTTACTCTTGAGTGATTGAGAGTCCCACCTGTGACTTTCTACACCCACTGTTTCTGTTTCTACTTCTGTTTACATTTCCGTTTCTCTTTTTCACATCAATAATGTAAAATAATTTCCCTGAAGATTCCTACAATTAAACGCATCCAAAATCTTCTGAAGAACGATTCACGAGATAAATAAAACTACTGTGATGTAATGCGTGTTTGGGAAGGAATACAACTTCCAATCTTCCTGTAAAATGTAAAACGAAATGGTAGAAGTGAATGAACTAGGACCAAAATCCTTCCTCAATTCAGTTCAGTTCATTTCAGTCATAATGTCTCTGCTAATTTCTTTAAAAATCAATGATCTCACAAGTTTCAGACTCTTAAGTGTCAACAGTCAAGAAACTAATATTAGGGTTTTCTAGAAATATATGGAACATTATAAAAGCCACAACTTTTAAATGATTTTCCACTTACTTTTCTGCTGCATGTAATTTGTTTTCATTCAGCGTTATCATTTTGTTCATTCTCAATTGTCCTGTCCTGGGAAGAGCAGCTGAATAATTCTTTGTTGTTGAGAGCAGTGGGAGAGCTGGATCAACCTATTGGACTCAATGGTCACAACAACCCAATTTAATTAATTCTGTTAATTCTTGGCTTTCATTCTCTGCCGGATTTTTCTTTTTTGTACGAGTGACTTCTTAATCACATTGTAGACAGTTTTCAATTTTGTGTTGTACTTATGAGGTGAAAGAGGGCTTTTTCATAAATGAGAAAAATTTAAATCCAGGCGACATCACTGGTCTCACATTCTAAACATATATTAATTTTCAGGAAATTCAGGGCAGCGGTATGATTGCGGTGTTTTCATGATCTTTCTAAACTATACACTGCATTGATGTACATATGTGGTTAATGTGACCAACTCTGGCTGCTGAATCATATTAACTTTGTCCTGCATTCATGATAGGTGCTAGAAATCTGTGTTGGGTAGGTGGAACCTGGCAAGCAGGAAACTAAGAGAATACAGCTGTTTAGTATGTGTGTAATGATGAAAATGGATGTATTTTTCCAAAGCACGGGGTTAGTTAGGCAAAAGTAAAAGTAGTATAGTGCCTGTGTGTAATATGACCCTGTATTTCAGGTATACACTAGACAAACTAATATCATGCATGGTTTCATGCTCTTGACAGTGTTTATGTTACATAAAACACAACCCCAAATACTGTTAAACGTATTGAAGGACTGTTGCACTGTCTCTAGTCAAGTTCTTCAATTTATGCTAATATTTAAAAGCTAATTTTCTAGCTGCCTCTTTGTGTTTTCTGGGCTCTGATTAGTTTCACAGGTATCCATGAGCTGGACAATTAAAGGCCTAGAACATAACTGTCTGGGCTCAAATTTATATTATATAAGTACATAAAATGTTCATTTTTAAAAGCAATAAGGCAATCAGTTCAGTAGGGTTGGTGCTTGTAATCCTTTCATTGCTGACACTTCACCCAACCCACTGAATTAATGGGAGGGACAGAAGAAATGCATCAGAAAAGGCTGATATGGTAAATGGCCTGTATTTGTATAGAGCTTTACTAGTCCCTAAGGACAAAAAGACCCCAAAGAGCTTTACACATCCAGTCATCCACCCATTCACACACTGGTGATGGCAAGCTACATTGTAGCCACAGCCACCCTGGGGCTGTGTTACATATTTACAGTGTTTTTGGTCACTAAATTATGTAAGAAAGAATTCAATGCACTGACAGAGGCTAGGCTGCCTGACCACCACCACTAGGCAACGGGTGAAGTGTCTTGCCCAAGGACACAACGACCGAGACTGTCGGACCTTCCGATTACAAGGCGAACTCCCAACTCTTGAGCCACGATCGCCCCACGTTATGGGTTATATTGAAAGAGCAGGGTGATGTGTGTGTATCATATATATATATATATACATAACTTTTGTATTTTAAAAACAAGGCCAGGTATCATGTTACATATTTACAGTGTTTTTGGTCACTAAATTATGTAAGAAAGAATTCAACTGCCTGGGCAAAACTGGCCTATATTTAGTGAGCAACGATCAGGGCTATATGAGGGCAAGAACAAAGATACAATGTTATATTCTATCTACTTCTCAGAGGGGAGCGTGAATGTTTTAACCATATTTCACAGTAGTGATATTTAAGAGAAACTGAAAGTAAATTTAAAAAAGAGATCAGTGCTAAATTAAAAACGAGGTAATTGACAGCGTCATCAGTCCACTCCAGCTGAAGATGAAAGTATTTCTAACTGGTTTTGAGATGTTTTAATATGAGATCAAATAGTCATACACCCCATGAACCGCACAGATCTTATGCCTCAAAACGAGCCACTGTGACAGTGTTATTGGTAATCGATTACCTTTGAATGTGCCTACTATATATTTGAATGTTTGTAAAAGAAAATTTAACCAATAATTTGTAACATTTACCATGTTGTTGATCTTTGAAGTCTCAAAATCTCTCTAGGGTAGTATGTACAACTGGTTTTATAATTATTCATCTCAACAAAATTGATCCACCTCAGGATTACATCTCCTCAGCCTCCACCTCAGAGTTGTGTTAAAAAATCTTATTGGATTTCATAAACCTGAAGTTGTAATGTTGAACTTGTGTAGAAGTCAAGTGGGAGCACAGTTCACAGAGATTTAAATGAGGCCCTTACAAAGTTTCATTTCAATAAGATGTAACTAGGGGAGAGAACACTAGTGTAATGATAAACAGACAGTGGTGGGAAAAGGGTGCTGGTGGGTTTTGCTGTAGGGATGCTTGGGGGGCTTCCCTTGATCAGGGATCATGCTCTCTCTCAAACTGGCTTTTTGGCAGCATGAGGCCCGAGCCACTGAATGGCAGAAGCAGCTCAATGACAAAGTTAGATTATTCAAAGATGTTCCTCATCACAAATGAACTTCTAGTTTGAGCGGAAACTGTAAAGTTGTTAAAGTTATGTGTAGTTCTGCTTTTTCAGCTGAGTTTGCATACAGCCATCCTTAGGAGAGTTTAAAACAAATACATAAAACGTTTGAAACTGTGGATCTCACAATATGTTTGTATATATATATATATATATATATATATATATATATATATATATATATATATATATAAAATCATATATATGATGATCCCTGGCAAATTTAACAATAGAAGGTCAGTCCAATTACATTTTGGATCAGAGCATGAGCATAATTGCATTTACTTCAGGTTATTCTCTTATTAGGAGAGACAAAAAGAACTGCACAGTGTTCGTGATTAGAACAAGTTAGACATATATCTGGCGGCAATAAAATCATCCTCGTCATTAGTGGACCACAGGTGCTACAGGAAGTGCCACTCTCACATGCTGAACTCATTATAGAAATGAAAATAGACTATGGCCTGCACACACTATTGAATTTCAGCTAAGATTTGTTTTAAACATCAGATGAAATAAAGCAGCAGACACAGACGAGACTCAATAAAGTCAAGAGTGAATACATTGCTTTATTTGTCGTGAACTAGAACACAAGTAATGCTTCAGTTTATCAAAGTTGGAAATGTTCTCCTCTATAGCTGTGAAAGTACAAACAGTAACACTATTTTGATATTAGCTCTGGAGAAATGGCTCCAGAAGCCACTGTTGTGATCTTTAAACAAAAATGAGTACATCTTCTTTGGCAGATTTTATAAAGTCATGTGTGGGGTTTTGTTTTTAATGGAAAGTGCCAAAAAGGACACTTAAGTTAAGGTTTTGCAGGAGAAACTTATTGCACATAATTAATATAAGTTTGACATGCTATGCATCATTTTCTACCCCAGACGCCCAGCACTTAATCATGAGGAAAGAAGCCAGTTGAACTCTTAATTAGTATTTGTGGAGTGATGTTTGATCTGTTATATACCTTCACTATGAAAGCAACAGGATTGACTCTCTCTTTGTGCGTATTAGATAATAGCTGCAAATCTTATCCCAGTTAACAGCTGATAGTTAACCAAAAATGTATTTTCTAATGTATTAATGATCCACTTTTAATATGAGTGTAGACAACAAGGATGAAGAAACCAGTAACACTCTAACAGTGATTTGGTCATTTTCAGTTGTGCACTTATTCGTGTTTTTTTGTTTTTTAGTGTGTCGCCCACAAAAAACATCTTGACTGTGTTTTTTGCAATAGTAACTATTCATCTTTCCTATTGTGTAATGGATGAGCTTAGTAATTATATTAGGGAAAAATTGAAAATGGTTATGACCGGGCATGTTCCTTCCAGGGTAACCCATCATCAAAGAAGCTGTTACCTTCAAAACGGAAACGCATATATTTTAATTATTGAGCTGTCTTTGAATGTGTGTGACTTATTATGATTATGATGACTGCAGGTGGAGGACAGGTGGGATCTGCGGAAGGTTTCAATGGATAAGCCTTTAAAAAACTAATCTGCATGAGAAAATTGGTCAGGGGATTATTTCTTAATAGAAGTAGAAATATCCTTGATTAATGTTCAGTGAGCTGTAAAATGCCAGTAAGAAAGAATCTCTTTCTGACTCGTTTAAATGAGTTTTAGCTTTGCAGCTGGAAGGTGTTTGTTTCTATGATCCGAAGAACTGGCACCACACTGACTCAAAGGTTTGCATCCTGGAACTGTTTACACTCTCCACTAAGAATAAGGCTGGATGTTAAGTTGAAAATTTTGATTGGTAATGGTACCATACATTCTAAGTGCAACAACCGAAACAGTGCATTTCTTGTGCTAAATAACATATGTATGTTTATACATGACACCGACATGGGTTATATGGAAAGGCTTTTAGATTATTTCTGTTTTAAAGCACGGCACTGCTTAGTTTTCATGATTAAAACACGACCATCAGGCAAAGAAATCTGGTGGCAGTCAGATCATCCTTATGCTACAACGAGGGACTGTGTGCTGATATAATGAGCTGAACTCATTATTGAAACAGAAGTGAACTACAGCCTTAACATTAGCGTAACAAGGTCACTCTCTCACTATATATATACACTATATATTTGTGTGCATTTGTGTGGATGTAAATTTAACTGTGAATACAGGCAAGTCAACTTTTTTAGAAGAGAAAAGGGTTATAATAATAAAAGGAATGTCTAGCAAGAAAATGAATGTTAAAGGGAAACCCAAGCAGTGGCCATTATGAGAATCCTTTTAGCCTAGAACCTGTTGATAATTCATTTCTTCTTTTATTGAACCAAAGCACATTTTGTTTTCATCTGAAGACTGTTTACCACTAAATACTTAGCAGATGATCCGAAATTGTCCAAAATTAGGAGATGATCACAGTACTTATCAGTTTATACTGTTTAGTCTAAGCAGCTGTATTTCATTCTTGCCTGTAATGAAGTATGAAGTAAACTTTAGCATTAATTTTATTCATAGCATTGTTTTGATCTTGATTTTTTTTTTTTGATCAAATCAACATTGTATTGATAGAGTATTGGCAGAATAGTTTGAAAATTAACTTGTGTTGTTTATAATTTGGAAATCAGATTTATTTATTTTGGTAGAAAAAGCCATTTGGCACGGTGGTGAATACTCAGTTCACACTAAGAGCTGTGAATGCCAATGGCTGTGGAAGTTTTAATTGTTGCTTTAAATGAGAGTTGGGTGTAGTTATGGGCCACAAAATCCATGCCACACACTCATACCAGTTGAGTTGCACCAGGTTTTATGATATTTAAAATCTATGCATTACACCCACATCTCCCTCCAAGATGTTCGCTTACATAACTGCCCTTCTTATTTTATATGCATTCAAAAATGGAGATGGCAATGACACAAGTGTTGAATATATCTTTTACACAGTCAGCGCACACTTAACAGTTTTTTGTTTTTTTGTTTGTTTTTGTTTTCACACAGTGTGGGGGGAGAAAAAGAAAAAAGAAGCAGCCCTGTTTCCAGTGAGAGCTACAGCAATCTGTGAAGGACTCAAAATATAGTGTTGCATTACAGTACTGCGGATGAAAGAATGTGTTTGATAGCTAAGCCAAGCCTTTTTAACATTTTGACTTTTTTTTCTGAGCTGCTGACTGACTGCTCTTTTGTGATTCAGTCAACAATTTTGTCAGGATCACTTGAAGCTACGGTTGCTCTGTGGAGCAAGTGGACTTGCCAGAATAAGCACTGCTATAAGTCCAAGGATTTCCATTTTCAGCTCTCCTTCTTATTATTTCACACAGCACACAGGCATCTTGTTTTTAACCTTTACAATCATCTACATAATCTTTGTAACAGCATGCATTTTACTTACCACAATTGCTCTTTTTGCTGTGTTCTGTGTCTGAAATAACAATATTTGTTAGGCTCTGCTTCCAGTCTATAGTGTGTGAATGTATCATATATACATGCGGACGAAGGATGTGGACTTCTGCTGCTAGTAATATATTGTTTTCACCACAGCTTAGGTGTGCTTAGTTTTTGACAATGTCAGGAGACTCAAGTCTAAGCATCATCGGATGTTGCCCTTTTAAACTTCAGGACAAAATCTAAAGTTTCACTACAGGAAATCCACTGTTAGGTTTAGATGAGGAAGCTGCCTTGGTAGAGCATGCAGTAGGCAGGACGCAGGATGCTCAGTGCCTTGGTGTTGATATTTTAGACTATTACTTGTGCTTTTCTTATATAGTAATCAGACATCACTGCTGGAAGGCTGAAAGCTGTTAAAAGTCCAATCTCAGTGCACTGAATATTCACATTCTCACATCCATTGGTGATGTCTTGAAAAGTTCAGGACTGTGTGAAAATATGTATAGAATAAGCTGAGTTCCAAAGCTGTTTAGTCCCTTTTGGTTGCAGTAATGTAAAAGCTGGCCTCTTGGATATGTCCGTGCTGAATGTTTTCCCAGTGCAGCTCTGACAAAATACCACAAGTTCAAAAGGTATTTGGTGAAGAAGAAAAAAATATTCCTATCCAATAATACCTCTATAGCAAAAATCACTAAAGCTCTTACAGCTAAGTGTTTGTCCAATATTTCACAGCAATCTATACAGCAGACTCAACCAAAACACTTCAGCCTACTTGTGGTATTCACTGAAAAAAAAACCAGAGGATAACAAAGCAAAATGAGAATCAATGGAAACACTTACCGTCCGCACAAAATTCTATGACAGTTAATCCAATTACGTGTGGACATATTTCAGTCGAGACCAAAATGATAGGTATCACAGAGTAACAGACTTACTTTACCATCCCAACAGTGCTTCGCCTCTACCAGTTTTTGCCTTGTTTGCAAGATGCAGTCACAGTGTTGTTCTTGTTATCAGAGAGAGATTAAGGCACTAGCAGCCATCAGAACTGTCAAACTATCCATTAGTCTTTCGCCCATTCCTGTGAGCGGGTCCAGGAAAGAAATATGAAGTGTCTGCATATCTCTAATAGACATGCTGATAACAACTACCTTGCACAGTGGTTGATGGTTTTGTTGGGAAGTCCAATAAAGAAAACCCAGAAACTCTTAGGTTTTGTGTTTTGGGTAAAGTGACTGTGTGGTTCCAACAGCAAATGTGAGCTTTGTGAGAGTAGTGAAAGCACACTGTATTTTTAACTTTATTTTACTTTCACTATGAGGTGTGATTTAAAAAAAATAATCCAGTCACACTGAAATTGGTAAGGTTTAGATGAGCAGTGTTAGGGAGGTTGGCAAATTATAATTTTCTCCAGTAATTATTTATTTAGCCTCCCACAGATAGTCATAAAACAAGGGAGTATCTGATTAATAACTGAGGGACAAAGGGGATGCAAATGACAGATGGAGGATAGGTGAAGTGTTTAGCCTCCACAGGTTACACTCTGCAGGCTACCTGACTCGGGTAATCTGCACTTCTGTCTGTGGAAATTTTGGGTCCTTACAGAATTGGTCCATTCACTATTTTTCCTCTACTAAAGGAACAAACAAAGTACTCCAAAATAATTTTGTAAAGTAAAATGACTCTAGAACACTGTCGAGAAGGAAGCTCTCGAAAACAACAGCAAATTCATGAGTTCCTATTACGTTTAGTGCCAGTCAGTATTTTTAGAAAGGGATGGAAGGGGTGGTGGTGGTGTGGAGGATTCTTGTCTTTCTGAATTAAATGTTGCAGACATTTTTTCCTTTTATAGCAGTCACTTTTCTTTAGTTCAAGTGCAAAAATAAAATAAAGAGAAGCTAATAATAATGTGAGTCAGGAACATTTGCTCCCTTTTATCTATTCAAGGCTCATATTTTGAGACACAAAGAAAAGCAATGGCAATTACTGTGAATATAGGTTCCTGAACCGGCCTGCTTTGACTGAAAAACAGATACACTTATATAATTCCATATATTCTTGAATGCACTTAATGGTATTGAAAAGTTTGCAGTTGTGATCAGCTAGACCTATGTAATTTTTTTAAACCTTTTCTGTACTTTCAGTCCACTTTAATTAGGAAATTTAGAAATACAGTCATGTTATGCTATGCTGGTCTTTGCATACAGGTTTTCTAGATTTATTGATGACTCTGACCACTTTTGCACATGGATCACATGGATATGTTGCTCAAGAACACTTTGACATGCTCACTGAAGGAACTGGGGATCTAATTGAATAGTGGACAACTCAATCTATCTTGTGAGTCACAGCCTGCCCAAGGTGGTATACTTGACAGTTCAAGGAAAATGTTCTTTTTCAAGCATATATATTTTTTAAATGAAATATTCTTATGTGTAAAAGCGTGTCCTTGCTGTCAGCAGCTCGTATTGTCACTTGTAGTAGAAATAACTTGTTACAGGACTTTTGCATAACTGGCCACCAGTTTCCAACATTGGCTTACTGAAAATTTTGACCATTCTGCCATGTAAAATCTCGTCAGTTGCAATATGTTTCAGGAGTTTCTTGAATATACTACCTATTATAAACGGGTTCATTTTAAATCCCACCTCACTGGGATTTGATATAGGATTCAGGTCTTGGCTTAGACATGGCCATATTGCTTTATTTCTTAGTTTTGTTCCTCTTTTGGTAGATTTGCCAGTGTGCATAGGATCATTATCCTGCTGAAACTTTAACTTCAACCCTTTGAGAGACAGCCTTACATAGCTTTAAAACACTAATTGATACGATATAGAATAAATAGTCTTGTCAGTGACCACTAAGTACCGAGTCTTAAGGGTCCCAGCAAACAAAACAAAACCAAAAACAAAACCCCAAATGGTTGCTTTTTCATCGGAAGACTGTAGTTTTTAGTTTGGCTGTGGGTTTTGTATAGCTAAAGGGTTTTTATTGGCACCCATTCCATGGAGGTTTGATTTTTCACACCAAGAGTGACCTTCAGATTCTTGAATGAACTTTTAGAGCTCTTGTGTTCAACTCTTGGGAGATATTTGCTGGGGCTATGAGATCCGATCTATAGCATGTGCAGCAAGATTGATAAAACATAGTCATAAGGAAATAGTGTTATTTTGCAGGTGCCGATATTCACTGCCACTCATACTTGTTTGCGAATTCGAAAAGACCTTCCATATATAACTAAAATAGAATAGAATAGAATAGAATAGCCCTTTATTGTCATTGTGCATGTACAACAAAGTGTACAAATTAGCTACTGTGCATGTGACAGTGTCTGCTCTACAATTACTGCAGGACTCAGCTCTACCTTCAAAGCTGAATTCAGCCTGTGCAAAACAGTCTGACATGACAGTTTTCAAAATATTTGAACATAAAGTTTGCAAATCTTGTCTTTTTGCCCCAGACAAGTGTTAAATACACCTACTTGCTTTAGAATTCTTTGGTTAGTCAATCTTTTCTGTCATCAAAGTAAATCGGTGAGAGTTGTCAGAACATCCAAAGATACACGGCCTAATATGTGCAAGTAAAATTCAGCCTATGAGTCACACACTCATGTCCATGGTGGCTGCTTTGTTCACTTGGCTGCTCATTTCTACTTGAGTGTGTTATTGAATTTGCAAGTGATGACTTCATATTTTGCAACTGGTAGTGAACCTAAAATAATATGTTTTAATAATGGCTAAATTCCACTTCACAAAGGTCCTGCACTAACATTGGTTTACTCCTAAAGCTTATAGGAATACTTAAGGGAGCCGAGCGCTAGTAGTTTCACCTATGCTTGCCCTGCTACAAAGCAAATCTGTCATCAAAAAGGTCTGTTACTATATAAAACTGTTATGGTGAATGTGTTCACAAGAGTTCCCTATTTGTACATCTAGCCACATGAAGGAATATTAGTGTTGATTTGAAGTGACTGTGGCAACCCGTAAGCCCACAGCTCACTCTGCTCTTACCTCTGTTTTGCTTTCCATCAACTCTTGTAACTTTGTCTGATTGCTATTTGGTACATGGCAGGTAGTGTGCAGTGGGCATCAAAGCTTTTCCCTGAAAAGGAAGCTGTCTGCTGCAAATGGAAAAAGGTTGAGTTGATAAGATTGGTTGATAAAAGTGGTGAGACTGAAGCAAACAGTAAAGCTGCAACTATAAAAAGAATAAAGCCAGTGGTTAAAAACGCTGTATAGCTAACGAAAGCTACTACATGTTACAAGAATCGGTTGAAAATATTCTAGTATGAATAATGTTTTACCAAATTAATTAGCTTTTATTTTGTTGACAATTACCTGGCAATTTAGTCGTCTAAACCTCAACTTAAACCAATGATTTGGAGTGCATTCTCCTCAGACAAAATCGCAGAGAAGCACTTCAGGAATTGCTGCTTGCTTCTCAGTCTAAGAGCACCTCAAGGAAAGCCACTCGGGTACATCATTAATCAGCTCTCAAATTAAGTTACAGCAGATGTTTTTAGCCATGAAGGCAACCTTGTCATGGCCCCCTTCAACCAATTAAGATTAGTATTTATTCATAGTCTTAAATCTAGTTTATCCCCAGTTTCCCCTGCTGGTATTCCAGTTTTATCTAATGGATTTTCTTTTGATGTTGGGCAGAGAATTAAATCTTGTACGATATACACAAATTCCCCCAGGGACTGCATCATAACAGTTGCCATGGGTGCAATTTTAAATTTGTCAGCGATACAATTGTCACTTTATCTCTGTTCTTTCATGCCCTGGTCACCTGCATTATCTAAACACCAGGGTCTTTCCTCAGGTTGCTGTCTGTAGATACGGCCATTAGTTCTGCTCCTGTGCTTAAGAGAGAAATCCCAGGTCAGCGGAAGGCAGTGAGACAGAGAAGTGAATGACATCCTATCCAATTACTTGTCACCTCTACATAGGCTGGCACAGGGACTTGAGAAGACCACATGAGACAAGCAATTACACGGAAAAAGATTCTGATCACTGCAGAGGCATAGCACACCTCACATCCCCCACTGTTGTTTTCACATTTTAAAGTGATGCTGACTAAAGTACTGTGGCATTTATAAGTGTAAACACATTGATTTCAGCAAGAGCACCCCTCTGGGGATCTCACAAACAATCAAAGTGGGATCTATGTATATAAATGAGATCTTAGAGGAAATACAATATCCGCTTGGTAGATGAACTACCATGTCTCGCAAGGCTAGTTAATAGAATGACCAAGCATTGATTCTGTGGGGAGAAGAAGTTCTTTCTGAGTGTAAACATTGGCGTATTTTTAGTATGACAGCATGACATGCCAACGCTGCTAAAAGGAAATGTCACTGGATTCATCGCTCAAACTGAGGAAAGAAAAATGAGTTCCCTGTTGTGTTGTTTTGACATCATATGACACATGACCAAATACCCTCTGGTCACCTAAACAGTTTTCTTTTTTTCTTTTTTTTTTCTTTTTTGGACCTTTTGGTTTTAAAAAAAATTTTAAGGAAGAAAACTTACAGGAATCTGTCCTCTTTCGCTGACTTTTAAATCCTTTAACGGCCCTAGTTCCACAGTATTTTATGCTACTTATTTTAGTATAAAAGCCATGTCTCACAGTGTCATCATATATGCAAAGATATCAGCAATTATATTTGAAAGTTAATTGTTATCATCCCAAGGAGGAATGGGTCTATCTACAAAATGATAGTGTCTATAGAAATACACTAAGACTCAAATATAAAGAAACTATCTTCATACAACTCAGTCAGTAGGCAACCTGTAATAAGTCAGTCCAGGATCTCTATTAGGAAGCTATAGAAAGCCAGGAAAAAAAGGTTTCTGTGTGTGCTATTTCAAATATGTCTGCCACCTACAGCTTGTTTGCTTTCTTGACTTAACAAACAGAAAACTGTTTTCAGCAGCAACCATTTAAAATTCTCTGAGAGCTCTCACCCGTGGGCAGGTTAAATATATAGACAAGCAACTCAACAATTGGCAAGGAAAAATGACTGTTAGAAGGGAAAATAAGGTGATCACAACTGAAAAATAATATTTGATTTCATCACACAGATACATCTATATAAGGGAAAAACAACAGAAAGAATAATGCATAACTATTTAAATCACTTGCCACTTTTTTAGGTACGCCTATTCAACTCTTTGTTACCATAAATATTGAATCACCCAATGACAGGACAGGAAATTACTGCATTTAGACATGTAGACATGATGAAGACAGTGACCTGGTAAAGATCATACTGAGTATCAGACTTGGGAACTAAGGTTATTAAGTGACTTAACCTCCTAAGACCCGAACTCTTTCATAGCATGCATTTTTAATTTCTCTTTGATATTTGGGCTGATTGGGACCCGATGAATGTAAAAACAAAGAATCAATAGAAAAGGGACAGTATAATGTCCTCGTAAGTGGACATCAGGCCCTTTTGAGCAACATTCAGTATTTTGGTCTAAATAACCCAAAATGTGATGTCCACAAATGTGGACGCCAGGTCCTAGGAGGGTAAATGCGACATGGTTGTTGGTACCACATGGGCTGGTTTGCTTGGGTTTTCCCACACAAGCATGTCTAGGGTTTACAGAGAATGATCTAAAAAAGATGGTGACAGGAAGTAAATCAATCGACCACTAGTTACAACCAAGATATGTGCAACTCCGAATGCACATCATGGTAAAGACCACAACATTTGCCCCTTCTGCCAGGTTCACCAAAATTGCATAAGAGAATACTGGAAAAAATTTTCTGGTCTTATGCAAATTTGGTTCAAAAAACATGGATCCATCTAACCTTGTATCAATGGCTGGAGTTGCAGTTAGTGTAATGGTGTGGGGACATTGTCTTGGCATGGTTTAGGGTTCTTATTACCAATTGACCTTCATTTTAACACCACAGCTTACCTGATCATTATTGCTGACCACAGTGTGCACATCACCAGATCTTAATCCAATAGAGTTCCTTTGGGATGTGTAACAGGAGAGAATCTTGGGGTTTGTGTCTGACCCAAGGATATTTGGGAGGCAGACTGGAGCAGCCAGGAATCGAACCACTAACCTTCCAATATTGATCGATAGATAAATAGTCAGAAAACAAAAGTTTGTACGTGCTTCTAAACAGAAAAAAGAAAGAAAATTAAAAAATGATTTGAACACAAGCTGGTCATACTGTAGATTCCTGTTATTTATTTTTGTAGCCTTATACCTATAACTGATGTGCAGTTATTTTCCGTAGTGCACAAAGTACTATTATTTCTAGAGCCTGAAACACCACTAAGTAGTTTGTTTTGCTTTAGTTAAAAAATGAAAATATCTGGGAAATAGAAATATAATATATCAGAAGGAGCATAGCTTTGTTATGATGGTTATTATTTCTCAGGGGTGAACCATACTTTGCTGTTTGCCTGCCATGCATTTTTGAAAATCTCCTCACTTCACTGTGTGATAACTCTGAAGAAGTCATGATTGATCATCCACTTAGAAATCTTCATCATCAAGATTTATCGGAGCTTGGATTTAAAAAAAAAAAAACATAAATCAGAACAGAGGACAGTGGTTTCCTACTTTAGGGTTTTTATTGTATCTTTTTTCAGTGTCATGCAGGGATGTTTGATTTTCCTCTTTGCTAAACATTATATTTTATTTTAAAAGCACATTCTTTGGTCAAAAACTGGATAGTCTTACAGTGTTTATTTATTTATTTACTTTTATGGATTGGCCCAAGTGGGCATTACATCACTCAGTGGGCACAGCATGTGTTAGTGTTGTCTAGTGTTTATACTGTTGGCCATTTAAAAAGTGATTAGCTATTCAAGTAGGTCTGGCATGGATGCTGTGGGCCTGAATACTAAATTATAACAAAAGCTTAGTGGGGCATTGTGTATAGTACTGCAGCCCCAAGGAACATAATTCATAAGTTTGGGATGTTAAAGCTACATTTGATGCTTTTCCCCTGCAGATAATCCAAGCACATTAAGTATCTCATTGTCAATCCAAAACAAAAGTGCTATAATACATTCACTTATTGAGCATTTATGGAAATATATGATTTATATTCAAGCGCGAAGGTCAAACATCTCTCAGAAGTGGCTCATTTTTTATCATCACACAGTTTTTATTTTTAGCTCGGGGTCATCAGTGTTATTGTCACTTAATTTGCCTGATGATGATATTTTGCACATATTTTTCTCCGGATGTCCTTCTAACCTGCTACATAAACACTGCGCATTCGTGTTTGTGTAGCATGTAAGGAGAAATGAGCTGATTCAGGCCTTCGGGAGATGGATCGAGTGGCTGATGATAATTTGATGAATTTCTGCATATATTAATGTTATAAGTGAATATGAACCACAGTGCTCATAAATTACAACTGATGGAAGTGTGTCACTGGGGATAGCTTTGCGCATAATTAGGCTCGGTGGCATAGGTATTTAATTAAAAGTGTTGTGACAAAGGACGCATGTGTACAAACAGTGAAGCTTAACTGAGGGAGATAAGTTGAAGATGGATGGCAAGTAAATTCACTACATCCTTGTGAGGAAATGTACGAAAAGCTGCAGCATGATAAGAGAATGACCGATAATCAAATATTACCAACAGTGAAATAGTTTAATTAAGAAGCTTGCCCAAAACAAGTTTTATATACTATTATTTACACAAATGTTTGAAAAAGTACAGAAGATAGACTATATAATCAGTCATAGGCCAACAAAAATACTCTTAGACTTAGATTTTAAAGGCAGTATACCAAGGAAAAAATACCACCATGTCTTTACAGAATAGTGTTTGGTTGTCTAAAATAATATAAATAATAAAAATATATGCATTTGGGGTGCCAGTTTAGCTCAGTGGGCTGAGCAGGCGACCATAGCAGGTGGCCGCCCCGGGTTCGAGTCTGACCCACAGCCTTTTGCTGCATGTCTCCCCCTCTCTTTCCCTCTGCTTTCCTGTCAGTCTTCACTGCATCTATCTAATCAAGCTGAAAAAAGCCAATAATATTTCTAAATTTAGATAGATTGATAGATAGATCCATATACATATATGCATTTCTGTAGGTTATACATTAACAAACCTAAAATAGCCGAAAGAAGTTCATACAGCAAGTACACCAGCCTGTGATCCTACAGGGTGTTTTTTTCCCCACTGACCTGAATCAGTGATGCTTTTACCAAATGTAATTAAATGGACAAGAGAGCCAAGCATTTCAACAGTAGCGAGTGCGGTTGCTGTTTAGGAGACAGTTTATTGCTCTTTTCTTTGCTGCTTCTTTCCCTCATCTGTCTGGTTTCGGGGCAGAGTGGAAATTGCTTTTGTTGTGTTACTTGCTATTATCGTACAGCTTTAGCATCATTTGTCTAACTTAAGGGTTGAACTGAACGCTGCTGAGGAAGATAATACGTGTTCAGTCACACTACACTGGCTAAGTTTAATTTCTGCATTTTCCCATAATGTAGTGATGTCTGCTTATCTGCTTTTGCTTCATTCAATTTCAGTTTTCAAACTGAATGGTAAATATAGCAGGAGCTCAATGGGTGCCGGGGCCCCCAGAGGTGTGAGCAAGGTGACTAAGTGCGACGGGAATGAAGGAGCTGTGGGCAACTGGTTCCTCCTGAGGGGCTGACAGATGCTGATGCTGACAGATCGAGAGAGTGATTATTCAGAGCTTAGAAGATGAACTAGTGCTTGTGTTAGCTGGCTCCCCTTGCAGCAGAATCACTCCCAATCACACCTCCATAAATCAAGCACTCACACCCTGGCACAGTTTGAAAACAGCACTACTGAGCAAAGGTGGTCATGCCGATGAAAGGGTGTTTATCATGAAAGAGTGCCACTAGTGACCACAAAGGCTGTATGCATACTTGGAAGAAACATGGGTGCTTGCGACCCTGAACATCTGTAACCTTAATTTTGACTAACTATTCAAATTGTATTTCTGTAACTTCTGAACTCTTGGCAGCTTTGACTGAAGTGTAAAGGTCCCAAAGTGTAAGTAGTGAGTAAAGTAGTGCTGTAACAGAAACAACCACAGCCCCTCTCCAATAAACCTCTGCTTAATCCCAAATCATTATGGTATCTCCAATGAGGTATAAAAAGGCAAATAAACAAGCCAAACTGCACGTCTAATGAAGCACAGACGGTGCAAACTTTTTTCACTTTGAAATATGCAGAAAACATTCAAATTACATTTAACAACCTCTGTGTTTACTGAACCAGACACAAACGATAAGGTAATTGCACCTCTTTACATGAAAATGTATATACAACTCCATATGTTTATTTCCATCTAAAATGCTGCACTTAGCTTTTTTTGAGTTTTTAGCCAAATCAGGAATTCATTTATTCATCCTTGCAGTGTTAAAATCTCACTGTAAATTAAAGTTGCATAATATGTTAAGTTTAAATGCTCTGTATGACTTGCAGTGGCCAATACGTGATGTGGTTCTGGGAGTGGGTCTGTTGGAAGATTAAAACACTCTGTCATTCTTTTTTTTAATCAAATTCTGAAGCAATTACTGGGTCTGTCTTTGTTTCTCAATATGCCCCCATGCGTTTTTTTCACTGTTTAACGGCAAAGAGAAAGAAACTTTATTTTGAAGAGTTCTGTGCAAACATAAGTGAGCAAATAGCCAAAGAGAGCCAATAGGACACTCAAGTCCAACATACCAATGAAATAAAACATCTCATTTGTTTTCTTGTTTATTTTTGTGTTTATGTTTTGATTTTTTTGAAAACAAGTGAAAAGAAATGCCCTTTCTTGTGTTTGATTTTTTTATCTTAACAAAAAGAACAAAAATAAAGTGTTAGAAGAAACAAGCAAACAACAAAAAGAAACATGGTATCACAATCAACTGTATTTCTACCTTTAGAGCTTCAGCAGCAGCAGCATTTTCAGTTTGATACGTTGTACCTTTGATGCAAACATGATCTATGATCTTTGATCAGAATAATATATTAGTGACAGTCTCATTAGCATCACAGTGCCAGGACAAAGAAACTCAACATTGTGCTTCAATGAACTGTGAATAAAAATGTGTACTTTAGACTATTCCTACATTAAGCAAACAAACAAAGGAGCCTTAAAATGCTAGCTATAGGCCAGGAAGCAAAGTGTTAACAACAGATTTCTCTGGCATGAAAAGACATAAAACAGTTTGAACAGGTTGTCATTCGAAAGCAATTTGGGAAGCAGTAGGATCTCATTATTACATCAATTTAATTCCAATTAGAAGAAATGAATCAAATTATCTTTTTCATAGCATGTGGCAAAATAACTAAGAACGTGACTGACAAAGATAATCACATCATATCAGGAAATTGATTTATGTCTACTTCTTTTAATGATGAGGACAAAGAGGTTAAAAATGTATTTAAGATTTGTTGGGCTTGGTATTCAAAACTTAACATTTTATAAAAACCGACAATCGGCTACTGTTTTTGTTGAGACATAATCTATATATTTGTTACATTTAAATACAAATGTCACTGCATTGTTTGTAACTAAAACCCCAGATGAAGAAAATAACCCCAGCATCTGATACAACTCTTTTTGGTAATATTCATCAATATATTTGTCACATATTTAACTACAAATATGATTGGCTCATTAATTTTAAAAAAAGTCCTATTTGAATAAAATGATGAGGGTCTGATGCAGCCCTTAGCTAATTAACAAGAAACTGAAAAAGTCCCGACACAGGTTAGACACCCTAGTCCTCTGGATTAATGTCTTAGCTTTGAGCCACTCCCCTAACACACCCATTTCTTTCTAACTTTTTGGGTTATAGTTACCTGATGTGAACCAAAGAATTTCTGTGTTCACAACAACAAGGGTCATCAAATATTAATTATATTTATTTGTGTGCCTCTGAATTTACACCCATTATTTGCCACCATCCCTTAATGTGAGTAAAGAGTTCATTGCCATTTCACATAGTTCTTTGAAAGCAGGTGACTCAGATCTTCTGAGACAAAAATATCTGACTGGGTGTTTGTGAGCTGACCCTTTTGAGTGATCAATATTACATTTCCTTAATTATTAAGCAGAAATTTCTTTCCTAAATGTTGCTAGCACTGGTTAATTGATTGACATATTAAGACAATTCAACCTTATGGTTTGTTAAACAAGTTCAAAAGCATCTAATTTATCATTTTTGTTTGAAAGATCTCTTAAAATCACCATTGTACACCATTTCACCTTTGCAGACATTACATTTAAGCATTTGCATGCTTTTACTGTTAAAGGAGAGGCTTTGTTGTAATGAAGTAATAATACAAATTATAATAATGATAATAACGGCCCGCATAATTCAAGTTAATAGCATATCTTATCATAATACCCAAGTGAACTCCTAACCATACTATACATGACCAAAAATACTGATCAATTGAATTTAATCCCTTGTGACAAAGAAACTGATCTTGTATTTTCTTTATATTGATGTCCGCCACTGGTTTGATTACTTTGTGTTCCTTTGTTCCTTTTTTCCTCAGTTCATGAATAAAGCAATCATGGAGGTTAAGTGAATGGCCTTGAATTTTGCTTGATTGCAAGCTGCCAGATTGCTGCAATTTAAATCATTTTTCCCCTAAAGCTTCAGTTTTTAATGAAAATGCCCTCTCTGTGTGTTTTTTCTTTGCTGCAGGCCAGTGGGGTCAGTGTACCGGTGAGGAGTGTGGCTCTGGTGGGGTTCAGACAAGGACAATATGGTGCATCCACATGGAGGGCTGGACCACCCATCACTCCCACTGCCATCACATGGAGAAACCAGAAAGCCAGAGACAGTGTTTTAAAGTCTGCGACTGGCACCAGGACCTCTTCGAGTGGGAGGCGTCAGAGTGGGGGAGCTGTGTTCTTGTTCCTTTCTTTTCCAATGAGCTCAAGTTGAGGGCAACTGAGTGCATTACAGCACAGCATGGGATCCAGAGGCGCAAAGTCTACTGCGTACGCACCTCAAATCGGACCACAGTCAGTTCGAGGATATGTGAATTCTTTTCCCAAAAACCACCTGTGGAGCAGGCATGCCTTGTCCCCTGCCCCCAGGACTGTGTGGTTTCAGACTTCAACTCTTGGTCAAGTTGCAGCAAAACCTGCGGTGCTGGCCTGCAGCATCGGACTCGACATGTTCTGGCCACATCAATGTATGGAGGGGCAAACTGCCCCAACCTAACTGAGACCAGGACTTGTTCCAGCCATGTTGACTGCCCGGCTGGGGAGGACGAGTACCAGTACAGCCTTAAAGTAGGGGCCTGGAGTGAGTGCCGAATGCCCCATCACAAGGATGCGCTATTAAGTGGAAGGACCACAGTGGACTTCAGTACTATGTCCAACGAGAACAACACAGCCACGCTGCACACACTAGCTTCTCACCAGCATTTCCATCACACCCACCACCACCTTGCTCATGCGCACATTAAGTACCCCGCGTCGTGGGAACTAGAAGTGGGATACCAGACACGACATGTTCGCTGTACAAGAAGTGATGGCAAAAATGCTATGCTGAGGTAAGCAACATGCTTCAAACCATAAAGAATAGGAAAATCATCTTAATATGGTAATGTGGATTGAAGTTGAGACATATTGATGCATTTTTCACAAAAATTAGGAATACTTGTGCCTTTTTCATTCATTATGCCCCCAAAGTGGCCACCCTACCACTTCACAACTCTTCAATGCAAAATTCCATCAGTTGCACGATCGTTTAAACTTTTCTTGGTAGATTTCTTACTGTACTTTAAATCTTCAGGTCCCCGGCACTGTGCTGCATTAGAATCTATAACATTTTCTTTGCCATCCTTCACAGTTGGTTGAAAAATGCTCTTTTTGAAAGCTGTCTTTGGTCTGCGCCAAACACATCTACTTTAACCACCGTCAAAAAGTTGTATGCTGGATTTGTCTTTCCAGAGTACATTATTTAACCCCCCACTGCAAAAAAAAAAAACCCTTCTCTCCCCCTATGGTTCATTGGCAAAATACTTTCTCCTGACACATCCCCCATGATTTTCAAATTTCTGAAATATTTATCAGATAGTATACACTTACAGTTTGACAAAGACAGTTTGTTCATCCTAGAATAAAATGCAGGTTTTACAAGAAACTGTTTTTCAGATGCACTGCTCTAAGGCTGACATTGCTGGGGCAATCAATCCTGGAAGAATCGGCAGTTCTTTGAAATCAACAATACATGTAAAAAAGTTTGCTTTTCGTTTCTTTTTCCCACTGGGATCCACAAACCCATTTTTCCCTCTGTCAGACCACATACCTCAATGGTATAGAAAGACTGATTCCACCTGTTACCCCCTAAGGACATTCTAATAATTTGCACCAAATAGAACCCCCGATTCTAATTTTCTGGATTTCAAGGTGTGATAAATGTTGTGGTGCACCTGATTTGTTCTCATATGAAAACAGCAGTGCTGTATAATATTTCTTTCTTCTTGTGTGTTTTTTTTTTTTTTGTACTGTATCCAAGCGGAAATGTTTGCAGGTTTAATAATGAAAGGAAATACCTGTAGTTTGTTTCTCTTTCATCAGTTTACTTTTCCTCTGATAAAGCGTGTGGAGAGTTTTAAAAATTATAGGAGCTGAATGTTGTTGTCTGTCAGGCAAAATAATCCTAATGGACATTTTTTTTAATAAAAGAGAGGCGTAATCAATGCTCACCACCTCTCATGAGATGTATTCAGTGAAATAAAATGGTTTTTATTGATGGTGGTTATTTATTCAATTATTACTAGATTATATGAGGGCTGATGTTTGACCAGCATTTCAGCAAGGAAGGGAGGCATTATTGTGTTAAATGTCAAGTGTTGCCCCGTTCCACTCTCTGCTGTTAGAGCTAACCTTGGTATTTGGATTTGATAAGAATGGATTTTTCTGCACGTACTCGCACACAAAGCAAAAAGCAGAGCACACACAAATGCACACCTACACATGCTGTGTCTCACACACACACAAACACAAATACACAGTAACAAACAACATTCTGTCTTGTGTTTTTTTGCTTTGTTTTGTTTTTCTCATACAGAAAGAAAATCATTGCATGTATATTACATTGATTAAATGCCACCATACCATTTTCTTGGTGTAAAGTGTCACTATTAGCTGGCTGTTAAAATCCATTTCTGACTGCCATCATTGTTTCAGGGACCACATTTCAATCATGTTGTTTCAATTAAGCCTTTTTATTGCTCCATATTGCTTTTTTATTTATAATAAGGCATACTACATTGAAGTTGTACAGCATTTAATTGTCATATCAATTTTCTTGTGATTGCTCTTGCTTGTTGCCATTTTGGACAGAGTAGTTTAAAAGTCGTTTATCTTGCCACACATCTCTTTTCATTGACATGTTTTTTTTTTGTGTGTGTGGTTTGAAAAAAGGATTTTATTTTGCATTGCTTGATTAGCACTTATTTTATCTAAGGAGGTGTGGCGCTTTTGAAATAGATTTCCCACGTGTATTGTGCTTCATTTTTCTCAACTTACAGCCTCATTACAAGGAGAAAGTCTAAAAATTATCTTGTATCTCAATAACCTGACTAATTCAACTTCCAAGATTAGCCAACAAAAACTGTAATTGGATGAGAAAACACGTGCTTTTCGTTTGGGATTAGCCTATTAAATGGCCATAGTCTGGTTATCGTAGCTAAGGATATGGCTGATTTAGGCTTACCACCACCACCCAGATGGCTCACTGGGTTATGACTTCATTTATGGGGTCATTATACAGTGGTGAAATAGATCACACATGAGCTTTTGCTGATAGAGCTTTTTTCTGATAGAGCGACAAAAGTCAATTCTTGGCAGTCCCAGATTTACTACTGGTACAAGTTGACTGTACTTTTCCCCAGGAGATCAGTGTTTGTGCCATGTGATATTGTTGTTGTTTTTTTAAACTCTCATTTCCATTTATTTCCATGTCACTCTTTTAGTTTTTGTCACACAAAAGACTATCATGCAGAGGACGTATGGGTCAGTTACATGGTTTGGCACTATAGTGGGTTGAACAGCAGCAGCAGCAGCAGCAGCAGTTTAATGGGATAATAGCATTAAAATCATGACTAATGACTTGTGCTTGTGCTTGGTTAACATCTCTGAGTGAGCATATCAGCTCTTTGTGGCACTTGTGTAAAAGATTGACTTTGTCTTGAGATCTGTGTTAACAGGATGTACTTTAAATTCTTGAGTGGAAGAAGTAAAGGTCATTTATTCAACAACAAATCAACATAACCACTTGGTCATAGGGTCTCATACCTCTCCATCGGCAAATCCAATTAAATTCCAACAACATCTATTTATAGCTTGCTTTGTGTACAACTGCACTCTCAAACTTTAAAGGGGTCACAAAGATATCATGTTATGAAATAAAATTTCCTTGACGTGACAGTAATTTACTCTCCTCAATCTGCAGCCTCTGTACGAAGGACAAATCCCCACTGACCTTCCAAACATGCGTGATCCCCAAAGACTGTCAGACATCCGATTGGTCATCGTGGAGCCCCTGCTCTAAGACCTGCCGGTCCACCGACCTATCCCCTGGCTACCGCCTCCGGTCACGGATCATGACTCAGATCACAGTTGGCGGGGGGAAGCGATGTCCTGCCCTTGAGGAAAAAGAAGCTTGCAATATCATAGGCGATTTACTTCCAAACTGCCCCAGGTAATTTTTTATTTATTTTTTAAATAGAGATCATCTTTATTGCTTCTTAAGGCCACAATCTTCAAATGAACGTTCTTTTCATTTGCAGTTTCACCAATGCACGATAAACTTGAGGACCAAATGAGGGTTTTTAATTTGGCTTCTTGGAACAAATTCACCTTAATAATTATGAGAGAAAGCCTAGAGGTTAAAATATTTATGACTTTACTATTGAATTGATTTGTGCACACTGTTTTTTTTAGCATCATTTTAATTATCTTGTGGCAGCCACAATAATCTTGTGTACTGTAGGGAGCCCCATAGACATGACATGATAAAAAGAGGCCTTGACAGAATGCCATTGTATTGGGGCATTTGGGTTACGATAGGATTTAGCTAATATAACATGCACACAACAAAGTAGTCAATGGAGAATTACTTTCCCTGCTGGTAGATTTTGTTTTATTTGCTGAATCTACACTGAGTGCCTGAGAGCAGAGGATTTACATGATTAGGGAAAACTCATTACGGAAATTAAGCATTTGATAGATTACTACAGGCTGTTGTTCTGGTAAACTCCTCAAATATTATTGCTTTCTGCATCACTGCATTTTTCATAGATGAAACCAAACATTTGTTTAGAAGTTTTGAAATCAAAATAATCACCCCCCACCCCCACACCCCCTTCTTCTGACATACTGTGAGAGATGCTTTTGCCAGAGACTGCTCTCACTAATTTGTCTTTTGCTTTGTGTGACTCTTTGAAAGCAACTGGCACGGCTTTGTGTATACTGAGGCTTTATCCTTCTTAAGTACGATCATTTATCAATTTATTTCTTAATGGATTACAACTTTGTTTTTGAAAATACATAAGCAAGTGTTGACTTTTTGTAATACATATCAAACAGTGGCTCCATCACTGATTCAATTTATCAGCTTTTAACTCATTAACATTGCAAATATAACTAATTAGCATCCTTGCATGCTCTGTTAGGTATGTGTGGAGGACCACTGACTGGGGCGAATGTCGGATTCTACCCTTACTGAGCCAGCAGAACCGGAGACTGGCAAACATCAGCCTTTTATGTGGAGGGGGCATCCAGACCAGGAAGCCCTACTGTGTTCAAGTCCCTGATGCCTCAGCACCACATCACAGAAAGGAGGGTAAGGGGAAAAATGCCTTTATTTCAGTTGACCTTGGGCTTGCTGGAAAAACACAGTGACTCAAGAGATGCACCATAAATAATTTTCCATGGTTTGTTTGTGGTTTACATTATTAAGGTGAATGCAATGAGCAGAAAAATACAAACCTAATTCCCACAATATTTGGATGCTGTTTTAAATGTAAATTAAAAAATGTAAATAAAACCTTTAAACAATAGTCTGTAAATATCTGGGAGCCAAGAAAACCTGTTGCTGGACTTTAAGAAGAGGAGTGTTGCCCTTTTCTTGCCTGATAAAAGATTCTAGGTGCTCAACAGTCCTGGGTGTTTGCTGTCATATTTTGCACTCCATCATACATCAAGTGTTTTCAGTTGGGGGAAGGTGTGTACTGCAGGCACCAGGAGTCTTCTGCTACAAAGCTATGCTTTTCCAGCAGCTACAACACATGGTTTAGCATCGTCTTGCTGAAATATGCAAGGGTCATCCTTGAAAAAAGGAGCGTATGTAGCTGTAAAACCAGCGTATGCCTTTAAGCATTGATGTGAAAGGTACGGGGGTCGTCTGAATGTACGAAGGTGCACTGATGGACCCCCATACTATCAAAGATGCAGGCTTTTTCAGTGAGCACTGATAACAAGCTCGTCGCTGCCTCTCCTCTTTAGTTCAGAGGGCACGACATCCATATTTTACAGAAAGCACTTCAAATTTCAATTCTGACCACAGAAGAGTTTTGCACTTTCCCTCAGTCCATTTTAAATGAGCTTTGGCCCAGACAGCATGGTGGCATTTATGAATCACGTTCACATATGGCTTCTTCTTTGCATGATAGAGCTTTAGCCTGCATTTGTGGATGGCACGCTGAACTGCACTCACAGACAATGATTTCTGAAGTGTTCTTGAGCCCATGCAGTGATTTCCATGATGCAATTATGACTGCTTTTAATACAGCGAGGCCTGAGAGCCATAGGATCATGGGCAACCAGTGTGGATCTACAGCCTTCTCTCTTGATTTCTCCAGATTCTCTGAATGTTTTGATGATATTATGTACTGTAAATGATGGGATATCCACAATTTGATGTCTTAAATTGTTCCAAAATTTACACACACAGTTTTTTTTGCACATTGTTGAAGCTCTATCATCTCTACCTCTGAAAAGCTTTGTCTCTCTAAGATGTTCTTTTTATATTCAGTCATGGTACTGACCGGTTGCTAATTAAACTAACTAGTTGCAAAATGTTCCTCCAGCTGTTTCTTTTTAGTACCACTTACTTTTCCAGCCTTTTAAGAGACATGTTGTTGCCATCAAATCCAAAATAGTTTTAGGTACGAAACAAAAAATGATAAACATTCTTCATTGCTGTAACTGATATGTGTTCTAAGTACAACTAGAAAGAGTCTTTTACCAAGGTACAATACAATATAAGATCTCAAATTCAAATTTTATTTGTCACACACACACAACCATACACAGTATGACATGGGGGTGAAATGCTTGTAGCTGTACAATGCCGGACCATTAAATGACAGAAGAAAAGTTTTACAATATTTACAATTTACAGTTTACTACAAAAATTTACAAATTAACTTAGGAATTTACAGTAAAGAATGTGCAAATAGCAGAAGAGATTATAAAGATAAGGATTATAAATTATAGGAATTATAGGATTATAGGAAATGTGTGGTGACGTGTGTGAGAGTCCAGTCTTATAGTGACGTGTTTGGGAGAGTCCAGTCCTACACCTGGTTCAGGCCCCGAATAGCCTGGGGGAAGAAGCTCCTCCTCATTCTCTCTGTTTTGGCCTTAAGGGAGCGGAAGCGCTTCCCAGACCTCAACAGTGAGAAGAGTCCATTGTTGGGATGGGAGAGGTCCATCATAATCTTCCTAGCTTTGGACTTGCACCGCTTGGTGTAGATGGACAGCAGGTCAGGGAGCTCTGAATGAATGATGCGTTCTGCCGAGCGCACCACCCTTTGCAGATCTCGTCTGTCCTGCTTGGTGCTGTTCCCAAACCAGGTGCAGATGTTTGCCGTCAGGACGCTCTCGATGGTGCAGGAGTAGAAGTTCTTGAGCACCTTCAGTGGCAGATGGAAGTCTCTAAGTCTTCTGAGGAAGAAGAGACGCTGACGGGCTTTCTTAACCAGGGAGTTGATGTGGCAGGACCATGACAGGTCCTGAGTGATGCGGACACCCAGGTATCGGAAACTGTCCACTCTCTCCACTGGCGTGCCACTGATGATGAGGGGTTTGTAATTCCTCGCCTGCTTTGTAGTGAAGTCCACGATCAGCTCCTTAGTCTTGCTGATGTTTAGGAGGAGGTTATTCTCCTGGCACCAGGTCTCCAGGTTCCTAATCTCCTCCAGGTAGGCCGCCTCGATGTTGTCGGAGATCAGGCCCACAACAACAGTGTCGTCAGCAAACTTGACAATGGAGGTGGTGTCGGATGTGGCTACACAGTCATAAGTGTACAGTGAGTACAGCAGGGGGCTTAAAACACAGCCCTGAGGCACTCCAGTGCTGAGTGAGATGGAGGGGGAGACTTGTTTTCCCACCCTCACTGATTGGGGTCTGTCTGTGAGGAAGTTGAGGATCCACTGACACAGTGATGAGCTGAGTCCTAGATCCGTCAACTTGGTGAAAAGCTTAGAGGGAATTATTGTGTTGAATGCTGAACTGTAGTCCACGAACAGCATCCTAACATAATTCCCTCTGCCAGTGTCCAGGTGACTCAGGGATGTGTGGAGCAGGTGAGATATGGCATCGTCTGTGGAACGATTAGTCCGGTAAGCAAACTGAAGTGAGTCGATGGTGGCAGGAAGTGAAGAGGTGATGTGATCTCTCATCAGTCTTTCAAAACACTTCATCACAATTGAAGTCAGTGCTACTGGACGGTAGTCATTGTGGCAAGCGGGGCTGTTGTTTCTTTGGAACAGGGACAATAATGGACTGTTTGAAGCACGCACGTGGGAACCACAGCTTGGGCCAGGGAGAGGTTGAAGATGTCCGTGAACACCGGTGCTAGTTGATCAGCGCAGGCTCTAAGGACCCGGCCAGGGATTGCATCTGGTCCTGCTGCCTTCCTGGTGTTCACCCTCCTGAAGGTGTTCCTCACGGCATGCTCTGTGATGACGAATGCATTTTCTTCACTGGTGCACTCTGAGCGCGCGCAGCCATTTGTTGTTTTAATTGCTGCTGCGGCGTCGAAGCGAGCATAAAACGTGTTCAGCTCATCAGCCAGTGAAGCATCTGCATTCATCATTGAAGAAGCTGGTCGTTTATAGTCCGTTATAGTCCGCAGTCCTTTCCACAGGCTCCTAGAGTCGCACTGTCGTAGCTGTGACTCTAGTTTTTCCCTGTAGCTCTGCTTTGCCTTTCGGACCGCGCTGCGCACGTTGTAGGACGCAGCCTTGTATAGGTCCATATTACCGGAGACAAGCCCTTCATTGTAGGCAGCGGTGCGTGATCTCAGAGCGTCGCGGATGTTTTTATCCACCCACGGCTTCTGGTTGGGAAACGTTCGGATGATAGTTCTTTCTGCTGTGTCGTCCGCTAGTTTCCCGATAAATCCCACAACCGCTTCCGTAAACATGTTGATGTCATCAGAGCTGCGCCGAAACATGTCCCAGTCTGCGTCATCCAGTGCGTCATCCAGTGCGTCCTGCAGCGCGGCCACCGATTGGTCCGTCCAGCGAGCGACCTCCCTCCTGATTGGTGGTTGCTGCTTTAGCCTTTGTTTGTAAGCAGGCATGAGGAAGATGGCGGAATGGTCCGATTTTCGAAATGCCGGCAGGGGCTGAGCCTTGTAACAGTTCTTGAACGGGGTGTAGCAGTGGTCTAATGTCCTCGTGCCCCGGGTGGGGCAGTTGATGTGCTGGTGAAGGTTGTGAAATGTCCGTTTGAGATTCACTCTGTTAAATCTCCCATAACAATGAGTGCGGCATCTTGGTGAAGTGTTTGTTGATGTGTGAGAGCCTCATGTAGCTCACATAAGGCAGTGTCCGAGTCCGCGTGAGGCGGAATGTAAACAGTGAATGTAAATGTAAACAATGACCGCAGTGAATTCCCGAGGGAGATAGAAAGGGCGACACTTAACGATCAAAAGCTCCAGATTGGGCGAGCAAGAGCGTATGAGTGGGGAGATGTTTGTGCTGTCGCACCATCTGTTGTTCACCATCAAACACACTCCACCACCTCTTTTCTTCCCCGACTCCATTGTCCTGTCCATGCGGTAAACCGAAAAGAACCCCGTCGGCTGCACGGCGTGGTCTGGTATCGCTGGGTTCAGCCAAGTTCAGCCAAGTTCAGCCAAGATCTGGACCAACAGTGGGGCACTGTTCTGCATGTGAAATTGTTATTTGTCTAAAGAGCTTGGAAAGAAAAGTGTCTGGACCTCTTTACCTCTTTAAGTTGCTTGAAGACGTTTCACTTCTTATCCGAGAAGCTTCTTTAGTTATTCAGACACCAACTAGGGAGGATCAGAAAGACAAATGCAACAACATTGTCTTCCCCCATGTTGCCGGTTTATCAGAAAAACTCAGGAGAGTCTTCTTCAAGCATGACATCCCAGTGTACTTCAGACACAGCCACACACTCAGACAAAACTGGTTCATCCCAAACTCCTAAACACAAACGTAGCAACGTAGTGTATGCTGTACAGTGTAGCGAGGAATGCTCAAACCTCTACATTGGAGAGACAAAACAGCCACTTCGTAAACGTATTACACGACATAGAAGAGCCACCTCGATGGGACAAGACTCGGCTGTTCATCAAGGACAAAGGTCACTGTTGAGGATGCCAATGTTCACATTTTGGACAGAGAAGACGGATGGTTTGAAAGAGGAGTGAAAGAAGCCATTTACGTCCATTGTGAGCGACCATCGTTGAACAGAGGCGGTGGCTTACGACACCAACTGTCTGCCATCTATAACCCAGTTTTGAGATCCCTTCCCAGATGCCTCAATGCCCACTCACATCCTGGGCCTGTTGACCTCAGGAAACCACATCATAGGGTGGGGCCAGGTTTCACAGCAGGTTCCCCCGAAACTTTTGATTGTGACCTACACCCATTTTCACACCTTGGCTCATGTGATTAGGTAGAGGATCAACAGGACCCCTGTGACCCCCTTGGGGGACACTCCCCTAGGACTTAAATCTGGGACTCTCCCCCATTTGACGTTAGAGCTGAAAGAGCTTCTCAGATGAGAGGTGGAACGTCTTCAAGCAACTCAAAGAAGTCCAGACACTTTTCTTTCCAAGCTCTTTAGACTACCATGACCTGGATGACTGAGAACCTTCACAGAGAAATTGCTAATTGTACCTCTGAAAGTGTGAAAGTGCAGTTTTTTTCATGAACATACAAGCATTGGGCCTCTTTGGTCAGAAAATAATGCAGATTCATTATCAAACTAAGAGACAGCAAATATAAAATGGCACTTAAACCAGGAAAGCTACTAAAGATGCTAATGAAATTAACTCTCACACATCTCACAAATGTTGCTTTTGTTCAGTAAAAAGGTTTTTGAATTTCTGCTTTAAAAAATAAATAAATAAATGAATAATTAAATGAGACTGTTCAAATGAAAAAAAAAAAGTGCTTGCAGAACAGTTTTTGACTGATATTCCTTACTCACAAGCCACTGTATAAGACTGCGGGAAATATTCCTCTTCAGTAAGCAAATCAGTGTGTCTATGGTCATTCCCCACTGTACTGTGGAAATTTACAAGACTAAAAATCTACTTTTAGTCAGGCTAAGGTAAAAAAAAAAAAAAAAAAAAAATACACCTGTAACGATGCTAAATGAACTGAGCTCTTTTTTCCGCTACAATCCTTATTTTACCCTGTACAGTACATTGGATTGTATATTACAGATATGATATTGTCTATTATAGTAAACTGTACCTGGGCAAGTCACTTTAGAAGAATAAGATTGTGATTCAGTTTTATTGAGCTTTATCTATTCTTTTAAGTTAAGTTTAAGTTAAACAAACAAGGTCAAAAATATCATATTTATACTGAAATCACACCAAAGCCTTACAATAAAAAGGAATCTTTAGCAGTGAGAGAAGAAACTGGTGAGGCAAGCCAGATTTTCTCAGGCACATCATCCCTAAACGGGCGAGGCCTCACAGCTAACACTCACTGAGGTGAGAACAGTTAACAGGTTTTTGCCTGAGGATCTGAGGCTGCGCACCGGTTGGTACAGGAACAGCAATTTCAGCATGCATTCTGAATGCAGGCCGTGAAGACCTTTAAAAGTGATAAGTAAAATCTTAAAATCGATCCTTAAAGTGATGGGCAGCCAGTGTAGAGTCTTTAAGATTAGTGTAATATAATTTTTTCTTGGTTGTTGTAAGAAGTCTGGTTGCTACATTTTGCACAGTCTGAATTTTTCTATGCTTTCTGATTGATACGAGTTTAAAAGACCGTTACAAAAATCCAAAACCATGAATGACACTGAGCGTCACTAAAGCCCATGAACGGATAAAGGACTGAGGGAGGACTTCATGGTTGGATGCAGATTGTCTGTACCAGTGATAAGAATTCCTCTTTTATTTGAATTTAATTAACAAAAAATGTGACCAGCAATTTCTAATATAAGAATGTCTGCGTGTTATCAACATAGCAGTGGAATGAAATATTCTTTCTCTGTATAATAATCTGTATAATGTGGTCAGGAGGTAGAATGCATACATACCAGTTATTACCAAGCAAACTTTTTCTTTAACAGAAATCTAGTTCCTTTTTCAGAAAACAAGTAAAACAATTTGAGACCTAAAAGTGTGAGAGACAGGAGGAAAGTGTGTTTTCATGGTTTTTTTCAAATATGGCATACAAGCTGAAGTAAATGTGAAATATTACTTTAATTCAACTGCTGAGAAGAACTTATCATCCCTCCCACTGTGAACTGTGGCTGCAATATCAGGAAATGTATAACTATTAAAGCCCTGTAATAAAATGTAGACAGACTGCATAAATATCTGAGGTTAGTCAAGGTACAGACTTGAAGAAAATAAGGAACTGCTGTTAGTCAAATAATAAGAACTACTTTTTTATATATAGTTTGTGCGTGCGTTTAATGTATCTTGTTTATTGCCGGAGCTATATTGAAGTTCAGTTGAAGGTAGAGACTGAAAATAATGTAAAGTCTAGCTTTAAAATATGACCCAAAAACGGATAATCTAGTCAGATTCATTATTTTGGTTCAGGCAGTTGGGGCAACAATTGCATCTGTTTAAAGACTTCTTTGTTGTTTTGTCACACATCCTTAAAAAAAATGTCGTTACGTGTTGTAGTAATTTTGCAAAGAGATATACTGCCAAATAATGCTAGACAACAGTGATGATTATTTATTTGTTGGTTAAACCGATTTCAATTTGGTCTCCAATGCAATGGCCCTGGGGGTTCTCCCCTGAACTTAATCAGCTTAGCTGACTGGGATTCCTTTATTATTGCAGAACATGTTTATTTGCAGCTCACAACAACGGGGAAGGGAATTGTCTCTGTGTTTTCATTGTTCTACATTTGGCATATTGCCCATGTTTAAGTTGATGCAAAAAAAAAAAAGATAAGCAAAGGAACAAAAATCTCTATCAACACTTCAGAAACCCAGTCTAACCCTCCTAAGTGTGTTCACACACAATATGGCAAGTTGTGGCAGCAGGAAGACATAGACCGTTACTGAATATTTATGAACAGAAAGGCGATACTTTCTAATTAACAAAATTAAAGTTAGGCTTATAAATCACTTTAAGAATAGACTAGCATGCATACTAAGTATTTAATTTATCTTTTTAATTAAACACAGTTGGTAGTTTTTAATGGCTGCCAACTGTAAGATTCTCTTTTTGCAAATCGCATCTTTGCCTCCCCTTAAAACACAACAGTTTATTAAATAATAACAAGTTAACTTTGCCTCCATCCATATTTTCATATAGTTCTGACCCAAGTCCTGAGCTGTGTGATGGAGGTGTTGCCTTTGGAAGGAAGTGTTCAGAGAAATGCTTGTATATTTGTGAATGTGCTAAGTATAGAGTACGAATGAAAGCAACTCTTTGAACCACTGGATGTGAGAGACAACATCAATACTTCAAGTTCAGTGTTTACCTTGATGTGACTCGTACAGTTTTACATGATAAACAGATGTGGCTGCAAGGCATGTGGAGAATATAAAGAGCTCAATCAGGTTTTATTAGATGCCTACAACTGTAACACAATTGGCAAACATGAAAACACAATTTAGGGAGCAAAGCAGAAAGATCTATACTGCACTTTATCAACGTGTTTAGGCAAGCATCTCATTTTACAAAGGAGATCAAATACCATGTAAATTACTTTTGGTAAAAAGACAAAATGCACAGTGGACATTTAGTGAATATCTCTATGGGCTCTCATTTAAATGGAAATTTGCCTCTCAGTAATGTGCTGAGGTGCATCAAAATGGAATATTAGATTGAATAAATCCCCATGTTGTGGACAGGCAAAAAAATAGTCACTTACTCTGTGAGAAAGACTAATGTCAGAGCCCATTACAGGTGGCTGAGCCGACTGTGATCTTCAAATAATGTCAGCTGTGCTTAGCAGTGAATTGGTCGTACCGTGTCTTGACTTAATATCTCCCTGTTGAGCTGCTGTTTATTCCCTTAGCTGGTCGTTGCCCTCTCAGCTGAGTCCCATGCAAAATGTTTTAAAGCTATATTGTTGCACAACACAAAACATCACAGTTTTTAGAAAAAAAAAAAGGAATTAAAATTCTGCCTTTCATAAGTTTTTTTTTTTTGTTTCTTTGGGGGTTTTTTTTAGTCTGTTTTATTTTGTTTTTCATTTTGACAGTTTAGTTGGTTTGTCATGGGAACTACTCTCATTAGACTGAGGTTTGATTCTGTGTGTAACAATACATTTTCTGCTGTTTGTTTTTAGACTTTTTGTCCTTGTTATGGGGCCAATTAGTTTTTCATATATTACTGTCAGACATAGTTTCATATTGTATTTTTATTTTTGTTTTACACTTACCATAATTCTAATTTCACTAAAATTATTCTGTTAGAGTTACAAAATTACCACATTTTGGGTAGACCTTTTCACATCCTTCACCATATATTTTCCCGTTATGCAAGGTTACTGGTTCCTGCCTCTACAATTGGTCCCTCTAAAACTCTAGGTATCTCCTGATTTTACCATTTTCAAAGTCAAAGTCAAAGTCAAAGTCAACTTTATTTGTCAATTCTGCCACATGTACAGGACATACGGAGAATATAAATTTCGTTACTCTCAAACCCTAGATGAAATAGCAAATGAACATTTAAATAAGAGAGTGATTAAAAAATGCAAATAAAATAATTAAAAAGTAAAAATTTAAATAAATAAATACAATACAAATTAACAAGAAAGCTATGCAATATACAATATACAATATTCAGGTAGAGAGAGAAGCCGCTGCGTGTGCACGCGCCGCCATGTTGGCAAAAAAAAATCTTTATTGCAAAGTACATTTATGCAGTAGACCAACCCAGCTGTTACAGATTTTCCTGTGAGACTGAACTGGCCTTCCACTTTACCTCTTAAGTTAGAAATGAGCATTTTTCTCTACTCGTAACCTATTTCTCACCAGCTGTAGTGAGAAAGTTTAAGTTGTAGACTTTACTTTAAGTAATACATATCTTGCCAATCAAAACTAACTGCTCTGATAACACATATGCTCATTCAATCACTTTCATATCAACTAGCACGTACAGTATGTTTGTTTGGCTTTCATTCCAAAACATATTACTTGCACGCATGCACGCACGCACACACACACACACACACACACACACACACACTCTACAACTGCCTGTATGTGTTTTGACTTGTGGTCGGTTTATCCTTCCCTGTGCTTCTTTTGTTTGTTCAGTGTCCAGGCCTGTAAATGCTAGGCTGTGTGATGGTGAAGAGCCTCCTTTGGCTGTCCAGCACTGCTCCATTCCCTGCCAGCATTACTGCTTACTCACCGGGTGGTCACCCTGGGGTGCATGTCTATATGACAGCTGCGAAGAACCACATGGGAAGAAAGGTATGCTGAAAAATTTATATAAAAATGAACAAGCTTTCGCTTTTGAAATATTTGGATCATTGCATTTTCCATGTATACATGTGTGTACCTGTCACAAGCGTTATATCGCAGCTCAAACTGGATGGAGTGAGGCAACATACAAACAGATATTCTTGGTTTCTGTGAAGATATTTATTGTCAAACAAAAAAAAAGAAAGAATGAGAACAATATTTAAGTCTATTATATTTAAAATTAATCAATTAACTTTGATGTGGAAGTTTAAATCATAACTATTAAATAAAAGAAAATAAACAGTGCTAACTCTATTACAGGGATGTTCCACATGTAGAGTTAGTTGTGTACTTGTATATAGACATGACTTCTAATTAACCTGAAAGCTGTTACATACATATGCATTTGCTTTTTTTAGCAGTGTGACATGCCTTGTGCTTAGATTGTCTCAAGACTGCTTACGCAGTGCTTCAGCAATCCTGAAGAGAAAGAAGTATTGTTCCTGACAGAGGTTAAGTGAGAAAGTGTCAGTGAAAAAGACCAATGTTGTCAGAGCAGTATAGAGAGCAGTATACGTTTGGATCTTAAATTGTTTGTTGATAAGCAGTTGTCTGGGAAGAAATGGGCTTTGGAAGAAGGTGCCACATGCTTAAACCACGGCAGACGAGAGACAGAAGCACCTAGATTTCAGCTCTCAGGCCCCAGGAGGCTGAAAGGAGTATCAGCAGATAAGATGCTTCCTGTCTGCGTGTGTGTTTGCTCATGTGAAGTGTGTGTGACAGTGTGTCTGTGTGCAAGAGAGCAGATGTACTGAAGTATTCAACACACTCTTGCTGCCGATGTTCTTGTCTTTTTGCACAGGTGAAAGTGTGTCATATCTGACTGCTTTGGAAAGGCTGTGCGTCGTGAATGTGTGTGTGTGCGCAGTGTGCGTGTTTCAGTCAGTGTGCCAGTAGTGTCGGAGCTGTTAGTGTGTTAGTACTTTGTTAAAAGGGCAGCATGACCTCGTCCCTGCCGTGAGTAAATGCGCATGAAAGCGCCCCAGGGAGTGAGTGAAGTGTGCATTGTTCAGGTCAGTGCCCACACTCTCCAACACTGGATCTCAACGGGATGAGCCGACTCCTCTCACAGACAGTGTCATTAATATATTTCAAGGAGTGGAAAACACAGCATCTGCTTTTTTGCACAGGGTCTCTTGTGGCACACTGTTTTTTGATGGTATTCATAAAGACTACGAGTGCACAGCAGAAAGCGTATGAACCAATACACAACCACTTGCTGAAGCAGTGCTGGCAATGGTGCAATAAACACTTATTGAGTAGTACAGTATTGTTATTATCGGTGTCTTTGACTGTAAGGTTGGGGGGCGGGTTCATTCCACTGCAGGGCAACCTGCCACTGCATGTGGCAAATAAAATTTGAACTTGCACCCTCTGAGCTGCAAAGAATTGGTAGCACACTGCCTTTGTGTCTCACAATATTAAAACAACTTTTGATCCAAACTGAAAGGCTTGTGAGATCCCAAATTTCAGGTGGAGGAGCCAAGCTGGTGCTTCCGCTGCTTTGCTTTCCAGAAAATTACGAATTTAAATGATCTAAAAGCACTTTTAGTGCCTTTTCCATAAGGCACTAAAAGCTTTATGGAAAAATGAATTGAACATGGGAGATTATTGGACAGAGTTCTGGTAATGTCTCTGCAAGAAATCACAGAGCTGTGGGGAGGTGTATTTCTGAACAAATATGTGCTAAAAATCACCGGTTGGCCCTTGTTTCCTTGAAATAAACCTGGTATGACCAAGAAACCTTTCAATTATTAATATCCGTGGGGGCATGCCCAGCCAAATTGTTTTTTGTGGTTTGGATGTGAGTAACAGTAAGTGCTCCGGGCAATACTGCAATCGATCCACAGTCTCTTTGCTCTTCGAGAGCACACTTGGGCAGCATCGCTCGGATCTGGCCGCTGAACTGGTGCCTCACACCAATAGATGGTCGGGGATGTAATTTGCAGAGTGGGCATCCAGGGGTTTGACAGGTCCACCTGTGGAGGGAAAGAATGTGAGACCTTTCAGCCATGTGTAAATTGAGTATTGCTCAAAAAGAAAAGCCGCCCCTGCTCAAGTGTCGTCTACATTTACTGGAGAAAGTGCCACAGCTAAAAAATATTATTTTTATCCTTCAACTTTTTATCCACAAATGCATCATCAGGAAACTGGAAGAGCTCGGTAGTCAATAGAAACCATGGATTATAAATGTGGATCACAATGTATTCGATAGGTAAGACCTGATTATAAAGAAATGTATATTTTAAGAATAACCCATCTGTGACATAATCAACATTTTAGAACCAAATCAGCCCTAATAGGCAACAAGAATGTAATTTGATGGGTGATTGGGTAACTGGCTGAATAATAATGAGTGTGTCAAAATGTTGATCATTCTGCAATTTGCTAATTACTGTGTAAACCATCTTTAGAGCAGTGTTGTTCATGTCACATGAATCAAGCTGCACCCTCTTTAATGTATCTCTAGTCACTGCCTTTTCACTGCTGTTGTGTCACTTTTGCACCTAGCTCTCGCTTAGATGTTATTTCAATCGATATACATTTGTTTTCTGACAGACAGTGATCATGCTGCTTTTGTTTATTTATTTGTTTATTTATAAGGAACCCCATTAGCTTCCACAACAGTGGTTGCTAGTGTTCCTGGTGCCCAAACCATCAAATACCATTGAATAAAATGTTACACAATGAATTGGATGCAAAATATCCACATAATTTGGCTCTTACATCCACAATAAGGTTTTACAATTCTGAAAATATAATATTCATATCATCTATTTGTTTATGTTCCTTACTGAAAAACAGGGAAAGGATGGCAACCAAAAATACGACATCTTTCCCGATCTTGCTAAAATAAAAGTTCTGTAAATGTGACATTTTAGACCAGCTTTTGCTTGATTATAGGGAAAATTATAAAATAAATATTATTATAGGGAAAAGTATTAATTAGCAGTTAAAGTATATATAAGAGAATTACTAACTAACTAAAATAAACTTGAATTGCATAAAAATTACTTGTAAATGTGCAAAGGATGGATCCTTCTATGTAGCTAGCTAGCTATTGGACTATCTATTGTTCTTTCTTTTACGTTTTGATTTTGTCAGGACAACTTAGTTTTTGGATTATAATTTAAAGAAGCATATGACCAGTTGTTTTCATGGGTTCTTTCCGGGTTCTCCGGCTTCCTCCCACAGTCCAAAGACATGCAGTTAGTAGGGTTAGGTTAATTGGTAACTCTAAATTGCCCATAGGTGTGAATGTGAGTGCAAATGGTTGTCTGTCTCTATGTGTAAGCCCTGCGACAGACTGGTGACCTCTCCAGGATGTACCCTGCCTCTTGCACTAAGACAGCTATCCCAGCTACCCTGATAAGGATAAGTGGAAGAGAATGCATGGATGGAAATTCTATTTTTTTATTTTTTTTGTCCCGTTTGGATCCTTAGCCATCAGAATTGTTGTCTTAAGGCCAAGAAAGATGCCAAGCGGATTTATTTTACCAAGTGGATCATCATGTCTTCCATTTTCTGATGATTGCTCCCACAGTTGATTTTTTCACACCAAGCTGCTTGCCTATTGCAGATTCACTCTTCCCAGTCTGGTGTAGGTCTACAATACTTTTCCTGGTGTCCTTCGAAAGCTCTTTGGTCTTGGCCATGGCGGCGTTTGGAGTCTGACTGTTTGAGGCTGTGGACAGGTGTCTTTTATACAGATGATGAGTTCAAACAGGTGCCATTCATACAGGTAACGAGTGGGGGACAGAAAAGCTTCTTACAGAAGACGTTACAGGTCTGTGAGAGCCAGAGATTTTCCTTGTTTGAGGTGACCAAATACTTATTTTCCACCCTAATTTACGAATAAATTCTTTACAAATCCTACCATGTGGATTCATGGATTTTTTTTTTCCACATTCTGTCTCTCACAGTTGAAGTGTACCTCTGGTGCAAATTACTGACCTCTGTCATCATTTTAAGTGGGGGAACTTGCACAATTGGTGGCTGACTAAATACTTTTTTGCCCCACTGCATTTGAATTTTTTCTGGGCTCTGCCAGTCATTTCCTATAACTTTATATTCACCACAAAACTCCTTAATCAGGATTTTACTATTAAAAGCTCTGCAGAGATCCTAACAACTAGGCAATCTAATAATCTAACCAGTCAGTAAGTAGTCTAATAATACTAGCTTGGAAACATTATGTCATCATGCGACATCACAGTATCTTGCTCCATTTGGCTTCAGCACCACTGTGGAGTCAGTACAAGTCAAAAAGAAGACTTCAATTTAATGAAGCAAGAGCAATAAAGAGCAGATTACAAAGGTGCTTAAACGACAATATCCCTCTATATTCACAGATAAAAAGCAAAAAAGAGATCATAACTATTTACAGGCTCAGATTGGATTTGCAGCCAAAAAAGCCAGGCTCAAAAATTATAGCAAGCAAATTCGATCATACTTTGTGATTGCCGTTTACCAGGTCAGAGTGAACCAGAGAATTGATCTAGCGATGTAAAACACTCATTTAAACATGGAATTTTCACTCGTAGAAACTCCAAATTTAAATGTGTTTAATGACATTCTCAAAATAAAAATAATCCTGAGATGGCGATAGGGCAGTAAGATTTGCTTGTCTAGAATCAACAGTAAAACTGGTACATTTTCTCCTTCTTTATTATTTACATTTAATTTGTATTATTTTCTTAAGACAATTATAGCTTTTTTTTGTTCTTTTCAGGAATTTTATGTGGTATCTATTGTTGGCATATTATCTACTGTAAACGAATGCCTGCAGCCCCCAACCAAGTTTGTTGCAGCAAATACGAGTAACAGCACAAAAACAAAGTAGTGTACTGGTGTGAATGGGGTCAGCAGCAAAACATAGTTTGGCCACTGAAAAGAATGCCCACCTAATATTAAAACAAAGAAAGAAATCAATATTTGTTTTAGTGTATATCATCTTTGTGATATTTGCCCCCTTTACTCTGCTGTCAGACAGTCCTTTCCAGTGGGGAATGAAAGCCATAATGGTAATAATAGTACTCTCTTCAAATCTACCAGACTGACAAAAATGCTTATTTTACCTTGCAGAACAATGGTGTTTCTGGTATTCTGTTGCCATGACTTAGCAATTTGCTTGTTCTTGTGATTAGTTCAGCTTTCCATCAGCAAGAAACATCTGATAAGAAGAATAGCAATGTACATATATAGACTTTAAGTCTATGAATACTATAGTAACTATATTATCAGGGTTTCTCGGATAACTTCTTCTGTACTTTCTCATCACCTGTTTCCATCAGGTTTCAGACAGAGGAGGAGAGAAGTGCTGTGGGAGTCTAGTGGCACTCTGGGGACATGCCCTCATCTGACGGAGTTCATTCCTTGTGACGATCCTGCCTGCTACCTGTGGCAGGTCCAACAAGAGGGAAGATGTATTCCCACCAAAAACTCCTGCGGTCCTGGAGCTGCGATCCAGAATGTGACCTGTGTCAACGCTAAAGGTAATGTTTCACATATTCTTCATAGATAAACCGTTCCTGTCACATATTAAATGCATTTCATTGTGACTGAAAATCGGTCATTTAATTCAGTTTCGCCTTATTCCAAGTAGAAAACCTTACTAAAATGAATACTTTACTTTTTGAATAATCACCTTCTACTGTCTTTACATTTTTTTTAACTCAACTATCTTCTAGAGCATCCCATGCCTGAGGCATTTTAAAAGGCAAGGACATTAGTGACTAGAGTCTTGAATTGCTGAATCCTCAGAGACTTCATTCTTGTCCAAGATAACTCTGAAACGAGGCAAAATAACAAAGGAGTGCCTAAAGGGAGAGCAATGACAGCTCAGCTAGGCATTTACCTGTTCTATCTAGAGAAAGGCAGCTCAAAAGTTAAACAAGGATCCAGCCAGCAATACTCACGAAAGCAGTGGCTAGAAAAATGTAACAGAAGTTCAAAGCTGTTTGAACTCTCAGTCACATCCTGGATGAGCCCCCAAATTATTACATATCTGAGGAGAGGTGGGGGATGTGGGGAGTAGCAATAAAATGTCCAGGTGAAAGTCAAAAGCTGCAATAAAATTAATCTATATTTTATGAAAAGGTTCAGCTTTGAAATGATTTTTAGATGAGAAGACTATGCTGCTTTATCAGTCAAGCATTACCAAATCATTCGTTAGCCAGTAAAGAAAAGGCAAATAGTCTAAAGAAAAAAGCACTTCTGTTAACAGAAGGCACTGACTACTTTCTAGTAACTCAGCACTACCAAAGCACAAAGCATGCATGCCACTAAAGCTCACCACACTAGCTGGCCCACACTGAGAGATTAGCTCTTCCCCAGCTTTTATAGCACAGGGTGGTTAATTGCTGAGTGAAATCAGCTGTGCGCTCACTCCACAGGAGAACGGGGCACCACCAAATTGAGGTTAGAAAGAAACACTACGAACACAGTAGGCCTGCAATAGCCTTGACTGTATTGATACAAGGTGGGGGAGATCCTGGTTTTGAGCAAAGCTAGTTAGTGGCTTCAGCTTTACTTCATATTTACTTCCTGTTGCTGGCAAGAAAAAGAATTTGCATATTTATGGCAAAATGCGGATTTAACCGTTTCTGACCATAATAAATTAATTCCTTTTATGGTTTTTATTATTATTGATTGCTATTTAGTTATAGTATGTATTCATTTATTTTTTACCTTTAACTATAAATCCACTTAATGTACTAAATATTACAATATCACTAAATGTAATATTGCTTATATATAGCTATCACTAGAAAATCATCCAAATTCACGGTAAAGCCATTAGTGCTATGGTCTTGACATGCAATCTTATCAGTTATGCAGAAACTATCAAGTATAATGTGATCCGTTGTGATCAGCCATATCCTCATGTTGGGTGATGGGGACATCAGCATTAACGGAGCATGCATTATTCATTAGGGATCATCATCGTTTGTGGGCTCAGAAAACATTGGCCTGATTAAAAGTCAGAATTGTAGCTTCCTACCAAGCATTAATTGATCATCTCCATAGATTATAAATCTAATTGCACCCTTTTTTGCCTGTGTTTTATTATTCTGTCAAAATGGATCATGTGTGTGTTTATCAGGAAGGCAGTGGAAGGTCCAGATAAATTAGCCAACAGGAGAGTCTAATGAGTTTTGACAGGACAGCTAAGAGTGGGAGCTTTGCCAGGTTTTAGGAAAAAGGCTCATGAAATTATCTGTGGTGGATTTCTATGGAAATTATAAAAAGTTGGTGGCTGCTCCTTAATTGGCTTATCGGACTTAAGATTCTAGCATTTTGAGTTATTTTCACACATAGTGACAGCCTTGTGACTGCTGAGTTCTTAAGTGAGCCCCTTTGTTTAAAAACTCTCACAGTTGCAACTGCATGGAAGAAAACCAGTTAATGTCATAAGAATATTACACTTTGTTTCTTGCAGTTAAATGCAAAAAAAAGGTCCTGATACTAACTAATTTGGCTTTTCATATTAGAATAAAACAAATGCATAATAGAAAATAAGTGTTAGAGGAATCAGGTATAAAGGATTTGTAATGAATAGACATGAATGAAAAAGTACAATATAATGAAAAATATAATTTTGATAGAAGTATGTGACACTGAAAGGAATCTATATTTACATTATTCAAATCTGCTTTCATGTGTTTATGAGACCACATAATAATCACACCAAGTAATGTTGGTACATTGTTTTTATTATTTGAATGAGTGATGTAAAATAGATGATTATAGATGGAACAAGTTTTGTTGCTTTGATTTTTTTTTTTCTTCATTATTTATTTTGTGCAAGCATCTTCCCCCTTTCCACAATCACATCCTGGTTTGTCTCTAGAGAGAAAATGTTCTTCATTTCTGTACTGGTAAAATTTAGCAGACCTTGAAGAAAGTAACTGCTAATTGCCAGTCTGGCTGCACACTCAGATTCATCAGATTCAAGCTCTGCGTCTAAGCTATTACACAAGTAATAATGATGGACATTTTGTCTGCTGGAAAAGGCATAAAGGCAGCTTCTCTCCTTGAAAAATGAAGTGCTAAATAAAGATTCCTATAGTCTCAAAGACTGTCGACTAACTGTATTTATTAGTTAATAATGTCAGAGTTAATTTAAATCTTCCTCTAGTCAACGCTTGGCCAACTCCAGGCCTTGAGGGCCGTTGTCCTGCAGGTTTTAGATCTCACCCTGGGTCAGCACACCTGAATCAAATGATTAGTAGGGGTGGGTTTTCATTATCGATTTATTGATTAAAATCGATTCTCACTTGGATAACGTGATATTGATTCATTAAAATCCTGAATCAATTTTTTTAATATAAATTTATTTTGCCCAAAATGCCAGAATCTCAGGTTTAACCTCACAAAATTTCAACAACCACCAAACAGCTAAAACAGTAAATGAGAGCGGGAACACGGATTCTGCACAAAGACGTAAACACAAAGTGTAGACCCGCCGACAAATCAGAATCAGTGAGATGTCGCCTTTCTCACCCGACGGCACGGACACGAGCTGAAAGCCGACAGCTCGCTGATTCGGATGTTTCGGTGGGTCCGCACTTTGTGTTTGCGCCATTTTTGCCCTGATTCTGAAGCTGCAGCCTTTATCTCTCTCCAATCAATATTGACCGAACCAGCAGCAAAAGAAGCAGCAAACTACGCTTCACATAAACATCCTCATGAATTCCCCTACATGCACAGCTCCCTCTCTCTCTCTCTCTGTACTTCAAGATCAGTTTCCCTTCTAACAATCTTTTTTCTGCATTATTCACTTGCTTGTTACGCACAAGTCTACCGTTCTTACAGCCTGTCGGACGCTGTTTTTTTCCCCTTTTACTTACTTCCGAAAAGAAAGCCTCATTTCTGCCGTTCAATACTGAACTAAACTTTTTTAAATTATGCAAAATAGCAAAATGCTCAGCCGTGTCTCTAATAAAACCTCTGTAACTTTGCTCTGCTTCACATCAGCAGCATCAGGTAATGTTCATATGTTCATTAATGGGTTTGTTTCGTTTTTGATCTACTGCAGAATATTTTTATAAAATCCCAGGCCAGGAAAATCACCTTCATGTTTTTCTATGTTTTATCCTCTACTTTGACACAAAGGCATCTGCTGTGACGCTCACACCTTTGATTATGTCTCCCAAGTGTCAAATTTCTTTTTCTAGATATAAAAATATAGAAATGTACTGATGCATGATCTGAATTATAATATGTCTGACTGTCTGAGGCAAAATTTCCCCAATTCAAATTGAATCGAATTGATTCAAATTGAATCGAATCAAATCGAATCGGAACCTTGTGAATCGGAATCGAATCGATTCTTGAAATGAGTGACGATACCCAGCCCTAATGATTAGTTCATTACCAGGCTTCTGGAGAACTTCAAGACATGTCGAGGAGGTGATTTAGCCATTTGAATCAGCTGGATCAAGGACACATCTAAAACCTGCAGGCCTTCGATGTCTGGGTTTGGATACCACTGATCTAGGTGAATGTAACACAGTAAGGGGAATTGTTGAAAAGAATATATCAATGGGCCAATAGGCTCGACTATAGGAGCACAGGGGTGTGTTCAAATGAGACACAGAGACAAGAATGTAACTCAAAAGAACCAGCCAACTTTAGTGACATAAACCATAAGGTTGACAAGCACAGGTTAAAGACACTTTACAATGGTAGAAAGGAAACTTACAAAAATTAAAAGAAAAGTAAAACACAAACTACTAAGCAATGACTTGGCCAAGTGTTATTTTTGGTTTTCAATGTTCGGGTTTCAATGCTCGGGTGCACCCTAGTAACCTGACTCCTTAACTCTTATAGAACAGATTACACAAATCCAATGTACATTCAAATGAAAATCTCACACTCTTTTCACATGTGGAGAATGCTCTACACAACAGCTCATTATTTAAAGTCCCAAATAAAAAATGTCCAAGGGGTAAAGTCCAAAAAATTCCCAGGGTGTGAAAGAAAATAGGGATGAGAGAATGTCAGTCAGTGGTCTTATGTATAACCAGCTGTGCGTGAAAGTGTGAGTGATACAGTCCTACCACACCGCAAGGTGCAGCAGATCATCAAGTGGAAAAGAAGCGAATCTCAGTCTCTCTAAGTCCAGGTGGGAAGGCTCGCCATCTATTTCACTGGAGGAATCCACCTCAGGAACAATTCAGCATACAGAAAAAACCTGACCTGTCAACAGACAGGGTCAGAAGAGCAATTCAAATATTAATTATGCTGTTCTAGCTATAATTCACAACTTAGGATTTTGTTTAAATCACATTCAACATAAATTTGCAATAAAAATACTCAATTTTGCAAAAATAAAACATCTCTCTTACACAAACTATGCATTAAACCAAGTAAAGTCAGTGCATATGCATATATGTCGCATATGCGGCAAGTATTAATCAAACAATTGAGATTAATTCAGTTTCTCAACGATAAAATGTGAAACAGACATGAACTAACTGAGACATACAACATGTGCTCACCGATCTCAGCGCATCACGGCCGAAGACAATGGCATAGTGTCTCTCGGTCGGAAAATGCAGGGCTCTAAATAACGTAATGTACAGGACATGTTGTTTTCTCTTTAATAACCGTAATACGACATGAAGGAAAAATAAACATAAGTTGCGCTTCAAGTGTTACCTTGCTTCTGGAAGCAGATTGAGATGAACTTCCAGGCAGTTGATAGCAACCAGAGCTAACAAAGGCTAACAGTTTAGCTCCACGTGGTACTTTCTAAAGTCACCAGAAAAATGCAGCATTTGCCTATTTACTCACTGCGGCTACTTCTAACATGAAAGTTAGCTGATAACCAGTGAACTTATGTGCAACACAGTTGGTTGCAACTTATATCTAATACTTTTTTCCAGCTCAAAAGCTTCAGTCTCTCTTTTCTCCTGCCAGCACGCGACTACCTCCACACATAGCAGCGAACACAGAGCACGTAGGTGGGACATACAGCGGCAGGCTGCTCTCCCATTGGTCAAAACATACTGGGACCTGTGCATTTCGATTGGTTGGGCAGGCTGTCCATCTCTCCTCATATCAGTCCTTAAAGTGGTACCCCCATTTTATGTGGGTTACATGAACATTAAAAAAAAATAAATAAATACTCAAGAATATTAGAAATCATAATAGTGGTTCTCAGCTTTAATCAGGCCTTCTGCTTCAGGTTTTGTTCTCATTTGACTCATATTTCTTTCAGTGTATGTGACAAGAGGGCAGACCATACAAAAGGTTCACTTAAATCAGCCTTGGCTAACGCCAGGCCTCGAGGGCTGGTGTCCTGCAGGTTTTAGATATCACTCTGGGTGAACACACCTGAATCCGATGATTAGTTCATTAGCAGGTCTCTGGAGAACTTCAGGACATGTTGAGGAGGTGATTTAATCATTTAAATCAGCTGTGTTGCATCAAGGACACATCTAAAACCTGCAGGACACCGGACCCCTACGCCTAGGTTTGGACGCCACTGATGTAGTCGAAGCTTCCGCTGTTATCGCCAATAAATTTATTATATGAAACAAAAAATAAACCTTACACAGCTGTGGTCAGAAGTTTACACACACTCGTCATGTCATGGTAGTTTTGGACTACACACGTTTCGTCTTTTTTAGCAGGGTCTTCTTTCTTGACTGGTACCCTCCCAGTTCATGGCTATGTAAAACTCACTTCACTGTGGACAGTGAGGCTGCTGTACAGTTGTTTGAACTGATGATGTTGGAGTCTCTGGACTTTCCAATTGTTCTAAGTATTGGTCAGTCCAATGAGTGCTATCAAACAAATCCTTTTTATGCTGGCACTCTGTTTTCAGGCGGAGAAACTACCAGTTGTAGTCAATCACGCCAGCTAATGAGAAATTAATAGGCCTTGGCCTTGTCAAGATAAACAACAGTGTAGCACTACTTATTGCAAATGTCAGCTGTGTATATGCATACGTTTGACACTGTGCTGATTATAGAATAGCCAAAAGAAATTAAAGCTTGCGCACCCAATTCTTGTTTTTTTTTTAAAAAACATTAAAAAATTGTGAAAATCTTGTAATTATGACTTTTCTGATTGCAACTGTATATAAAAGCAGTTAAAGCTCTTTACCAACTCTTCTTGCATCGATTTTCTCTCAGACTAAATGGTAAAACAATGAAAGACAAAACACAAAGAACATAAATAAAACTCATTCAATTTTTAATGGTTATAGATCAAGCAGTATATTTACATATATTTTCAATCAAAGCACACCAATCAAAGCACATGAAATCCAGCAGTGGAGGTGGGTTGTTAATGACATTACCTGCGGCATCTCCGGGTTCCTGTGGTGCGTTATAAAGAAACTTTGCAGTAGAATTTTCCAGTTCTTCTGCAGTCCTGTGGAGAGAGCAATGGGGATCTGGAGTTGAGGAAGTAGGAAGGTTTAGACCGACAGTGGAGAATTCCTGCATACGTATTCACTGCTGCCTGGGTTTCAATCATTTTTGTTCTGACAGGCTGAGATAGGCAGTGAAGATGGAGAGGCAGTAGTAACATATCAGCAGAGCTTAAAGGATTGTTTGCTATAATCTGATATGCTGTCAGAAACGGTAACCAGCTGTGATATCTGTAGATGCACATAAATTTTTTTAAATAGTAGCAGCTTATCTTGTAATCACTAAATCATAAAAACATTAGCTGACGTAGCTGTCTTTGTCTACAAAGGTGGTGGAGATTTTAAGGAACTCTTCTTTCATCTCTGATGTTGGAGCTGGATTTAAGAGTTATTTATGGATAACAAAGAGCAAGCCAGAGGAAAAAACAACAGACCATGTCTACTCTCCATCTTATCTTGACTCACCATATGATTTTAAGTGGAAGGTTGGAGGGAATTCACAAGTCAGTCAGTCAGTGCCCATTACTATGGTCTAGTTTCAGTGTCCCCATTGTAAGCTGAAGCTTTTCTTTCATTAAATTGATATATACATCATCAGGACATTATATACCACTAAACCTCTCAAATTTTATAACCATCATTTCTTTTTGTAATCTCTGCACATCTCAATCAATTACAGGAAAATATATATAATATAACCTCCGAACACTGTCCTGCTCTTCATTATTTTTTATTCCTTTACAGGGTTTTGGTCTGTGTGACCTTTGTCAGGTACAAAGAAACCTTGTTCATGCACATTTGCACATATGTATACATTGAGTATAATTCAGCCAATTAGGCATTCCTGGCTATTAGACGTCACATGTGCATGCAATCAATCAGTTAATGAGTCCACTCGAATCGTCAATGACATCATCCAAAACCCAAATAACATTTAAAATCACCACCTGATTTGAAAACCGAACCATCTATATATATATTCCAAAATTATCACTTAAACTAAGAAAATTATGACAATTATAAAATAAAAGTTTACAAAAATATTCATACTTTGGACAAATCAGTGTTGTATAACATTTTACCATATACAGTATACAAATCCCAAATCAAAACAAATGCACTCATTAAACTGTTCATCATTCAATCCTTTGGGTGACAATATCTGCAAAGTGAATATCCAAAATGCCTCTCTTCTCTTCAATAATAAATCAATATGAGTATGAAACCATAGAAAAAAGCACTTCAATTTTTTGTCATCAGATTGTGTTTGCCGTGTTTTTAAAAAATCTACAAATAAACTGCTGTCAACTCCAGTAACATTACATGAGCAATTAAAAAGTTTCAAATGAAGTCTTTCTTACATTTGACCCAAGTTTCACTTTGGAGAAGAGGATAAATCTTGTGAATAGGGTGGCTGGGTTTATTTCTGTTCAGCTAAATAATAAGTTGAATATTATGAAATTCAGTGATGTGCCAGATACCCCTGAGATTTGTAAAAAGAAAAAAAAAATTCTCCCTGATTGAGTGAGCTTTTTGTTCCCGTTTCCCAGCATAAAGAAAATCTGCATTCCAAGTCTGAGGATGCATGAAATTGTGTGAGGAAAGTCTAAGCCTATAGAGAGCATACAAACTGCACTTTTCTGACTAAGTTAATCTGATGGAGATTAAAATGATTATCTAGGCTTGCTCAAGCAATCAAAGGAAAAAAAAAATCCTATATCACCTAAATCGTGTCTTTGCCATGGAATATATTCTATTATGGCAATAATTTTAGGGCAGCAGAAATCATTTTGGTATGACTGAAGTAGAATTAAGTGATACAAGGGTGGTCAAGGACACTTTTGGGACTCAACCAGACAGATGCCCAGAGGGATAACCATGTGGTGAAAATAATAAAGCGCTGTTGTTTACTGATGAATCATTTTGGTGCATCACATACTAAGATCATGTATCTAGATATGTTTTATTAATGCGCTTTATCGGATATCTTGTATTTCCCAATTCACTTGAGGTTAAGCAGATAAGGAAACAGAGCTGAAAAACCCCCACAGAAAATGTTAGTGGCTGTATAAGTGTTAAGTTCTATTTGAAGTAGCCATGTAATACCGTTATTTTCACAATCAGTATCATATGTAGAAAGTATGTTTTGGTGCTAAATTATACACCACATGCTAACTGTATGCCTTAATATTTCTGTGGCAGGTAGGCAGACAGACAGATATTCCCAGTATAGGCTGAAAAATTATGCAAACTCCTAGGTTAATTATATTAACAAAAGCTAATTGGAACCAGGGGAATCCAATCAGTGACGCTAGATTAGAAGTGTAGGTTAGGGATACTTTGACTTCTAAAAATATTTAAGAGTTTGACTTTAGTGTTCACGAGATTTTGCTAATAACCCATGCATATAAAATGATTCTGTGTAAGCAAGGATCACTGTTTTTAAATAAAGCTAAAAAAAAAAATGAGAGTCTGAGACTAACTGTATTTATTTGTGGGACCAGCTACTAAAAGTGTTGAAATTCTATGTTTGTTTGCACATAGCTTATTCCCATTGTGTTTGTTTATGCTTATTTGTGACCTGTCAGTGGAAGCAACCAGTCACACTGGTTTAACACTATTTAATCAAAAATTGTTAATTCTTCATTTTTTCTTTTAAATAGTGCCAAATGTACATGTGAGTGTATTCATTTATTGTGTTCTACATTTACTATTTTGTGTTTGGCTACAGTTACTACTGTATTTATGTGTTATTTACTGAAAACTACTTCAGCAAAGAGATGTGATAGCTTCACCCTCTAGCTTTTTGGCACAGTAAACTTGTTCTGACAGCTCCCACTAATTGCACGGTGACCAGAGTAGTCGGTCCAATTTCTCGATGTAACCATAGACCACAGTGTAATGCAGTGCACCTGTGACTGGCAGTTGACATGACCCACATACAGCAGATCTTTGCTGCGTATACTTAAACCTACAGATGAACTGACATTTCTGACCTAATAACTGAGCACAGTGGTCAGCATCATTCTGACTCTGCTTGCTCAAGTGGTCAGCAATATTCAGGAGCTATGTTTAGGAGAAGTGCTGAAAGTGACTAACTTTTGCTGAAATGCTGAAGCTACACGTTTAACAGGCAGGTAAAGCACAGAAAATAATTAGTGACCCAGGGTAGTTTGTTGGATGCGCACAGCTATTTTATCCAATGCACCTTGTTTCTTTTGCCTCCCCCCAGCTCTACTTTAAAAGCTTCCTCCACAGATTGGATATGATTATTAACTTTTAAGCAAAGGCGAGGACTTTTTTTCAGTATCTACTAGAATAATAACAATGAAGAAATTAATTGGTGGGTGGGCGAGCAGAATAGAAATCATGTGGAAATTGCATGCAGGAGCCAGTGATATTATATCTGAGTAAGAGCCCCAATTCCTGTATTAATAATGCAAAAGGACCCCTAGGGCAACCATCTATTTGCAGAGCACCCCCACACACACAAGTAGTCTCATACATACACACTCACACATAGATACAAATACATTAGTTGTGACTTTGGATTCATGTTATCATGTCATTTCGCTTTAGGCAGTGTTTTCAAGGTTTTGTGAGTCTTTTGTTACTTTGTTTGCTAATACATGCATTAAACCCTTTTGATTTTCAAGCAGAAAGATTGTTGAATTACTGATTTTCCATTGTTTATAAAAGCACAGTAAGTAATTCCACCTTTGGCAATAATGCATCTGTTTTAATCAGTTTTTAATAAGCCTGGAGCCAGTGTCATGCTTTTATATTCTTTTTGTTGCATTAGTTTGATTTAAAACCTAAAGTTGGGAATGTAAATGCATCAAAGCGCCCTTGTCAGTGGCCTTTCTGCAAAAGTTTTGCCCTTGTAAAAATTAGTAGACTTAAGTGACCTCTTGGTATTGCAAACACCTTGATTGCACAGACTTGTCTGGTTTTAATCATGCTGCTGTCTGCTATCTACTGATAGATTCATACTCTTGTCCATGCTGTTTAACAGAAATTCAACTTCCAAACTATATAAGACTTTGTCCATGCTTAGAATAGGCAGATATGATCCTTCTCTACTTGTAAAGCAGTGTAAATTGTATGTAAATTATGTCACTGCCCATAAAGGTAATAGTGGGTGGAAAAACAAACTGTTGTTCTTCTGCTCTTTCTCTAAAAGTAGTAAAAGCAAAAGAACAAACAAAGAATATTTATTTACTTTACTTTAAGCTAAAACTTTTTGCTTTGCATTTTCCATTTAAAGCTCTTTTTTTTTAAGTACCGCCGTATATCATTGCCCATTTTTGCATTTCTAGTGTGTATTGCTCTAAATGTGGGTCAGTGAGGTTGATTCACTGAAATCTATAGTGCATGCCCTGCTCTATTTTATGCTGTCTTTGCATTTAGCATGCATACCTGAAATAATCACCTGGGTAGGAGTCACTGCGAACCAAAACAGTGACAATGGATTCCCACACAGCTTACTGTCAGTTCAAAACAATCGCGTTAAAGATCATTGTAATTTGTGCTGCAGCCTCCAAAGCTTCTCTGAGTTGTTTAAATATATATACCATCGTGAAACCTATGTTCTCGTTACTTAAAATTTTACTTTTAGTTGAAAATATAATTTTAGTGAACATTACAGTAATAACCATCCACCATCTTTCCACTTGTCCAGTATTATAAATATACGTCTCGCTCTACAAATGTTTATGCACATTTTTTTTGGAAAAGTTTGCATCTTATGCCCACTTTGATCTGTGCTAATGAAAGTCGTAATGTATCCCACACTGTAGCCTTTGGGTCATCGTTACATTCAGCTGATTTTTCTTTAACTCCTGCTGTATGCACATTAGCTGCTTTGATGGTTGGAGATCTCTTATGCTTTGACTTTATGGCCACAAAGTTTCCAAACTCCCCGAGGGTGGGTCTTTTACATTTTTCTTATGAGGCAACATCTAAGTTTGCATTCTCTATGTTTACTGCCCTCCTCTGAATCAAGGTTGTTTGCTTGATTCAGATGAAAAAAAAGAGACAAATTGATGACAGATCTGCCCTGGGGTTGTTATTGTTAAACTATATTCCGTGATCTAGTGGCAGGGTTCAACCAAGTTAATGATTCTTCTCTCTGTGAGTGTATATCAGAAAACAATGCTTCAGCAGCTGCTGGCATTGTTTTGACAACAGGATGACATTCCTGTTTCTGAAATTGATCTGTCTCTCTAGGACAGAGACCTTGGAGAAATCTATGGCAAACTCTTTTAAAGCTCCAAAAGGAAATACAACCATATGTCTGGTTATCTATATAGTAGTAGCTTATGTGCATAGTGTTTAACAAGAAAGCTATTGTTGTATTATGTTTAATCTACAGGTACCTTTCAAGGTGCTTAAGGACGCTTTAAAAGATGCAGTAAAAGTTCTTCTCGATGGCTATTGTGCAATTTTCATTTGATAAATGACATTCTCAAAACTACTTGTTCAGTCTCCATGTTATCTGGTGACATCTGCATGTCATTGATATTGTCATGCAGACGATGTTGGAGCCACTTGTCATGATGGATCAAGCAGGTTTTCTTGTTTTTATTTTTCATTCTTTGATCTTATTGAAAACGAGTGAGAACTGATATGCAAGGTCATGTCTTTTTCACTTTTATTCCCAACTCACCTTTTATGTTTCTTTTTCTTTCTTTGTTTGCTTACTATTTTTGTGACTGTATCTTTGATACTATTCCCATAACCATGATGTTGCAATACAGGAAAGACTGCACATGCAACAGTGTGTGGCAAATAACAATGCAATCAACAGTCCTTTCTCTATATTTCTCTCTATATAAATCTATATAAGAATCCTATTTTTTTTTTATTATTATTATTAGTCCTTTATTTATCCAGGTAAATAACTCTCGTTGAGATTAAAAATCTCATTTCCAAGAGAGACCTGGCAGATATTTGGTAGATATCTTGAACTGAGGCATTGTATATGAGTCAAAAAAGTGGAGCCTTTTGCATTTTGTCTGCCAAATCTTGCAAGAGTATGCAAGAGTATACATAGGCAGAGTACACCATTATACTGACAACATGGCAGTCTAGTGACCAGTATTTTGACCATCTTGTTTGCAAAGAATGACTCAAGCCAATGACAGTTTCAGAGAGTTGAATATTTACTTTTGCAGGTAATTCATTTTGTGGCTTAATAAAATTGCACTTACTGTACTGCACACCTTAATGATGGTCCAAGACGTATTAAAGCAACCTAGATAAACTGTAAAAAAAATGGAGTAAAGATATAACAAAGTAGAAAGAAATTGCTCTTTGTTTCCTGTGGCTGTTTCATTCGTAAAAGAAGAGTTAACTAGCAGCTGCGATACATATTTCATAACACGAAGATGAAGGCTGAAGGCTGAAGGATAGCTTTTAAAACTAGCTCAGAATACCAATGGAGTGACCTTACAATTTCTTTTGATGAAATTAAATTTGTGTTTGACAGAACACTTAGGAGGGATGCCCGCTTACTTGCTTTTACTATCTGTAACATGGTCTTGGCAAACTTTATCAATAGCACAAAAAAAGAATTTTAGGGATTAATTTTGAAGAATGAAAAAAGTCTAAGTGCTCCAAATTGCAATAAACACATCATCCTCCCCTATACGTGCATTGCCATGTGTTCACATTCAGAGCTGATGTAGACATGACTTGAATTTGTCACAGAGTGAATGTAATGGTATCAACATGTGTCAATTGTGTCAGCTAGATCCAGCAGGATCCACTTATTATCTTGTCCAGTGTCACAAGTGCACGTCTGGGTGTTCTTCAGAGATAATTCAGGCCTAACAAAAATGGTAAAACTGAGCACAGAATATAAAGTAGCTGACCAAATAACACATTATGTGTTGTACTTCATGTGAATTGCATTTATACTTTCATTCAGCATGATGAAAGATCTGGTATCCTCTGGAGGGGGCTGATGTATTAGGAGCGCAGTATGTTGTGGGTTCATTTACCTCTGCATTTAATGTGAGCAAGACCAGGCTTTAAGGTTTTAATCTGATCAACCCAGAGTCATAGGGCCTTGGGTTATACCACTTTCTGCTTCTAATATACATTTGTTATTTGATGTATACTTCAGCTGGGATTTCATTCTAGCGCCAGTGTGTTTTGGTTTAGTTTGCACAAGGTTATTTCCCTATCTGATAGCTGTTAGATCAAGATGAGATACTAAGTGTAGCGAGTGTCAATTGGATTATTTGAGCCTTTAGGCTGATTTCAGTTATCTTGCCTTTTTCAGGAGAAGATGTGCCCGATGCCTACTGTGTGGAAGGCCCTCCACTTGCAGAAGAAACCTGCGAAGTGCCCTGTTCTGCAGACTGTGTGGTTGGCCCCTGGTCCTCCTGGTCCACCTGCTCACACAGCTGTGCCAGTAAGACGGCAGAGGGTAGACAGAGCCGCACTCGCACTGTTTTAGCCATCCCACAAAAAGGTAATCCAAAATTCCCTTTGATCTCTTTGACTCTTTCTCATCTAATACTAATAAAGAACTTCTTTGCTTTGTTTACTGGAGTTATTTTTAACTTGGTTTTACTTTTAATGAAGCTAGATTTTTAAAGCTGATATTAATATATGGCAAATAGGTAGAAAAGGTTTAGATTATAACTGTCGTTAACATGTCATCTCATCTGAAATACTGCAGAAAAAAGGGCAGAAGTAACAAGAAGATGTATTATATTGTATTATTACTGTAGTTGTTGATAATAATGTATACCTTTCGGTATCTATGAGGTTCAGTACTACACTGACTGGATGACAGAAAGCATGAAAACACTGATCTTTGGAGATTTTAAGAAGTAGCTTGTAATTACAGATATAAAAGAAAAAATCCAGTAACATTTTTATTAGCAGGGAGCTCAGTGTCTTTGGGATATAGTGCTATTGTTAGAGGGACTCAAACTGAGGAATGCCACGGCTAACACAAGACTAGACTCGGCAAATAAGAAGAGTAAATATTGATTGAGCTCGAACCTTTATCTGGGTTTTTTTTGTGTGCGAGTCTCATTTAGTCGTTTTTCATGTCACAAACATTTGAAGTTTGAGTTGACCATTCATTATCAGAGACTCTTTTCTTCCCAACAGTGCTTTTCTTACTTTGTGTTGTGTTTTCAAGTCAGTCAGCAAAGCCTTGGCAGCCAGCTAGCAGCCATTAATCCCTGTAACTAAATGCATATCTGCAACAACAGCTGATGAAAGAATTTCACAGATTAAGCCAGGTTCCAAACTATGTTGCTTATTACAATGTTACTGGCTATCAGCTTGCTGACAGAGCTGATGTGTGTGTGGGTATGTATACATGGGTATTAATGCTGCATTTGTGTTTATAAGGATACATTTTTGTAACAGCGTCTGACAGAATACTGTAGAAGCCCTGAGAAATACAAATTGGACTGGAAGGTGTAAGTATATACAATATTTGGTTGTGGTTCAGCTCATCCTTACTTTTCTATAAGTCACAGCACACTACTGTTCCCTCTCCAGATATCCTATTTATCATATTTCATCAACTGAGCTGTCCATGTTTTACCTCCATTTCAACCAGAGAGTCTCTGCCCTGACTACTGTAGGCCCAAAACAAAAGTAAATTACCACTGTGAACACCACTGTAAACAATCCTTTAGCCAGAAAGCAATGATGCATACATAGAACTCAGGTATTTTACATAAACTGTAAATGAAGAAATGATTACTTTGGAGGTTTTATATCTATATATACACATACACTAACCAGGACACAGAGCATAAACATTGTTGTGCTTTGGCAGTCAATGAATTACCAAAGGAAGACTTTCACAGTGGCCTTGCTGTGACTGAGTTTGTAATTTGAACTTCTAGAAGTTGAAACTTGAAAAGTGCTTGCTCAGCTAACCCAAAAAACAAATATTTGCTACAGTATGTTAATAAACAGCTCATGGTAGAGTGATAATATTGGCACTTTTTTTCCTTCCATTGATCAAATACATCTTGTACTTTAAGAGAATCCATTAGATTTGTTTTGGTCAAATCACATGTACTCTGCACAATAATGAAACTGTGTTGGAGTGATTTAGTGCAGCTTTTTCTGAATGCCATGTTGTACATTCTGTGTATTTCACAATTTTCTACTCTTATGTGTTAATATGCAGATGGAAAAGCTTGTCCAGCGGGTCCAGCTCTGGAGCAATGGAGAGTCTGCAATGACCATCCTTGTGTGGTATTTCACTGGGAAGCTTCAGCATGGGGTCCATGTATTGAGGATACCTCTATGGCTCTCAATGGAACCAGCCTCCAGAATGGGACCATAACCTGTGCTGTCGGGGTTCAGATCCGCAAAGTCATCTGTGTGAAGATGAATGCTGGTCCAGTCGTAAATAAAAGGTGGAGTCTATGCAAAGTATTTGATATATGGACTTTTTTGAATTTTATGTACTCTGATTCAGTATTTTTCTTTGTAATGTCACTTTTTTATATAGAATTATATATCCAGTCATTTGAAAAAGTAAGTACAGTGATGTGAAAATGCAAAAAAAAAAAAAAGGAAATCAGGAAGGGGGCAAACACTTTTTCACGCCATTGCACATCAAATAGACGTTTTTTACCCTTTTTTAAAAAAAATTTTGTTTAATTTTAATTAGCAAACACTTAACTCACTTATACATAGTGTCTATATTCTCCATAAACAGATGTCTTTATATAGATTTTCATAGGACAGCTACAAAATTTGGTTTCTCTTGTAGTCTGAGTTCCATTGGCCCGTCACATTTGAGCACTTGAGTTATATGTAGTTCTTAGTGTAGAGCAAAAGAGTTACTGTATTTCTTAATATGCAATCTTGAAACTAGCAGAAATTGCCTGTTTATTATGTCTGCATTTATGAATATTGAAAACAGGAAGTCAACTCTTTAATGGAAAAAATATATAAAAAATATATATATAATAATTTTTATATTATTATATATTTATATTATATTTTATTTTATATTTTTTTCTATATTATATAATGTCAATGCCGTTCGTTGTCTTGCTTCCATGTTGTATCAAATCCTAACACAGCATTTCAATCGGATTTAAATCTGGACTTTGACTGGGCTTTTTTATCCTTTGTGTATGCTTAGGATCATAATCCTTTTGAAAGATGTACTTCTAAGTTCAGCTTAAGCTTGTAGTGCGGTGACCTCAGATTATCCTTAAGCACTCGTATAAGGTGCAGAATGCATAGTTGAATCAATGGCTGCAAAATACACAGTCCCTGAGGCCGTGAAGCCAACTTAAACTGTAACATTTCTATCCCTATGTTTCACATTGGGTATAAGGTTCTCCTCCTGAGAAGCTGTTTTTTGGTCTTTGCCAAATAATAGGGTGCTGATGAGTAATTAACTGTGTCATCAACATATTGATGGATATTCACGAGACTTGTTATGAGTCACAATTTGACCTCCGTGCATTTGCTCTTGAACAAATGAGGTGAATATGTGGTCTCAGCCCCCCACCTGATGTTTATGGTAATTAAAATTAAAACTTGAAGGGCACTCATTAAGGCCACTAGCCATGCTACCCCTCTCCACTAAGTTACATGAGATATTTTTCAAATTATACAACGTATATTCTTCAGTTCTGGGAGATGACTTATTTTGTCAGTATGAAAATTGCACTTCTGTATCAGAGTATCTTTTTACTGTGCTGCTCTGCTTATTTTTAGCAGCTGAAAATAGGCCCTGAGAGAAATGAATGCTAAATTATAGGTGAGGAGAAAAGGAGCTTTGTAAAATCAAGGGGAAGATGGGATGTTTCTCTTACAAAAAAAATCACTTAAGAACACAGTCTCCATTTTCCAAAACCGCCTTACTTGTAGATATCTAGCGTATGCTTTTAGTTACTAACAGATGACCCAGAGGACTTGCTTCACTGTGAAATAATATCCCAGAGTTTTGTGTATTGAGGTCTGGTTTTATCCTTTTTCCTTCTGTGTGTTTAGTGTTTCTTTTCATTTGTTTTTGTGAACCAGAGATTCATTTTGCTTCTGCTCCACCATTATCTACTCCTCTTTCAGCAATACAATATCAAACTCTGCTAAGGGCTTTTGTGCTGTCACTATAATGATGTTATAGTGATCTTCACAGCAGGAAGACAGATTTATAAATAATTCACAAAGATTGCTCTTCTTTAGCTTGATGTGCTATTGACAGGGCTGTAAAATAGATTATGTAGAGGCTTTTTTTTTCTAATGCTTGTCCTATCTGCCGCCACAGTAAGAGTCAGTTTTTTAGTGTATTTATGCACCAAAGTCTGGTCTTTCTGCCATCTTTCCAAATTATGCTGTGACTGTCTGACTCTATCGAAAAACGCAGATTTGACATAAATTATATTTATACCCAAGACACATTCTATACGTTCTAACAGATTATGTTCTGGATTAAAAAAGCAAGGAAAACTGAGTAGGTAGGCGAGCTGCAATTCTGCGTTAACCCCTGTTTATCTCAAACTCTGATTTCTGAATTGTTAAGCTTTGAGTTGGAAAATGTTTCAGAATACAGCTGTTGCTGCTCTGTTTGAAGGGTCACTTCAGTCAGCAAACATCGTAGCATTTCATGCTGAGCAGTAATCTCAGCAGTGAGCAGTGGCTCAACAAAAAGATTCGTTGTTTTTTTTTTGTTGGTATCAATACAGAGCCCCCAGAAAAACAGTGTAAATAATAAAACTGACAGTGATGAAACTTCATACAGTACACACACATACTATTAATATTATTAATAATGATGAATAATGAATAATGATGCTGAACACTGTGGCCTTGACAGTGAATCTAACTCCCTCATTTTGGGAAAACCACACAATATACCCCAGCTGCTCTGTTGCGTTGTCATGCCCTCTGGCATACATCACTGCAAAGGGAGAGAGAGAGAAGAGTAGGGATAAAGCTGGGGAATGATGGGTTTTATGTATCTTTCCCCCTTATGCTTTGGCATACTTTGATCTCATTGCTGTGCGTGCTGGATTTTTGCAGTCAGTAGGATGTGGCGCCATGCTGGGTCTCTAGTGAGACCTGGATCTGGTTGTTGGGCAAAGGAAGTCACTGGCTCTGAAACAAAATGTGAAATTTCATGTGTGTTTGTGCATTGAGGACAGGAGTTGGCTGCTGGTTGATGAAGACATCAAAGCTTATGAATTACTTGATTTTACATAGCTGCATTAATCCGCACCAATTCAAGGTTGCACGACACACAAAACACAACACAGCCAGAGGGCTGTTACAGATATGTTACACAAGAGATGTGCCAGCATGAATTAAGACAAGGAAATTGTTAAAAGTCGGTCAGATGCTCATTAAAACCTGGTAATGATGTGTTTGGTGTAGCAGGAATGATCTATTGGTAAACAGTTTGCATATCCTTGTTTCTCAGGTTAATTAGCAGCCGTGTTTGATTGATTTTTTCCCCTGGAGCACTCTTTCGCTTGTCTTGTTGGTAACAAAAAATGGCCCTGGCGGCTCTGTATATGTAAAATAAATCCACTCACTGGGACATTTAAATTGATCATAAATTTGTTTCCACTATTTATAGATACATTGCCATTGCTGATATTTTGTTGAGATTTTTAGTTCAAAAAATATTGCCTACATACTGCCACTAGGGGCGACCGTGGCTCAGGGGGTTGGGAAGCGTATCTGTAACCGGAAGGTCGCCGGTTCGATCCCTGGGCTCTCTGTCCTGGTCGTTGTGTCCTTGGGCAAGACACTTTACCCTACTGCCTACTGGTGTTGGCCAGAGGGGCCGATGGCGCGATATGGCAGCCTCGCTTCTGTCAGTCTGCCCCAGGGCAGCTGTGGCTACAACCAGTGTATGAATGCGAGAGTGAATGAATAGTGGTATTGTAAAGCGCTTTGGGTGCCTTGAAAAGTGCTATATAAATACAATCCATTATTATTACTAGTTGATGCCACTGTGGGCTACAAATCTAGCATAAAGAAATATTGATTAGTCTAGTTTTAGTAAAACTGGGATTTAAAAGTGAAAATGCACTGTGAAGCATGCAGGCACTTTGTAGGCTTGAATTTTTTTTTTTTTAATGAGTAATATTTGTAGACTGGGAGGCAACTGAATGTGTGAGAACACTGTAAATTTCTATATTTGTGTAGCGTTTGCTTGAGCATGCAGGCAGAGGCACATGTAATCAATCATGTTTTCTGTAGGGAGATGTGTGATGTCAAGGACAGGGCATTTGTTTTACTGCGCTATCCTCTTACTAGTGAGACCCAGGACGTTTATCATTCATCACCTGGGGGCTGAAGAGAATTTAAGACCACTGTTTGTTTGTTTGTATGTTTAGATGTTCAGATTCTTCCCGTCCGGAAACCGTCCGTCCTTGTTTGCTACCCTGCAAGAGAGACTGCATTGTGACGCCTTTCAGTGAATGGACAACTTGCCCATCAACCTGCCTTCCAGGTAGCTCACTGACAGGATTTTCTAGAAATTTATTTTACAATTGCCTCTCTAATAGCTTAAGTCTTTTTAAAATTAATCAGTATCCAGAGTAAAATCTTTTAAAATTGGTAAATTATCAATATATTGGGATTGAATATATAAATACCTTGTTTCAGGAGCACAAATAACCTATTCAAATAAAAACACATTTCATACTTTCACAATAGATAGATAGATTATAGATTCGATTATAAGTAATCAGTTGATTACTTATAATCTATCTAGAAACTGATTTTAATTTGACATCAGTGTATTCCCAAAAGGTTGATTCTGTTCATCTGGACGTAACGTTTTCTGTGGGAGAAACGTTTCATCATTCATCAAAGTGACTTCTTCAGTCTCAGCTGACTGAAGGTTTCCCCAACCTTTTACACAATAACTGAACCTAGCCCACTGAATGAGCAATGGGCTGTGAGGTCAGCTCCTTGATCATTAATATGCAAATTGTCACCACCATTGATCAACAACTACTGATCAAAGACTATTGATCAATGACCATGAGTACCATTCACAGAGAGTTGGGGAATGGCTGCAATCACTGCATTGTAAAATGGCGAAAGATGTACCCTTAGGCCCCTCCTCGATTCAGAGATGGTCTTTCCCTTTTCATGTAAATAGCCTCCTTGAATCCCTGCTGAAACCAGCATTCCTCCCTGTCCAGGATGTGTACATCCTCATCATTGAAATAGTGACCACTGGCCTGTAGATGTAAATAGACTGCGGAGCCTGATGACGTTGTTTGGTTTGGTCTGAAAACGCTACGTCCAGATGAACAGAATCATTCTTTTGGGATTTACTTACCTGGATGATTGAGCATGCATCAAGACACATCAGTAGATTGTATAAGGTAAACTTCAAGAAGGTATACATCACTGTATATGTTATTCCTTTAAGCCTGACCTATAAAATAATTGCCAGAAAATTCAAAATTAAATATATATTTTCATACATGGGTTTTACTTTGTATCATAGTTGCTACATACAGAATTTTTATTTATTTCTTCATTCTTGCAATGAATAGCTTGAAAATGTAATGTACGATGCGATATATTCAGATTTTTCATTGAAAAAACTGATGGCGTAAAAATCTCAAGAACTCAAATATGATGCACTTGGCTTCACATGCTTACAATGATGGCAAGAGGCTTCTTAGAAAAATGTACAGTGCAATACACGCAAAGTGTTGTCAAGAATTACATTTAATTGTAAACAACAGTTTTAACTGTCCATTACATTAACCTAGCACATAGAGAGAAAAGAATGGATATTTAATGGGTTTCAATATGTGTACTGTAATGTCTCGGAAATCAAAAAGTATGTAATTGTTTTTAGAAGAATTGAGCAGGCATCTCATCTGTGTAAATATGCTGTAGTCCATTGGGTCTGTTGATGATGTAATCTCTTTCTTAATTGCACCATTTTCAATGTTTAGTAATTAGTGCTGTGTAATGGGCCTTGGAGCCTGAGCCAAATGAAGCCATTACAGTGTGGTGTGTCCGAAAACAGACTGCAGTGAAGTGGAGGACATCGCTGCTACAAGGGCATGCTAATCAGCATCGGAACAATTTCGAGACCACTTGTTTTTTTCCCCTCTTTGAGATATTAGAGCACAGTGGTGATATTGATGCATCATTTATTTTGCGACCAAGACATTTGTCAGGCACTTGTCTCGGTATCATTTTACATCCTATTCCTCCTTGGAAATGTTCACTTAAATTCAGCTGTGCAAATAATCTGTCATTGAACGCAGCCTTTTTGTGAAGATTATCTTTCATGTTTAACAGAAAATGCAACCGCTGCCACACAGTCTCGATACAGGACCATCATTCAGAGGGCTGCTAATGGAGGTCAAGAGTGTCCCGACACACTTTACGAAGAGAGAGAGTGTGAATCACTTCGTGTATGTCCAGTGTATAGGTAAAAGCACTATTTATAATGAACTGCTTTCTGTTTTTAATCCAAGGACAAGTTAACTCAGCTTATTTGCCATATAAGAGCACACGGTAAGAAGTGAGTGAGCTATTTTTGAAATCATGACTAGGGTGCATTATTAGAGTTAAATGATGAAGTTTAAATGGCACAAGATGGAAGAATAAACAGGTAAGTAAATACAAATTCTGGTTTATATTCAGATGTTACGATACATGTTTAAAAACACATAAATATAAAATTGCAATTTTGAATGATAATATGATACTAACACAGGTTGATAAAAAAAAAATTTCAGCTGCATGGGATAGTTTTGGTAAATATTATGTTTTTTACGGTGCGGAATGCAAAAATGATCTCCATTTCCCTTCATCGTGTACAGTTATTTGCAAAATATGTGGAGTTTAAATTTAAAAAAGCAATGAAATGCATAATTTTTTTGAGATTCTTTACCTTTCGCTATGAACAAAATAAACCTGTTGGGACACGATCATCTGAGCTCCTTACACCGCCAAACTACCATTTCGGTTGCAGACCTGTGTAATTACCTGGGAATGAGCTTCAGCTATGTAACATAGCCACAAGCTTTAACATCAGAAACTTGATATTTGACATTCACTAAAGGAGTATGACTGGTAAAATATGTGTTCATCTTCATTTGCTCTGCTTGATATGCTATATTCCTTAAAAAATCTAACTATTCATCTGTGTTTTGAGTACAAGGCCAACCTGTTTTCGTCATAAATTCTCAAACTACTACCATGTCCCAAGCTTAGAAAAAAAAAAAAAAAAATACTGTTTATAGAATCGCAGGACAAATACCTTAAAAAACAAATGACATTACAAATGTAAAACACCTTTAGAGAAACATTTACAGCTGCTGGCTTCATGGTCTTACTTTTAAGTAATAGTCTCATTTGGAGATACTTCCCAACAATGGCTGGATGTCTCAGCTCAGTGTGATGCTTTCAGATTTGTTGCCAGTTTGGTTTCCTCCAAAATCTGCTCAGATTTAAACTCCTTCAAACACCTATATCTTCATTTCTTCAGCATACTGCTCCGTCTCAAACACCACTAGCAATAGATATGCTGGAAAGTTGTTGGCAGTTGGCCTGGTGAGGTACATGCACTTCACAGTAACCATTCATGTGCAAGAATGAGCATTTAACCATAACACACAGTTAAGCGTTTAACTGAGTTTTTCTAGTATTTAATGTGAATTCATGTACCTAATTTGTGACCTTCACAAACTGGACAAATTCAATGCCATAATATTTTTATTTTCATTGTAAAATCAAGAATGGCACTCACTTCCATTTTTCCACATTCAGTGCTGCCTGTGGTCCAGTTCACGGCTACAAACTCGCACTTCTGAGAAGAATATAATGACACCTTTAGCATTTCTGTACTTAAAACTGTAACAAGCCGCTGCCAGCCTAAAGTTCTTCTTCCTTCGCGTTTCGGTCTAGGTGGAGGACGCACAAATGGAGCAGCTGTTCTCTAGTTCCTGAATCTGTGAGACGTGGGCTGTCGGGACCAGGAGAAACGTGTGGAAAAGGTTTAGAAACAAGAGGCAAGTTGTAGCCCTAAATCAGTGCATTCTCTTCACTTTATATTTCCCAGCTGCTACCATTTCACCTATTTTCAGCGTTGCTCTTCCATCTATATACCATCTTTACTTAATGAGACCTAATAGTCCTTTCTGAACTGCTCCTCTAACAAGCAAATGGCAGAAACGTTAAGGAAGACAGCAATTTGTTCAGTGAATATCATTAGATGAACCTTTCTGTGCTTTCTTGACAATTTCATCATGTCACTAGTCTCTTATTAACGTACGTAGCAAGTCCAGCCATCACGGGCTACTTAGTATTTGCTTTAATAGAAATGAAAAGCCAGAGCTAGCACCATGCAGACCCTACATGCACTCATATGTTCTGACTCACAACTTCAAAGTAGACTCACAACTGAGTGCATTTTATGTTGGATAAAGTTTTGAAGGTTTCATAGCTTTCTCTGCTTTTCTAAAGTCAGACCGAAAAGAACCTATATTGATGCAGTGCATCAGGTTTTTTCTTCACCTTTTTGCTCACCTTTAAACTAAAAAAGATGGACATTAAAACGAGGAAACTATTGTGTAGTTTATTTGTCCTTGTCATTATGTCATCCTCTAGTTTACACTGATTTTGCTGAATGCATTCCTATTCTGTTTGCTGTTTTTCTTTTATTTGCAGCCAATCAAATCTTTTAGAACATTATATTTTGTAATATCTGCAAAATATCGCATGCAAGGCAGAAAATCTCAAAGTCACAGACTAATAATAATTTTTTTTAAAAGATGTCCTTCGTTGTTTCTATACTCGAGCTATGGCTCTATTGCCAATTACTTTGCTCCAGTTATGCCACAATTTGACATTTATGTGCCCTCTCATTGACTTGGTTAAGCCTAAGCTGAGTGAACGTAGCCTCTGAAATCTTTGTTGTTTAAATCCTACATTTAATTTCAGTGTTTTTACCAATTGCAAATTTCACTCTCACACTACAGTTTTTGAAATGTCACAGGTATTTAACTTGGCTATCAACTAATCATATTCAAATAGGAAGCTCTAAAGGTCAATGAGGCTTGCTCTTAACCTAGGAACACTGCAAACACTTTTCCCATCTTCATCGAAAAGTCATAGAAAGTCACTTGAGAAATGTCAGTTGTAATTATACTGCTACGTAGAAATCAGCGATGCCGAGAGCAGAAATGCTATAAAGTTCTCAAGGCAGTAAAATAATGCTCTGAAAACTTCTCTTGAGCCATATAAGTACATTAGAACAGCCGGTTTCGGGAATGCATCAGGAAGCTGCTTGCCTTTAAATGAGTGCAAAATGATTCAATTAACACCTATGGCTTTTTAATAATTTGAGCCTGTAGCAGTCATTTCCACAGATCCTCTGAGAAGCATAAGGATGTTCATCAAGGATATGACACAGGAATCTACACAGTCCAAAAATCACACAACAAGCTAAGAAGTGAATTTTTCAGCCCTCGGGCTGTATTTAGTAAGATTTGTGGCAGGCGGTTTTCCTATGGAGAGCAGAATTACTCCTACAACATTATTAACATTATACAGACTCAGATTTTGGTTGCAATAATATGAAGAATAGGGGAAATATTAGTTTTTAATTAAAGCCTTTTTGGGGTGTAAAAATATACACGTTTTTATTAACTTATTTATTAAGTAGAGGTTTAAAACCTTTGAAGGTCCATTCAACTTGAATTGTTCATATACATTTTTTCAACATAATCCATGACTATAGCTAGAAGGTTGAGATGAATTGGTAAGGCATGACCCTAATACAGTATTCAACTTTGAATTATTTCCCCCAGACTTGCTATTAATTATAGTTGCTCACATCCTGTTGTAAGGGTGTGAGAGATGAGATGATAGCTACTTCAAATGCTTCTCTTCATTGAAAAATTGAATATGAAAAGTTGCAACATTAGTATGTCAGACCTTGATCCTCCTTCAGTGCAAAATCTAGGCTGGCTTTTAGCTGCTTGTCTTTGGCTTTCTTCAGCAGCTTGAAGTGAATCATGTTTCCGAATACACTGTATGGACAAAGGTATCAAAGTCATCTTTGAATTGAGCTGTTTTCAGATGCAGTGCCACACGTGCTTAAGATCAGCTGCCTAGCCACTCAGTCTGCTTTTACAAGCATTTGTAAAGGAATGGATTGAACTAAAGATCTCACTGAGCTCATTTGAGCATGGAATTGTAATAGGATGGAACCACAAGTCAGTTTGTGAAATTCCTTCACTCCTAGATATTCCATGATCAACTGTAAGTGGTATGATCACAATGCGGAAGCATTTAGGAACCATAGCAACTCAATATGCTTCTCAGTACTGAGTGCTGAGATGCGTAGCGCATATGTGCACTGCATGCTAAGATGAATTGTGCATATCAGGCTGCATCTTTGCATGATGGTAGTTAAGCAGATTACATATAAGAGTAACTGTCGTTTTTTAACCTGTTTACCAGGTTGGTCAACAACTATGAATGTAATCCTATCTTCTTGACAACATATGTACTGTTTAAATGATCAGCATAAAATATTAACATTGCATTGTGCTTCTACCAACTAGCAATGCACTATGAAATTTGTCCTCTGTTCTCTGGTCACGAACAGTCCATAGTGTTTTTTTCTAATCTGACACGTCAGCTTTCATATCTGTGATAGTGAGCAGCAGATCACAGCACAGTAAGGCATAGATTTTTTTAAATCACCAGAATTCAACTCTGCTTCTTATTGTGTTACCCATTAACATGTTTCCTTTTAACTTTATATCTGTACATCAATGAAATATATTTGCTTTAAGGTAGATGTAAGTGTATTAAACAGTCAATTATGCACTTAACCTTGGGTTTATCTCATATTTCTTTGACTTAATTTCTAACACTGAAAAGTAAAAACAGACACACAATCTATGTAGAAACCACTATTACTTTCCTTGAGATAGGCAGCATTTTAGTTGCAGTTGCCTCTACTGGGAGAAAGAAATGTTTTAATACAAATACCGTGCAGCCTCTGGAAACTGACTAGTGATGATAAATGTCACTATGAATAGTTTAAAGACGGTAGAAGAACAACTTAAAGAGCAACCAGGGCTTTTCTGCCTAGTCAAAACCAGTCAAAATGTTGTGAACCTCAGGCTCAGAGCTTTACTATGAGATTAAAATAATAGTCAGAATTTGCAACATATTGGCTCTGTAAACCTCAAATCCAATCACAAATATTTCCTTGCCTTGGGTAAATACTTCCATGTCCGTGTGAATCTGGCCTCATGCCAGATTCAAGGCATGTTGCATGAATGCTAATGTCTCATAATGTGCAGAACGAGGAGAGGTTTGTGTTATACAACTAACCCGCTGAGGTGCTCGCAGATAAGAGGCATTACTAAATGAAAGATCTGACAAGATGAATTAGAACCTTTCCAAATAAAATAAAAACACTAAACGAAAGAGAACACTTGACTGCAGATTACCTGTGTGAATTTGTAGCTGATAACCACTAGAGTGATCTGTTTGTCAGTGCATATTGCACTACATACTGTGTCTAAATTCAGCCAAATTTTGTATCATAACCAGCTGGATATGTTATATTCCTCCCTGAGTAGAACTGGAACCGTTGTGAGTAATTATTCAGTAGAAAGTGAGTCATGCTGATGATCTTTTGCTCCAGGAAAGATGTGACTTAATGGCTATGATGAATCCAGTCCACATTACTCTTCACAATGCATTATACTGAAGAACATTATACAAGCAGTATGACTGAATTAAAATGAAGATGTTTGATGGTGGATGTGTGGGCTGGATATATAATGCATTAAAAACTTTGTATTAAGTAAAGATGTAAAACATAAAATCTTCTGGATTGGACTGAATAAAAGAGAAAGAAATGTGATGTTTTTAAAGAATCTCTTTTACCTTCAAGCTCTTTGGGATTTTAAAAAGGCAGAATATTATGAGGTGCCGTAAGGGACATTATTACTGAAACGCTCTCACACACAATACTGAAACGCTCTCACACACACTACTGAAACGCTCTCACACACACTACTGAAATTTTAGCTCTCACACACACAACTGAAACGCTCTCACACACACTACTGAAATTTTAGCTCTCACACACACAACTGAAACGCTCTCACACACACTACTGAAACGCTCTCACACACACTACTGAAATTTTAGCTCTCACACACACAACTGAAACGCTCTCACACACACTACTGAAACGCTCTCTCACACACTACTGAAATTTTAGTTCTCACACACACAACTGAAACGCTCTCACACACACAACTGAAACGCTCTCACACACACAACTGAAACGCTCTCACACACACAACTGAAATTTTAGCTCTCACACACACAACTGAAACGCTCTCACACACACTACTGAAATTTTAGCTCTCACACACACTACTGAAACGCTCTCACACACACTACTGAAATTTTAGCTCTCACACACACTACTGAAACGCTCTCACACACACAACTGAAAAACCAAGTCATTTCAGTTAAACAGGAAGGCATTTCAGTTAAACAGGAAGGCATTTCAGTTGAACAGGAAGGCATTTCAGTTAAACAGGAAGGCGTTTCAGTTGAACAGGAAGGCATTTCAGTTGAACAGGAAGGCATTTCAGTTGAACAGGAAGGCGTTTCAGTCGAACAGGAAGGCATTTCAGTTGAACAGGAAGGCATTTCAGTTAAACAGGAAGGTGTTTCAGTCGAACAGGAAGGCGTTTCAGTTGAACAGGAAGGCATTTTAGTTAAACAGGAAGTTAATTCTTGACAAGGAAACTGAAGGAAAAAGTGTTAGATTTCAAACAAACCACTACACAGATGTCTACTCAGCAACCTGTTAGTTAGGGGTGGGTTTTTATAATCGATTTATTGATTAAAATCGATTCTGGCTTGGATAACGTGAAATCGATTCATTAAAATCCTGAATCGATTTTTTAATATAAATTTATTTTACCCGAAATCCCAGAATCTCTGGTGAAACCTCACAAAATTTCAACAACCACCAAACAGCTAAGACAGTAAATGAGAGCAGGTACGGCTTGTGCACAAAGACATAAACACACAGCGCGGACCTGCGGATCAGAATCAGTGAGATGTCGCCTTTCTCACCGACAGCACGGACACGGTCGGGGCTGAAAGCCGACAGCTCGCTGACTGATCTGTCGGCAGGTCCGCGCTTTGTTTTCACCCCGTTTTTGCGCCGATTCTAAAGCTGTTAGTTTTATCTCTCTCCAAACAATATTGACTGAACCAGCAGCAAAAGAAGATCCAAACTGCGCTTCACATAAACATCATCATGAATTCCCTAACTGTTTTGCTTCCACCACGATAAAATCGCACGTCATGCACAGCCCTCTCTCTCTCTTTCTCTCTCTCTGTACTTCAAGAACAGTTTCCCGTCTAAAAATCTGTTTTCTGTATTATTCGCTTGCTTGTTATGCACAAGTCTACTGTTGTTTACAGCGCAGTCGGCCGCTGTTTTTTTTTTTTTTTGTTTCATTTTACATACTTCCGAAAAGAAAACCTAATTTCTGCCGTTCAATACTGAATAAATTTAAACTTTTTAAAATTATGCAAAATGCAAAACGTTAGCCGTGTCTCTAATAAAACCGCTGTAACGTCAGAGGTAACGTTCATATGTTGATTAATGGTTTTCTTTCGTTTTTGATGTACTGCAGAATATTTTTTATAAAATCCCAGGCCAGGAAAACCACCTTCATGTTTTTATGTGTTTTATCTTCAGCTACTTTGACACAAAGGCATCTGCTGTGATGCTCACACCTTTGATAAAGTCTTGCGTGTGTCAGCTTCCTTTTTTTAAATACAAAAATATGTAAATGTACTGATCTGAATTATAATATTTCTGACTGTCAAAATTCCCCATAATCAAATCGAATTGAATTGAATCGAATCGTGGAACAAACCGATTCTGGACCTTAGTGAGACAGCTGCATTACTTAACAATATATTAGCCTCAGCATAAGTCAAAATTTAGAATAGCGGGAGACGTGCATTATCCTGGTTATTTTTTTGGCATATGTGCTTTTTGTCTTTTTTTAGCAAAGAAAAATATCTTAAAATCATCAATAAAACCAGGGAGAGAAGGCTTAGCGTTCCTCCATTTAGCACAATGGATATGATATTTACTCAAAAGTATTGTTAAGATATTCATTGTGTGTACTCATGTTGTACAGTGTTTAACTGCATTATGGTTACTGTGGTTTAACAGAGACAGTATTTTAGTTGCCACCACAAGGAGGCCCTGTTTCATTGTAAGAGCACGGATGCTGCGTCATCACGCCCCTAAGAAAAAAAAAAAGTATACCACAACGAAAATGGCACCCATGAGAAAAGTTTTGCCGCATGTTGATGAGGAATAAAGTTCCCAAAAATATTAAGGACATTTTTGCCTCCGTCGTCATTTTCCTTCGAGTTGATCGCTGTCGATGCTGCAATACTCAACAAGTATGATGATGTTAATAATGTCTGAGACATCCAATGCTAGATGATCCATATAAAAAAAATTATGATGTAATTCAAACAGTGGCACATCATTAATATTTAGGGAAATCCAATTTTTTAAGTTGTACCAAATACATTGTGTGATAGGGCATAGGAAAAAAAAAAGATGTTCTAGGGTTTCATTTTCATCAGTACAAAAAGAACACTGATCCACCTCAAAGCCAAATCTCTTTTTTTTAGAAATTCTGCCACAGTATTAGTTTTGTTTAAAGTGTGTTTCTTTAACTTTAGGTAGAATAGGCTATTTCATAAATTTTTAGTATGCTTTATCCAGTGTATATGAAATAACTAAATTAGAACCATGCCATGTAACCATTCTGTTGTAACTATGAAATATTTTGTCTTTGAAGAAACTACTAACAAATTTCTTATTGCATTTTTATCAAACAGCTGACATTGCCCTAGCAATAAATTTGGGAGCACTGATGAGAAATTATTGTATATCATAAAAATTTTAATCAAATGAAGCAGAGGCAGTGGGACCAGTTCACAAAATTTGTTATATTCTCTTTGAGAACAGTTTAGACAATATTTTTCTGAAAAGTCTGTGTAACTTAGAATGACACCGTTATCATCCAACAAATCTGTTATGAATATAATATTTTTGTTCAAACCAGTCACTCTTGAAAATTGATTTTTGATTAAGTGTTATTACCCTATTATTCCATAAGGTTGAATTATGGGGAGAAGTTGAAAATCTCATTTTCCCAAAAATGCAACGTCTGTTTTGGAAAGTTTGATATCTTTATGGGGATTTTATTTGCCGCAAAATCACATTTCAAAATAAAGTCTAATCCTGTATACTATTTTATTAAACAAGAATCATGGGATGTGGAGCTAAGTAGAGTCTGGCTGTGACAGACAAGATTTTAACCATTTAATTCTAAGGGTGCCAACCATAAATTCCAATTCTGGAGTTTTGATACCACCTTTATTGTATCCCTTCACAAGCTGAGATCTTTCTATGTAATGGGTTTTATTCCTCCACAAAAATTCGAACACATTTCTATTTATGGTTTTCATGGTATTTATCGTTTTTTTTATTTTTATATCATTTACGTGGCGCAAAAAAGGTTGGGGACTGCTGTACTAGCAGGTTGCTGAGTAGAAATCCTTGTAGTGTTTTGAAATATACCACTTTTTCCATCAGTTTCCTTGTCAGGAAACAACTTCCTGTTCAGCAGAAATGCCTCTGGTTTCAGTGGTGTGTGTGAGAGCATTTCAGTAGTGTGTGTGAGAGCGTTTCAGTTGTGTGTGTGAGAGCGTTTCAGTAGTGTGTGTGAGAGCGTTTCAGTAGTGTGTGTGAGAGCGTTTCAGTAGTGTGTGTGAGAGCGTTTCAGTGGTGTGTGTGAGAGCTAAAATTTCAGTAGTGTGTGTGTGAGAGCGTTTCATTAATAATGTCCCTTACGGCACCTCATACAATATGACAAGCCTCTTGAAAGCATACCTTCTATAAATGGCACTCCAACATACCTTTCTAAGTATCTATATAATCAGAGATGATCCTTGTCATTTGCTGGGATGCCTTGACAAAAAGTAACCACTTGTAAGGGGAGATGATGAGATGATGCGGGTGTAGGCAACCAGAGCCTGAAAGAAACATGGATAGACTAGATGGCCCCAAGTCAAAACAAGATGACAACGAGATAGTATTCTTAATAAGAAGCTTCTGGGGATCACATAGTTGGGTTTTCAGTGAGACTAGCTAAAAGACAAGACATAAAAAAAATGTATTTTTCAATATATTCTCACGTCTTAAGTGTTTGATGGCTTACAGAATTAACCTATAGACAAACATGCAGGCTTTTGTATAGCTATGCATTTGACCATTACGTAAATGCACTATAACAACAGCTACCATCCTCCTTGTGCTGCCTGTGCAGAAGCTTTGTATGTAAATGACCATCCCACGCCTTTTCAGCAGACATGTAGAAACCAAACAGTTTTTGTCAGAGGGCAAAATTTAAAAGTCAAATACAAATCAATACAATGGATTAAAGGCATGTTTGTAGATCAGTGAATCCTCAAAGACTCGGAGGTCTTGCGGGAGGAGAAGTTCCCCTCACTGGCAACAATAATTTATTTAAATCCCAGAGTGACAGTGCAAAGTATTTGAACATTATAATGCCCTGTGCAGTTTGTTTGTTTATCTACGAGGATTCCTTTTTCAAGGTGTCAAAGTCCATTCAACCTTTCCTTCACAGTTAACAGAACCTGGCGAAGCTAAAAATGTTCCTCTGCCTTCCATCAGCCAGCAAACTCGAGCCAATATGTCCACAGGCATTGTTTTGTTTTTTTAACTTCATTTTCTTTGTGTGTTTTTTTTTTAAATTTATTTAAAACTCTACACATAGTACTATTTTTATGCAGCTACTTTGTGTGCAGTGTCTGAAAAATGTGTTTCATGAATCTGGGAGGGACAAATCATTCCTTTTATCAACCAGTAGATGTGTTGATTATTGTAATTCAGATGTTTTATTTACTTTGTTTTATTGTTTTGTTTTTACAGTTTTTGCCCGTTGCTTGAACACTATAAACCCATGCTTAGACTAAAGTAACACAACGTGAAGCTGTTGTTACCATACCTCAAACACATGTACCCCTACCTTAAACAAAAGCGCTGCTTTGCACCCCAGTACCAATTATGCAACACACCTACTCCCTCATGCAACACACATGGTCCTGCATGCTACACTCTATTTCATACATAAGACACTTCGCTCACAAAATGAAATCTCAGGGTGCCATTCGGAAAACACATGTATCCAAAATACAAAACACATCGGGTAATTGCAACCACTCAAATACACACCTGAAGGCACCTACTTGCAAAACCGAACACCAATTAGCCAACTACAAAAAGCCCTCAGCGTAGCCATTCCAAGAACTTTGCAAGCATGGATGGAGGGAGAGCAAGAGGATATTTAGCCCGGTGCCTAGCGGGAGAGGACATTGCTTGCGATGTTGATGAGGTCCTGTGGCCAGACCCCAACAGACGGCGGGATCCATGAGCCCACTTATGCACAATTGTCATGGTTTTTTGTGTTTACAGTATAGTGTTTTTTCTATTGCAGTACTATTGTGTTGTTGTTGTTTTATTTGCTGTACCTGTATTCATGGTACTGCAATGTACAGTATTGAGTAGGTCTATTTGCGTTTATGGTTGTTTGGAAATGTGTCTCCTGTAAATGTGCCTTCTGAATAAACAATGGGAATCAAGGACTGCAGTGTTTTATGTTCAGCAGACTAGTGTGTTCCCCCTGATCTGTGAGTGTTTGCATATGGTGCAGGTATGTGTCATTTTGTCAACAGAGTTACATTTTGACAAAGGAATGTTAGGTTTTGACAGCAGAGTTTAGGTTTTGGGAGTAGAGTTCCAATTTGGCACAGATGTGAATAGTATATTTCCCAGTGTTGTGTCATGTGTACTTGTGTGTACAGTTTTGGCACAGCGAGCGGGGTTTTGCAAAATGTGTTCAAGCAGTGGGCAAAAACTGTAAATCTGGGTAGTGTTTCAATTATTATGCTATTTGATTTGCAAAAGCACGTATCACACAATCTATTTCTTTTACGTTATTTAAATGTCATGCATGCATTTCTAACAAATGGATGTGCTTTCTTCCATAATATGTTCCCTTTGTAGATTAGATAATTAGGTGTATAACTAACTGTCTATAAAATATCAATATTCCTGCAACATTTGTCTAAATATATTTATTGATACACCATTTAACTCATGCTAACGTGCTAACTTGGCCTTTACCCAAAGGAATGGAAACTATTATTTTTGGTAAGCCATTAACCTGCCTGCAGGTTAGGATTGGGCATTTTCAGTGAAAAGTACTTGATTTATTACTATGTGATCCTGATATGCTAAAGCATTGCTAATATTAAACCTGTTAAGCATCAAAATGTTAACGTTACTGTTAATTGAGCATGTTGAAACATGTTTGTTTAAAGTAAAATACAGTCTCACAGTACAGCTTTTAAAAACTCATTCTGATCTATCCCTTATATTGATTGTTCCTTTTGCTCTTGACCTTTGATGATGCCAGCTGTTGCATTTTCTGAAAAAGACACCTCTTACATCTTCCATTTATTTGCATCCATTTATTTATGTCTAAAGGAAAGTAACAGGCTAGACTGTGAAATGTTTCTTCTATTCAACTGAGCGCTAGACCCACTATCAGTAAAAGAAAAAATAACACATCTGCTTTTGTTATGCAGCTAATGTAATAATTCATGGCACACCCTGGCACATATTGCTGAATTGTAATGTCTCTATCCCTGTTTGATCAGGCTCCAATAATTTCTTTTTAAAACATGTAGATCATTCTGTCAAAGCTATTAACCTTTTATGTTAAGCTTTTATTATGAATGTCCTGTTTTTATACAATAAATCATAGTTATCTAAAGAAGTCTGATAATGGTGTTGAGCTTGAAGGTTGAATTACCATTTCACTTGATGCTAACATGAAAGCTGCACCAGAATATTCTAACTATGGCTACACTGTGGAGGCATTTTCTTTCTTCAGTCCAAGCAACCTCACATAAAACTGTGAACCTTTTCTCAGGCATAGTAGGAATTTTCGAAGACTATTTTACAGTAGCGACAACTGAATTTTGGCTTGATGAAGAATGGCTTGTCATTTGTGCAATGTATAACTGAAATGGCATTCTTGTAATTGCAGGAGTCAGTTGTGTTGGGCAGAGCGGAGAGTCTGCCAATATGACAGAGTGCCTGCAATGGGCTAGTCCCTTGCCCCCTCAGATCAGAGAGTGTCGGGTGGCTTGCAAGGATGACTGCACTCTAACTGCATGGTCCAAGTTCTCTGAATGTGCTGGATGTGGCAGCTCTCGAATACGAAAGCGCTCACTTGCAGGTAAAGACTCGTTATTCACGGATTGTGAGACACACGCAATTTCAAGGCAACTGTTTAATCTTTGCTGGTAGAACAATTGGATTGTGTTCTCAGGTGAAGCATTCTCACATTGTTGTTTTATATTTTTATTGATATGACTGGTAGTCAATTTGGAAATAAATAAAAGCAGAGAGGATAAAAGCTTTTGTAATGTCTGAGCGTGTGGCAGTTTTCTTAAGTCAGAATATACCAGTTCAGACCTAATGCATATTAGTGAAAGATAAAAAAAAAACTTATGTTGTTTCACTTTTACATTAAATTACAAAATTAATGAACCTTTTTATGTCCTTCTGCATTTACTTCAAACTAATGAGTCTTGTTTATTTATTCATATTCTATTACTGCAGATGGTAAAAAAAATTCTTTTGTAAAATTTGAGTAGAACACTGCCAACTTTTGACCAACTTCTACAGCTTTTTATTGTTTTGTTTTTATTTTAACTAATTGTTAATTACAAAGTTATAGTTTAAAAGAGTAGAACAACTTTGAAATCTGAAAAAAAAATGAAAACAAATGAACTATGCCAAGATCTCAGCTTGTGTGGCAAATTTTCTGCCTTTAATATAAGTATGAATGATGTCCTGAAGTCTTTATTTGCTACAGGTGTGTTGTTTGTGCTTAAAATCTCATTAGAACATTGACAGCAATCAAAATATATGTAGCTTGCCAGCGTACACCTACACGCACACTATACTGCCAAAAACATTCCAAAAAACTCATCCATTCAAATTCAGATGTCCCAATCACTTCCATGGCCACAGGTGTATAACATCTAAGCATCTAGGCACACAGACTGTTTCTACAAACATTTGCAACAGCTGACATTTGCTCTCAGGAGCTCAGTGAATTCCAGTGTGGTACCATGACAGGATGCCACCTGTGGAACTGGAAAGTCCAGTTGTGCAATTTTCTCACTACTAATTATTCCACCATCCATTATTACTGTTATTATAACAAAGTGGAAGTGAATGGGAATGACAGCAACTCAGTTATGAAGTGATACACCAAGTAAAATCACAGAGTGGGGTTAAGAGATACTGGTGTGTAGAGATGTCGCAAACTTTCTGCACAATGAGTCACTACAGACCTCCAAACTTCATGTGGCCATCATATTACCTCAAGAAACAGTCTGTAAAAAGCTTCATGTAATGACTTTCCATGGCAGAGCAGCTGCATCCAAGACTTACATCACCAAACACAATGCAAAGTGTCAGATAGTGTAAAGCACGCCGACACTGGAATATAGAGCAGTAGACATGTGTTCTCTGGAGTGACAAATGCTTCTCCATCTGGCAATCCGATGGATGAGTCTGAGCTTGGTAGTTGCCAGGAGAACGGTACTTGTCTGACTTTATTGTGCCAGTTGCGAAGTTTGGTGGACGGGGTTGTTGGGCTGATCTTTTAGCTTCAATGAAAGGAACTATTAATGCTTCAGCATATCAAGACATTTTGGACAATTTTATGCTCCCAACTTTATGTGAGCAGTTTGGGGATGGTCTCTTCCTGTTCCAACATTGCTGTGCGCCAGTGCACAAAGCAAGGTCTGTAAAGACATGGATGAATGAGTTTGGTGTGGAAGAATCTGACTGGCCTGCACAGAATCCTGACTTCAGCATCTTTGAGATGTGGCCCTAAGAGACTGTCACCCAGGTTTTCTCATCCAACATCAGGGCTCACAAATGCACTTCTGGATGAATGGTCAAAAATTCCCATAAACACACTCCTAAACCTTGTGGAAAGCTTTCCCAGAAGAGTTGAAGCTGTTATAGCTGCAAAGGCTGGGCCGACATCAAATTAAACCCCATGGATTAATTTGATGTCAATTGTGTTAAGGCTGACTAGTGAGTACTTTTGGCAGTACAGTGTATTACTCAGTGATACTAAAATTTACTAAACAAATATAGCATTTTAAATGTATTTATGAAGAAATGTACAATACTGTAAAAACTCAAATGTGTTTTTCCAGCACTTTGTTACAGTGTGACTTCACACAGTTCCTGTAGTTTAATATCACGTCTAAATTTGATCCCTCACAGCTTGTAGTCTCTTATTTTAGTACAGATGGCAAAATCTGAATTACATGCTGTGGTTTCAGACCAGGCAGGATACTATTTGTCTACATTAATATTTTATCTGTTGCTGGAGGGGTTGCAGTAAACATGTCCTGTCTCCTTCTATATTGCTCTTATAATCCACCACATGAAATCAAGCTTAGCTCATGGGGAAGTGTGTTAGCATAACTGTCTGTTCATAGCAGTCAGAACATGTGAATATTTCAATTCACTTGTGTCTTTATCACTTTTTATCACCAAATTTATCTGGACATTTGATTGGAAATGATCCTACTTTCTTTACCAAGTGTAAGGATAAAGAAGTTTGTAAACTACAGCATACAGTCATTGCAGCCGGTGTTATCCTTTTTAACGTTGGTATTAGATTGGTCAGTCATCCAATAGTCAAGGTGTCTGTATGCCTATAGGTACCAGGGCAGAAGAATTTGGATGGTTTTCAGTTGTTGGGTCTGTCTGTTTGTGCGTCTCATCATGGCAAAATCTGATCTTTGAGACAGCTACTCTAGTGGGAAGAATTTTATGTCTGTTTGTCTGGATGACAGTGAAATAATTTTCTCAGAATGATTTCAGCATTTGAAGATATTTGACAGGATACAGGTGGATAAAGGACATTAAAAGCAAGGTCGAATTTGGAAATGAGTACTAAGCAACCAGTGCTTTCAGTGTTCTCAGTGTTCTCTGTTCCCATCTAGTCAACTTTTTAAATTTTTAATGTATTTTTACTATTGTATTTTGAAGTACCTTTATCTGGTGAAGCATATACCAGCCTCATATACCAGTGGCAAGCACTATACTTGCCTGTAAACTGAACAGAGGGATTGCACATGTAGAGCTCTGCACAAAGACTCAGTGAGTGGCAGGAGAGAGGGAGAAACCGGAAAATGTATTTTATGTACTTTACGCCATGAAGCACCAAACGGTTAACCACATATTGGTATCTATGATCTAGATCACCGTAAACTATATTTAGTGGACTTAAGTAGACAAATATCATCAGAGAACTAAAATTCGTAACATGTACCTTATCTTTATCCCTACATTTCTTTCTAGGTTTGCTTTTACAAGGTTTTAATATTGCATATTATTAAAAGTAAACTAATAAAATGCATTAGCTACCTTAACAACTGCAACATTTGTATTTAAACAAACAAACAAACATAGACAATCATGTTTGGGCGGCTTCAACTTGGGCCTGCCAGGACACTAGGCTTGTAATACACTGATGGAGATCCAAGTGACAAAAGGCAATGTAAAAACTAACCTCTAATCATTACAGGTTAAACAGGGTGGAAAACTTGCAAAAGTAAATATACATTCAATAGCCACTTTATTGATTTCTAATGTAAATATGCATTTAGGCACATTGACATTGTCAAAACGACCTGCTGAAGTTTAAACATCACATTGGGGAATAAAGGTTATTGAAGTGACTTTGAATGTCGCATAGTTGCTGTTGCCACACGGGGTATTCTGACTATTTCAAAAACTGATGATCTACTGGCATTTTACCACACAACCATCTCTGGATTGCAAAAAAGGAGATCATATCCAGTGAGTGGCAGTTCCCTTGCTATTGCAGAGATCAGAGGAGAATGGCCAGACTGCTTTGGACTGACAGAAAGACAACAGTAAGCAGAAAATCATCTTTTAATGCACAACCTTCAAGCCTTGAAGGTGATGCACTACAGAAACAGAAGACGACACCAGGTCCCTTTCCTGTCAGCTGCAATAGTAAAATAAGACTACAATCTCATGGTATACTGTAGCTGACAAGTTTGCACAGTAGAAGATTGGCCGCATGTTGCCTGGTCTAATGAGTTCTGCTGCAACATTTTTATAGGTAGCATCAGAATTTGGCATAAGCAACATGAAAGTATGGGTCCATTCTGGCTTGTATAAACAGTTCAGGCTGGTGGTGTAATGTGTAAAGGTCTGGGGTATATTTTCCCAACACCCTTTGGGCCTCAGGTAACAACTGAGCATCATTCAAAAGCCATAGCCTACCTTGGTATTGTTGCTGACCATGTCCATCCCTTTAAGACCACTGTGTATCCATCCCTTAAAGACCGATGCCTCCTCTATAGGGATAACACTCCATGTCACAAAGCTCAAATCATCTCAAAGTGATTTTTTTCTAACATGGCAGTGAGTTTCCTGTACTCCACTGGCCTCCACATTCTCCAGATATCGATCTGACAGAGCATGTTTGGGATGTAATGGAATGGGAGATTCCCATCAGGGATGTGCAGCTGACAAATCTAAAGCAACTGTGTGACACTGTCATTATGGACCAAAATCTCTGAGTAACATCTCCAGCATCTCGTTGAATCTGTGCCACATAGAACTAAGGTAGGTGTGAAGTCACAATGGGAGATCAAACCAGTAGTAGCAAGATCTATCTATGAATGAAGTGGCTGGTGGGTATAATTCTCTATTTAGAATAAAAGCTGTTTGTAAAGCTCTGTATACATTATTTTTCATATTTTAGTTCGTACCATTCCACTTATGTTCACAAACAGGCTGTGCTTGAAAGGAGAAAGGCATAAAACGAACAGCCATACCCACTGTTTACTGTTCTGTCAGCTTCTGAACACTTACCCTGCCCTCTGTCTTATATACTAAAGGACACAAACATGTTGTTTTAAGTAGCAGATTTAATTTATTACACCTCTGACTTTATATATCACATGCTTCAAAAATAGCAATCCATTTCAATTAGATGGGAGTGTATATGACACTCCACATTGAGGCAGCATCGGCTCAGTTGTTAGAACTGTTACTTTAAAAACTGTCCATAGGGAGGCTGATGCCTCTCTGTGAGGAATTTGCATGTTCACCCAGTATAGGTTTCTTGCAGGTGCTGTAATTCCCAAACGTCTAAACACATGCTGAATAGGTGTGAATGTCTGTTTCTATCACTATGATGGTATACGATCCACCAGTATACTGCATACTGAACACCACCATTATCTTTTGCTGAGTGTTTTTGGGACATCTCACATTATCATTTTACTCATTTCCATTTGGCTGCCTGGTTGTGAATAGATGTGCATCAGATTTGTTTAGTGTTTATCGTTAGCAGCATTGGTTTACCGCGTGTTGTTGAAAACATTCTGAACATATCATCTTTAACTCATGTGTCTATGAATAAATAACACCTTAATAGTAAATGCTGAAGGTCTGTTTCATACATCAGTAAAATACTGAAAAATTGAACCCGTTATAAAAAATAACTCTAGGGAATGATAATATTCTAGTTTTAAATACACCAATGTCTTAATAATATAAATGTTAATAGGGAAAATAATTATCGTTATGCCGCTGTAAACTGAATCAGTCAGAATTTAACTTGGGTGAAAAAAATCTTTTAGAAAATCATCATTTTTTTAAGCACTTTCCTTTTAAGTGCTCAGTAGTAGCTGGTGCTATATTTTCCAGGAGAATGAGTGGTGAATGAGTATTCAAACATTACCTTCTGTGAATTATTTCCCCCACTTATCCGAGAGCAGTGTTTGTGCAAGTATCCTGAAGACCTTAAATGGTAAATGGCCTGTATTTATATAGCGCTTTACTAGTCCCTAAGGACCCCAAAGCGCTTTACATATCCAGTCATCCACCCATTCACGCACACATTCACACACTGGTGATGGCAAGCTACATTGTAGCCACAGCCACCCTGGGGCGCACTGACAGAGGCGAGGCTGCCGGACACTGGCGCCACCGGGCCCTCTGACCACCACCAGTAGGCAACGGGTGAAGTGTCTTGCCCAAGGACACAACGACCGAGACTGTCCAAGCCGGGGCTCGAACCGGCAACCTTCCGATTACAAGGTGAACTCCCAACTCTTGAGCCACGATCGCCCTTAACTGCATTTCAATGATTTAGCCGGCATTGTTAGTGTGCATTTCACAACCGCTCTGACTCTGAGTAGCTCCTGTGTATCATTTTAGACAGGCGTTTATTGAAATATGCTCGCTCCGATGGTCAATGGCTATCTAGAAGCTGATTTCATTCCATAATTTTTCTTTTGTATTTTTTCTTCTTTGTGAGTTTTTATGATTTTAATGTTAAGAAGTAGTTTCTTTGCAAAGCTGACCTGACTTTTTATGTTTAATGGGTAAAATTTTTGATTGCTAAGTGATGGGTTTGAAAAGTCTTTAAAAGTCCACTCAAACTGCGAAGAAGTGTGTTGGTAAAATGTTTTAATGAAGTGGGCTGGAATTCAAAAGGACAAAATTTGTAGGATTTATTACACACTCTGGGGTAACATAACAAAAGTTTTAATATTATGCCGCTAGAGAGCCAGACAACAAATTGAACAGTCAGACTTTTTCATTCATGACAACTGTTACTCAGCCACTGTAGGACTGATGACATGAATAATTCACTTTAAGTGTTGCAACTTGAGGAAGTTAATATTATATGTAAGAATATAAAGTCTATCAGTCAAGCTATATAGCAGCTTTAACACATATTGAATTTTTTGTAATTCATTGTAATGCACTCTTATTGTATTGTACAAACACTTTATTTCTTAGGTTTGCTTTGAAAAAATATCAAGAATAAAGAGTCAGAGCATTTTAGTCAAAATCAGTGTGAAAAAATATAATATATTCTCAGTGTTTATGGTGACATTTAAAAAACAAACGTACGTAAGCCATGAATCAATTCAACCTTTTGAAATATACATAAACCAATCAGTAAATATTAAGAAAATACTTTATCTCACAAGCCAAATTCATGTATTTTTTAAAGACAGGTGCAGATGAAATAGGGGAGCATGGCTCAGCCTCAACAATGGAACAGCCATCGTTCTTTAACAGTTGGGTGTCAGAACATACAAAGATATGCATTCACATCCAAATGCTTGGCAGTATTGTTCGATAATTCTGCATAATATTATGGCTTTAAAGAAGCATCAGGTTATGACACATTATATATGGAAGATTTAGAGGAAAAATCTCTATACAAAATACATAATATTAAAATAAGCTAGATATTGCACTCTTTGTGTTGCCTGCAGATCTTTAACTAGTAATTTGCCTGCAAAGTCAAGTTGCCAGTGAAGTGATATTGCACTGGCACTTTTCAATCAACCACCAGCAGTGGCATAGATTGAACAGATTGTTGGTGAATTGCACTGTGACAGCAGTGGGTTCACACTCGATAAGGAATGTTTGCAATCAAATCATGTTACGAAACAGATGGACTGCTCACTGACTGGGCACACGGGGAGCTAAAGACACCCAGGATCCACAAAATAAACAGAGGTGCACAGGCATAGCAGGATTAGTACAACCACAGTGCAACTCTTTTACCAGGTTGTGAGTGTTTGTGAGCTCTCCATTTGGCTCGGGTCAAGGAGTTCTGTTATAGTGCTTTCATTTTACAGTGCACGAGGTGTTTACTTTAATTGTAACAATAACGTAGCAATTTGCTTATTCTTGGGGGAATGCAATTCATTAAAGTGTTGAATGGTTCTATTCATGTGGGACTAACAGGATTTATTTTAACCAAACAACAAGAAAATAACCACCTCAAAAGCAGTACTGCATAAACCTACAAATAATACAATGCCATCTGTTCTTTGTACAGCAGGTTACATTGAATTTTCTTCCTTTTAAAGCAAGACGTTTAAATTAGGTTTCTTTTTTCCATGACTCTGAATTGAATGAGTGAAAGAAAATTGATGTATAAATATATATTGAAAAAAAACTCATCATGTTAATCACTAAAAAGTCTCCTGATAGTTTTTGAGGAATCCTTTTTTGCTTGGAGGTGCTATTACAGTACATTTGTGTGTAATAGACAACAGCACATAAGGTAAACATGTCATACTACACCAGGAAACTGAAGTAATCTCAGTACACTTTGTAGGTTATTAGACTTAAGTGGCTATTAGAAAAAAGTACAGAGGGTCTCTGCTTTCTGAATCCACACTTAGAGGCAGCTCTTCGGGGCAGGCTCTAATTTTAAAAACTAGCAGTCTCAAGTAAATTTGCACTTTGACAGAGAGTGGAGCCTGTTCATCTTTATATATATAACCAGAATTATTTTGGGTCAATGTCTGTATCTCTTCAAGTCTATGAGGCTTTACTGTAAAGCATTAAAATCACCTGGAAAGGAAAGCAGTGATAGACATTACACACCTTAGCAACATGTCTTCAGATATCATCATACTGTCACAGCACACACATTGTTTTGCTAAATACGCTGTCAATGTTGCTATAGTAATGTATCTGTCTCTACATAATACAAACACTCAGTTGCTTGAGTGGCAGCCAATTTGTTCTTTTATTAGTTTGTTCCTTTATTCTGTATTTCTGTGGAGCACTTTATAATGCTGGTTTTGTGCTATACAGAAATCATTGTTATTATTGTTATTATTACTTTAACGTGGAGGTAAACATGATTGCAATATAGTGTTTTTTCAATTTCAGCATAGTCAGTTTAACAGTGCATTTAATCTGGCAGAAGGGATTCACATTTGCAGATCTGATGTATTATTAAACAGAGTTTGGAGATTCTCTGGTAAAAAAAAAAAAAACAGCAACCCCTAAACATATTAATTTTACACACAGTATACCCCAAACCTAAGGGACACACAAAATGATATTAATATTAATGTAATAAGCAACACACAAAACAATGTCAGGGACTCATTATGACCTAAATTGCATTTTTATTTTCATTTTGAATGGCAAGAAGATGAAATATAAAGATATGTAACCGTTTTGTCTTCCATTTGCTTGAATTGTCCCTTTATAGTCTTTGAGGTGTGTGGGTGGGGGGCAGTGGGCTTGTCAACTTAAATTTTTCTCTAGTACTGACGAGTACATGAAGAGGTGACAACAGAGGGGACTGTTTAATCTATTTCTTTATTTTAACTGATGCATCACTGAAAGCAGGATATTTATAGGTGTTATGTTATCATATGACACAGCAGACAATCTATCATAAGGTAGACTTCTGAGGGGCTGGGCAGCTTGACAGGTTGTATCTGTTGCCAGTCCAGATATTGAAAGTGGCATTTCCAGCCACTGTATTACTATTGTTGTTTTAAATAACATTAAATAACATTAAATAACTGTGAAAATACTCATGCTCAATCCACTGTATATCGCTTAACCCATGTACTAATACCCAGTGATAAAGACGGATGATAGTGTAAAATGTTTTCAGTTAAATCCTCTTTCATTTCTTAGACTCATTTTGGTGCCACAATCTCTATTAAAAGAAGCCGTACCAGAACTTGGCAACCCATAAGATGCGCTGTGTTCTGTGGATTGTAAGTAAGCATGCTGTAAAAAAGGAAAAAATAAATAAATAATTAAATTGTTGGAGTACAATTAAAAAAAGCTTGCCAAAAGGCAAATTTATAAAAATGATTATGTGATATAAAACAAGAAGAGACAGGCTGAAGGAAGGTAGGCATTCCAAACACAATTACAGCACTTAATCGCAATGTAACAGCTGAGCAGAACATTACAGATTAATGATATAACTAATGTGTCTGTGCAGCTTTGTCCACCCATTTCTCCACTATTGTCAACCCTTTGAATCAAAGACTCTGCACTTTTGATCATTATTAATAATAAACAGCAACCACTAAGTGCTGGTGAGAAATCATGGTTGTAAAAGAATGAGAGGGAATAAATGCCCATTACCAGAACACATTCAAGAGATTTTTAAATGACAGATCTTTCTGTGTTCCCTGCTCGGTGGGAGAACACTGCAATGCTGCAGCACTTTTTATCCTTCCTGCTCCTCACGGTAGCACACAGTGCACGAATGTGCTATATTCAACGATGGTGCATTTACTTACAAATGAGCTGCAACAGGTTATAAATATAGAAATTATGTTTTAGCTGAATGGAACAATAATCTTATTTGTATTGTCCATTTTAATATTGTCTAAGTAGTATGGTAAAGCAATTCTAGTCAAGTCTAACCTTCGCTGTAGCTGTAGAGTCATAACACAGACACTAAGCATGCACCATTTCCCCAAGGGGTTTAAAATAAATGGAGAAATTAAGCAATAATACATTTGCGAACAGCACCAATTATACAATGAGGTTTTTTGGGCGTCACACGACAAAGGGAACAAATAAGTGTTTTTTGTTGGTTATGATTTTATTTGTTTTTTGTTTTTTTACTGCCTCTGGGTTTTTTTTACTGCCTCGGCTGTGTTTCTTCTAAAGGAAGTCAACAAACATAAACTAGAATCGCAAAAGATGACCTACTGAGTAAATTGGTTTACATCCAGCCTCGCAGCAGTTTGTGGTATATAATGGGAAAAGCCTGCCATTTGACTGCAGTATTTTGTGGTGGAATCACTCGTAAGAGGAAAGAAATGTAGTATTATACAAATATATTTCAATAAATACTACATAATAGCGTTTGATAACTATACAATAAAACACAGCTACTGTCACTCCATGTTAACACCTTATGCTCTATTATTGTATGATGGCAGATTTAACAGTTGGTTACATTGTCTTAGTTCATCTTTAGAGAATATACTGTATTTCTGCACATAACTATGATTTGGGCTTAAATGTGAGTGAGAATAATGAAACTTTAAGCCAGCTTCTAAAGCAATTCACTGCCTTGCGGAGTCAGCTAAGGCTCAAATACAAGTCTCTTAAGAGTAGAGATGGTGGATTTAAGAGAGCAAGCGAACTTGCAATGTGCCTGTAAGTGTCTCACAGTTATAATGGTGCAAATTAGCAATTTACACTCAGCTAATAGCTACACTGGTTATTTAGTTTTCTCACCTGCTGACTTTGTAAATTTATTAACATAAATACATTCTGTTACATTTAATGAACACTTTTTAATTACTGTAACTGCTGTTTATGTTAAACAATACACCTTATTATACATTCATCTCTCAAGACTCTTATCTAATGTGGAAAAAAGCTGTCCTCGTGTCCTATTACAAAACATGTTCTGCCCATCCAGTTCAGTAATTTTGCATTGTTTGTCCATCTTCTGCTTAGGTCGTAGCAAAAAAAAGGAAACCTGCTTGAATAAGGAGTTGCACCCGCTGGAGGAGACAGAGACATGTCCTTGTGATGAGTTTTTGTCCCAGCCCTGTGGGAACTGGTCTGCTTGCATACTCCCTGATCCTTCGGTCTTGGGATCATCACAGGGCTGGATGAGCCATCGAGAGGTGAAGGATTGTGGCCAAGGTCTGCGCTACAGGGCTGTTGCCTGCATTAACCAGCAGGAGAACCTGGTTAGCCCTTCACTCTGTACAGAGTCAGGTAGGACTAATTGAGATATGCCTACAAATTACACATTTTAGCTAAAAATAATGAGTATCCTTCATAAACATACAACATTGTATTAGATACATGCAACATAGATTATATCTCTAATTTATTTCACTATATATAGTAAATTGATGATGAAATTTGATGAGAGTATGAGCAATTTAACTTTTAATGTGAAAGAAAAATGTCAGTGACTAAAACACAACTGTAAGTCTTTGTCCTATATGGTCGTTTCCTTGTGTCGTGAAGCCTTGCTGTGTAAGTCTAGCTAAAAACCAAACGCAGAGAACAACAATTTTTTTAACACACTGTAAAAAGCTTATACAGCATAGGAATTAAATGCTCATTAGTCAGTTTATTAGCCCTCGGTCTCACGGTGGGTAAGTCCAGGGTCTGGGGTAACACTCACCAGTAGCGTGACTGTCTGACATAATTAATGTGATCTGCACTGCAGCTGCAGACCAAGTCTGAATCATCCCTGCCCATTCTGTCTGCCAATTTAAATTCCAGGCTACATTGTGGAGGTTTGCCACATCCCTTGCCCCATAGACTGCAAGCTCAGTGACTGGTCAGCTTGGTCCCCCTGCAGTGCATCCTGTGGCAGCGGGTTAAAGATCAGGTCTAAGTGGCTGAGAGAGAAAGCTTTCAATGGAGGACGACCATGTCCCAAACTGGATTTAAAGAACCAGGTAAGGCTAGCACCAGTGTAGTATATAGAATCCAATACAAGAGGAAAAAGCAAATATTGAAAGGTAACTGTTTGTTATGAATCTGTCCTCAAAGTGGAATTCGTATTCACTTGTTGCTTGATCTTTATTAATATTTATTAATAACAGTTAAAATTTTCAGGGAGAAATTTACACAAGGAGACACAGTAAAACCACACAGAAATGTGCTCATCAGCTCTTTTGCTGCTTATTTAAGTTCCTTTTTCTCAGACTTGGTCATTTTCAGGGATAATACAGTTTTCAATTCTGTTTTATTTATGTAGGTCCAAATCATAACAACAGTCATCTCAGGCACTTTATAAGGTAAAAACACTACAATAATAGAGAAAAACACCAACAATTAAACAACCCCCTTTGAGCAAGCACGTGTCAACAGTGGGAAGGAAAACCTCTTTTTTTTAACAGGAAGAAACTTCCGACACAACTAGGCTCAGGGAGGAGCAGCCATCTACTTGACTGGTTGGAGGTGATGGGAAGAAGACAGAAGAAAAGACAGACTGTGAAAGAGAGCCAGAGATTAATAATAACAAATAATGGAAGTCACGTGTACTTCTGCAGTACATGCAACACAGAATTATGCTAAATGTGGAAACAAATACCGTCTTAGTGCTAATAGTGTTCTCCTTGCTGTACGCAGGCACACACTATCTTATACAGGAAACATTTGTACGGTGCATGCTGCAGTTTCCATGTGTGTTTGACACATCTCATTTAGGCTTTTAGGATACCTTTGATGAATTCTGCTCACATTTCAATGACAAGGTTTATTACCCTTTAGGCAGAGGGACTCAGGGGTGATCAGTTCATTGTCTGGTGTTTTGAGTCGCCAAATCAATGGCCTTGCAAGACACGCCCTTTCCTTGACATAAAAATGGAAGAAAATTAAGTAACAAAAAAAGAAAGAATAGAGAGGAGGGAAGTGGACAGATGGGAGCTTTTGATATTCCATAGTCAGGTTTTTTTGCACAGCCCTGAATATTTTGTGACAGCACATCTCTCGTGGGGTCACGGTTTAAAGAGGGGAAGTGTTTTATGAATGCTGCCTCTATGCCTGAATGGGCTTGAAAGGACACTTTAGTTTGTAGAGGTCAGTATGGAGATGAGGCATGGCTGTGTGAAAAATATTCTAATGTGTTCTAGTGGAGATTTGTGTACAGATGGTTAAGTGCCCACTAACAATGTCTATATGGCCCCTGTTGTAATGCCCTGTAATAACCCTCAACACCTAAATTGGAGCTCACTGTTGCCCATGTTCTCATGGATTTATCCAGACTGTGGAGTGGGGCTCATTGTTAACATTGCTAAATTGGACATTTAAAGTGAAGTACATCTGTCCAAAGTGTGGGTGGAGAGATACTCTAACCTAGGTGCTAGTTCTGTAGGCATAGAGCTGCGAGGGTGCTTCCTCCTGTTATGTCAAATGAGGAAACTTCTAAATGGTCTCAACAAGATGTCAAAGAAAGATTTATCCTCTGGTTTATCCTTGCTTTGTCCTAAAGTAACTATTGTCCATTGCTCTCTATTTTTACATTTGTAAAAATGTAGTTAATGTCTGTTAGGAGTATTTCACGACAACGAAAATTCTCAATCCTAATTGGTCTCTCCTCTTTCACAAACACTTGCTCTCCTGTCGCTGACTCTGAACTGTGAATCGCTGTAGCCAAACTCTAGCCTCACACCTACCAGCAGATGTTTCCCCTTGAGCCCCAGCCAGAAGTGATTGGCTCGACAGTTATAAAATTTACAGCATGCCACAAATCATCTTCTTGTCACACGGCTGAGTGAGCGCAAAAGATAGGGGGAGAGATAGAGAAAGGAAGAGCCAGAGCAAGAAGGAAAACGAAAGCGAGAGAGAGAGAGCCACCATGGAAATAATGAGCAATAATGGCTACAATGTCAAAAAGGCTGTGCAGAAGCTGCTCTGTAAAGTAAACTCAAAAGTGTGCTGTTAATGAGCAAGCCCATATGTATGTATATATTTTCTTTTTTTTTTTTTGTACTGATAAATGAATGACCATGAACAAGTTAATCATGATGAATAATGCATGCATCACTCTCACTGAAAAAAGTCCCCAAGCTGTGGTGTACAAGTGGGAAATGAGTAAGTAAAGAATTAACTTCATGTTGAAGAATACTAAAAACTCGGCACTCTTGTTTGCACTTTGATAAACGCCACCCCTAAACAGCAGTTGTTCAGTCACAACTAGCCAATGTTTTTGATTTTATCCATGTATGGATCCAGCTGTAACACTGACTGTATATAAATCATAGCAAAACTATGTTTAGATTAATTAGAGATAGACCAAAATGTGAACATTCATGGGCGCATATCCATCTTTCTATCATTAGTATGTACCTAACATCCAAGGTCAAGTTGAGTATAATTTCAGTTACAGGTTACCAAAAAAAGCGAGTATATCTGTGTAAAACTCATTAACTGAAATAATGCAAGTTAGTCCTCATCCAGCACAATGGGACACATTCCATCTCCCAAATCGACCCACCCATCCCAAAGTGAGTTGTGGTGGGTCATTTGCTCGGACAGTCCCAGTGGATAAGACCTAGGCCACTCCTGTCAGCTAGCAGCTATCAACAGGATATTGAGTCTACAATTCACCACTGATAAGAAGATCTTCTAAAAGAAAACTGGAAAGATCTTGTCTGGTCTAATGAGTCTTAATTTTTGCTGCAGCATTTGGACGGTAAAACAGGGATCTACCTCAGACTGCTGGTGGTGGTGTAATGATGTGGGGGATATTTTCTTGACAAACCATAGGCTATGGATCATGTCTTTGTGTTCACTGTATTCAATTGACCTCCGGAGTCACCAGATGTCAATCCAATAGAGTGTCTCTGGGATGTGGTGGAATATTCAAATTCAAATTCAAATTTTATTTGTCACATACACAGTCATACACAGTATGATATGCAGTGAAATGCTTACACAATTGCTCGTGACCTACAGAAACAGAAAAAAAGGCTATGAATAAGATAGGAAATAAATATGAAAATTAAAAAGGGTCAATTTAACTAGGAAGGAATAAAATAAAATATAAAAATTGAAGTTAAAAATGAAACAACTGTACAACAACAAATTAGAATGAAGGGTAAATTTAACTGGGAAAGAATAAGATAAAATATATAAATTAAAGTTGAAAATAAAATAACTGTACAACAAAATACACAATACACAAATACACAGTATAGAAATATATAAGGATGTATGAAGAAATATAAATATAAATATATATTTATAGCTCCTCCTCAGTCTCTCTATGTTGGTCTTCAGGGAGCGGAATCGCTTTCCTGACCTCAGCAGAGAGAACAGTCCATTGTTGGGATGGCTGAGGTCCTTCACGATCTTCCTGGCCTTGGTCCAGCACCGCCTGCTGTAGATTGAGTGCAGGTCAGGGAGCTCGGAGCGGATGGTGCGCTCAGCTGATCGCACAACCCTCTGTAGAGCTCGTCTGTCCTGCATGGTGCTGTTCCCGAACCAGGTTAAGATGTTTCCCGTCAGGATGCTCTCTATGGTGCACGAGTAAAAGTTCTTGAGCACCTTGGAGGGCAGTCGGAAGTCTCTCAAGCGTCTGAGGTGGTAAAGATGCTGTCGGGCCTTTTTCACCACAGTGTTGATGTGACAGGACCAAGACGGGTCCTGCATGATGTGAACTCCGAGGTATTTGAAGCTGTCCACTCTCTCCACTGGGCACTCGTTGATGACGGGGGTCCGGTAGTTCCTCTCCTGCTTAGTGCTGAAGTCCACTATCAACTCCTTTGTCTTACTGATGTTTAGAAGGAGGTTGTTCTCTGGCACCAGTTCTCCAGATTCCTAATCTCCTTCAGGTAGGCCATCTCGTTGTTATCAGAGATCAGGCCCACCACGACGGTGTCGTCAGCAAACTTAATGATGATGGTGGAGCTGGTAGTGGCTACACCAGGAGAATAGGAGAATCACATCATAAATGTGAAACCAGCAAATCTGTAGCAACTGCAAGATGCTGTCAATATCTGCCAAAATTTAACTACCTTGCCAAATCTATGCCAAAAGGCCTCCAACCAAATATCATGTATACTGTAATGAAGTACATATCTAAAATCTTTTGTTGACGTTATTGTTTTAAACCATAGCCAACCTTCATTTTTGATAACAGCTATCATGAACCGGTGTTTTAGAAATGACCACAAACAAGAAAAAATTCGTTTTTACATTGTCAACATAGCTTGTGTAACTTTTTGCCATGCAAAATATGGTATTATATATATATATATATATATATAACTAAACACCCAGCACGCCCCTGCGGGCGGTTTATCCTTCAAGCTCGGGTCCTCTACCAGAGGCCTGGGAGCTTGAGGGTCCTGCGCAGTATCTTAGCTGTTCCCAGGACTGCGCTCTTCTGGACAGAGATCTCCGATGTTTTTCCCGGGATCTGCTGGAGCCACTCGCCTAGCTTGGGAGTCACCGCACCTAGTGCTCCGATTACCACGGGGACCACCGTTACCTTCACCCTCCACATCCTCTCGAGCTCTTCTCTGAGCCCTTGGTATTTCTCCAGCTTCTCGTGTTCCTTCTTCCTGATATTGCTGTCATTCGGAACCGCTACATCGATCACTACGGCCGTCTTCTTCTGTTTGTCTACCACCACTATGTCCGGTTGGTTAGCCACCACCATTTTGTCCGTCTGTATCTGGAAGTCCCACAGGATCTTAGCTCGGTCATTCTCCACCACCCTTGGGGGCATCTCCCATTTTGACCTCGGGACTTCTAGGTTATACTCGGCACAGATGTTCCTGTACACTATGCCGGCCACTTGGTTATGGCGTTCCATGTATGCCTTGCCTGCTAGCATCTTGCACCCTGCTGTTATGTGCTGGATTGTCTCTGGGGCATCTTTACACAGCCTGCACCTGGGGTCTTGCCTGGTGTGATAGACCCCAGCCTCTATGGATCTTGTACTCAGAGCTTGTTCTTGTGCTGCCATGATTAGTGCCTCTGTGCTGTCTTTCAGTCCAGCTTTGTCCAGCCACTGGTAGGATTTCTGGATATCAGCCACCTCCTCTATCTGCCGGTGGTACATACCGTGCAGGGGCCTGTCCTTCCATGATGGTTCCTCGTCTCCCTCCTCTTTCTTGGGTTTCTGCTGCCTGAGGTATTCACTGAGCACTCGGTCAGTTGGGGCCATCTTCCCAATGTATTCTTGGATGTTCCTTGTCTCATCCTGGACTGTGGTGCTGACACTCACCAGTCCCCGGCCCCCTTCCTTCCGCTTAGCGTACAGCCTCAGGGTGCTGGACTTGGGGTGAAACCCTCCATGCATGGTCAGGAGCTTTCTTGTCTTTATGTCAGTGGCTTCTATCTCCTCCTTTGGCCAGCTTATTACCCCAGCAGGGTACCTGATCACGGGCAGGGCGTATGTGTTGATGGCCCGGATCTTGTTCTTACCATTCAGCTGACTCCTCAGGACTTGCCTGACCCTCTGCAGGTACTTGGTGGTTGCAGCCTTTCTAGCGGCCTCTTCATGGTTCCCATTTGCCTGCGGGATTCCCAGGTACTTGTAACTGTCCTCTATGTCTGCAATGTTGCCTTCTGGTAGTTCAATCCCCTCAGTTCTGACTACCTTCCCTCTCTTTGTTACCATCCGACTACACTTCTCCAGTCCGAACGACATTCCAATGTCATTGCTGTATAGCCTGGTAGTGTGGATCAGTGAATCGATGTCTCGTTCACTCTTGGCATACAGCTTGATGTCATCCATGTACAGGAGGTGGCTGACAACTGCTCCGTTCTGTAGTCGGTATCCGTAGCCAGTCTTGTTAATGATTTCACTGAGGGGGTTCAGGCCTATGCAGAACAGCAGTGGGGACAGAGCATCTCCTTGGTAGATCCCGCACTTGATGGTAACTTGTGCTATGGGCTTGGAGTTGGCCTCTAGTGTTGTACGCCACATCCCCATTGAGTTCCTGATGAAGGCTCTTAGGGTCCCATTGATCTTGTACAATTCTAGGCATTCCAGTATCCAGCTGTGGGGCATTGAGTCATAGGCCTTCTTGTAATCAATCCAGGCAGTGCACAGGTTGGTCAGTCTGGTCTTGCAGTCTCGGCTGATTGTTCTGTCTACCAGTAGCTGGTGTTTTGCACCTCTGGTATTCTTGCCAATTCCTTTCTGTGTCCCGCTCATGTATTGACCCATGTGCCTGTTCATCTTAGCCGATATGATGCCTGACAGGAGCTTCCATGTAGTACTGAGGCAGGTTATTGGTCGGTAGTTGGAGGGGACCGGTCCCTTCTTGGGGTCCTTGGGGATCAGGACCGTCCGCCCTTCAGTTAGCCATTCCGGGTGTCTTTCGTTAACTAGCAGCTGGTTCATTTGTGCTGCCAGACGCTCGTGGAGTGCAGTCAGCTTCTTCAGCCAGTAGGCGTGAACCATGTCGGGCCCTGGTGCTGTCCAACTCTTCATACTGGAGACCCTTTCTTGGATATCTGCCACTGTGATGGTTACTGGACCCTGTTCAGGGAGGTCGCTGTGGTCTGCCCTCAGATCCTCTAGCCACTGAGCATTGCCGTTATGGGTTGCATCCTTCTCCCATATGCTCTTCCAGTATTGCTCCGTCTCCAGCCTTGGTGGTGCTGTTCTCTTATTGTTCCCTTGCCACTGAGAGTACACCTTTGCTGGTTCTGTGGAGAACAGCTGGTTTATTCTCCTGCCTTCTATCGCTCTGGTGTACCTCCTCAAGCGGCTGGCCAAGGCTGTGAGTCTTTGCTTGGCAGTTTCCAAGGCCTCAGGTATGGACAACTTGCTGTATTTCTTAGGCACCTTATTTGTCGCACCTTTCTGCAACTCCGTTAGTTGGCTAACCTCCCTCCGTGCTACTTTGATCTTGCCCTCTAGCCTCCTTCTCCATGGAGGGTACTGCCCCTTGTGGCTGTTCAACTTGTAGCCAAGCATCTCACTGATGCCGTATTGTAGATCAGCTTGTTAGTGTCAGTAATCGTGGTTGTAGGTATTGCCCGTAGTGCTGCATTAACATCATCTAGCAGACCTTCTGAGGGTACTTCACGTAATCTTGGTAACCGGCTACGGGGGATCCAGGTTTCAAGCTTGGCCATGATCCTATTTTTCAGGTCAGTTCCTCTCGCACTCAACGATCCTTCTCCTATCGCACTTGGGGCTATGTACCCAATCTCGGGTGGGGGTGATGATATCTCCCCCCTGACCTGGCGTCCTGACTCCTCCTTGCCGTAGCATTTGTGTTGTACCTCGTCAATCTCTAGCTGTGAGAGCAGTCCCTTCTTTCGAATGTTGGAACACTGAGCTACTAGTTGTTTCGCCGTCATTGTGGATGTTGGGTATCGAAGAATCCATAGGTCCCTCATCCTATTCATGTAGCCCCTTCCGCCGGGGTTACTTGCGTAGTAGCATTCCAACAACGCCCTGTTTTCGTCCCTTGCCCACCGATGCCTTCTTGTTCCAGTAGCCCACTTTTCGTCAGGGTGCCCTGGTTCCTCAACACCTGACGCGGACCTTGTTGATCCGGGCGACGTCCGAGCCGGCATGCCTTCATATTTATCTGTCTCGCTCATGTCTGCGGTAGGCTTGCTTAGCATAGGGGGTCTAGCCTTAGGACCCTTACTGGATACAGACGCCCCAGGCAGGAATCGAACTTGCGATCCTCTGTTCCAAAGGCGTGTAGTTTAACCACTACGCTATCCAGCTGCATATACAGCTGTGTGTGTGTGTGTATATATATATATATACACACATATATATATATATATATATATATATATATATATATATATATATATATATATATATATATATATATATATATGTATATGTGTATATGTGTGTATATGTGTATATATATGTATATATAATGTCTCCTTGAAATACACTATGTGTTTGTGACTTCTCTCAAAGAATGTGGAGTTATAAATACAGAACTGACAGTATTTTTTTTTAAACATTGCATCAGGAAACACATGACTGCTGTCAAGGGTGCCTGGCCATAGACTGAAGTGAAGTCACCACTGGCAATACATGGCTGTCTTTCTCATTTTCTTGAAATAAGTTCCATCTTGAAGCCTCGACATATTGTCAGCTATGAAAATAGGAGAAACAAGAGGGGGAGCTTTAAATTAGGAGAGATTTTAAAGTTGCATACATATGATGTTTATTGGTTCATTTTCATTACAGTTAGTATGGGTTCCCCATTATGATAAGTGTCTCATATATACCCTTATTTTTAATTGTGGAGTAAAGGTATATACAGTGGTGTGAAAAAGTGTTTGCCCCCTTCCTGATTTCTTATTTCTTTGTATGTTTGTCACAATTAAATCTTTCAGATCATCAAACAAATTTAAATATTAGACAAAGATAAAACAGGTAAACACAAAATGCAGATTCTAAATGGTGTTTATTAAGGGGAAAGAAAATCCTGACCTACATGGCCCTATGTGAAAATGTGATCACCCCCACGTTGTTAAATCATGAATTAACAGTGATTGACCACATTTTTATAAACCTGACATCAGTTTCACTGCCACACCAAGGACTGATTACTTACTGCCAGACCTGCTGAATGAAGAAGTCGGTTAAATAGAAGTTATCTGAAAAACTGATGCGGGTTAAAAAATCTCAAAAAGCAACACAACATGCCACAATCCAAAGAAACAGCTGAGAAACAAAGTCATTGACATCTATCAGTCTGGAAAGGGTTAAAAAAAAGCCATTCCTAGGGGATTGGGACTCCAATGAACAATGGTGAGAGCCATTATCCACACATGGAGAAACCAGGAAAAGTGATGAACTTTCCTAGGAGTGGCCAGCCTACTAAAATTACTCCAAAAGTGCATCAATGACTTATTTAGAAGGTCACAGAAGAACAGAACAACATCTAAAGAACTGCAGACCTCACTTGTCTCAGTTAGGGTCAGTGTTCATGACTCCAACATAAGAAAGAGACTGGGCAAGGGACTGCCCCATTACATCTGGTGTTATGAGTAACACAACATTTCAGAAAAGGAACATCATACAAACACTAAAATATGGTGGTGGTAGTGTGATGGTCCGGGGCTGTTTTGCTGCCTCAGAATCTGGAAGACTTGCTGTGGTACATGGAAACATGAATTCTGCTTTCTACCCAAACATCCTGAAGGAGAATGTCCGCCCATCTGTTTGTGACCTCAAGCTGAAGGGCACATGGGTTCTGCAGTAGGACCAAAACACACCAGTGAGTCTATCTCTGAATGGCTTAGAAGAAACAAAATGGAGACTTTGGAGTGACCTAAGCTGAATCCGATCGAGAACCTTCCAATATGGCTGAATTACAACAATTCTGCAAAGATGAGTGGAACAAATTGTTCCACAGTGCTGTAAAAGTCTCATTGAGAGTTATTGCAAATGCTTGCTGCTGTTAAGGGTGGCCCGACCAGTTATTAGGTTTAGGGAGCAATCCCTTTTTTTACACGTGGCCACTAATATGCAAACTGTCATGACCATTGATCAACAACCACTGATCAAAGCTCATTGATCACTGACAATTGATCAATGGCCATGAGTACCATTCCAAACAGTTGGGGAATGGCTGCAATCACAGCATTGTAATATGGCAAAAGATGAAAGAGTGGGCACTGGCCTCTAGGTGTAAATAGACTGGGGGCTTAGCAATTCGAAACAACAACATTGCAGATGTGGAAGCAGAGCAGCTGCAGATGAAAGTTTCAGCCTGTCTCAGCAATGCAGTTTCTGTGGCTGTGATCAGTTCTACTAGCGGGATTTTTCTCTGTGTCACAGCAACCCTTTTGCAAGGATGTTTTTCTTTGCTTGGATGAGTTGTCTGTCAGACAAATCTTTTACCCACTTGTCCACATCCTCGGTGCGGCATCCTTCTCTCGTCTGGACGCTTAGAATTTCCGTATTTTGCTGGTGTTTCCAACACACAACAAGTGGGTCAAACTTCCTTTGTTGCCTGGTCTTAGACTTTCATGCTGTGCTAGACGAGCCTTCTTAGTGAAGTCAAACACCTTTTGAAGAGTATTCTCATCTGGAAACATTGTAAGTCTCTGTCAGATCCGCGCCTCTTTTGATTTTAGCACATCAATGGTAAAAAAAAAAATGTTGTCTCACCCGTTCATTGAGCAGCTGACTCTGTGCCTTCTGCAGGAAGGCACCACTGAAGATCTTGTCAGTGATGCTAGTTTCAGTCATTGTACAAAAGAATTGTTTATAAGGTTGGGGAAACCTGCATTCAACTGAGACTGCAGAAGTCATTTGGATGAGTGACGAAATGTTTCTCTCACTGAAAACTGAAAACCAGATGAACAGAATCAACTTTTGGGGATCTTTTTCTAATATTTTAATTCGTTTGGTGATCTGAAACATTTAAGTGTGACAATCATACAAAAAAAGTAAGAAATCAGGAAGGGGGCAAACACTTTTTCACACCACTGTATATCCCACATTTTTAAACATAATTATAAATTCACCCAAAAACCTTTCTAATGAAATCATGAACCCCTTCTCATTGATGTAAGAGTACCACTATTTGTAGCATACTGCTAAACACAAGATGCCCTGAGAGATAGCCACTGAGAGCTCACAGATGTCAAAGCTGAGCTCCAAGGCAAACACAAATTGGATCTATAATTACTAGAGATATCTGAATTTCATCAAAACTCCAACTGTTTACCACCAAATGCTGAGACATCACGTACTATATTCACTTTCCATATAACACATGTCTTCATTCTGTTAAGGCCTTGGGGTCTACACTGCATGCACTATGTGTGCTAAGCGGTTTGTCTGTGGATGCTGTTTTAAGAATTTTTTGGTGAACAACAAGCAAGATGTAAAATTAATAAAATTGCCTTCCATTTCTCAAATGATGATGCTTCATCTATCCCGTCTATAAGAATGAATAATTATATTTAATTTATAAGTTTTTACAAACAGTGTTGTTTTTGTAGCGAATTGGAAACAGTTCAATAGTTGTCAGCGGTTCAATCTTGGGCTTATTCTGTCACCAGACTGCACCGATGCATCAATCCATGTGGGTGACTGTGTCTATTAGAGAGAAAGCCTTGTATGTATGCAGCAGGTGCTGTATGAATGTCAGTGTGAAGGATAGGGGAATAGGGCTTGTTGCATGCATCAAACATCACAGTTGTTTTAAAGTCTCAAAAGAAATTCCTTAATTATTTTAAAAATCTATGCCACTTTTTTAAAAGGTAAGACAGAATTTTAATTATAAGTATATGTAAATGATATGTAGATGTAAATGATTAAGATTTTACCCACCATATCCTATATACAATACAACAGTCAACAGTTATTTCCCAGACTCTGTTTTGTTTTGACAGAGTCAAAATAAGGTATGTTGTGCTTTCTTGGCCATTGCTTGATCTCTTGGCTCCGTTCACATGGGTGTTTATGTATTTGTCGGTAAGCTACGGGGCTGCTGATCCTACTGGGTAACAGTGTCTTGCTTTAGAGAAAAGAAAATGAAAATGGTGACACACGGTTTTAAATAGGCCTTAATTTACTGACAATTTGTTTTTTATCTCAACCACACATTTACTGATGAGAAATGTCATGGTGTCTGCTGGTATTGCTGCCAAGCTAAGCTCTAATGGTGCTACTGTTTATGATACCCAAGCTCACTGTTTTTTCAGTAACACATGTAAATGTTTGATGCAGTTGGCTGTTGCAGGATTAAATTTCTACTAGTCTTGTCAGCACTTGTTTTTGATATTTATCTAGTCTGCCCTCATGGCTTAGCTCTTGTTGATAAATCTTTAATACATTTGGTGTAATTGGCTTCAAGTATGTTAGTTTATCAGATTTTCTCTACAGATTTAAAATCTTATTTTGAAAGGATAATTAACTCTGTTCACTTAGTAAATGATTAAAAGATGTGTCTGTTGTTCATGCATTATACAATTCAACCTAAACCACGGTCCCGTTAAAGTTGTGAGGATTAGCTAATCACACTTCATGAACATGTGACCGTTATTACTGTCTCTATGCCAAAACTGAAGTTATAAACAAGTTTAAAAAATAATTGAGTCTGCATATGTTTGCTGGGAAATTGGAGTTCTGGGAGTTTTACCTACCTTAGAGCCTGCATTGTGTGCTGTTCTCCTGCTAGCCAGATTAAATAAAATACTGTTCAACCTACACATCGAATCTAACATTCTTACCAACACACATTGTCTGCTGAAGCTAGCTAAATATGTTGACAGTTGCTTTTAGAAACTGTTGGGTTGTTTGGCTGTGTTTTGTTTTTTGAGTCGTTACCCATTTTCATTGTAAAGAACCTTCAATTCACTGAATCTGAATGAACAGCCTCGTACACATAAGAATTCATCCTGCTACTTCTTTATGCAGTCACATTATCAAGAATACTACTGGTCCAGTTCCACTAGCAGACACACATGCTTATACTGTCTCCACTATGTTTGCCAGATGATGGAATATATTTCAGCTCATAAGGTGTTCCTTCTCTTCTGAAAACATTCTCATTCCTATCATTCTGGTACAAGTTTATCTTGTTTTGATCTGTCCAAAGAGTTTTCAAAGATTGTTTTTGTTTTCCAGGACTTTTCAATGTTTTCTGGGGTTGCAGAAAATGTCTGAAAAAGCCTGGCTTCCTATTCTTTAGTGTAACCAGTGGTCTGCATTTTGCCATCGCATCCACATTGCAGACTTTTATAATAATATACCTACTTCCTCTGGAGTGTTCTTAGTTATAAACAAGACTGCATAACAATACATTTTAGCATTCCATGTTTCTGGAGTCCTTTTGATGTTGTTAAGCTAGCCAGTGCATTCCCTGTTTTAAGAATGCACCAGATTATCGATTTGCCCACACCTAAACCTGGTCATTTCAGTTCATTGTCAAGATACTTTTGAGCCTTTGAAAATGAGGGCCTATGTATAAAAATGGCTGTAATTCCTTCAACTTAACTGCAGTGGTGTGCTGAGGTAAAATATAAAAAAAATTATATTTCTTAGCACAAATTTTATGGACCTAATTGTAGGATTCTGCCCAAGGAATAAAACCAACACGTGGTCTTTAGCTATAGATATATACACATCTAGTTGAATACAATTAATATGAATTCCATCTACCCATCCATCGTTTATTTTTTTGATAAATTATGTTTTAAAATTAATAATAATATATTACTGTTATTTATCTTACAGTTATGGAGTAATCAATAGAAAAATGCAAGCTTTTTAACGTGAGGCAGTTGTTGCATACTGATGCATGAAGGGAGCAGAACCCACGGGGGTTACTACACTGACAGACAGTTGCTTTCATATATCCCAGAGATGAGAGAGCCACATCATGTTCATATGACGTTGGGAATGCACAACTCTGCGAGCAGTGTTGGATATACATCTTCCACAAGCAGCCAAAACTTGCCCGTAATGCCTTTAGCCATTTTAGCTGGGTTTGTCAGGTCAGATTCAGTCATCTCAGAATGTCATTTTTTTTCCTGAAAATTTCTCAAGCTAGAAAGCCTTTCATGTTACTGTGACAGCCAGCAGCTGTGAGTCATCATGTCCTTTGCTTCAGGATAACCGCATAACGAAAAATGTTTTTAATATGACGAATAGGAAATGTTATATATCTTATAGTCTAACATATTTTTGTTTTATTTTATAAAACAAGTCTGTCTTCATTTGCACATCAAATAAGGTTGCACAACAAATATAATGAGCAAAACAGTTTACACAGCATGTAAGATGTAGTGGTACAATGTACTGAGCAGAAGGCAAATTGAAGCCATAAGCAAATATTTAATTATTTTTGTGCAGACTGTGTGCATATGCTCATCCGGGGCACGGAACTTTGAAAACAAAGGTTATACCTGCTTTTGGCAGTAATATGTCACCACTTTGTACTGTTGTGAAAAGTACCATGAATCAATATTGATATGATAAATCTTGCAGGAACCTTGGCTTGTACTGAAGACACACAAGTGGGCCGTTGTAAATAGGGGTGCAGTGGTGACAGACACTGTATCAGCCATTATATGCAATATTTTCTACGTACTGTGTCGACCTATAAGTGCTTTTGAGAGCTCTTTGTATGCCAGATTGTATGACCTACCGTAACAGAGGCACCCCTGTCTTGTTGTTTCGAAAATCTTCAATAATGACTGTTCACAGTGCAGCAAAAATAAAGCCCAAAGTACACAATTATTGCGACATTATTCAGTAATATAAGCTGCTTTGCTTACCTTATTCAAGTGCAAATTTGAGATTTGGCAAGTACAGCATCGGCTATGCTTACCGTAAAAGCACTTGATTGTTTGTACTTTCAGGCATTTTACTTTTCGGGCTCTGTGAATAAATTGATAGCTGCTGCTTTGATGTTACTAGCTGTTCTGCTTTGTCGTAAATGTTCTTAGGGACTCTCTTCATCGCCGTGACAGGTGTTATGTTATAGTTATGAGTGTGTCATGTTGGTAATTTCCATACTTCTGTAAATAATTTGTTGAGAGTGTTTATATTATTGTGGCATATACTATGTGCATCTATCCTTGCCAGTATGGTGGTGTTAACTCATTTTCATCTTATCACTGCATGAAGTTTATTTAGAATATTATTATATTATATCATTCACACACAGCGATTCTCTTGCACCAAAGATTTAATATAGACTATGAAATGAAAATAGAACATGCTTGAGTTGAGCATTTACAGAAAGCTATTGTCTTTTTTTTTTAATTCTATGTATGATGAACCGAGGCACACTGCATGATGACATTGTAGTGACCCATCAGTCGCAAATTATTCTGGCCTAAAGCATACCCTGCTGTATTGTCCTTTTGATTACAGCTGACAAAATGAATGCCCTGTATTGAATAAAATTTCAAACTAGTCGTTGAGATCATAGGCAAATCAAGAATGTTTTTAAAAGGTTAAAGAGAACCAAAGTTTCACAGTGTGACTCTAAAACCTCTAAAACCTACATTCATTTTTATATGCAGTGTATGGGTACACCCCGTTCTGTTGGAATCATTAGTGTATACAGTTAATTTTCCTCAGTCAAGTCTCGTTCATCCTTCTGTTGAAAATCAAACACAGCCCATAGCAACTCAAGGGAATGGATGGATCCCAAACTGCAGGATTAATGTTAGATATCTTGTGCTTACCTGGCTGCAGCCAGATGGTGAACTCATCATTGGCTTCATTAGAAAGACAGACTTTTGTAGTCATATTCTGATGGAGCTTCTGATGACCATTGAGGTGTAATTAACTAAGGGCATTGCTTGGGTAAATGATATTCTCCCCCTGTAAGCCAGACCCTGCGTATTTGTTAAGAAAGTTTGAAGTGCTGCCATTATTCTCAAACATGCTACATTTTAAAGCCCTTCGAAAGTCTCTAGCCAACCAGATGATCAAAAGCAAATTGAAAGTTGGGACACTGTGTGAAATGTAAAATAAAATAAAAATACAATGACTTGCAAATCTCATAAACCCCTATATCAATTCTTTAACTGATACAATTCATGAAAAATCTGAAGAAAAAAAATCATTTTTAATTTGATTGCAGCAACACATCTCAAAAAAGTTGGGACGGGCAATAAAAGGCTGGGAAAGTAAGTGGAACTAAAGAGGAAGTAGTTAGTAGTAAATAGTTAGGTTCATTTGCAACAGGTCAATAAAAGTTCACTGTGCCACAAATGCAGGTGAAAGTGTTATCATACAAAGGAGCATTATGTGAGCATGATAGAGAAATGTTGCTGTCGTCCATGGCCTAAGCGCCTTAAAAATGGACTGAGGAAAAGTTAAATGTTGTTGTCACACAAATTAAAATTTGAAATTCTTTTTGTAAAACATGGATGGACACTATGTCCTTCGGACTACCCTCCTGAGACCGAGCCTATTCATTTATGTCTGCTGTAATGGACATTTCTTTTTGGTCTATATCTTTTGAATTATTTGAGTTTCCCCACTAAGTCCTGATGTGCTAAATAGTCCCCTATTTAACACATCACGACTGTGGCCTTTCCAATGATATTTCATGTGTTTGGGTGACCTTGTTTGGCTCCAAAAAGAAATCACAAAAAAAGTTAATCTGAAAGATACCAATAACTTCCTGAGAACTCAGGAAAAAGGTAAGTGGGCCCAACCAGCTTGTTATCAATGCTGGGTTCAAAAGCCAGTTTGGGGTGCACAAGTGCCTGAGGAGCTCATACCCAGAACATCCGGACAAGCACCATCAATGCTGTACACATCTTTTTTTAGAAGAACTTGCGAGACAATGCCAGACATCATACTGCATCTTTTTTTCCCCAAGTGGTACATTTTGTTTGAACTATTGGTATGTTAAAATGTTCTATTGAATCTATAAGATATGTAGACCATTGCATTATGTTTTTGTTTTTTTAATTTTACACAATATTTACACACCTTTTCAGAAATGGGGTTATAAAAAAGGTTAGCTGTACCAATTAAATAACCTAACAACTGTTAGTATCCAGCGACAACCAGGCAAAGGCTGTGAAGTGACGGTGCTAAGCACTGCACTTCCAGGTGTTTCTTTTACTTTAGCTTCACAGGGTGTTGCTGTCACATTGTCACACCTCCAGTGTGTTTCTTTGAGCTTCCTAAAGCCATTTTGCACTAATAAACATTTCAAAACTGTGAGGAATATGCCCAGTAGTGAGATAAATTATTTTCTTGCACTGTTATTTGATGTAGTATTTTTGTGACTAATGGGTGAAAGTGGAAGAAGAAAAGTTCACATAGAAGGAAATTACAATATTTATGGGAAATACTGCAGAAAGGTCATGTTTTTCAGAAGCCAGCCACTACCCTCACACATCCTGGAATCATCCATGGCATTTCAGCTGCGTACACAACGGAGCATGGGAATTATGTAGCAAGTTTTTTGTGTTATAAGCAATGGAAATGCAGCAGTGAACAAGAAGCTCATGGTAGAACCGCTGTCATGTCCAAAGCAAGTTATAGAGAAAAGATAATAATAAATAATGAATTGTTTTCTTTTTGTAGTTCCTTTGTTAGTTAATGGAATGAAACCTCAAAACCACTGACCAACCTCTTTTTAAAAATTTGTATGCCACGACCGCCAGACAAAACAGGGATGGGTCTTTGTTCTGACATCAGCTGGCCAGACCACAAATCCTGAAAGAATGGCCATTGCTCCCACATGGGATCTCTGAGACTGGTGCTTATGCACATCTGTTTTGGTTACTGTCTGCAAATTATTTGTCAAATTTCCCATATACATACACATATTCTCATATTACGTGAATTTTTAGACATATTCCTAGTTTTGTAAATATGCAGAAGTTATAGATAAGGTTAAACACCACAGTCAGTGTGAACTTGTCCTTTTTAGCTCAATGTATGGCTTCAGAAGTGTTTACAGTTGGACTCTTTTATTTGAAACAGAATTTCTTCACATACACTAGTGATATAAATTGCAAAAGACAAGGGCGGATGCTGAGGCTCTTGTATGTGGAAAAAGATATTTGACCACATCTATTATTATGGTGCAAGGTTAAGTACTTGCAAAATGTCTCTGCTAATGTATTCCTGTCTTGGTGAGCTAGGTTCTTGTAATAGATTACAAAATAAATGAGAAAAGGAGATTATTTCAAAGCATGATTGGCAATCAATTTGTGTAATTACAGAAAGTCACGGCGTTGCCCTGCAGTAGAGCCAACACAGCAGTGGGTCCAAAGGGGATGTTAGACAGACTGTAAATCTTGTAAAGGCTTTGGTTCATGAAAGTGTTTGATAGTAAGAAAACTAATTGGAAGACAGTTATGAGAGAGAGAGAGAGAGAGAGAGAGAGAGAGAGAGAGAGAGAGAGAGAGAGAGAGTGAGGATAATAAGAACCAACTCAATGGTCAATGACCAACTGTTAAAATTAAGTGCAGCTATGGTCAGGTCTCTGTCGGCCATGTGCTTTTGTGATGCTCGCAACATAAAACAACTACAGTGGTTTAAACAATGCTTAAACAATGCTCTTCTATTGTGGCTACTATACATGGCTATACAGTATAGCGTGTTGAAAGAGTACATTCACAGAATTCCTGTGACTCAGATTAATAAACTGAATTCCAAATTTATACTATCTATTAATTTATTAAAGTGTTATAAGTCTGTCTGGTGTAAAACCAGTATAAACAGCATAGTGTCAATGTTAGGGGATCAACATCAGCCACCATAGCTTGTGAAAGTACTGACATCTTGTTGAATTCAGTTGTGTAAATCCACGAAGAGCAGCAGGTCTGCAGATCACATAAGAAAACCTACTGAAGCTCACTTGCTGAATCCCCCGGTATCTCCTGACTCATTTTACTGTTTAGGTGTTGAGTTAATGTAGACAACAGAAACTAGTTATTTATTTAAATAGCACAAGGTTCTGTTGCCTTTGCACAAAAATAGTTAGTAGAATCATACTTCAAAGAGTAACTTTTTACTTTCTTTGAGTACATTTAACAGCCTGTACTTTTCTCCTTTAACTTGAGTAAAAAACTTGCTTCAGCACTGCAACTATTACTGCAATATTTTTTAACCAGGTATCTACTTAAGTACAAGAAGTCTGTACTTTTGCCACCTCTGGTTCTGTTCTTTTCCTATCCCAGCTTCATCTTCTGTCATCTTAAATCAGTTTGTTTGTATTTTCATTCAGCAGTGTTGTATTTCTCTTCTGAAAAATCCCAAATTGACGTCTTCAAAAGCAAGGCTCTATTATACTGTATTTTGGCACATTTTAAGTTATCATCTCATGAGTGTATTTTAGAGGTCATCATCACCCCAGAATAGATCCTACTGTGTTTCTCAGTGGTGCCATTGTTTTTTAGCTCATCCATGGGCCTACTGACAATAATTGCAGAGTCTATTTGAAGTTGGAGGCACACAGTGACACTATGAAAGAGATTTATAGAATAGATTGCTCAGCATCAAGGCTTCGTGTTCCATTTTCTCTCTGTTTACAATAAAATGCCATCCCTGCAGAAGGGCCTGCTGGTGCTTCAAGTCCTTTTGTGTTGGTCTTTTATCTATCTGATCGTGTATAGGTGTGTTGTCTTTTTATGTGCACTTGCGCATCACTGGGTAAACTTCTAGAGTACAGTAGCTATGTGTGTATTTGTTTTTTGGGCAGGAGCCATGTACAAATTAGCATCTAGCGAAGCCATGGAGTTTTATTTCCATGTCTTGCAAGTAGATTGTTTTTTCCTCTGTAAATATGGGACTTTATATTCACTGCTAAATATTTTTACTTATTCTGATGCAATTCAAGTGGGAAAAAGGCATAAATGAAAGAATGATTCAAAATGACAAGGAAAAACTTGCTGCATTGGCATTAATGGGGATTTATCAGCACAAGAATATACAGTCAAAAGAAATTAAACCTTTTTTAATTCCAAGGTTTTACGTATGGTGATATGATAATCGGGGGGAAAAAGAGCCCTTCTGAGCCTTAAGAGCTTCTAAAACACCTCAGGTATAAAATAACACACAACAGTTTCCATCTTTTCTTTACTTATTTACCAAAAGAAAAACAATCTAAGTGCACCCTATGATGCAGTAGCTTTTAGAAGAACCTTTAGCAGCAATAGCATGTAGTCATTTTCTGTGATTTTGTCAATTTCTCACATTCTTCTTTATACCTTTCTTTCAGTTCATTGAGGCTTGTGGGCTTTCATTTTTGCATAGCTCAAGGTTCCACAACAGCATTTCTATGAAGTTGAGGTCTGGACTTTGACTGAGCTACTGCAAGACCTTGATTAATTTGTTTTTCAGTCATTCTGTTGTGGATTTGGTGGTATGCTTGGGATCATTGTCCTGTTACATAACCCAGCCAAGACTTAGCTGTCATACAGATAAGCTCTCATTTGACTGTAGAATAGAATACTTTGGTATAAGAGGAGATCATGGTTGGGTCAATGAACGCAACGTGCTCAGGTTCTGTGGCTGCAAAACATGACCAAATGTCACGCCTTCACCACTGTGCTTGACGGCTAGTATGGGGTGTTTTATGTTGCGATGCTGTGTGCATAATGGCTAAAGACATTATTCCAGAAGTCTTGTGGTTTGTTCTGATGCAACTTTGCAAAGCTAAGCCTTGTTCTTTTTAGAGAAAAGAGGATTTCTCATGACAACACTCACAAACAAGCCCTACTTTTTCAGTCTTTTTATAATTGTACTGTCATGGACATTTAATGCTGACTGAGGCCTCTACAGTCTGAGATGTAGCGCTTTGGTTTTTTGTGGTTCCTCTCAACATTTCACAGTCTGACCTTTCGGTGAATTTGAGATTCCTGGAAAGATTGTGGCATTGTGTTATGGCACATCTGAATGCCCCAGGGCAGCAAATTGCCACAATCTCTGCTTTTATGGCACATAGCCTGACTTGAAGTGGACTTGGTGGGACATCCACTCCTAGGAAGTCTGGCAGCTGTCTTGAATGTTTTCTACTTGTGAGTTGTCTTTGCCACTGTGGGAGGATGGAGAAATTGTTTAAATGTCCTTACAACAGTTCTCAAATTGATGGGCAGCAGCAAATGCTTCTTTAAGATTATTGCTGATGTCTTTCCTCCTCGGCACGGTGTTAACACACACCTGAATGCTTCAGACCAGCAAAGTGCTAAATGTCCGCTTATATAGACGTGTTTGCGTGGGCTGATTGTCAAGTAATCAAGTGCATTTGATTAACAACATCTGACTACTTCTTACCTTCTTCCAATGGAAGCAGTAAGGGTGTACATCGTTTTTCAGACATTGCATTTTAGTTTTTGTTTAATAAGTAATGACACTGCGTAATATGACATATGTTGCTCTTCATTTAAGGTTGCTTTTACCAAATTTTAAGACCTTGTCTGATCAACCAACTTCTGTTATTTGTTTTTAATATTTAAAGCCATATAACTGAAAGAAGGTACAATATATAATCTTTGTACCATGACTGTGCAGTGGTACATTTGCCATCTCAAGAATCATTTGGCTTAAAAAAGCATTACAAGTCTAGTTAATATTCATTTTGAATGAATATACTATATGTTTAAATCTAAAGCTGTGTATTTTATTCGAATGTTTTAATTAAACTCATTCAGAATTACCCAAACAGAAACTTGTCAGTGAGATAACACTTTATATTCAGTAACCTTGTTTAGATACAGAGCACACAGCCTCTCTGAGCATATGCTTATTCACGCGGACTTCCCGCTCACCATCTCCAGACAAATTAATTCCTTGGAGTTGCCTTCAGCTGCAGGTCTGGCCAGAGCACAGCTGTTACAACCAACTGCAGCATTTTAAAAACTCTCTCAGCATTTTTAGTCATTCAGTTTGGCAAACTATCCGGGACGCCTAGATTCACTGTAGATGATAAAGTACCTAATCATCCTTTACCCTCATTAATGAAACACCGAGGAGAATGCAGTTTTTTAAATTTACGCAGAACTATACATTTCTGTCACTGCAGGCAAAATCTATACTAATGATCATATCATTGTTCTTCTCTCCCCTGCCCCAACTTCTGGCTTGTCATGCACTGCTAATATGGACATCCACGCAGGCTCAGGTCAGTGCTATTCATTCTGTACGTATACTCTGCTTTAGCTAATGAAGACAGAATGCATGCCGGATCTGTCCAAGTCACATATACTTCTGACCTTTCTAGCCCTTCGGCCGAGAGAAAGAACAATAGTTTGATTGGTGCGAGTGCAACACGAACAGAAGTAATTTATCCGAAGTGCATTTAGAGGATACATCATCTGCTTTTTAACTGGAGAAATTCACACTGCCAAGATGTCAGGGCTTCATTATATCGTGAACAGTTTTTTAAAGTGTTCTAAAAAGAAATTGAGTCAGATGATATTATTGTATTGTTAATCTTTAAAAAAAAATGATTTTAGGAGTCTTTTAAAAGGAATAAAAGAGCCGCCTGTTTGTCTTTCGTCTGTAATGAAGTGTGTGTGACAAAAGTTGTACTCGAAAGGTGGAGTGGTTTGCATTGGAACCACATATCAGGAGTGATTGGTTTGAATCCCACGGTCGTCTGGGGCCTGTGTGTGTGGAGTTTACATGTTCTTTCTGTTCCTCTGTGGGTTTCCTATTGGTACTATAGCATCTTCCCACAGTCCAAAGACATACATGTAAAGTTATTGACTGACTCTAAATTAGCCATTGGTGTGAAATCATGTGGGGGGGGAATTACAGAACAGAGTGCTGTATGAATGTATATGAATGAGCGATACGCTCTAAAAAGGCGAGGCTGTTCCTATTCTTTGTTGCGCTGCACCTGCTTTAAACTGCAATTTACTCCCTGTGTGAACCTGAACTGAGACGCTCCAGCCCGGGTTGAAAAGTTTGGGATCAGTGATGAATAAATAGTGTAGCAATTGAGGAAAATGGCTTAAAAATCACTCTTTGGGTGATAAAAATTAGCCCTTCAGCTGGTGCTGTGTTTCTGCAGTAGTAGCGGAGCATGTGTGAGAAGAACAGTTGCCAGTTTACCAAGCTAGGGGCATCTGCAGGGACAGATGGGAGATGATGACGTGTGTAATAGGCATCTGTGTGGCCCACAGGGGAGGGAATACTCGAGAATCATTCCCTGTCTCTATCTCAGCACACACACACTCGTGAGCGCACACACCACGGTGACACCCATTACAGCTTGTCATAGCTTTCTCCACAAATTGTCCTCAAGAGTGCACCTTTAACTGTGGCAGACAGTTACATAGATTGAGAGTAAACATGTGTTTACAGGAGCATTGTGCTGGCTGCTCCCTTGGTTCAACAGACATGCCAGATTCAGTGGCTGAGTGGAGAAAAGTGAATAGCCTCAAAAGCGAGCCAATTACATCATCAGCTGAAGGGCCCGTTGCCATGCTCATTGTCGTTTTACGCACCCCATGCTGTTCTCTCCATTTCACGCGCAGGTTTATTTTAGTGTGGAAAAAAGACTTTTTATCTATAGCTGTATATAAAACGTCTTTCAGCACCTCTCTGTAGTACAGCCTTCATTTTCTCTAGCTACTCTGACTGTCCTCACAATTTGTATTATTTTGTCAACTTTTAATTATGTTTAAGCCTCATTTATGCTCTAAAATATAAAGAACATCGACTGGCATAAAACTCAGGCGCAGACTTCAAAACATCTCAAGAATGCACAAGTGCTTGATGGTAAAAATAAACAAAACATGAAGGTAAATGCTACCACATGTAAGAAATTAAGCCTGAAAGCTCAAAGCGGTGTGTTTTTCTATCTTTACCAAAGGAAAACCCAGGTGAGATACTGTTTCTGCTACAGAGACACCTCATTAGGTGTGAAAACTAAAAGTGTTCCTACATTTTTGCTATAATTGTAACAACCAACTCTTCCTTTTGTAGCATGCTTGTGTGTGGAGGGCAGGTGGGGTCACTGTGTGTATGAGTTAATTTGTATGCATGTCTAGTTTTTCAGGTCACATGCTTAGTTGCTTTCCTTCTATTGTTTATTATACGTGTCCTTTTCCTCCTGTGTATGTGTGTGTATGTACATACAGGTGTATGAGGCTCTGCCATGCTACAGTGAATGCAGCCAATACGAGTGGAGGGCCGAGCCATGGTCCATTTGTACCATCAACACTGTGGACGACCTGCCTGCCTGTGGGGAGGGAGTCCAAAGCCGCAAGATCAGGTCAGTGAGTAGGTTAGGTTTAGAAGACTGCTTGCCTAGCGTTGCAACAATGGAAAGAGAAGACTGCCAACGATCCTAAATCTGGCACTCTCACTGGCCCCAGCACTCGCAATGCCAAGGGAAAATAAACAGTCAAAAACAATCCACAGCTTCCTAATGAGTGTCGATAGATTTTTGTGCACTGCCTTTTAGTGCTACTTTAAAAAGCCACGGAGAAAAAGAGTGAAGTATTGACATTGCTGTTGGATTAAGCATCGTCGGAGAGAATAGACACTGATTTGGGCAATTGTGTTATTGTGTCCAAAGAAACTGATCTGGACTTGTTCAGTGTGAGTAACAGAAACTAATTTGCGCTAATCAACCACTCAAAAAGAAGAGTTTTTACAATACCTTATGTACATTCTCTTCTTCTGAGAATAGTCAGCAAAATTTTGTTTGTACTTTGTATGTAAGTGTTCTAAATTCCCTTACCTATAATTATTGAATGTTTAAGGTTTGTACATTTATCATATTAGATAAATGTACAATAATGATGTAAAAATATCAGTACTTACTGTCAAATGAATGACCAGGGTAACAGGAATGATCTATTACATGATTAACTGTTACTCCTTTAAAGAATGAAAAAAGACTACTAATAATAGATAATGATGAGCTATTAGAGTTCATTATTGAATAAATTACTTAAAAGTTAGATTATCACTACTTCTATGCGAGTAAAACTAGGTAACAGTCACTGGTTCATCAGTTATCATGAATTCACCCACTTCTGAGAGATACAAATAATGACCTCACACTAGTAAAGACTTGTTTAAGCAGGAGATCCGACTGAAGCCAACCATCCAGCTGGGAATCTTTTCTCTCTGCTGCAGGACAACAATTCCATATCATCTTGACAAACAATATGTTACTCTTCCTGAAATGTAATTAAGCCGTTTTAACGAGGAAAAATCTGTAGTTATATTTCGAGTGAAAACAAACTACCTTGAGAATTTTACCTGACCCAAAAAACATATAAACATGTAATCTAGTGTGAGTCATAAACTCAGAAATGGGTTTTAAAACTCAAAAAAAAGTTGTGCTTCTGGGGCCCTAGAGACTTATTACACAGCTGCATCTGCTGCGCTCATAGGTGTGTAAAGAAAGGAACAACGGGGAATGGGGAAGACAGCACTGTGGAGGATAGTCTGTGTGATCAAGAGGAAATGCCACTGAGAGCCCAGGTCTGCTATCTGGCATGCCCCAATGACTGTGTCATGGCGCCCTGGGGACCTTGGAGCAACTGCCCTGTGGTAAGAAACAGAATTTAGTGGCCGTTTCTGCTGTTATTTGACAAATTGTCAGGGAGTAAGTTGCTTGATTTGTTGTTTTCATCTCAACTGTATCCATAATAACAAATATATATATATATATATATATATATATATATATATATATATATATATATATATATATATATATATATATATATATATATATATATATATATATATATATATATATATATATATATATATATATATATATGAAGCATTTACAGTATAAGCTGCAGGTAAAAATGGACAAATACCCAGCTGATCAAACAACGTATTTCATTATTGCCTTTTATTATTTCTAAAAAGTAAGGGCAAAAAACATGTATGTGCATTAAGTTCTGCATTTAACTATCAACTATCTGCTGTTAACAGGCTCACAAATGCTTAGATGAGCTTTATGGCCTTCCATAAAATTATTTGTGTCATTAGAAACCAGGTGTTTTTGTAACATGTCACATTACATGTGTTTATCTAACTTCAGTATAGCTTAATATATATAAATATATATTCATATTCACAGTGAAGCACTGTTCTGTACTTGTTCTGTAATATTTTCTGCATAGTTTAAGGTAAAGTGGATAAATTGAACTTTATTAATACGCCTCTGTTCTATAATGAAGGTTAGCCCTCAGGCTGCAACTACGTAACATATGTCCCCGAGTGTTTGTAGCCACAGGCTATTGGTCATATGGCCTCTTAGCTGTGTTATAGGTTTCCTGTCAAACGCAACAGTTCATTGGACTGGAACATTAGAGTCAGAAGAGGTGAAACGAGCTAATTAGTCTACTCTACACATTGATTCATTCAGTGTTTCAGTCTACAGTATTTAGTAGCACTTTAGCATTAAAGGACTGCAGTAATGCTGTAGGTGAAATAATAATGCAAAACACATCAAACTGAGAGCTAATTAAACAGTCCTGTTTTTACAGCTAGGAAAGCTCTGCACATGATGTAGGTGTTTGTTTTTGCATCTGTTGTTTAATCAAATACTGACTCAACTGAAATTTAGCCACTTGAAAGAATATTTCTGGTACGTAATACATAAATATACTGATGCAGAGAAAAAATAGGATAAAATAAAAATGTTAACATACAGTAAGCTTAACATTTTATCTACACAATTGATCTAAATCATTTTAAATCAAATATGTGAGCCTTACATTATCCTGTCCTACATAAAAGTAGTAATAAAGTAAAGAATTGATGAAGCAAGTCTACTCATACACACCGGGGTATGCAGCTGATTTACAGTCTCTGCTGTCAACCTTAAACTGCCACTGCGCTGCAGTTTGGTCAAATATTTTTGTGCTTCTTGAAGTTAATCTCTAAAATTCAACAACTTGAGATGATGATGGAAATAACGCTTGACACTGATTCTGCATCCTCATGCTGTGAAAGGAAAACCTCCTCTGTAAGTGATAATGTTAGATCAAACAGAGATATTTTATGTAAAGTATGCCCATCCACTGTAATTAGCAGAAGCTTTGTACCCTTAGGTTATTTCTGCTCTCTCAGCTGGAATGAAGGTATTGTGCTGCATGTACAGGTATGTGACGAGATGTGTGGGGTACAAAGGCAGCATAGTGATAAACGATAGCATACTAGGTAATAACAGTTTGATGCTTCCCTTCTCTCAGCCTTGTTTTAGTTTAAGTTAGATTAAACGAATACTTTTATGGAACTGTAACTCAAAGTTTATTTTAAAAAGACATAAATTGCAGAGCAGTGGAAATAAGCCCAGATTGGTTTTACTATTATGACCAAGTTGCTACATCATTTTCTCTGCATGGTTTTTAGTAGATTTTGATTACACTTCTTTGAAGGTTTTTAAGGCTCTTTTGAAACTAGGGTTTTATTTCAGCATTACTGGCCAAAGTGGAAATTTTGCTTCTCCAAGGCAATGTTTTGTGCGTCATAAATTATTGGGGGTAAAAAAACAGGGAAACACCTGCCATGAAGCTCCTGGCACACAGTTTCTGTGCTGATGTTAATGCCAGAGCAGGTGTGCTAGTGACTTGTAAGCACTATATGCCTCATTATTGAACCCTACTCTCACATAGATGTGATCATGGAATATCTACTCTAGAAGGGAAGAAATTTCACAGACTATCGAGTGGTTGCTGGTCCTAGTTGGGCTGTGCTTTAGCTTATTTCACTTATTTTCCCACACTGTCATCTGTACGGTTCAAAAAGAATGGTCCAAAAGAAGAGAAAATAACTAGTGAGCAGCAGTTCACAGGGCCAAAATAATTCATAACTCTTAAAGAAGAGCATCTCTGAACATACACCATGTTGAAACTTGACGTACAGTGGCTACAGCAACAGAAGACCACACTGAGTGCCCAGTAAAATGAGTCTAAAATTTGCACAGGCTCATCACATTTAGATAGTAACGTCTGATCTGATGATTCTTGATTTCTGCTGTTATGGTCAGAATTTCGCTTAAACGACATAAAAGCGGGGCCCCAACCTGCTTCCTGTTTAGTTTAGGCTCAGTTTAGGCTCATAGTGGTGGTGTAATGGCATGGGGGATATTTTCTGGGCAAACTGACAGATTTACATCAACATTATGATGCAATCAAGTCAATATAGATCAGACTGTCTGAGGAATGTTTCCAGGATCTTGTTGTGCCATTAAGACTTAAGGCAAAAAGAGGTTCAACCTGGTACTAGTAAGGTGCACCTAATGAAGTGGACAGTCAGTGTATTTTATAGTAAATGAGTTGCTGTAATAAGAAGGAGAAATCTTAATCTCTGAGTCTCTGTATGAAGCATACAAATGTAAGCACGTGGCTTTGTGATCGTGAGCCTGAACACATTAAAGCTACAATGACTGCAGCTGATTCATGAGATTCACACACCACCACCTTCTCATTAGGAGGTTGCAGTGACTGACGTGTGTGTTGTGGTGCATCAGGCGCAGAGATACAAATGCATCTCAATGCAAAGACCTTTATTAGAAGAATATTTGAACCAAAGACCAAGCTGACAGTTCACATTTAATCCTCTGTTAATGGATTTCGCTTCCTCTGTATTGTGACTCCAATGATTTGCCAACGCTCCTTATTTAGTAAATGTTGTACTCTTGCAGTTTTTTCAATAATTGTCTTCATTTGCCTTTAACTGTGTGGTGTAGAGGTTGATTATTTAACAGTGTGGTATAAAAGTCGATGAGTTCTCCTAGCTTACTGACTTTGCAAGATTATTTAGATGCCCAGTCTCTATATGTATTATTTATAACAGGGTGAAGGGAGCAGCTGCCATATAGCAAATGTGTTTCATGTGTCAATTACTGCTGACGAGTGTTGCTGTTCAGTCGAGTTGGATGTTGGGTAAGAAAAACATTTATATTTATACTGATAAAAAAACAGAGAAAACAGAGAATGATACAGAAATCAGGATTTGATATCAAATTTTTTACCTGTATTAGCATCTGCATCAGTTTTTTAGAGGTTTTCATTATCTGTAAACCACAACACAAATGAAGGGTTATTTAAGTAAATTTCCGGGTATTTTGTTTTGTTTTGTTTTCCATTTGCAAAATAGTTTCTATTATTTATAAGACTGATGTTTTCACAGCAATTAACCATAATCATGTCAATAGAAATGATCTATTGAAGAGGAACAATTGCAGCTTTCATTCTCATAAACCTTTTATTAGGTAGCTTATGCCCAAGGTTAACACATTGTGCTGAAAATCAGGCCGCTAAACGCTCTGTGCTGTGTAATTTGATAACACTCATGTCAAGAGAAAACGAGGGTTTCACCTTGAGCTGGCTCATTCAGGTTGCTTTTCTTTCATTAAATGTGTTTATCATAGCATGTTATGAACAAAAATATGTTCTTTTTATGAGAATAAATTATTGGATTATTTGCTACTGATTATAATAATAAAAAAAAAAACAAGTTTGTCCTTGAGAATAACTGCAAAAAGTAAGCACTTTGGATTCATTAGGGAGATGTACAGCTGTCGGCTGATATTGAATGGTATTACGTTAAATTTTGAAATCTACTGGAAATCTACATAAAATTAGTGCCATAAAGGTCACTTCTAATGACAAGAAGTATTTATCATTAGTTTCTGCATGCTGTTGGGGCACAAATAAATTTGAAATATTTTGAAATTAACAATGTATTTCATAACTTCTAGCTATTAGTATGTTTAACTTGGTAGATCATAACACTAAAGACAGCGGATGCTGTAGGATGCTTTGTTTCTGCCTGATCATCCCATCACTCTTTTTTCTTTTTGTTGCTTTTTTTGTTGTTATTCTGCAGCAATGTGACCAAGATACATCAAGAAACAGAAGCAGACATATCCTGCGCCCCGCAGCTTCAGATAACTCACCCTGTCCAGAGATGGTCCAGTCAGAGTCCTGTGTTCTTAATAGTACATGTTTCACCTACCAGTACAGAGTCTCAGGTAGGACAATCTGCACGTCATTTCTGATCTAATTCACGTTACATGATTACAACCTGTTGTTAGCCCCATAAACAAGATGGGTGCGTACCTAAAACCAGCAAAAGGTCAAGTTTACTTGCTATAAGAATGCATCCATTATCGTGGTATACTGCAAGGGACAAGATTAAGTCATTTTTAGTTATTTTGTAACACAGTGATACACAACAAAGTCCCTTTATCCAACAACTATAATGCCAGTATTACAGCTAAATAATATATTAATAAAAAATGTTATTATTTATTATAAAACTGCTTTAAAAATAACGTTTTTATAACAATGAAAAAACCCATTTATAAAAGTGTTTTATTAAGGAGATCGCAAGATGCTTCATCAGGGATGAAAAAAGAGCAATAAAACACATTTCTCAACATATGCATAAAGCCAGAAGACAGATATATTGTAATTTAGTGTTAGTCATTCTCACATAAGGAGCAGGTAAACACCTGTGCATTCAGCTTAAAGGTAAGGCTACGCACTGGTTGGAGTTAAGTAGGCTAGCTATTTTTACATACTTTCTGCAAGTGTGGTAGCATGCTCATTTTTAAGCTGTAGAACGATCTACTTTTTCACAGTCTGTGGATTACTGTCAGATGATAACCAGCCAGATCTAGAATCTACCCACATAACATAAAGTTGTGAAACCTCCCTAACTCTTCCTTATTCAGCGCACCGAGCGAGTCTAAAGACAGTTTCCATACTAGAAAGCTAGATTTAGACCTTTTGACACAGATTTCTCCTGTATTGAAGTAGCAGTAATCATTGCAATAGCAATATAAAATATTTATCAAACTTTACAAAAGTATTATGAGAAAAATAGCTGTGATTCCTTTTGGAACAGCTGTTTTCTCCTTTTTTCATTTTTAGTGAATTTTTTTTACATTTTTCCAATATGGATGGTGCATAACACACTCAAAGAGAGAACAACTCAAATGTTTTAGTTAACTGAAATATAATAAACAAATAGACAGTTGCAGATTCATTTTATGTGGGTTTTGAGCTTTATAGGCACACACATGCCTGTATGCAAGAAGTTATCAGTAAGACTCCCCAGAATGGATTCCAGGATTGAAATAAAGTGAATTAATTATTAATTATTTCATTTAATTATTCATTAATAGTGAATAATTAATACAACTATTAATTGTTAATTATTCCCAGTGTAGCCAGAATCTTTTGCCTTTACCTAAATTGCCAGAGCTGGCTTTGCAGTGCATATGCTGTCTACCAGCAAATCCTTTGGTTTCAGTACACCAGACTGAATATGGTTACACTGGTTCCCAGTTCTGTGCACCTCATTACCACTACTTCTGAAATAAACGTTAGCTCAGCTTTGAGTTAGAGACGCTCATCCCCATGAGAGACTACTGAGTACAATATTTGTTACTGCTTCATTTGGTCTGGTTGTTTGGGTGATTGGGATAGTTGTTCTGAGTGAATCTTTTTTATTATTGTGGTCTTGTGGTTGTGCAATGGTCTCAGGTCTCTCTTGACAAAGAAATCTTGATTTCATGGAGTTTCCTAAACAAAGAAACAGCCGAGTGTGAGCTTGTTGGGATTTGTGCAGAATGTTGCTGTTGTTGTAGACCAGTAGCGTTGACATAAAAGACGGTTTGACAGTGAGACTAATGAAGATATGTTGCTGTGTGCGTCTAGACTGGAGCACATGCCAGCTGAGTGAAAATGCCATCTGCGGTCAGGGATCACGTTTTCGTCTCCTGGACTGTATTCGCAGCGATGGCAAGGTTACGGAGGTGCAGAAGTGTGAGCAGGTAATCGCTGTGTAGACAATTAAAGATGTTTAATGTAAAAATGAAAAGTTTCATCACACATATATACATATTTTGGGTGCAAGTCAAATTCCAAAGCCATACAAGTTTTAAAAAATGCACAAAATTAACTTATAGTTTGCAAAATCTGAAATATTGACAGCTATTGCAGTGCAGCAGCTTTGCTTCTGTTCTCATTACTTATTTATTATTGAAAGCTCAGTTGCCCAATTTGATTAAGTGAAAATGTTGTATCTGATTTCATACCAACTTTGCCACTAAGCCAAACAGAACTTAATGTTATTGACTTTATTTGTGCAAAGACAAATGGCGCTCTTACGTTACTGTAATTGAATAACAGTAGACGTAAAAAGATTTCTCATTTTTGTGAAGCAAACCAAACATTTTCCAAATGTTTGGGTAATCTCTGGCACATCCAGAATCATATTGCACTATCCACTTAATGCAATTTTAATGGGATGAATGTAGCAATGATGTTGTCTCTGTGTTAAATATAATGTACATTAACAGCTCAATAGCATCTGAAGGTTTTTTGTTAGGGTTTTATTTTCAGCTGCTGCTTTTCCACTGTCTGAAATGAACTGTAGCATATTTAAAATATGGAAATGTGTGCGCTCCCCCTTTTCTTGTTAGTGGAAATAATTAGCTAGCCCTCCTCTCAGATCTGTTCTTGTTTTCTACAGTTTGGTTTGATCAACAAGTGGATTCTAACAGAGAGCTGCGTAGTCAACTGTCCTGTCAGCTGTGTGCTCTCTGAGTGGTCGCCGTGGGCAGAATGCTCGCACAGCTGTGGGAGTCAAGGTAAAAACATCATGAGCTAAAAACCTTAACTTAAATTCATGGGAACAACAACCTGATAAACAGACACACGGTGGACTACATATGCAGCGCCTCATTATTCCATCTACTCAGGCATGCACCAAGATGTTGAATAGTGCATGAATACATTTAAATGCATTAAAATATTTACGCGTATGTGTAATCCAATGCCTTATTATGCAGGGGAACTCTGTGCACAGGTTGTGGTTTTTTTTCAATAATGTATACTTTACTTTTTCCTCTTTGTTTTATATTATGCACCAAGTTTATTTATTTATTTATTTTTTAATTAAGACTGGAAACTTCCTTTGTGACATTATGTTTTAACAATAGATGCGTCCATAAGTGTGAGCTCCATAGCTCACACTTGTGGACGCCATAAATGATTCAGTGTTCCTAAATAAAATATATAGCTATACCACTCCGTGAGTGCAAACATGCAGCTGATAATCCCCAACCAGTGACACACTTAGTATCACTTTGTGCAAGTCATGTTGTAACCTCATGCAATATACAAAAGTAAATGATTAAACCGAAATGCATACATTGTTGCTTCAGCTTCCCAAAGTCAATCTCCCAAAGAGAATGCATGTTATTCTGCTAATTAGAGAGAGTCGGCACTGTCTTCTTCTTATGTTTATTAATTTTAATTTGTCACTCGCTAACTTTCTACTTGCAGTTAACCCCTTATCCCAATGAGCTCACACTAGCCCAGGCTTTCATCTGGGAATATAAACTCGAAATCCTTTCTTTCACAGCTCAGTCACTATTGCTGTGACTCTTTCTGCTACTATCACTTCATTCTCACACATTGTGAAACGCATTTCTCTGCCTCGATGAGGGATTTGTGTCGTATTTGTGTCGTATCTGTGTCAGACGACGCAAGGATCTTGTTTTGTCAGGATGCCATGGGAGCGTTAATGTTTTTGGTTTGATTTTTGAGATGGCAGAGCCGGATGTCCTTTTTGCTGCATCTTCCTGCGGCTCTCGGAGCTCGGCATCTCTCCTGGCATTACATACACAGGCGCGCGCACGCACAACTTCTGCCAACTGGATGGCTCATGGAGGCTTACAGGACCCAGGCACAAGCTGCTTTTTTCCCTGCTGGCATTTAGTAAACTTTTCCTTTCACACAATATTAATGGCTCACTTGAATGAAGCACTTTTGTTGGAAACTGCAAAATCTGAGCATAAAGTGGCACAGTGACACAGATGTATAGTGCTGTTACACTAATTCCTCTTTGTCGTGAGGAAAATATTTTGTGAGCTAAAGAGCAGGCACAGCCTATTTTCACTACTAAATGAATCATCATCTCTCATTTCAGCCACTCATTGTATTAACAGTTGTTTTATGGAGTCTTATGTTTGTGTAGTGATCCATTTTTGTCTCTCTCAAAGCAATTGAGAGTATGAGCTGAACTAAGAGGATCAATCCCACTGTGTTGTTACTGTGTTTTAGCAATTAATGGAAAAAAGGACATAAAAGGCAGGCATCCAATGCAAATGCACTCTGCTCGATTTATTGTCACATTTGCATGTTTGCCTTGTGTTGTGTAGGTCAGTCTGTGCGCAGTCGGAGAATCCTTCAGGATGCTCAAGAGGAGGGTCGCCCCTGTCCCAACCAGCTCATCCAGACCAAACCATGCCCCATAAGGCCTTGCTACATGTGGGTGCTGAGTGACTGGTCCCCATGCACAGTAGCGGTATGACAGGTTTTTCTGCCTATATGTTGATGTTCTTTGCACTGTACTGCCTAACAGCTTTTTGTGTTTCCTGTGGTCTGCAGACTTTCAGCATCACATTTATCTAATATGTGTAGTTCAAGAATATGCTGCAGTAGCTGTTGCTTCTGTCATAGTTTTAAAGGAGTATCTCACATTCAGCTTTCCAATTTGGACTTGTCGCCAGCCTGCTGCAGTGCTTCAACAGAAAACGATATACAAATAGGTTAAAATAAAATTAAGAAAACCTTTGCAAATGTTTATTAATGTTGATTTATTGTGTCTCTGCAGGGCGCAGCATGTGGTGAGGGGCTTCGGAGAAGAAATCTATCATGCATTGTCCACTGGGGAAACTGGCACGAGTCTCCTCGTCAGCCAGTGAAGGAGGAACTTTGTGGAGACGTACTTAGGCAACGTATCCAACAAGAGATGGAGCAGCCCTGTTTTGTCCCCTGCCCTGGTAAAGCTGCATTCAAACATAGTGGATATACTGGATTTGATAGTTTTACACGAATATGTCAAAATTACATGACTGAGTGATTTTTTTTAATTACTGTAGTCCTTTTATATTCACCAAACAACTACATAATCATTGAATCCGTCTAACAACACAGTCAATAATCTTGTTTTTAACAGAAATTCATTTGCTAGGATCTGCCAATAAATTGTCCCTTTTTCCAATTGGCTGACATTTTCAGCCACTAAATAATTGCAGAATCAATAAAAGTCATAGCTTTACTAATGACCCTTGTAGCTCTACATTATCTAGTTTCGTCCTGTACAGTAGCAGTACAGGGCCTGAGCTCAGTAACTATGAAAGAGACATATTTTATAATCAATAACCTGAGAACACTTTATTTCTTTGCACTGCATTATGTAACAATACATGACTCCGTAAGGCATGAAAAACCATCATCTGCTAATTGAAGCATTTAGCAGATCACATAGCTGAGAACAATCCCAGAGCTTATCACAGCAGTTTAATGCCTATGGGAATTCTGCGCACAGAAAGCTTGTTCAAATGTGAATGTAATAATTTTCCAATAAAAAAAACAATTATTAGGAGAATGAAAGTGCATTTTCAATACATTTAGTGTTTACTGCAAACACAGTGTATGTAAAATATAAGGAAAAAAAACGTTTTATCCTATTTGCATAACAGTTTGTACACTGAGTCGCTTTGAGTTTAACACAAGCTTCAAATGATGTTGACACATGGGCGACAAAAACCTGAAGAAGTTGTGTGGTTCTAAAAAACGAACCCATCTAATTTAATCATTTAAAACTATTTTTCCGATGTAAATGGATTTAGGGGGATTTTATTACTTAGCACATCTAAAATCAAGAAAAAGAAAAAACATCTGTATGTACAAGGATTATAAAAAATTATATTTTATGGTACTAGCACTGAATAAAAAAAAATCTGTACCAGTTGTAATTCTATAGCATGTAATTCAACAGGTTTGAAATACATACTATAGTGCACATATGCATGGGTCATTTGCACACCTTTGAAGGCCCCTTTGCTCAGGGGCGTAATTTCCAGGGGGCTTAGGGGGGTTATGCCCCCCCCCAATAATCAGATCCAACCAATAGAACCCCCCCCCCCCCCCCAATAAAATTATGAACTACCTTGCATAAATAGCCTGTTGATTTTCTTTACTCATTTCAGTTAACAGCAAAATAGTTAACATAGTTATACAAAATAGCATGTATAATCACCCCCCCAATGTTCAGCACAAAGTTACGCCCATGTTATTGCTGAATGGTATATACCGATTTCTGAACAACATCTAACCAACATAATTTTAAGAAAAGCATTGCTTATTTTAGAAAGACTATGCCAAACCCCATTCTACCTCTATAATAGTACCTTAGTATGGCTCTGTAAACCTGTTGTTTATTGAAAAATCAGCATTGTCTCTGACAAAGAAGTCTGCAAACTGTTGAGAACCTGAAATTTATCATTCATCAAGTAAGTATGAGGGGAAAAAAACCTTGTGAAAAGTACAGTAACTGGTCTCCCCCGTTGCTGGCATGAATTCATCATGAGCATATATTTTTCATCTTTTTTCAAATATAACTGCTTTGTGTCTTTATATCATTTCTGACATTATTGTGATGAAATAATTCTGTATCTTGGACTAATGCTAGCCATAGCTTGTGAACCTGTTCAACTGTATCGAGTTATTTTTTTTAAAGTTATGATTTCTGTCCAATCAAAGACAAGTTTGTCAGCTGACATTTCAGTCTTAGACAAATCCCATTACTGGACTGCATTACTTTAAAAATGAATATACCTCTGCTTATACCATGTGTATCTACACTAAAGTGTGAGGTGATGTTTTGGAGACTCCAGACTGCATTGTTCAGTACAGTAAATGTCACTGTGTCAGTGTGCTGTTTGCAGTGCACATCACACCACATGTTGGTCACTGTGATGGATAACGATAGCAGAGCACCAGTGTTGGTAGAGTAACTGTCTGTAGCTGTAATGTAGCAAAAAGAAAAACATAAAAATAAGAAGCGATGGTGAATCTTGGCACTGCTATGTGCTCTACCTCAGCAGCCTAAAATGCAAAAACTTGTTTTAAACGAAATCAATTTATGCAAATTTTCTGGTAGACTTTTTCGAAATTAAGGCATGTTGCAGCTTTTCAACCTTGTTGTCTGTAGTAAATTAACACTGCATGTATTAATTCAAACGGAAAATATAAACAACATAATAGTAGACTTCTTGCACGACATGCTGTTAGTTTGTTATTTTGGTGAGGATATTGGGAACCCCTACAATGAACCTTTGTCATGATTTTTTATTGGGTCTGTGCATAGAAATTGATTAAGCTCATTGTTGTAAAAATCACTATAGCAACAGACAGACAGTGTATCATTGTTAACTGACATTCAACTCGTGTTTTTTTTATTTAGGCCACAGTGTGAATGTAGAATTTGCCTTAACCAAGAGAGTTACTGGCCAGCTGACAGTTTTGACCTGCTTCACTTGTCACTGTCTGCTTTTCCACCCTGCGAGTCTATAATGAAGCATTACTGTCTTTAGGCATATGCTAGCTGAACAAACTCTATAGAATATATTTGATTTTCTCTCTGTTTTTTCTTTTTAAAGAGAGAGTCATTATGGTAAAATCACCACCCCTCAAAAAATGACCTCCTTATGCATGGCTACTTCCATGTATGGCTTTTGTTAATTTGTGCTTTGAAGAGAGCGAGCAGTGCTTGCTTTTGTTCATATGCCTCTCACTCTCCTCTGATCCTCTCCTTGATTCATCACTCAAACCGCCTTTGCTCTGAGTCTTGGCTCGGGATCAGGAGTGTTTGATGGCAAGGGCAGATGTGTGTGTATGTGTTCATGTAAGTGTTGATGTGATGGTGGCAGACGCAGAGTAGGGGCCAGAGGAGGAGTTGTTGACATGCTTGTGATGGGTGTGTGTGTGTGTGTGTGTGTGTGTGTGTGTGTGTGTGTGTGTGTGTGTGTGTGTGTGTGTGTGTGTGTTTGCTGTATACTGTAGCTATTGCTACAGCATGTTTCCAGGGTTCTAGCAGCATGAGTGAAGAGCTGATAGACTGTATCCATATAAAGATGAAAGATAATGAGATGTTCCAATCCACAGACAGTTACTAATGGGTGTTCAGGGCAAAGAATCGGAGGGTTGTTCTGGCTGAGTAGCTGAGGCTGTGGGTGATATTATCACTACAATGTGACCCTATCAAGAAATACAAGAGATATTTGTGTTTGACATTCAAAAACCAAACAGACTTTATCCTTTAAAAAAAATATTCCAAACTAAACCAAATGAATTTTCCATCTCCTTTGAGACACATTTCAGTATTGGGTTTTACCTTTACAGTCCAGCTTGGAGTTATAGCTTGTATTGTATAATTTATAACTCTGGTTGGTCTATTACTTCTGAATACCCACTGGGCTGTCTGAGTAATTTGTTTGTGCATTTGTTACATTATCAGCCGCAGATGTGTGCTGAAGTTGTTTTCGATCTCTTTTTAATGTTCCAGGAGCTAGCAGGGGAGCCAATAAAACGATCCCTGAAATAGTGTTGGCAAGCTGAATATAAACCACCCGCAAGTATCTGAAAGGAGAGTCTGACAGTGTTATTGACCAAGTTGTGCTATCACTGATGTTTTACTGTCTTTTTTTCCCCTCAGGAGACTGCCATTTGACTGAGTGGTCGTCTTGGAGCTCGTGCCAGTTGACCTGCCTGGAGGGGCGGAGCTTTGAAACCACCGGTCGCCAAGCGCGCTCCAGAGCCGTGATTATTCAAGACATGGAGAATCAGGACAGCTGCCCTCATCAAGTCTTTGAGACCCAGCCCTGCAAAGGTACTCGGGATGCCATGCATTTTCCATGCAAAGTCATACCAGCATCAGGTCACCAGTGTCAGGCAAAAGACGACTTTCTTCTTTCTTCCTGACAGTGACTGTTGACCAAAATGCACAATAATTGATCAGTTAAATGCACCAAATACTAGCAGTTTGGTAACAACTACTTTGTAAAGGATTGAGCTAAGAACATTCAGAACAGCTGCCATATATCACCAATGCTTCCCTCTCCACAGCAGCTCATGTGTGCATTAATGGGTCATTTAAATGGACAAATTCCTTGTTACTTCTGCATCAGAACAACTGATCACAGAGTCTCTCAAACAGCTGATGAATTTACACTGGTCAGTGAAAATTAATTAATTAATACTGCAGAAATATGTTCTTTCCACTACAAATACTGTTAAAAAATAATATTGTGCTATAGTGTCGTATAAAACTCCAACTCCAGATTTTGAAGTTTGCTCTCAAATCCTTTTTTCCTCCTTTTCTCAGGGGTGACCTAAATATTTGTGGCTAAATTCTCAGGTTTGTGCTGCAGTTCAGCTGAGTGCCTGGTGTTGGTTTGATGTGTTGGAAAGGTGTTGTGCCTCCAGCCTCCTCCGTTTAATGAGCATGTTGCAATCTCTCTTGTCAGGACTTAACAGACAAAGTCAGCATTTTCTCTAGCAATTACAGAGCTCATGATCGCCACTCCTAAAAATAAAGTAAATATTCTCATAGAGCTGGGCGATATGAGATTTTTTCATATCACGATATGTTTTTTTCATTTCAGGCGATAACGATATCTATCACGATATAAGCCAAATAACTATATTTGTAAGATTTAAATGTGCCGTTGCTCACAAGTAAAATGTGAAATAATCAGCAGCTTGTTTTTAAATATTTATTTCCCATAATAAGTTCAACAGGGCAGATGTACTTAAGGAACATGAGACTTTTTCAGATAAATAAAGGCAAATATTGCAAACTACACAAAAGGCAGCCGCTAAAGCGTTTAAGTTTCAAAATAGAACAAACGAAACAGACTAAATTGTCAGTTCCACTTAGAAACAAAATATTAATTCTAAAAATAAATCTTAGTTTGTTTTACAGAAGAATAGACAAAACTGACTAACTTTTGTCAATATCAAATAAACTGAGAACTAAAAGGAAATTCTCAAGCTCTCCTTGTTGTATAGCTTAGCTTTTCAAACAGTTTTAACAGTTACTTTAGTCTGACAAAAGCCGAATGACGAATTAGCGCTTCCAGTCAGAGACTGAGGCTACGTCCACACGTACACGGGTATTTTTGAAAACGGAGATTTTCCGTTTTCGTTTTAAAAAATAATCCCGTCCACACATAAAGGCAGAAATGAAGGAAAACGCTGCTATGAACATGCCAAAGCAGCAGGTGGCGCTAGATTCCTAACCGTGCAGAAATGTTGGCCAATCAGAAGTCTAGAAGCCTCGGTGGGAAAAAGTAAACAAAGCTGGGGCATAGAAGCAGAACCGAGTCGTATGTGTGGAGGGACAGTAACTGTGTGTATATGTAAGCATTTAAACACTGCAGAGAGTAGAATTAACAGTAACAGTATTGTAGAAATTCATTTCACCGAAACAATAACGTGGCGCACAGTGTGACGCATGCACCAGTTTATTGTATTTCCAGACTTGCTTTCGGCACAATTTACAGTGCAGGCTACTCTGTTTTTTGTCAGACTTGAAATAGCCGAAATACCTTCACACTACGGAACTTCTATGGCTCTTCCGTTCGACAATCTCTTCGGCATTGGTACCATCATCTGTTTTCTCTTCGGTCACGCTCGGTTGATTTTTCTAGTCGGCACACTCATTTCTTCCATTATGCACTGGCTGCTTCCCAAACAAACACACGTGCGGCTTGGCACTTGTGCTGTACGTAACAAGTCACGCGACGTGACGCTGCGGCTGTGATTGGTTCGGCTCTGCGCTACTGAATTTGGATTGGCTGACCTTTTTTTTTTTTTTTTTTTTTTTTTTTAATTTTTTTTTTAGAGGACAAGAGCGGCGAGGTCTATCGCGATAGCTTAATTTCTCTATCGAGTAAAAGTTATATCGCGATACATATCGTTATCGTTCTATCGCCCAGCTCTATATTCTCAATTAGCATTAGCAAGGTAATAAAGACTGTCCGCCCTGAGAAAATAAGTCATTTGTGCCAGCTTCTGTTACATCCTATTGTTTTATTGTTTTAAAAGTTAGACCTCTAGCAGCTGTGCAAATAAGTGGATGTTTACATTAATATCATAACTTTTAGACCTGGGAAGTCAGATTTTGTAGGGAGTGACGCAACTCTCAAGCTAAGGGCGTTCCCCTGGTAAAGTCAGAAAAGCAAACAACAACCGGATTTGTTTTGCTTTAGCAAGGTGGAGCCAGTCATGCAACACTAGCAACACAGTGCAGGGCTTTTAAAAAAAAATTATTTAACACCATTGAGATTCTATTCTATCTTCATAGATAGAATCTGATCAATTCTCTGCATATGGCTTATTTAGTAAGTAGCAAAGTATCAAACAGTTGCAGTTCAGATTAAAATGTTTTACGGTTTTACTGATCTTTGTGCTCATAGCAGCAATCCTGGATCTTTGAGTCTGGGTTGCTGGGGCTCCTCTGACTTTCCAAGTTGAAAATCTCCCTTGAAATAGCTTTCCTGTTTAAAATCTTACCTGGTAACTCAGTTAAACTGATAACTCAGATTCAAATGGAAGGCACTAATAGAGAGGAGCCATCCTTAATAGTGCCATCTATGCCCAGACCTCTGGATGTGAACACAAGAGCCCCACCCACCTTCTGTCTGTGAGCGGCAGCCAATCACAAGAAGGTTGGCTTCCCGCTTTTGAACCATAAACTCTACAAAGTTACTCTAGAATACTGCAAGTAAATAAATATGGAGCTGGAAATGAGCATATACTGTAGGCTCCTTTTAATTAATGGTCTCCTAGTCAAAAGTTGTGTGTGTTTGTGCTTCTACCACCACCCTACCTCCCAGTATGTTGCGCTATGTCTGTGTTGCTTTAACAGCTGGTGTCTATGGTCCTTAAATAGGCATTAAAAATCAGTTATTGCAGGTTTTAAACTGTAACCGAGAAGCTGAAAAACATGCCCCCGAACCTTTGAACCACTCAAGCTGTTTCTCTTTCACTGGCTTTCAAGTTGACCTTTATTGTCTTCATAAATCTACAGATAAATAAATAAATGTAAGAGAAGATTAACACCATGGTGACATGGAAGGTCATCATTTACTGTGAGAAAAACTGCTTTTTTTCCTTCTGCACACAGTGAATCTGTTACAATTTTCAACACTCAGTATTAAAAACAAAAGCTTCTTATCCCTGAAATGGATCAGTGACATGAATATTGCCTTCTGTTAAACATTCAGTAAACTTTATGTCTTCTCATAAAAGACAGACAGATTTTTATATGATTCTGTATGTGTGACAGAACTCTTATAGGCCTTTCTGTTCAAGGTAAAAGGCTAAAAGGTGATACTACAAATGGTTTCTAAATGGGTATCTGTGCTGTAGATGGCAGTCTGGTGATTGTAATTGCAAAGTTCTCATTGAGACTGTGTCATGGGAGGTTAGCACTTCAAAATTACAAATTGCAACAAAAAGGCTGCGATTAAACAGTCAGCATTTGAACCATAGAAGGGTCATAAATGTTATTCCACTTATCCAATATTTGATGAAACATGGAGGTCAATGCATTTGACTGATTATTGATTCACAAATTGGAGATATGTGTGTTTCACAAGAGACCTTTGTGACTTAGCTCTGAGTTTGAGTTAATGTATATTTATATATAATATATGTGTACATATATATAAAAAAACCTGGACAAAGCTGGACTGAATGATAGCACAGAGGCACTAATCATGGCAGCACACGAACAAGCCCAAAGCACAAGATCCATAAAAGCCGGGCACACCAGGTGCAGGCTGCGTGAAGATGCCTGTGAGATAATCCTGCTCATAGCAGCAGGGTGCAATAGAATAGAATAGAATGTCCCTTTATTGTCATTGTACATGTAAAATGAATTTGTGGGTGCTCCACACCAGCTGTCCCAAAATAAAATATAATTAGCAGACAGCAGGAATTAAATAGCAAACAGGAGAAATATAAACGATCAAGGTGCATATAGACAAAAGAAGAGAAATATATACGAAAACAACAGAAAGGCACACATTAGAGAACACGATGCTAACAGGCAGGGCATACATGGAATGCTATAACCAAGTGTCTGGCATAGTATTACGGAACATCTGTGCCAAGTATGACCTGGAAGTCCTGAGGGTGGTTGAGAATGAACAAGCTAGGATCAAGTTTCCAGGCCTGGTAGAGGATAGAAGACTGAAGGATAAAGACTCCCCACATCACCGATTTTATATATATTTGTGTATATATATATATATATATATATATATATATATATATATATATATATATATATATATATATATATATATATATATATATATATATATATATATATATATATATATATATATATATATATATATATAGTCTACAAATTATTTTGCCTCTTGATTGTTTTTCTATTAATTAGTTGTTTTTGAAACCATAACAGGGTAACTGTGGGCTACAGCGAATATATAAATTGTCCTAACCTTGTTCTTTATTTCCTTTCCTTTAGTGTTTTTAATCATTTGTCCCATATTTTAGCACTGCACATTTTCTTTAATACATGACGCTCAAGTGCCTTTCACTGTTTCTCTCTTTAAATCAATTTTTCCCTGTAGCTTCCTCTGGGAAAATATGAGCTTTCCTGCAAAAAAACAAACAAAAAATGGCATTTTTCAGACATTTCCAACCAATTTTGAGATCATTTTCACCACCTTTGTCTCACAGCACACTGCATCAGTTACAAAGGTGCATTTTCTTCCCATACTAAAACCGTAATATGTCTTACCATAATGAAGTTGCAGAAAGGAGTGGTAGTTAACGTCAATCTTGGCCTGACGACAGGTCTGCTTGGCCAACACAAACTGCTAATGAGCGTCGTCTCTGCCTCTCTGCTGTTGCAACAGGAGGAAAATGCCACAGTTACCAGTGGAGGACAGGAGGATGGAGCAACAACGAGAGAACAGTATGGTGTCAGCGCTCAGACGGCGTCAATGTTACAGGTGAACAGTCGTTGGGTCTTCTGGCCACCTTAGATGGGTCAAACAGAATTGCTCCTGGGAAAACGCAGACATGTTCTTGTATAAATATAAATCATATTAATGCAGGCTGCAGCTAAAACTGCCCCAGTTCTGTTTTTGTTCCCCCATGCTGAACTGAATCATTTTTCAATTCAGTCTGGATCACACGGATATGTGCTACAATATCAGATAATTTGATCGCTCAAAAAGAAATTTGTAAGCGTTGCCATGACAGTAAGTGAATCTGCTTTCATTCATCTAAGAAAGCTATTACACTGGTAATATTAGCAGAGGTGGCTTTAGCAGGTGGTTCAGAAATAAATTTAGATCATGATTTTCTTGTTGGTTCACGAGATAATTGGAAACGAGACGTTGGAAAAGATCTGAGAAGGCTCGATACAAAATCGGATACGATGTCTTTTTGCCTTTGTTAATCATTTGAGTTTATGATAATATACTGTCCATGGGTTACATCCTGTAACAATTATGATTAGCTATTTTACCCCCTCTCAAAAACATCTGATAGTACTTCACAGTCTTCCATTGGAACACATGTTTCTTTCACATGCGTATAAATACACACTCAGAGAAAAAGCATGGCTTTAGTATAGAGTTCTAGTTGAATTTAACACCTTATTTGATCTACCTAGTCTCAGTGGAGCCTCCATTGATTTCTGCCTCTTAACATAAGTAATCAATAAGCCAGACTCTGAGCTGCAAGGCTTTCAATCCATATAAATATATACGTGCATTTGTATTTGTGGGAAGTAAAGCAGGCGTAGAGAACGAGAACAAAGGTAATGGTATTGGGGGAATGAAAGCTTTAGGCGAGCTTGATGTGCTGTAAATAGTGGTTGAATGTGATCTTATCACTGCTAGGAAGTGTTTTTGGCAAATATGAGCCCAGAAGGAATAACCTCCCTCTGCAAAGAAGGCAACAACCTCAGGCATTACTCTTTGATATTTTGACATGCAATTTTCCATGTTGGAATTAAAATGTTCACAGACTGGTGGGGGGCTCTGATAGGCAACTAAGCCCATTAATCTGATGTGACAGTACATTAATTTAGCAATCAATAGGTAAAGGAACAGAAATAAGAACACACTGTCTTTCTCCAGGGGGATGTTTCCCACAAAAAAGGCCCACCACGCTAAGACACTGTCATCCTCCGTGCACAAAACCGTTCTCACACTGCACGCCGGTAAGACCATTGCACTTTGATCAGGCAGCTGTGATCTCTGTAATTCTCACTGTTTTTTTGTTTTTTTTTTGCCGTTTTATTTTTTTGCTGCCCCCACGTTTTCGGTGGGGAGTTAAATGGATTTTGACAGATGACATTTTTAATTTGGCAGAACAGGCCATTAAAGAATAATCAGATTAATACCAATGAACGTGGGCTCCATGTCAGTTAGAGACTACACCTATGAGGTGGGGGGACTGCACACAAGCAGCATGAAAATGACAAATAATAGATTTAGCTTGAAGTTTTACTGCCCCTTAGAGTACCCCCGTGTTACTGCACCCACAAATGCAACGCTGTGAAATCACGTGTTGCATTTGTTTCAGGGTGCCTGTTTTTAGCCTGACGGGGCGCATTCTTATCCGTTTCCAGATCCGGGAAGCGGTGTAATCTACCCCCCGACGAGAACAATTTAGTGCTGGAAAAAGTAAACCTGTGTTTAGAGTGAGAAATATTTTGTTGAGTAAAACAGAACGGTCCAAATATGTGGCAGCCCATTTGTCAGCAGTGCTTTGCAGTAATTGGAAAGCAACAACTGCAGTCATCGTCAGCTCGCTGTAAATGATGTTTTTCTGGGCTTCTTTCCCCCTCATGCAGAGTGGAGTGTGTGGGTGTGAGAAGGGTTACACTGAGGTGATGACCACTCACGGTTTCTTGGACTACTGCACCAGAACTCCGGGGTTGGACAACAATAAGAAAGCAGATGTGAAAACTAACTCTGGCAGATTAAAACCTGGGCCGTCTAAGGCCAAAGACCGCTACAACGAGTGGACCCTACGACCTGTTGGCCCAGGTACTGAAATGGAAATCATGTGTGCAGACCAACCAGTACTGCTACGACCTTTGAACCTAACTTTGTTGCTCACCGGGACGGGGGAGGAATTTAGGTCCATGTTTTTACACGAATTCATTATATATTACAAGAAAGACAATGTTCAATAGACTTTAAATGCCTAAAACTGTAGTCAGGACTAGCCCTACTTATTTATTCTGAGCAGTGAGGAAAAAGTTCTAAAAGATATTCATAAAATAGATGTAGACTTACATATATTTAAAACTTTCTATTAAAAACTGCTTTCTGATTGCACAGATGGAAGAGTAAAGCTGTGGGTTTATGCCGTGACTGCTGTTGGATTCATCTTAATACTCTTCATTATAGCGTTATCGTTCCTGGTCTGGTATGTACCGTTTTCTACTCGGTGTTCAGTCTCAGAAACAAAAGATTCATTGTGGTTTGTGCGCATTCTGTATGAGAATGGAGAACATCAAGAAGGAAAGCAAGTGTCTTTCCTTGGACAGAACCCTGCCAAGTATGAGTTATAGTCTACTCTATACTTTGTCTGCTGTGTTGCTGTTATCAGATAATGGAATTCTTTGTAAGGACTGAAATCAAGTTGGGCTGCCTTGTGCTACTAAGCCACATGAACTCTTAGCTTTTCTTTCTTGTCTGTCCTTTTTTTTTTTTCAGTAAGCCATCCAAAACCACTAAGACGTCTCCCCCACCGCAGAAGCCCTTGACCCTGGCCTATGATGGTGACATGGATATGTAACCAGGTTGCTATACCTCACAAGGACACGCTCGGCATCAGACAGCCTGCTGCCTGTGTTCAGATTGTTAGGAAGCACATCCGTCACTTACTGTTTGCTCGGTTTTTGCAATGTCTCAAATAGATCAGCGAATAGCAACGATCACACATGATTTGCTGCTGAAGGGTAACAAATCTCGCTAGAGCCACTCGCTTCCTCAAAGAAGAGGAACCAGAGCTGATCAAAGTGAAAAAATGAGACAAGGACCTCTAGTTTCTTTTCTTTTTTTAATGCTTGCAACATGAACACACAGTTGAAGCACTATTTAAAACCTGCGAAAGAAGATGAATGCACAGCTGTTGCTCTTGGAGGGGTTTTTTTTTGTTTTCTTTTTTGTGTGTGTCAAGTATCCGAGGGACATCCTGGTTGACTCGTCAGCAGTCGCTCGTGATATTCAAAGACCCACAGAGGTGGGAGTATTTGACTTTGTCTCATCAGTGGTGGATCTTTGTGAAAGGAAACGTCTCAAGCCTTTTGAGTAAACTAAAACAGCCTTTTTTTGAATTTTCGACAATAAACACGATGGTCTATGCACTACGTTAGTGCTGATTCCGTTTTCCTTTCCGATGACTTTTCTAGTGTTTTAATTGTAATGCAAGTTTTTGCTGTCAGATTGTGTTTTGTTGATGATGCCATATGTTGTGTATATGTGAAAACCAAATGCAGGCTTGCCTTGAGTTTAACGATACAATGATGCAGTAATTTCTCCTCCCTTATTCTCCCTGGATTCTCGACCACTGAGGACAAAAATGAGTAAGTAAGTCAGAGCGGAGTAATTTGTACAAAACCAAAAAACGTCCGAGTATTTTGGTGACGAGTGCGGTATCGCACATAATGCAAATTACAGTATGTAATACCAGTATGATAAAGACCATACCTCATATGCAGTGCTTAAAGGTTATTAGACCACCTGCCATTAAAAGAATAATACGAATAAATAAGTATTTATTAGGCAAATATAAAAAGAATTCATATTTTTAGATTAAAAAAAATCAGAAATTAATGAAGCATAATATTCAACCACTAAAACTAATTTCTCTGTTCAGGAACACAAGGAAATAACTGTAATTTGACATTTTTATCAAAAAAAATAACAAGCAGTTTGGGATCTTTTTTATTGTTTTTTTTAACTAAATGTGAAAATTCGTGGATATCAATGATAATTATTTGTCAGCATATAACAAGTTTGCGCATACAGGTCGATTTAACTGTTACAGAAACATAAAATATTATTCTGGTAATTACCGTTACTGTGTAATTAAGCCAGTTGTGGTATGAACCTTTCTATGGGTTGTGGTCTAATAAATGTGTTAAGCACTTTTTCACTAAATGCAAAGCAAGAAAGGACTAAGCATCAAAACATACCGGAGCATAGAGAGGACGAATTATCCACTGGATTACACACAGTGCTTTAACAGAGCAGATGCGCTTTATTTATTTATAAATTGTCATATTTTAGTGCTTTATTTTACATCCAAATACAAGGTCTTTTTTTGTTGTTGTTGTTTTTGTACCATGAGTACAGGGCTGAAGACATAAAAGATAGCAAATACCAAATATTTATGAGCACATAATTTAATAATCCGGCAGCTTCTTATTTATTTTCTTATTCTAGTCTTATTTTCTAGCCCTGTCTTTTTTTAAAAATATATATATTTCCACTCATAGCATCTTGGTAGATTCGAGACTTTTCACCTTCCTTTTGTGCAATATTCACACAGCCCAGTGGAGAATGAAGTTCCTGGTATTGGCTAATTTTGGCTCTGATCGGAGTTTATGCTGTTTCTCATTCTGCCAAGACTAACTGGAGATTTGGTCTTGTGTTGTCCGATCTCCTCCTGAATGTATTTTATCGGGAACTCTTTAATCTTAACGGTTGTGCAAATACGGTTGTTACGTGACTGTATTCCAACAGCTGATTGTATGTAGGCATGCTAGATCCATTTTGGCAGAACGTTCTCCAAGTGGCCTTTGCAAAGATTCTGTTTTACAATTTACCGAACATTTCAGAATCGTTTAATTTAGACAGTGTTTCTAATATTTGGCCGATAAAGTGACACAAAGGAACATGTGGAAAATGATGACAAGGATAACGAATAAAAGTAAAGTGAAACCCCTTTCTGAAAACATGACATACTAATTATTTACTGTATTTAAAAGAAAAAAACAGCCTGATTTGATGAGACGTCTCTCTGGTTATGTCCCAGAAAACTAAAAGTATGTTCACCCATTGTTTACAGCATCATGCTGCTTGTGTTTTTATTGTGTGTACATGGAGAGCTGGACAAAAATGCAAATAAATTGTGAAACCATGTGAAATCAATGCACTGCTTTCTTTCCTCTTTGGTGCACCTTTTTAAATATTTTTTTGAGGGATGCTTTTGTTCTCCTGTGATCTCCATCGGCTCCTTGACTATCGAGTCCTGATAAATTCTAATTACTGATACAGGCTCAGAGGCAAAGCCTAGAATATATAAGCTGCTGATAAGATTCATCTTGCCCTCCAGTCAGATTCCCAGTCTGATAGTCCCGCAGGATGCACGCAGGTTGCGAAGGAAACAGTGTTTAAATCTTTTGTCTCATCTAATTCATTTATTTAAGACTGTCACTTTTGTTTAAGAGAAAGTTGAATTCAAATGCTTGTGTCACGGCCATCTGATCTGTGGCAAAGATGTGGGCCGATCTTGTCATGTTCTATTCATCTCATTTTAGTAGCTTTCAAGACATATTTGCACATTTCAGTGGATGCTTGTGAGCGGAATGAAAATGGTTAGTTTAATTAATTTTATTTATCTATCATATGAAAGCTGGCTGATTCTAATAAAATGCTGTATCCTGCAGTTTGTCAGGGCAGAGCAGAGCTTAATGAATGTTTAGCATCATCAGTGCTTAATGCTTTAAAATAATGGCCATTATAATGCTTATTATCATTTATTACTAATGTATTATGTGTGAATCTGCAGCCCAGAGGAGTGAAGCAGTTCTTAGAGATATCTAGTTTCTGATATGTTCAGCCTCTCTAAAATAAGTCTGTTAATGTTTTTTCCAGGGGAAAAAAAGTCTTTTTAGGATTTTATGAATGTATTAGGAATCGTCGGCCAGCAGACATTGAAACAAGAAGCCAGTTTCATTCAGATCGTGTTCATTACAGGTCTCTTGACCACCAGTATTCTCCATGCCTTTAGGATAATCCCATCAAGGTTTATATCAGGATCAGGATTTAATTGCATGAGACTCCTCTACAGTCAGTTTTAATCACCAGTGCTGCTGAAGCTGATAAATTATGACATTTCTTGAAGACTTAATACAAGGGCAGCTATCTTTGACTTCACTAAGTTATTTAGTTTGTAAGTTTAGGGGTTGGGGATGTTGGAGCTAGTCCAAAACTACTACTGCCTGATTCAGCTGTTTCACTGAAACTAACAATTAATCACTTACATTGTATAGATTTGTCTCGAGTGTGTTTTCAACCATGCTTTAATGTAGTGGCAGCAGAAAGTTAATGTTTTCACTTAACCCATGAAGATGTACCACTCCGTGTCCATCTACCTGCTACACTATGCTTTAGAACAAGAGTTATCAACATCACCTATGAACATTATCTGGATGCTCATTGTAAAGTTGCAACTGTGTAATAAACCAACTGTTTATTAATTAGTAAACATCCAGCCATCTATCTGTTTTCTTCCACATATCCAACGCAGGGTCAGTGTTAGGCTGGATCTCAGCTGTTGTGCCTCCCAAATAATTATTAACTGAAGGTAAATTGACAACTGATTAACCATTTATTATTATTATCATTATTATTTAATAATAGGGGTATTAAAGTGTACCCCTATGTTGTAGTGTGGTGTTTAATGTCAAAGCAAATGATTCAGTGAACAACCAAGTAAAAAGTTTCTCTACATTCCCCTAACTCAAAAGTGCATTTTATCCAGTACTTATAACTAAGTGAATGGCAAACTAAAGATTTCTTCTTTTTAGAGCCAATATATAAATCCTTGCACGGTAACACATTCAAGTGAAATGGTGAACACAAAAATGTCAGTGTTGTCATTGCGAACATGTTATTACTGACATTGCTATTTAGCTCAAAGGACCATTAAAAGCTAGATTGAAGAGATGAGCGGCTGACACTCTTTTTAACTATGACCTGGCATCGCGTGCTTCCGATAGTGTGGTGGTTAACACGTTCACTTGGCGAGTGAAAGGTTGAGTCCTGCCAGAGAAACAAATTCCCTTTGGGGTTGGAAGGGCATCCAGCTTTCAGCGTAAAACCCTGCCAGATCAAAAATGTGGAGCTACCTGCTGTGGTAACCCCCTTGTTGCAAGGGAGCAGCTGAAGGAAGCTTTTATCACAGAGCACAAAATGCACAATAGTGTGTGTCTTGCTGGGCCTTCTAGGGATAGAAAGACAGAGAAAGTGAGACAGACTAATAAATATTTGGTGCTGAATTTGACAGTTAGGCAGGCTGGGTATCTAATTAATCAAGAAGGAGAAGAGAAGGACTTCATGCCAGTCCACCCACTAATCTTCTGACTTCCATTTTTGGTGATTACATGAGCCAGCACACTGAGATCTTAGAGGGTGCAAAGGTGGAACACGGAGAACTGTGAGGTCAAAAAGATGAGCTGGTGCAAGCTTATGTAATTAATAAAAATCCTGGTTTCCACATGGAGTCTCTGAAATAAGGACAAATTGTTGTTATAAGGTCAGTGCTTTTCATTTTCGTCTGACAGCATTATTTAGTTCAAGATGAAATTTTAATCTTCCACAATGTTTTAAAAAAAATTAAAAAAGGATGCAAGACTTTCTTTTATGATGAACTGGAAAAATTATGAAGTACTGATTTAAATTCACCTCAGTCAGTGTTTAGAGGTAAATGATGTCAAGTAAACCCAGTGAAATGCAATGATTTCTTGGTACATTTGCAAACTGAGACACACAAACCAACAAAGTGATTAGGCTATGTGTGTCGGTAGGTGAAGGCACGATGCTCTCTGAGGAGCCAAGGTTGTAAAATATCACTGCTAAAATGAAACGATTACGTCATAAATGTCGCACTTTCTATCCTAGATCTCATTCATCTCACTACTGCAGCAGCACAGAAAGAAAAATCAACAAACTGACAATAAACACGCTTCTAATCTCATGCACAGTTATTATACTTGTGCTGAAGATGTGCCAATTATCCAACCTGAATTCATAAACAAGCCTTTTAAACTTCTACTAATTGATCACAACTAATACAAGACGATAAAAGAACCGAGGATATTAGCTGTGTTAGCGAGTGCACTTACACAACGCTCGCTTACACAATGCCTATCCTTGTGTTGTGTAAGTGACACAATGATGTAAGTGACTCAACTGACACAATAAAGAAGGGCTTCTTTATTATTTTCTAATAAAAGGATTTCTTTTATTAGAAATCAAGTCAGTGCTTCTATCTTTCTTGACAAGTTGTTGATCTTAGCCTTGTTTAACTCATTTGCCTTGTTTTCCTATTTAAACACTCTTCATTTGAAGCCAGAGATGAAAAGGCATTTTTGTTGTCTTGTGACAGAGCTACAGTTTACAGGTGCTTTTTAAGGCCTAAAATAAAGATTTTTCCAAAGACTATGTGGCAGGTGAAGTACTGCTTTCATCATCCATTTAATAATGACAGTAATAATATGGTCTGCAAATGTTGGGATGGGTTGGGAGGATCCTAGCAACAGAACCTGCTGGGAAATACTGTTCCACCATTTTTTTCATTTTTATTTTATTTTTTTACATTTCACAAAAACTTTAATAAGAAATAATCAGACTGATCGAATCATCCAACAGAGTCAAATTACTCTGATAAATTGTAGACTTTCTGCAACACAATGTGCAATAAATGTACAAAAGGTAGAATTCAGTGAGTGAATCTAAAGAGCACCATCACCTTAAAGATAAATTGATGTAACCTAGTAACAGTACTCTAGATGTAACCAGCAAACCACAAGGCATCACTGTAAACTTTTAACTAATCAGTATAACCCACACTAAACAGCCTGATGTTTCATCCAACCTATTCATGTAACACAAAACCAGCCCATTCATCCAGTCTCTTCTGCTTATCCCTATCCCAGCTACCATAGGGTGATAGGCAGGGTACATAACAGAAAGTAGAAAGAAACTTCAATTTGTGTTGCAAGACAAACACATAATTTAGCATAATTCAGCATATAGCTCCAATATCTAAATTTCTTATTCCTGAGCTGTTATCTCCATGGCATCACTGGAAGCAACGACAGGCTGCAGCACACAAAAAATTAAAGTCATTCAACAGTGATATGCTTAGCCTGCCTATCAGATTTAATTACTCTTTAACTAGAAGTGCCAGAAAACTGTTCTGATTGTTCCGAACCGCTTTAACCCCTCACTACACCTTCTCAGACAAGGGGTCACACTGACCAAAGAATGATCTTGTTCAGCTCACTTTAGCTCATTCAGTTATGCAGTTGTTATTAATTGCCTAGATAGTGCGATTGCAGACATTTGTTTTTCATTGCATAACATGCTGATGCCCCCCCCCCCCCCCCCCCCCAAAAAAAACCCCACAAAAAAACAAATGTGAGTCCTTGCAATGAAATGAATATTGTTCTAGTTGTATGTCTGACCACCGGACCTATATTTATTAGCTATAGACCACTAAGACCAGCAGCCCTCCCCTCCTCCCCTGTACGCTCTTTTAAAGCACATCAAAAGGGATCTGTGGCATAACAACAGTCTAATTTGAGTTCTAGTCCTGATTCCGGTGTATGGCAATTCTTAATCACAAACAAGACTTGACATTTACTTAATTCCCTTTCCTTCAAATTAAATAATATATCCTCATTTTCATGCTAAACGGAACCCCCTTTAAAGAGACTTTTACATCATGTCCTACATAACAACTCAGACAAAACTTACTAAAATATTTGTTTAAAAAAACACAATTATTGACACGGAAGTGCATGGTTATACAACTGTCATGAAATTAGAATAAATGTAAAATTTCTCTTGTGGTTTAAAAAAAAAAGCATTTTAGTGTCCAAGTTTCATACCAAACACATTAAACACTATTTTTTCTTGAATGTAAAATAACGACACGGTATTTCTTTTATAACGTAATCTGACAAACAGCACTGTCGCCCTGTGTCCTTTGCACTTCGCTCTGCATAAAGCCAAGCGGAGACGCTGGTGGGAGGGTTTATTCCAGCCGGGCAGACATCCGGACATCAGTTCTGCACATGTAAGTGAAAACTGCCGTGTTTTAGCTCAATCTTCCTGCTGTTTAACAAATCATAAACAAATATGGCAAAGCTGGCTCTGCGACACATGTTCAGCGAGCAACAGCTGGCTTTCAATTGTTTTAGCAGCTGCCTACGCGTCGATGGACGCAGCAGACTCCCGTGTTTGTGTGGCGTAGTTGTGTTTCCGCCGCTAAGACGCCGACAGCCAAAAGCCGCCGATGATGTACCCGTCCTCACTTCTCTTGCACTTTCTTATGGTGTGCATTTTGTCTATTTCCACGACACAGTTACTCACTTCCCACTGTGACTTCGTAAGTGAGGGCTCACTTGACCGCAGTGCTGCTGATCAGACTGTCCTTCTAACATCACCCGTTTACGTGGTTTAATTTGAAACCGATGGCCAAGCGTTATATTGTGAACGTTGTTTTAATTCACCCATGAAAAGGAAGGTTTCCTGGTTATTCCTGGAACTTAGTAATATGCTTTGGAAACTTGTCATTGGCAACAGGTGCACGTTTGAACATGCCTCAGGTGACGCAGAGGTAATCCCAGCCCACATTTATCTGGATTTGCGGATCAGTCATTGAATATTTGGTCCTTTAGAAGAGCAAGAAGTCACTGAAGAAATACTGACTTTTCATCTGAAACGTGGCTGTGGTCGAGAGTCAAATCTGAATGTTAATTTAATGTTGGATCAGCATTAAGATATCAGTGAAGCCAAACAGCGTGTCGACACTGGAATAGGACTGATTCATAGGGGTTTTTGTAGTTGACCAGTGAGGCTGAAAAGTCAACAATTTATAGTTGGTCGAAATTAAAGATGGTTTCACCTCTGCCACATTATTATGTTGAAAAGTCAGCGATTAATGTTGCTGATCCTGTGGTAGACAACATTTGAGAACCCCAGAGATGTCTCCTGTAAGTGCATCAGGTAAGCATTCAGTTATTTGTCTAATGTTTGTGTAAAATGTATTTTTTTACCAGTTATGTGTTATGTTCATTGTTACTGTGACAAAGATTTGTGACTGTCACAGTGACCAGATACTGAAGTCAGCCTGTTACTGTACCTGGTAGAATAATGCTAGCTAGGGTGAATTAGGAGAAAGTTAAGCCCAAATCAGAACAAAGTGTGTTCCTTTCATATTTTTATCATATTTTTATTCATTTTTTATAAATATTTTGCTTTGGTGTTTTCTTTTCCAGATGGTCTAACTCATCAGTTGGTCAATGTGGCAGTGTGAAGTCTGCTTTACCCAGGCAGTTCACAGCTACGGTCAAGACGGTGTGAAGGGAGTCTGGATGAAAATGTAGGAGTAAATTGACAAACAAAATTTTAAACCAACCCTGATGATAATAAAGTAAATAAACTGCTTTAACTGATGTGAAGTTGTCTGTTATTTGCATGTTAGAGCCTAATGTTAAATTGTACAGTTAAATATATTTATCCTTTATCTATAGCCAAGATAAATGTTATAATTGTGCTAATATTTTGAAGTATTCTTTGTAGTGTGCTGTATTAAATATTAGCTGAAATACCACTATGGTCCTGTGGACCTTTGGTAGTGATGTTACTGCTGTTCTAATATTGATCAGTGGTGCAAAAGGGAGTAGGACTCAACAGCAGTGTTCAACATTGATTCAGTTACATGTAAGTTGACAACAGACTGTTGTTAAAACATGATTTCGGCTATTGTTGGCTGTCTGTTTCAATACTTGTGTTGTTTCAGGGTTGATTAAAGACCCTTGACCAGTTATTGATCAAACAGTGTAGGTAGACTGGATTAACTATTGCTATGTTAGCTGAGCTCAGTGTAAATGTCAGCATCTGCTGCATTTAAGAAAGTAGATAAATGGACATATGAAAGTGATTTATGATTTCAAATGTTATTGCTAAACCTAAGTACTAGAAACATGTCATGGTCTGGTATTTTTAGGACGGTCTCTCAAAAAATGTATAAATTAGAAAATTCACATTTATAGTAGGTGGCTTGTCATATATTTAGGTTTTTCTTTTCTTTGTCTTAGTTCCTGGATTGGTCATTGGTTTCAGATTTACATAAGTGTCTGATCACAAGCCAATAGTGGGCACCCAACATCAAACAGCTCTCACTGCTGGAAAGTGGGATGTGTTGGGAAAATAAAAGAAACATATCCGTCGGAGAGCAGTGGCTCAGAATCTGTGCTCTCACTTTTAAGCCATTTCTCTAAATACACAGGCTGCTCTGTAATGACTGCTAAGATCTGGTAGTCATGGATGCATGCTCAGCTTTAGTATTCCTATAGATAAGTACAATGGGAGCTGAAGTGAAGAATAAATACAGGAAAGCTTTTGGAGATGTTGACTTAGGTGAAGTTCAATGTAAGAAAACTTATTTTTCAGGGATAAAAAGCAAAAATGATCCAGATGTGTCATTGTTAACAGTGTTTGAGTAACACGTCGTGGCAGGTCATTGTTTTTATATGACAGCAAGCATGTTAATGCTCACTTGAAATAATACTTTTTTTTTTTTTCTTTTTTGGCAGATTGTGAGCCATGGCATCTTCCCTCAAGAGTTTGGTTAATGATGATGACCGATACCAGAAATCCTTCCAGCTTTTTTTGGAGCGCTCGTCTGAACACCAGTGTATGCGGGACTTCATCCACAATAAACTGCCAGATATACTGGCCAGGTAATCTACCACACACAGCTTTGAGCAACTCTGCACGACCATACCATTCAACATGGCATGCATTATACTACAGCTGAATCTGAGAATCAAAGCAGTATTTAAAGCTAAGCAATCATTTACTGTCAAAACTCTGAAACTTTGGTGCAAGCCTTAAAAACCTGATACAGTAAGGTTTAACTGTATTAAACATATGATTTAAAAATGAAGCTGATAAACTAGAGTACCATAAGTCAGGAGGCGTTAATAACCTTTAACCTCAGCTCCTTTTAATATGGTAATTTGAGATGTAGATTGGGTAAAATAATTGAATAAAAAGTTAACTCATGTCTGGTGTTGTGGTGGTTAGCATCATCTCCTGACAGCAAGAAAGTCCTGGGTTCAAATCCACCAGCTGGTTGTGTAGATTGTGTATATTCTTCCTGTATCCTCATGGGTGCTCTCTGGGTGATCTGGATTTAGTCCAAAACTGCAATCCCAAATTGGATAAGTGAAAGAAAATGGACTGATAGATGGAAAACCCTTAAGAACAGCCAATTAACTTTGACACTTGATATGTCTGTATAGGTTCTCAGTCATCTAGGTCATGGTAGACTTCATCTAAGCCACGGTAGTCTGGACTTCTTTAAGTTTCTTTTGAAGAAAATTGCTTTCTTTCCAAGCTCCTTAGACTAGATGCATGGTAGTGTCAGGGTTAAAAGTAAGTGGGAATTGGGTGGCAACCATTTATTGTAATCTTATTAGATGTGAGTCAATTGAAAAAAATACAATCAGGCATTATAAAGTATATATTTTGTTGTGTGTCGTTTCTTATTTTACTTAACTATGCAAAGTCTATGAAGTCATTTTGAAACCTTTCAAATATCATTAAGAATAAGCCACAACATTAAAACCAAACTACAATATTGTTGAAGTATCCCGTGTGTCAAAGACTCATCTCTACACACATCTCTGTGCATGGATCTCTATGATTGCCCTATGAGCATTTACAATTAATTAGCAATTACAGCTAATCTGTGGAGCCTTCTTGGACTGGATTCTTCTGTTGCACCTTATGGATTATGCAAATAGGGAGTTTGAAGGCCGGGCAACCACTTTAGGGTGTCTGTCATGTTCTGTATGGCATTCCTGACCAGTTGAGCAATGTTTAGATCAGTGATATAGGTTTAAAAAACATACACATAAATGCCTGGACCCTAGATAATTACAGTTTAACGAGATGATCAATATTATTCATTTCACCCGTGGTTAGTTTTAATGTTGGGCCACTTGTGATGATAAGCATCAGCCACTCATACCTTCAGACTGATTTGGAATATGTCGAGAGGTGACAAAATACAGTGTGAAAAGGAAGATCTGGAGCACACAGACCATTTAGTGACTAAGCTGTGTCAATCAGTCAACATGTGCTCTGCTTAATACTGCTGAAAGCAGTCAGAATTGCTGAGTGATTAGGACTGCACTACAGCCCAAAGCGGAATATGTAAGTACCGTTTCACTCACAGAATCAAATAACTGCCTACACAAGTGTACATGCTAGATTAACCAGCCAAACAATATGTGATTGTAAAAGACAATGACTGATTGCTGTGGAAATTCCATCTCTTCCTGTGTTATTTTCTGTTGATGTAGGAGGCAATTGACATGCAGCAGAAAAACAGACCCTCTCCTCTTCTGTGCAGGTCTAAAAAGCAGATCAGAGAGGAATCTGGAAAGATGTGACTCATGAGTAAATTAAAAAGGTGTTATTAAAAATCATACAGTGAGTGACAGAACATGCCACAGCAATAATCAAAGCCTGGGTATCTGTAGTTTCTTCAGTCGCTACTTCAGAACATCTCACATGCCCAAGTGTCAGGGAGAACTGACAGTTACAAGCCCAAAAATGTGACCCACATGTCACAGGTTGGAGGATGTGAACCTTTCTGAAGTGTTTTATCTGCTCTCTCCTCAGCATTGGAGATGGAAAGTCACATCTGAATGTCATTGGAGTTGGAAGTGGAGCTGGTAAGAAAATTCTGTTACCACTGGTCTAAATGTGACGCGTTAAAAAGCAGCGCGACCTGCGCAGCATCGAAAGTGACAAGACATTGCGTAAGCCATCTGTTACTGCTGTTGCTGCAGTTTTTTTCATTTATGGTTGCAACAGGAAAAAAACAACAAAACTTTGCCCTTATTATCACTGCCAGCAGTTTGTAGACATCTGTCCAGTTTGTGAGATTAATCTTCAACCCAGGCCAGATAGCATGACCTCGCTGTTCTATAACTTTACTGCACATTGTTTTCAGTGCCCGTGATACAGCAAGGTTAATATTTTTCCTGAGCAAACCCAGTACATGCCCCCAGAGAGCTGTTACCCTTTGGTTATGTCTCCGCCAATCCTTTTAATTTACTGAGCTGTCATGTCAGAATCATATTGGAGCATTACGGATTCTCTTTTCGGCTGCAAAATACATTAGAATGACTGGAAACTCCCCTGAAAGATATTATTCAATCTAAAAGATTTAACATGTGTCCACATGAGCTCCTTTGTACATGGCAACCTGTCACTTTCAGTTAGAATTAGAGCCAAATCCCTGGTTACGTGATACTGAAACGGTATCGCTGTGATAACTATCTCTCATGGTGTTGAATTACATTTTTTTTCACTTCTGTAATTACTGCAACAGAAAATGTATGATTTTCTGCAAAACTGAAACATGCTGTTAGATGCTTCCTGCACCATTTCAACTGATGTTGATCTGTTTGGCTAAAAGTGGAAATTTTATTTTCAATTATTTTTAGCAGTTCGGGAACTGTGGGAAAGTGGGTCAAATTTGTGTTTGCGACTTTGTCTTCCAAATAAAAAGTGTGCCTGTGCCTTTAGGTGAGATTGACCTAGAGATGCTCTCTGAGCTCCATAAGAAGCACCCAGGGGTGACGGTGGATAACGAGGTGGTGGAGCCTAGCCGCCAGCAGCTATATAACTACAAAGGTACAGTCTTTACAGGCACACACTTCTCTCACACAACACAAAATGAATCATTGTATTCTCAGCTGTCCAAAATGGGGGTTCAGTATTTATTTACAAGCAAAACAGGATATTATTATATTTTTATTGGTGAAAAACAGCATCTTAAGAATTCACCGGTTCATATATTAGCAGGAAGTAGTCATTTAACCACCAGTGGCGTTGTAGAGTTTAGCCTTAATGTCTGTAAGAATGGACCCGACTAAAGCATCTGTGAGTAAAACACTGAATCGTTACGAGTTTCAAGTCTGCTGCTGTCTGACCAGGATCCTTGCATACATTAAAGCTACAACCAATTATTCACCCAAAACTCCTATAGACACGATATCTGATTAAAAATAATGCATAAAGCAGGGACTCCCCCGTTCCTCATTGTTGATTTTTGTTGCTGGTTCTTTCCATTGTTCAACTTACAATCTAATGAGAGACACCTTTGCTGTTTAAAAATGTTTTAAAGCATGTTGAAATCTTTTGTTATTTGTGGAACTGATCATAATTGTCCCCTTAGATTTGCAGTTCAAAGAAAACAAAAGGTGTTTAAGTTTCCCCAAGATAGCAGACACATGCTGCGTTTTTACAAATGATGCAACATGAAGTGTAAGCCTCTACAAGAAGGGATGGGTGAGCTTATCATCTTATAGACTGGATGGTCTAATTTGCCGAATGATCTGCTTTGCAGAGGATTTCCAGACTTTCTTATTGACTATGAATTTGGTGAAAGTGTGATTGGTAATTGGTTTTGAAACAATTAGGACTATTCTCCTGGAGGTGTACTTCATGGCCTTTACCCCTCAGATGACTGGGTGTGTAAGAAATAGCAATATGATATGTAAGAAAAAAACCTCTTTGAATGATTGAAAGGTTCATTCTAAGGGGATTGTAATGTCGACATAGAGAAATAAAGTAAAATGTATGACATTTAAACTTTGCTCCGAGACATATTGATAGAGTAAATGAACCTCCTATTTTCTGTTGGAGAAGCAGCATTCCACCCACAAAAGACCTACCAGCCTACGACTGCAGATGCAATTAGCTCATGTAAATGAATCCATGAACTTACGATAAGTTGAATACCTGTCATGCTGGAAGTCAGTGGTGGATGCACGAACAGCAAAGAGTTTCAAACACACTGTAACATTTTAATTTCAATGCGTTGTGATCATTCTCAAAGGTCTCTGTGTGGTTGTGCCAAGTGGTCTCCATTGTTTTTAATGAAGTGTGATGCAAAACAAGTGCGTTGTTTTTAGAGGGGGGGTGCAAATTACAGAAATGCTCTCATCATTGTGACAAGTGTCAGCTCCGTTGTGGCCTGAAAAAAAAAAATCAGCCACTCTAAGCTGTAAAATTTCATGCCAGCTTTATTTCGGTGTTAACTTGTAATAAATAACTAAGTAATTATCTGTCTGCAGTTTTAGTGTCACAGAAACCAGATTTAGATTACATCAAGTTCAACTGGAACACGATGACTGCCTCTGAGTTTGAGGAGCACTGGAAAGCCGAAAAGGCCACCAAGAAGGTGGACTTCATTCACATGATACAGGTCGGTGTCGATGAGCATACCCTGTGTTTTTTACACAGCTGGGTTACATTCATTTCTGGCAAATGGCAGCAGTAAATCCAATTAGAACAACTGCCTGGCACAGCGTTATAATTAGGCATTCTGTGAATGCAGTTAGTAGCTCATTATCTGTGGTGAAATCGACAGATGCTATACTACGTGAAGGATCCTGAAGCAACTGTCAGATTCTTCCAGGGTCTTCTTGGTAAAAATGGGAAGCTTCTCATAATTCTAGTGTCTGGTAAGTGGATATTTTCTTTCTCTCATGTGGGCGATTTAATTATGGTGCAAATAGCTAACGAACATACTGCTTATACATGCAATACATTTGGAGATGAAAGGTTTAAAACAGCATCTTACAGAAACAACCAAACCTTTTCCAGCATTCAGTTGATATATAGTACACGCACATAACTTCAGAATATAGAGCAGCAGTTATACTGCTGTTTTAACTTATTTATTTTCACTTAATTCAGTAAAAATTTTCAAATTTATTGCTGCGAAAACCAAGAGTGGCCAAAACTCAATTTACTAAGACACCTGCTCTCAGACATCTCATGCTGCCATGCTGCCCAAAACCAGTCTCAACCCAAATGAGATTCTTCACAGCCAGTCCTTCATTTAAAAAAAAAATAAAAAAGCCTTGATATTAGTCTGACCTTTTTCCCCATGTCAGCACTAATGAGTCCATAAATATTGCAGACAACAAAAGAGACAGTTTGCTAGCACACACCGATCTCCTCGACATCTTCAGTGTATGCTGAGGTTCGTGTCATCTGCTTTGCTCCTGGTATGTGAATCCGTGAATGTGTAGATGCATAAAAATGCAACTTTTAACTTCAAGACAAAAACCTTAAACAGGGAAAATAAACAAGGCTCTGAGTGTAATCCTGAAGGAGCTAAAGCTTTTTCTTATTTCTTACTTCCCTCTGAGTCTTTCCTCTGAATTTATTAAATACCTGAGCTGCGATGTAGCAACGTGATCCATGTAAGCATCTCCATGGTGAAAAAATTGCTCTGATGCATATGAGGATGAATTCTCCCCGCATTGTACCACCAGCAAGTCATTATTCATTTATACTTATTCAGTCAAGTATGATTCAGTTTCTGGCCAATTCTAGACAGAAATTAGGATGGTGACCGTGCTAAACACCTGCTTGTCAAATTGTCATTGTTGTAATATAGCCTCTTTTTCATCTGTTCCAGGCAAGAGTGGTTGGGGGAAGCTGTGGCGGACCTACAGAGCACAGCTGTGTCAACCCGACATAAGTCAGTGTGTGACCACTGGAGACATCAAAAGCTTCCTGGACTCCAAGGGAGTGCGTTACCAGAGCTATGAGCTGCCATCTCAGATGGATATCACTGAGTGTTTCACTGAAGGGGATGAGAAGGGAGAGCTGCTTCTTGATTTTCTCACTGAGGTGCTGGATTTCAGTAACACAGCTTCACCTGAGCTCAGAGCTGGTGTCCTGGAGATGCTTCGGCACCCAGACTGTAGTGTAGAGTCCAACGGTAAAGTTATCTTCAACAACAACCTTGAAGCAATATCACTAGACCAGCTCTCCTAAACATGTACTGTCAGTATAGTAAATGTAGGTGGATCACATTGTTTGATTTATTTTGCACTTGATGTATATAATAAGCTGGGTAGAGGATATCTACACACCTGCTTCCATTTATATATTTTGTCTACTTACTAATAAAATAATGACTCCATAGACTGCTGTTGTTAGAGCATTTCTTAACAGTTCTGTAAAATCAAAGGTTATGCTTGTATATAAGTGAATTGGTTATAACTACTGTTTGTTATGAGTCTCACAAATAAGTCGTAAACTGCTTCGGACATTAGCTTTAGATTTCACCGTCGTATCATTTTTAATGAGCTGTATTTGGCAGGCTTCGGTGCTCCACTGCCAACCCCATTATGTTGTTTTCATTGGAACATGTATTAATCAAAATCTAAAAGTAAACAGAACATTAAGCAGTTCAGTTTTCCATAAAGGCTGATCTATTTTAGATAAGCTGAAAGGTTGTAAGCTGTTTGTTATACAGAAAAACTTGAAGATGATATTTATTTTAATGTGAGAAGTAGATGAATTAAAGTCGCTGCTTATACTGGACGTGTATAAAGCTGAAGTAAGTTACTTATACAACTGATTCTAAGATGAAGCTGTCACAATAGCATTTTGAAATTAAGATGGTTTATACATTAAAAATAAATTGTTTTCCTAGATGAGTAGATTCATCGTAATCATGGCGTTGTGACTGATTTGGGGATTGTTTACAATAACTGTTACAACCTTTTGCAGCTTAAATATATTTATGCTCCAGAATGTCTTTTCAGCTCAACAGCTTGTGCTGTTAATATTTATAAAATGGTAAAGATGATGTATGCTGTGGCAGCAGATGTTCTGCAGACACTACGATATAGCTGAACTTTTGGCACCATCTTGAGGACAACTTTACTTACTGATCTGCAAACACAACCATGTAACCATGACATGTAATGTATGAAATCATCTAAAGCAGTGTCTGTGAAGGTTCTCAGTCATCCAGGTCACCGTAGTCTAAAGAGCTTAGAAAGAAAAGCATCTGGACTTCTTTAAGTTGCTTCAAGATGCTGCAACCCTCATTCAAGAAGCTTCTTCAGTTCTAAATCTAGGACCAGAATCTTAGACCATCTAAAGTGGTGCATGCTTTGCATATGTTTGGTTAGTGTTAAGGGCAGGTGAGGCCAATTGAACAGGTTGAGGAAAGCCCACTATTTCTGTTCTACAGAGAAAATGTTGAAGCCCAGCCCATTTGTGGAAGAGAAGAGAAACACCACAACTTAAAAGAAGGGGGAGAGCAGTTGGGTCTCTGCCCTCATTCGCCACAACCAGTCCAACAGTTCAGGACGCCCACTATTTGTGCTTTAGAGAGACTACTTTGAAGCCAGCCCACTTTGTGGGAGGGAATGTAAAGTGTGCAACTCAAAAGAAGGGGAAGAACTCGATTTCCACAGAGGCTACAGCTATTTAAGGTATTTTTTTTTTATTCTTATGATGTAACTATATAATTAAAGTGTGGTGAGCAACTTGATTATGTTGTTGTTTTTGATTTCTGTGCATTGCAGGAATCAGTCATGGCTGCAGAAGCACAGCACACTTGTTATGAGGGTGACAATGTCCACATTTTCCAGTTCTATCTGGAACACTCAGGAGAGCACAAGGCCATTGTGCAGTGTGTTAACAATCTCCTAGCAAGAGAATTTAAAAGGTACAGCAGGAAATGAAATGCTTGAAGTAATAACCCATATTCCAAGCTAAGAGTAGGGGACAGACTGCTCATGCAGCACTACAGTAATGACTGTACTCAAGGGTTGGAATGGGAAAACTTTGACGTAAGTTGCATCTGTGTCCTCCACTTGTCAACAGTAGATGCTTTATACCGCCTGAAGTTCCACCACAGTATGGTCTCTGCTAGTTTATGGAAAGTCGTTTGAGCATTTATCCATTTAGTTAGCCAGGCTTAAATTGTTGCCTTCCTTATGTTACGTGCTGTTTTAGGGAATGGGGTAATTTAGCCCACCAGGGTCTGTGCAGATAACTTCAAAATGTCTTTTTAAAGGCAGAAGAAATTGCCTACAATTTCATGCAAGCTGCAGTGCACGCACACAATCTGAATTTTCATTCAAAAACTCAATTTCTTTCAGATTGTCCCTACTACGTCAAAACAACCCATTTGGTGCTAAATTGGATCAGCCTGATGGATGATGCTATGCTGTGATTGGTTATTACATTTTTATCCATATTTGTCACACAGCTATTTAAAACAGACGGGAAGACTAGAAGAAGGGTTTCTTGTCTCTTTCACTGCCGCACAGCCCTCTTATAAAAAGTTTCTTTTCACCATGATCTCCTGAATATCCACAATTTGTCTATTGAAATAATGTTAACTTGTGCTCAGCAAGACTGGTCATTTTTTTAATAAACCCCCTGAAAGAATTCAACAGTACACTTGCAGTTTATCCTTTACACTTGTCTTTATTCACTTGATAGCACAAACATCTACTGTTTACTTAACTAAATGTACCTCACCAACTTATTTATTAAATGAAAAATGCTTTGAGATATTCTGTAGTCTGATAGTTTGCAATAGATTAAATTCCATATTGTAAGTAGAGGTGAAATGCTTAATAACAAAAGATGTATGGCTTTCAGCTTTTACATTTTCATATTTTCCTTTTAGATTTTGTGATCGTTTAGAGGTTTGGGCTGATCGTTTTGAAAAGCAGCTGTCATAATGCTCTTGCTTTGAGCTCTGTAATTAGTTTTTTCACAAAAGAAAACATCCATGCTTTCAAACAGTCACTTCTTAGATGCTCTTTTTAGACCACCATTCAGGAGTGAAGCTGTTTTAAAAATTAAGCAAGCAGCTGAGCTGTGTACAACCCACTGAGCTGCCAACCCATCTATTCAATGATCCAGCCTAGCACCAGCCATAATAAATTAGACAGCTATAACACAGAGGCTCCATAGTGCAATTTTGTAAGATCGTAATTTTCCAGCATACATCTTGTGACACACATACTGTACACTTTCTTTAACGGTTTATTAACGTTCTTATTTTTGATGCAGGATTGGAGAGGGTAAAAGCAGCCTGAGCGTTCTTGGTGTTGGAAGTGGTGGAGGTATGTGATCAAATATAACAATAAGTGTAATATTAATTGTAGTAGCATTACTGACCATTGTATATGTGTGCTGTGGTAGTTCTGGCTTATTTTGTCATGTGGCAGTGTGAAGTGGGCAGGAACACTGCCCAAAATGCAGGCTCACAAACAGGACTGAACTCAAAACTCTTTAAGCTTTATTACTGGAAATACAGAGGACATGAAACCAAACTGGGGAAAACTAGGAAACTAACAAACAGCCAGAGTATGAGGGAGATGCAGACATAAATGCACACAAGGGGAAATGAGGGAACAGAACACAGGTGGGAACACAGCTGAAAGTAATCTAACTAATGAGACAAGGAAGCAAAACTGAACATAACGCACACAGCACAGGAGGCTAACAAAGGAATTATGAGAAACACACACTGAGACACAGACTGACTAAACGCAGGCAACAGGGGGAGCGAGAGAACTTAACATGCATAACCAGACATGATGGACTACACAAGGAGGCACAAATAACTTACACAGGAGACGTTGGAGAAGACACAGAAGCAAGACTGAGAGACTGGCCATGAGAGGGATCTAAATGATTAAACAAGGGCTAGGAACTAGAACTTAACAAAACTCAGAGGCACTCTAAACTGAATATCAGCATCTTAATATTCTGCAAAAACAAAATAACAAACTCAAAAACGGGTCAAAGACTCAAGACCATCACATATTTACTTGTTTTAAACCAGTGGTTCTCTGTGGCAGTCCCCACAGATTAAAGTGGAGCAGCTGAACGAACAGGGTTTTTTGAAGAAAAGAGTTTTCTGATGTTGTCATGCTGACCTTTATTTCACTAAAATGTAATCCTGGATACTTTTTTTTTTTTTTTGGTTTCTGAAGTGAGACATGCCAGAAAAAGTTTGAGAATCGCTGTTAAAAAGCTCCAATTAAACTGATTACCATGCCCTTCAAAGGCGTGCAACAAAGAGAATTCATAATAACAGTGTCTGTGGGGGCATTAATACATTAAAGTCACTGTCAAAGCTATTGCAGATTGCACTTGGCTCCACATATGATCAATATAGGTCATAGATCACTGCGGTTATTGCACAATGACATCAAACAACAAACTGTTAATGATTCTGTTGATCAGAATGATAAGAAGTATTACACACATCTGCGTTATATATATTTTTGACTTTTCTAAATAAATTTCAGGGTTTTTTTAAAGTGTTCTATACTATATGTTTTGGAGCATTTTCATTTTAAAGCGTTATGTGGAGCCACAGGTGTTCAAAATCTTCTTACTTCCTGATTTTTTTTTTTTTTTTTTTTCCCCAGGTGAGGTGGATGCTCAGATCCTCACACTGCTGCAGTCTGTATTCCCTGCTGTTCCTATTACTGCTGACATTGTGGAGGGCAGCTCTGAACTCTCAGACAACTTCAAAGGTATTAACCATTCACATTCACACCACATGTTGAAATATTTTTACTCTATTTTCAGATGGGTTTCCTCTTCAGGCTCTTCTTTACCTTTCTGAAAAGCCGATGTATTAGTGCCAGTAGTGAAAGTACTAACATTATCAGCTGACATTTAGAGCTTTCTCAAAATGCCAAAAGAAGTAGTTACTTTGTGTGTTGTTAAAATTCATCATGCACTCATTTGTGTTGCAGTACCTGAAAATACTTATTAATTCCTACCCCTGCTCAACATCTTATTGATCCCACATAATTCACCTAATTCCCATCATCACATACTCCACACGATACACGAGGAGAACCTATATAAACTTGGCTACCGTGATTGATATAATTTGGATATAATTTGATATTTTTATACATACAATGGGTGATCATCTTTATCGGTATCATATTCTTCCAAAATCAGTTTTCGAAGTATTTTCATGAACTTACTAATTCCTGAGCATTGCTGTAGATCTATAGTAAAACTATTCCACAGTTTTACCCCATAAATAGTGACACAAAAGGTTTTAACCGTGCTTTAAAGAATCCTTAGATTCAATTTCCCCCTCAATTCATAGTCTCCTTCTCTGTCATAGAACATCCTCTGTATATTTCCTGGTAACATATTGTATCTGGCCTTGTACATAATTTTTGCAGTTTTATATTTTATAAGATCCATAAACTTCAGTATTTTTAATTTCAAAAACATGATGTTAGTATGGTCTCTAAATCCTGCTTTATTAATCATCCTGATTGCTTTTTTTTTAATTTTACATATTGGTTGAAGTGCAGTTTTATATGTGTTTCCCCAAATTTCCACACAGTATTCCAAATATGGCAATATAAGTGAACAATAAAGTACCCGGAGTGATTTGGAAGGCAAAAAATATTTAACTTTACTTAGTACGGAGATGCTTCTTGACAGTTTGGCTTGTATATGCTTTATGTGAGGTTTCCAGCAGATTTTGTTATCTATTATCACACCCAGAAATTTTGTATCCGAAACTTGCTCTATTTCAACATTGTTTACTAATAATTTTGCTCCTGCATCTTTTTTACAATTTCCGAATAACATAAATGTAGTTTTTTCCAAATTTAATGATAGCTTATTTCTATCAAACCATGTTTTCAGTTTAATCATTTCTTGTGTGACAATTTCCAAAAGCTGCTGTAAGTTCTCTCCAGCACAAAAAATATTTGTATCATCTGCAAATAGAATAAACTGTAGTATATCTGATGTTCTGCATATATCATTGATATAGAGGATAAACAGCTTTGGTCCCAATACTGACCCCTGCGGAACTCCACAAACAATGTCCATACACTCTGATTGATATTCCCCAATTTTCACAAATTGCTGCCTGTCTCTCAAATAACTCTTTACCCATTCTAACACCACTCCTCTAATGCCGTAGTACTCCAGTTTATCAAGTAATATGTCATGATTAATTGTGTCAAAAGCTTTTTTTAGGTCAATGAATACACTAACTATACATTGTCTTTTATCTATATTGTTGGTGATATTTTCGATCAGTTCCATTAATGCCAATGATGTTGATCTATTTGATCTGAAACCATACTGACTATCCGTTATTATTTTGTGTTTATCTATAAATTTGTCAAGTCTATTACTAAAGACTTTTTCCAGTATTTTTGAAAATTGAGAAAGTAGAGAGACAGGCCTATAATTTGTGAATTGGTGTCTGTCACCATTTTTAAACAGTGGTGTTACTTTAGCTGTTTTCATTTGTTTTGGGAATGTACCAGTTTGTAAGGACAAATTGCAAATGTGTGTTAAGGGTTTGGAAATGCCCTCTATCACTCTCTTAACGATTTCCATATCAATGTCGTCAGAGTCTGTAGAGTTTTTTGTTTGTGATTTCCCAACAATATCAATGATTTCCATTTCTTCCACCACCGTTAAGAACATTGAATGAGGATTGCGGTCAATGAGTCTAGTTTCTTTCTCTACAGAATCTGTTATATCAGGAATTGTTTCAGCCAAGTCTGGCCCAACACTTACAAAGAATTTATTGAACTCATTTACCACATCTCTCATATTAGTAATATTTCTATCATTATTTGCGAAATACGAAGGATAGTCTGCCTGCCCCGAGCCCTTTTTGATGATGGTATTTAATGTTTTCCAGATCCCTTTAATATTATTTTTATTCATAATCAGTAATTTTTCATAGTATTCCTTTTTACATGACCTTAAAATACTCGTTAATTTATTTTTATATTTCTTGTATTTATTTTCAGCTTCTGTGCTTCTGTTCATTATAAATTCTCTGTATAAGGTATTTTTCTTCTTACATGCATTTTGCAATCCTTTTGTAATCCATGGGCACTCTGCATATTTTTGTTTTTTACTATATTTCTTTACTGGGCAATGACTATTATATAACAGTTTAAATTTTCCTAAAAAAATCTCATAAGCTTTATCAATATTTTTTTCCTTATACAGCATCTCCCATTCTTGCTTGAGTAAATCACTTTTGAATGCGTTTATTGACTCTTCTGTTCTCACTCGTTTGTATTTTATTGTGTTTTGCTGTTTAACCTTCCTGTAATTGCTGTTATACACTATAAAAACAGGTAGATGATCACTGATGTCATTAATTAGGAGACCACTTATGGTTCTATTTTCTATTTCATTAGTAAATATATTGTCTATTAGGGTTGCCGACTGTGCTGTAATCCTGCTGGGCTTAGTGATCACTGGAAAAAGTCCCAAGCTATACATTGTATTAATAAATTCCTCTGTCGCTCTCTGCTTGTTTGGATTTAGTAGATCTATGTTAAAATCCCCACAAATGAACATGACTTTTTGATTTGTCCTAATGAATGTTTTATCTACCCACTCCTTAAAAATTTCAATATTAGAACCTGGTGTTCTATATATACAGCTTACAATGACATTTTTCTCTTTTCCCATACTAATTTCTATTGTTACACACTCTAATATATTATCTACCGCCACCGTCATTTTTTCTACCATCTTGTATTTTAAATTTTTATCCACAAACAAGGCCACACCACCGCCATTCTTATTCTTTCTATTTGTAAGATTTAATTCATATCCATCTATTACAAAGTCCTCTCCTTTCTGTTTATTAATCCATGTTTCAGATACTGCAATCACACTGAATGGATGTGTAAATTTGCTTAAATATTCCCTTATTTTGTGAAAATTTGCATATAAACTTCTACTATTAAAGTGGATTATAGATATTTTGCCGTCGACCTTGACAGTTTTGTTGAATTGTTCTTCAGTATGATAGTAGCAGGTATTTTTGATGTTAAAAAAGTTCAGTTCTGGATCAATGTCCTGCTCTGTGAAGTGTGTTTTGTATTCCGTGTTTACTGGTGAATTTATCTCCTGATTAGCAATCCTTTGTGGTAGCAATGTATAATTCCCAGATAATGAATTAATTGATTGTTTCATCCTTGAATACGTTACGCTTTAGCTTCCGTTGTTGTCTTCTATTACCTGCTTTGATGACTGTAGATTGTTTGTCCCGCTCCTTGCCTTTGTAGTCAAGTGACCTGTTAATATTTTTCCAGATCCTGGATGCATTTGATGACCAGCACCTTGGCTTCCTCCGGTGTACCGTTGAGCTTTATAAATATTTTACAGTTTGCAGTCCAGGTGTTCTGAATTTTACCCAGTTTCTTTAGGTATCGTGCTTTCTTCGCTATGTCAGCATTGGATTTGGTTAGATGGTCATTCATGTAGACGTTCGATCCTTTTAGTTTCCTCCCCTGCTTCAGCAGTGCATTCTTGTGTTTCCTGTTTACAAATCTTATGATGATAGCTGGTTTATCACTAGCATTTCTCCTGGGCAAGGGGTGGCATGCCTCGATGTTATTACAGTCCAGGTCGATCCCTTTCGACTGCAAGAAACCAGCTACTTGTTGCTCCGCAGAGCTCCCATCCAGATCTCCTTGCTCCTCTTTACTGCCAGCAGTCACAGCCCGAGCATATGACCGGGGTTTTATGTACAGCCCTGTGATGATCACGTCGTTCATTCTGGTATATTGCTCCAGGTCCGCGACCCTGCTCTCCAGATAGACGATCCGTTTCTCCTTCTCTGCATTCTGGTTACGTAGCGACCTTATTTCCTCGACTAAGTCTAGGATATATTTCTGTTGTAGCTTGATAGCTGATGTTTCCTCAGTTAGAAAGTCCAATGACTTTTTGATGTCCTCAATTTCATCGGCGTTCGGTGTTCTCTTAGGCCCCATTGAGCTTGTTGTCTTGCTCGCTCCGTTCACCGTCTTGTCACTGTTGATTTACTTGTTGGTGCCTTGCTAGAGGATCCTGGGCCCAGTGGCTGCTGGAGGATCCTGGGCCTGGTGGAGCAGTAGGATCCTGGGCCTAGTGGCTGCTGGAAGAGCCTGGGCCTGGTGGCTGCTGGAGGATCCTGGGCCTGGTGGCTGCTGGAAGAGCCTGGGCCTGGTGGAGCAGTAGGATCCTGGGCCTGGTGGCTGCTGGAAGAGCCTGGGCCTGGTGGCTGCTGGAGGATCCTGGGCCTGGTGGCTGCTGGAAGAGCCTGGGCCTGGTGGCTGCTGGAAGAGCCTAGGCCTGGTGGCTGCTGCAGGAGGATCCTGGGCCTGGTGGCTGCTGCAGGAGCCTGTGCCTGGTGGCTGCTGGAAGAGCCTGGGCCTGGTGGCTGCTCTGTTGTTATGCATAGGAACAAACCCCAAACTACTGATACGTCTGCTGATGTTACTTTCATGTGAATGCATCAGCTGTTTTTTGGTTCTTTGTTTTGTGGTCTTCTCATGTACACCAACGAAGAAGACTACAATCGCATCTCCCCATATTTATTTTTACTTTTCTTTATATGTTCTTAAAGTAGTTCATTCTCTTAAATGATGTCTGCCAGCGTTTTATCTCAGTGTAATCAGTGTTTTGATGTATCGCATATACATAAGCATAGATCTCAATGTTATTGATGGCTATTTGGTTTTGTTCATCTTAAAGCTTTGGTAGCAAAGACTGCCAGTCTTCAGAAGATCCCATTTGGCTGGAACATCATGAGCAGCGAGGACTATGTAAAGCAAGTGAAAACGAAGGGCGAGATGAAGAAATTTGATTTCATACACATGATTCAGGTATTACGAGTTTTCCTTCTGCAGATTCATGGCAAAAGAATAGCGGGAATTCTAGAATTTGCTTTGTCACTCTATGGTGTCTTGTCTTCTCGCCTAAGGTGGGATTGTGGTGAGCTAAAATCTACTGCAAACTATAAAGTATAAGTATTGTAAAGTGTAATATCCTTGTCTGACTCTGTTAACAATGAGATATATTTGGGTCCTCACTAAATCCTGTACTGCTGCTTGAATTCAGTGGGGACCGCAGTGGGAGTAGAGTGTATTCTGACAGATAAATGTGTAATTAGTGTGATAAATTGTCAAGCAACCTCTGACGAAATGTCCTAGCAGATTTATTGTAAATGATAACACTTAATTCATTCAAGCTTTAGAAAGTTCTCCCCATAATGTTCCCCCGTACAGATGATCTATTATGTGGAAAACCTTTGTGAAACTATCAGCTTTTACCACAGCCTTCTAAAAGCTAACGGCAGACTTATGATCATCGTCGAAGCAGGTAAGCCGAACTTGATTTTAATTATCCTTAATTAATTAGTCCGCAGTATAACAGTTTAAAGGTGTCAAATTCAGATTGTGTGAATGTAAATAAAGTATACTATACATTTTTGAGAACATATTTGTTTTATGCTCCTGTTTTTACCAGAGATGAGCCTTGTTTCAAACATATTTTTCTCTTTGCGCTGGAACAATGGTGCCCTCTTGGGGTTATATTTTGTATATAAAATCCATATCTGAGCATTTTTGTTTTGTATTTAATGCATTTGAAGGGGAAACTTAAAAACAGCTACTTTAGGTTTAAATTTAAGTTGAATTAAAGTTTATATTCCATTAATAATATTGAGTTATTATATTTATAATGAAGTTCTGTTAGGTTTGCACATAGCTGGCCTTCAAGGAGCTACTTTTTACTTTTATATTTTGAGTAAATCCTCTTGACTACTTTTGTTTGAAGTATTTTTTTATTCAGAAATGTATGTGATTTTCAATATCACACTATCCAGCCAACAGTGGATGGAACACCTTGTGGAAGACTTACAGCAAGGAGCTGTGTGTAGGTGTCATTAAAGAGTACCGTTCATCAGCAGAGGTCATTGCCTGTCTGAAGAGCCTGGGTCTGAAATACGATGAGCATTCAGCTCCCAACGCCTTCGACATTACCGAGTGCTTCAATCCAGGCAGCTGCCATGGAGAACGCCTGCTGAGTTTCATGACAGGAAGCGACAAATTCCACGAGTCCTTCACCCCAGAGATCAGAGCGGGCATGTTAGATCTTCTAAGGAGAAAGTGCAGCGCAGAGAAGGATGGCAAAGTGTTGTTCAACAGCGATCTGAGCTGCATTCTTGTTCATGCTTAAATATATGCTGTGGAGAAGTGTCCATCTATTCCGCTGGATCTTTATTCTGTAAGTTTGTCAGAAAGAATGAATAAAATCAATATAGTTCAGTTTATCTCGAGTGAGTAAAAGTTGTGGCTGTACAAGAAGACACATACGTTTAGCTACTAAGTCGCTTTGATCAAACGTTGGCCTTTTTCGAATCTGTAAGCAAGTTTAGTATCGGTATGACCTTTTAAGATAAAGTCTCTATAATCTATATCTTTACAGTTAGAACAGCTCTAATGTGTGGAAAATGTCAGCTCTTGTGATAGAGCCACAGAAAATAATCACCCGGCTTTACAAAGTTTTCCAGTTATTGCTCTATATTTACAATTTTTTTTTTTCAGCCATCAAGGTTGTTTTGTTCTCAGTTGAATCTTAAACCTAAAGAAACATTGGATGCCAGTGTTGTTTCACATATGCAGCATCTGTAGCCTAATTAGGCAGCTATTCCGTAATATTTTTTTTTAAATCAGTGTTAATATGACATTATGGTTTGCAGCAGATTTAACCTTTTTCATTTTTATCTTACAGTATAAAAAAATAACAAAGCACTTTATTTATTAGCAAAATGAAGACAACTTTTGGTATAGTCTTAGTTGACACAATGTATTTTCAAATGGGATTAAAAAAATTCCAAAAGATACTAAATACAAAAAAAGAATATTTATTTTATAACATTAATTATCACTGATAGATCATACATATTGAGTTGTGCTGAGCTGGCAGGTCTTTGCTGAACTCTGATTAAGAATGTGACTAGCTGATCAATATTTATCATTGTGCACAATCTGATATCCATGAGGTGTCACATGATTAGCTAGTTCAAACATGAGTTCAAAGAGGGTATCTTTTTTTATTATTTAAATAAACTGCTGTTCACAATAAAGCCTGCAGATGGTGCTGCAACTCTCAAAATGCAGGTGAACCTGCATTATGCTATGTTGTACTAACTCCACTTGGTGGCATGCTATCCCTACATTCAGTAAGGCCATGACAGCAAACGGTGGAAACTTTTATTAGCCATATCAGTGTGCTTAATATTAAGCATTTAATTCCCGAGCTACCAGTGGTTATTTGACTGTTACATTTTCAGCCCCCACTCGCCCAGTTATTTCATTTCTACACTGGCGTTATGCCATCTGCTGTGGCCACATACGCACAAAATCCAGTGGAACGGCTGAGGTCTTGTCTCAAGCTATCTGGCAAATGTATTCTGGCTGTTCATTTACCTCATTAGCTTTAATAGATCAGTAATTGAAATTCATCAGAAATTCTTGTCAGTGCACTCCCCCCTGATGTCAATGGGCTTTCAGCACCTGCTCAGGCTCCATTACTGGGGGTCCTCGCTGGGCCCTCTCATACCACAGAGTGACAGAGCATTAGTCACAGAGATAATCAACCTCAATACACTGCTTGCCACTAATGTTCTTCAAGAACTATTTACTTCATGTGGCAGTTGGTGTCTTATCAGGGTAGAAGTTCTCCACTAGATAAATGTGATGAAATTTTTATAGATCACCTTGTTGTTCAGGTGATTGATTATACTCAGAAGTGCCGAACAGCTGGGTATTGTCATATTATTAGCTGGATATTGTTTTTATTTACTTCCTGCCACCTGCTTATTAGCTGATGCCATAATGACAAGCCACGTCTTTGAAGGGTGCGTGATGCAGATTTCTATTTGCTTATGAAACTCACGGGCTTTTTATTATGCAGACGATGCAGAGAAAGCTGTGGGTTCCATAACTACTTTCTTCCCATATTGGCCATGCAGCACGCTGGTCAGATGTCAGATGCTGCAGTAAAATTTTAACATGATTGAGGAAGCCTCTAGGTGAAAGTCTTTCTCAGAAAAGTGATCTCTCCGGTATGGCCATCTGGCGGGCAATCAGAGCTGAACTTCTAAGTTGTGTCTTCAATCTTTAGGGGCAATGAGGAAACAGGCCATGTGTTCAAAGTGTGACTACTGGTATGCCTTAAATTATGTGCTGTACCCACTAGTAGGGCTGTTTTTAAAATTATTTTCTTGGCTCAGCAAACGTCTTTGGCACGTGTTGTTAGGCAGAGAATATGCTTCATTCACAGCTGCTTTAATTCTCCTGTAATTAATGAATTTAATATATCACTGCTAAAAAGTATCACATGTAAAATTTAAAAGCTAAACCAGAGTAAAACAGAAAAACGATTTTAAAAAACAGCATTGTTTTTGCTCACTAGGAGATATCATCGTCACACCTACTGCACCTAACGCGTATAAAGAAATTACCTTGTTATTTTGTTGACCATAACTTCACACCATTTGTTTTCACGTGTAATAGGTGCTGATAAGTGCACATACAGAAGCAGTGTTAACCCATAAATATAGCAACTGTGGAGGTCAAGTAATGTGCATTGTTTTCCATATGCGTACCTTTATTCTGCTGTAAAATGGTTTCCAACAGTCTTGCTGATGCTAGTGTATCCTAGAATACTAAAGCTGGTAGGGATAAACCTAATCCCAGCCACTAAATGCACATTTATGATACCAGTGCTAGCATTTATTTGTAAAGGCAAATAAAAACGAAAGCAGCGATGACATTTTTGGTATTTCTCTAATCTGAATTCACACGGTTTGGCCAAATTGACTCTTCAGATGTCTATCTTCTTTAATAATATAGCCTCTACTCTGGTTTACTCTGTATGGAGAGCCACTGCTGGCCCAGAAGCATCTTCTATCAGCCATTATGTCAGTGTGTAGCCCTCTTTGAGAAAAGAGCAGGACATAAACCGGCCCTAAAATACATCACACACACTTTAATGGGCAGAGGCTGCGGCTGGGCCTTGAAATATAGCTCTGATACCGGTCCTGTAAATGGCCGTCCTCTGCAGCATATTTCATTCTAGAGAATTAGTCCTGTTTAGCAGCCGTTGTTATATAGCAGCTGTCCTCCATAGGTCTGAGTACAGCAGAATATGGCTATTTGATTGATGATTCCCGGGACTTTTCTTAGTTTGGAATTTTATCTAACGTCAATTAGCAGTCGATAGAAAACAAGGTGGAAATTCCTGCTGAAAAATTTCTCTTCTCTTCAAGTCGGTGCAAATTCTGCTGCGCAGAAGTGATCTTATAGAATCAAAAGCTTAAATCAATCCAAGGCGATTAACTACAAATCAGAAAGGGTGGAATGGGGTGACTCTACTCTAATCAAGTTTACCTTTGTCTGTCTCATTAATCTAGCGATTCAAGGCCTTATAGCCTGATGTACAGGACCGTTCCTGTGGGTGTGAATATGGAGAATTGCCACAGATAAGATATGGCACCATATTTATTCCAGAAGTGCCATTAGTGGGACAGATAAAGCAGGACAAACACGCCACTAATTGACCGCTTCTGTTCATATTTTTGATCAATTACAGATAACACACATTTGATGATTTCATAAATCATACTAGTTTAGACTTTCTTTTTTCTAGCACAGTCGTTTAACTTGTGTCGAGAGGAAAAAAGTTGAAATGAAAAACGGGCCACTTTAGAAGAATTCTATATGTGTCTGACAAACAGTGATAACAATTTTGTGAAACAACTTGATATTTCTCTAAGCCATGCTCTTTTAAGTCAATATTTGCTGGTTTGATGGAAAAAAATAAAAAACAGACACTGTCACTTACTCGCTTTGTCAACTGGGAGAGTTCCTGAGGGCAAGCTCCTCTTTAATTACACTCTGTGACGTTTACCCCCACTAAATGCCCCTCACAAGGTTCAGGGTTTGGGGCTGTGCTTGTCATTGTGTGGGAAGTGGAAGAAGAGTTTTTTTTAAAAAGGAAACCTAATGCAGAATAAGAGATTTTCTCTTGAAGTTGTTGCTCAAATAGGGTTTGTTTGATATACAAGCTGTGCTTTTATTAACTACTAGGTTTCTCTGACATGATTAGAGCAGAACTATTTTTTTATTTATCTTAAAAAAACATTTGCATACTTTTAATGTTCATAATACTATAACTATGGATTGTGCACACTCATATGTTTAACTTTAATATATCCCGGGCTCTATAGCCACACTGGTGATGTGGGTCAGTCTGCCTGAAAGAGCTGCAAGAATTTAATTAGTCTGGGATTCAATGGAAAATAAATAAGTAATGTTTAGAGGTTTAGCGATGCTGTTGCAAAGGATAAGAAAGGAAATCTGCAGGAAACACTGAGAAATCATTGAGTCATGGCTTGGAAAATGCCAAATTAAAGATACTGAATGTTGCCATCCTAACTATCAGTGACTTCAGTGTATCGACAGAGGCCTTTCAACACCTTTATCGTTTGAACCCTGTAGATGATATCAGCTATGTTTTATTACTGTTATTACTGAAGATGATGTCTTTCTCTCTCTCCCTCTTTTGCAGCTGTATTAGTGAAGAGATACAGGACTTGGAGTAAAAACTGATCATGAAACAGAGCAATCCTGCCAGAAGTTAATACCAGTAGCAGGGATATTTGTACTTAATCCCTGTCAAGAGAAAAAGAAAATAAGACCTTACATTTCCCCGCAGATCTGCTATGGCTTTATTATTCCTCATTGCATTAATCAACTTGTATCTCGTCTTTTGCTTTTATTAAATGCCGTTTCTGGCTCACATCCATTCATCGGACCTTAAATATCCTCCATCTCTTGGGTCTGAGCTTGATTGTGCATAGGAAATGAAGTTGGAAACTTTGGAGCTCTATTTAAAGCGGGAGTCCCTGATGCGACCCCTCCCTGCCTTAATAACTTATGAACAGGATCCTCTGGTCCTTATTTGGCCTCATAGTGTTTCTGACAAAATCAGTTATAAAGAAATGTGAAACTGTTGTTTCTTTGTATCCATAAACAGGTGTTTATAGCCCCGGTAAGAACCTGAACACAAAGATGGTCGCTGATCTTGATATATTGTAGTGCAGGTGTTCTGGGGTATATTTGTCATCTGATGTTTGTTTCTTTAAGAGAGGAAATGATTAAATTGTATAGAAAAATGTGATTAGATTTTTTCTGAATTACACATAAGCAGAGAACCAACTGGAGAATATATGCACAAGTTCAGTGTTGTTACAAAAACATGAAGAGATTTAGATTTAAAACATTTCTGACTTTGGTATATTAAACATTCAAACACTTAGCATTAGGGAACAGAGAAAATCATTAACAGATGTCACTTTACTTAAGTGCATTTGCTGCAATAGTACTTTGATATTTTTGTGCCAAATTTGTATCTATTTTTAATTTTTTTTTCACTCAGTCCTTACAAGATTCGATCCTACTTGCAAATCAATAGAGGTATTGATGGGTGTCAGATAAAAACCATTACGGCAACCAGCTCTAATTCTTCAGCTGAATTGATTTCATTTTAAATGATCCATGTACATCCAGTGGAGCACACCACCACTGTGAGTGTGTTTTACCTTGACTTCATGCGAGAGAGACATTATTCATCACCAAGAGAATGTCCCTTCTTCACACCCCAATAAAAAGCAGAGGAATGAAGCTTCTGTGGGTGCTGTCAACCCAACACTGCTTTATAAAGGATGACACAATTATATTTTACCAGCTCACCAAAAATGCTGACAAGCCCTGGTTCAATAAAACACAATTCTGCACCTAGAGAAGCATGCTGGTTTCTGTGCTATGGAGTCATAGCTCATGAACTACAGAATGTCATAACACTGAAATGCTCATCGAAGACATCAAACACATTTATTACAATTAAACCAGAGGAAGTGGGCATGGCAATGTTAGGAACCCAAAGTAATATAGTGTGTACAGATCTAGTTTAAGGGTTTCAGTGTTGCAATGCTCCGGACTCTTTGCATGACGGTCTCTTTTGCTGGGAAAAAGCTGCTCTGCTCATAGACAAACTTGAACCCCACATTTTCTTTCTCAGAAATAAACAGATGACATTTGCCTGTGAGCAAACAGAAGTTAATGCTGCATTACCGTCTATCAGTCAACTTGGAAAACACTTGTCTAAAGTATGATGGAGGATGTGTCGACAACATTAAAAGACGACTGCTTCCTAAACCTGAAATCTTGCAAATTCAAAGACAGCCGGCACGATGCTCCAGACAGCCGACCGTCAACGCCCTGCTGTTTGACGCTTACTAGCGGCAGGATATTGCTGCTTCTTAGCGGACTGCGTGTTTTTTCCTTGGAGAGAGACACATCTGGCTCTGGATAATCTCTCCTTAGTCTTCTCTGTGTAATGCATGCAAAGCTGTGCTCCATGTAATTCCCCAACTGCTCTTTTTTTCTCTTCCTTGACAAGTGTAAAAAGGCCAGTAGTATAAAGTATATCGCATACAGTGTTAGTAACCTGGTCTTACTTTTAGCCATGTTGCTATATATCCACACAGATATATAAGTGCAAGTAAAGACTGGTAAGAAGTTTTATCCATTTGCATGTATCTTTTTGGGGTTTTTTTTTTTCATTCCAATTTCTGTTGCTTAAAAGGAAAAGCCCAATAAAAACAAATTTGCTCAGGAGAGAAGACTACAATACTCAATGACAAAGTGAAGGCGGCTCAAGATGTGGTGGTATTATTATTCTTGACACAAGTAATATATAAACATGCCATAATTATGCTTTGTAACAGGAAATCAGGACAAATTGAAATTGAACATCATGCAATGTTAATGTTAATGAAATGTGCGGTGCGTAGTTGGATGCCTCGAGCCTGGAATATTATACGTACTTGCACCCTCACTTGTTTATTTATTAACAGAGGAATTGTCTGCTTCACTTGCTATCACTGAGGCTTGACAGCTGCACAGTCCAGGTGATGCATGAGCCAATATGTGGACTGGAGAGGGTTCAACGTCGCACATCAATATGAAAATCAGTTTCTGGCAGAAATAGCCCAAGGCAGTACATCCAGCACCAAAAAGTGACTAATCTTAGGGTCATAAACCCTGCACAAGACGCCCAGGGTCTTTTTTAGAGAGACAGAATTCAGAAATGCTATCATTTTCCATTCCACAAGCCAAGGACCTCATTCCTTGCATTAGCAGATTTCTTTTAATAGTGTGTGAAATGGCAGGGTTGCCAGAACTAAGCAAGAGCAAATAAAAGAGAGAGAGGGGGGGGGATAGTGAAAGGTGACCTTAGTCTCTGGAGCGCCAGATTAAAACTTCAAATGCTCAGCCAGTGGCTCTCCTAAAGAAGCAAAAAGACCATAGGCACAATGTTACAGTAGATGGAGGTGGCTGCCAAATATCATCTTCTTACAGAAAGGGATTATGTATTTCACAAGGCAGTGGTGGTCCCATTGGTGGGAATATTAGTTCGTGTATTGTTCTCCAGATCTGCATATATTTCTGTTTATTTTTTTTTTCTTTTCATGACTTTCAGAACTTCTTAGCAGTAGTCTGGTTTTAAAAAGGAGACTTATTGTATGTGCAATTTTTTTACTTTTTCATTTTTGGATACAGTAAATTTACATACATGTGTATTTGGCTCAGTGTACTGTAAATAAAAAATACCATTAAGTTATAGGTAGTGCAACACATGTTTTAATGGTAGGCCTACTAACAATAGAAGTCCGATATAAGGATAATATAGAAATTAAAATCACAAGGGACTGTTTTTTACTGCTACTTACTGTATTTGTGTACCAAGATGATCCTTCACAATGTCACAATGTAAAATGTACATTTCTGGAAAATGGATTTCTCATATGCTGATCAGCCAGCCCCCAAATTGTTTTCAACTTACTGCCACCCCTTTGAATGACTGGGCATCACATTACGTAGGTGATCAGGCAGAATTCTCGATTCACTCCAGTGGCTCGATAATAACTCTGCTCACTTAATTACTCAGTTTCCCTGACAAAAAAAAAAAGAATGAAGTAATTTTACTCATGAGGAGAGTGAAACAAAAGCTTTCCAAATCCTTGAATGGATTTCTATCTCAAAGCTCATGGTGGAGACATTTTGAACTGTAGCATCAGCGGGTGCTTTAATTACTGTTCAATGACTTTACTCTGAGTCCTTGACCTAGTTTAGATTCCTTATCAGAAACAGCCATGCTCTGAGAAAAGATTACTTTTTAAACTTTATAAAGAGGGCAGACAGAAAACAAGCTAATGCTATTGCACAAATACATGGAAAGGGACACAGCCCAGAGCAATTTGGAAAGCAATAGCCCATTCCAAGATGTGGCATCGGGCTGGCATCCACACAGCTCTTAAATTCCTTTCTCGAGCCAGATGGCTATGGAATTACACATTTTTTAATCTAAAGCATGAACGTCTGGAGGCTTGGGGAAATCTTCTTGGGATGGCCATTTTGGATTTATTTGCAGAGGAGGCAGTCTCTTGCCCTGGGGGCAACATTTGATGGTTAATATGAAGTTTGACACTGAATGTCCTGAGTCCACTTGGTGTTACTCTGACAGATAACTTAAACTTTCACAGCATGCTGCGAAGAGAGTCCAGTAATGAACAATGTCTTCTTTTTTGGTTTGTTTTTGATTGGTCTGAATAGTCTATAAAGCATTTATAATTATGATAAGCACCTTAAATCCTAATAACAGTCGTGTGATATTTTGGCATCTTTAAACACTGTTTCCAGCTTATTTGTTAGCTTAATTTTAGGTTAGCATAAAGGAAAAAAAAAACTAGCCAGTGTAGCATTGAAAAAACGACAACACAAATAAGTAATTTTTTTTATATCACAGAAGAAATAAACATGAGTGAGAAATAGGAATTTGACCTATTAATATTGTGACCTCAGGCGGTCCAGGTTGTGGATTTTGGTTGAAGCTACAGTGTCTTGAGGCTGGAAGGGAATAATCTTAGGATGCCCATTTTGGATTTATTTGCAAAGGAGGAAATCTCTTGGCCTGGGGACAACATTTGACTGTTAACTTCAAGTTTAAAATTGAATTTCCAGGTTATACTCTAAGAGTTAAGTCAAACTTTAATGGTACACTGTATTCGGATGATTTCAGAAAATAAACACCATCTTTTGTTAGTCTGATCAGTCTGTGGATGATATGAACATTAGCCTTACACCTGTAAACCAATAGTTGGATATTTAAGTAAACCAATACAGTTGCCATTGATCATGTAATTAAAATGATGCAGTGCTTTTCTATGATGTTATAGGTACACAAATGCAAAAAATAAAAATAAAAAATGGGTCAATTTAGCCCATTGTTAAGCTGTCGCTAGGCAACAGGGTGAACCTATAATGTATAATTCAGCTTTTGTGGCTACAAATCTGCCTTGAAATTAAAATGACAGGATTTTTTTTTTTCAAATGACAGGTCATTTTAGCCCATTGCTAGGTGGTTGCCAGGCAACCAGGGAGTGTATAATGTCTGAGTAAAATTTTGTGAATGTTACCGTAACTAGATGTTACAGTGAGGGAATAAATGCTTAAAGAGGGTCACTCTAGCGCAATGCTCGCTTGTTGCTAGGCAGCATCGTAACATCATGATATGTCAAATTAGATAACCTTCAAAGGCCTAATATGTACCTGTGTCACAAGTTTGAATGCTTGACACAAAGGAATCGGAATACTTTATTAATCCGTCAGGAAATTATGTGGTTACAGTTGTTCCGAGACAATAACAGTAACAAACTGAACTAAATTAAATAATACAATATATTACAAAAAGTTTGCAAAATAAGAAGTCAATAAGAAATTGCTCTTACATAAACAAATAGCTCAGTTATAAATATCCAGAATATTACAGAGGTGAAATATATGTGATATATATACATTTTGACATTGTGACCTTCTACTTTTGGCCACAAAAGTACTGAACAAACTAAACTACATACATGAAGAATATTGATACTCTGATACTGATGGGCATGAGAATGGAATCTGTTTTCTCTTCCAGTTCACAGAAAGTGCAGAAAGCAAATTGTACTTGTCAAAAGTACGACAACACAATCCCCTTTTTTTCTCAAGATTTCTTTGGGAAGAGTACACAGATTTTAGTGTATTGTGGTATAGTCAAAATGGGAACAATACATTATTCAACTGTAGTTAACTCTCCATAGTTTCATGTCTTAAGTCCACACACAGTACCCGCCCTTTCTCCACAGGCAAGAAAAACAACAGAACTGAACTCTCCGCTAATCACAGGCATGCTGTCTTACAAAATTGTATGTGATAGGTGACTAGACTCAGTGTGAAAGTTTATAATGTATTCAGTTTCATTCAGTGCTACTGCCTCAGTAATACAATATAGATAGACAGATTTTCTGCTTTTTCGTATGGATTTGATTATTAAAAGCATCATTTTGATTAAAGAGCTTGCACACATGTTAATTTATAGCATCTGTGGCATAAACCTTTCACTGGGTAATACATTTGCTAATCAGTGTGTGTGTGCATGTATCGGTCGTGACATACAGCTTGGAAAATCATCAGAAATTGAAAAAGCATTTCTTATTTTCCTAATACCAAAGAATATAAGAACAGTTGACAGGTACTCAGCGGTCTTTTTTCATGCTGAATACAACACTGAGCAATCCACTTAAAGGTTAATTAGAAAAATTATCTGTTGAGCTGAAAACAAATGGTACCATGGAGTCCCCCTGCTGGCAGACGAGTTAATCTATGGCAGGTCTCCTCGCTTCTCCACCTGCGATCTGTCTCCGTCACTCTGCTGACAGTCCCTGTGAGCCACTGAGAGGATACGCTCCATCGCACCACTGTGACTAGCCTGCTAATGAATACAGAGGAGCCCAGGACGTCCAGACGCCCACAAAACGGCTGGGAAGACTCCTCTGGCTGCCACGATCATTCTCTGGCCGGATGTGGGCTCAAATGAAGCAGAACAAGGCTGCTAGACAGAGAGTGCAGAGAGAAATGCCACTCAACCAAGACAGTGATTGCTCTGATGTTTGAGATTCATTCAATGAACCCCAATATGTCCCTGAGGGGGAGAGAACAGGCTGCAGTTTATGGGAAATCTGAAAGATTGTGCTGCAAGAAAGGTAATATAGAGAATAGCTCAAGAAACAACTTTCTGTGATTGGTATGATGCTCGTGACTAAGTTTAATACCGATCCAAATGAATGCAGTTTATTAAACATTAAAGGTTCATACTCGCAGCGGGTATTAAGGTGGAAAAACATTTTGTTTGGTAGCTGAATTCATTCAGTGATGCACCTTTTAAAATTGTCTCAGGCAACCACATGAGACACACTGTATGCCCTTGAGGAGGCTTGCATAATCTAATCTAGCTAGAAAACATTGAGAGACATGGAAAAACTACATGGTCATGATCTCATTCAAGACACAACAATAAGAGCCGCATATACTAACATGAGTGATGTGTACAAACTGTAATAAGCCTGTTTGATGACAAGTACGAACAGGTCATGGTGCAGTGACACGGCTTAATTCATTGTCCCTGCTGACATTCACAGCGAGTCATTAAAGGTTTGTCCTTTCATTAGCAGACATCAGCCTTCAAATATCAGCATCGAAACAGGAAGAGGAGGGAAAAGTCCAGCATGTTTATAACCAAGCACAACATCATTTAGTTGTCACTTACTTCACAGCCTCTGTGAAAGTGTTTTTTCACTTTAAAACACCGAGATCACTTGTCATTTTCCCACAATTCAAACTGTTATGTAGTCTCCCCAAGCATGGCGGCACAGCATTTAGCCGTTTGAGCATGCAAGCTTCCCACAGGACTTCCTTCTGTGTCATGTTTTCATGATCCACACCCATAGAAAAGAAAATGTTTATTTCTCCCATCACTGTGACCTGTGACCAGGTCGCAAGCTTTCAGCTGGAGTTGGTCCCCCACTGCTGACTTTGATTGTTTCCCTATTTAGACATGAACTCCTTTCCATTAATCTGAGGGCATCTGAACATGTTCGCTTCAAGTCTGAACAACCCTTGGTCACTTTTCCATAAAAGTTGTAATAGCGTTCTTACTAGGACACCCCAGTAACATTTATTAATCACTTTCTCAGCATAGTGTCTGGACTGCATGCAGAAGCACTTACAGGCAGGCATCACAAGACTACAATGAACTGATGTAGAATTTTATTATGTTTAATAGGCAATTCAATACACCCTGAACGGCGCACTCGCTTGTCCATCATGTTGCAGCCGGAAAACTGGCCTCATGCATTATATGTGACTTGAAGACAAATCTCAGCTACATGGCAAAGAGTGCTGCATATTTCAGCCCTCTTCGTCACCGTTTTAGCTATGTCTTTTTCATGAAGCCAGCCAGCGATGGTGCATTCCATGTCTGAATAGCGTTAGTTATGGGGTACTCCCTTTACGCCCTTCTAATTTACACCCTCTGCTTCATTCCTGCTATACAGAAATTGTGTGAACCTTTAGGAAATGGATTCAAAGCGAGTCTGATCTCTGACAGGCAGTCATTCACCGAGTTGCACATTAACCACGTACACAGATAGGTTTTTAGTTTTAGAGCAGACATTTTAGCTGATCACTAGAATGCCAGCCGCTTAGCATACTTATTTTGATGAAAGTTGGTGGTTACTTTATTAAACATATTTAACCTCCTTGAGACCTGAACTCTTCCACAGCATGCATTTTTAATTTCTCTTTGATATTTGGGCATATTGGTGCGCGATGAATGTAAAAATTAAGAATTACCAGATTTTTGTTTTTACCTTATTTTTGTTTTTAAGAAAATAAGAGCCGCATATGAGGATATTCATTTAAAATTTTGATAGAACAGTGGCAGTATAATGTCCTCATGAGTGGATATCAGGCCCTTGTAGAGCAAAATTGAGTAATTTGGTCTAAATAACCCAAAATGTGATGTCCACATATGTAGACAGCAGGTCCTAGGAGGTTAAGGTGGCATGTAAGAAGGTTTAAAAAAGGAACTGGCTTTGCAAAGAACCTCTCACTATCGAGCATATTTAAATATATTTAATGCATGGAACAGCTAACCTCCAGATTAAGACTACAAAAAGCAAAATATGATGCTTTCGACTATTTTGTTTCTTTTATTCTATTGGAAAATGTTTTTGCTTTGTGTTTGTGCGCGCGCGTGCATGTGTGTGTGTATACCATGGTTGGTATCTTTGTGAGGACCAAAACTTGGAATACTATACTTGTGGGGGCCAACAGTACTTTATGGGGACAAAAGACCCATCCCCACAAGTTTGACGGCGTATTAGAGAGTTAAAATGTGGTTTTAATGTCAGGGTTACAATTAAGATGGTTAGTTTCAGGCTAAGGGTTAGTGTTAGGCATTTATTTTTGAAGGTTAAGGTCAGCATTAGGTCACTAAGATATAAAAACAAGTGTGTGTGCGTGAGTGTTTGCTTTGTTCTGTCTAGATTTGCTATGCCAATACTGAGTGCTGTAAATTTGGAGCAGCCGTGTTTTGTTTCGTATGTGTTTGGAAAAATCATAATAAAAATGTACTCAAATGTTTCAATTCAAAATTGGTTAACATATCTTATCATCAATGCAAGTGGCATGTGATTCTGCTTGCACGGTAACAGTCAATTAAATGACTCAGAGCAAACCACGTGGAGCTTTTTCCTGATGGTGGTAAAGGTACACTGCTGCTTGTCGCAGCACAAACACACAATTTGCACAAATACTCATACATACAGCCAATATTTGCTTTTTATTAAGCATAAGATGACAGGCAATCAGTCTTACTTGCCTCTTGCATAATGGATATGGCACAGACTTTCTTGATCTCACAAGAATTTATTCAGTGCTGAAGTGAACATAATTTATTCTGATCAGCTTTCATAAGGAGAGTTTGCAGAGCTTTGATAAGTCTTTGTAAGGTTCATTTCCCCCCCTTACTGTGTTTAGCATCATACGCTCAGATGCATTGTTTCAGACTATATTTTTCCATAAAGATGAATTCCTATTACTAATGATTTATCTAAGTGTTTATCATGAAATTGGCAATACAATAGAATACAGTGATATTGGCCTTCTACATAAATGTCATGGTCCGTGGTCCTGTGTCTGTGGAATGCGTGATGCTCGGGTAGCCACACCCCCGGGCTGGGCCATCACCAGCACACCTGCTCTCCATCCCGGTGATTACACGGAGATCCACTTAATCCGGCGCTGACGGATGCTCCACGCCAGTCCGTAGTCATCCCCACAGTGGTAACCAGACTTCCACGAAAAGTGTGCATTCTCTTCTGCTTGGAACTTTGTTTAACCTGCCTACTTCTGTCCAGGTTTCTACTCGGCGTCTGCTACCTGCCTGTCCTCCGGCTCAACTGGATCTCGCGGTGCTCACCTGGCCCACTCGCCATTCCACGGACTTCCTGCCCCCATGGACTTCCTGCCCCCACGGACTGCCACACTTCCCTCCCGAGCTCCCACGGTTCCCCTACTCTAACTCAGTCCTGATATGTTCTCCCCGCTTCCTGGCTCCCTAGTAATCATCTCCCCTTTCTATTGCAGCCCCCCGCCGTCCCGATCCTGGCTTCCTCATGTCATTGTTTCCCCGGATTTTTAGTTTCTGTTTTGCTCTCTACTTTCCCCGGGTCGCCTTTCGTTGTTTTAATAAAGTGTCTTTTTGTTAGCTCGGAGTCTGCGCCTGGATCCTTTCGTGCCCGCGCACCACGGCGCATGACAATAAAACACTCAAAATTATGAGTATTAACAACTTCTGAGTACTTTAAAAAACTACAACCCGTTTCAAGTAAAGCAAGTAAATAACCCCAAAAAGCGGAAATGAGGGGAAGAAGAAATGCTAAAATCCCATAAAGCTTAATGTTCTACTCTGTTGTGCCTTTTTTGATCAGAGCTACAATTCAGCTCATACAAATCACAGCTTACACACTTTCAACAGTGCATGTCTAAGTACGTGTGTGCATCTGCAGGGTTGGAGTTGCAAACTATTCCCGGAAGACCATAATCGTTGTCCTATGAGTGATAACAACCACTTCATTTAGTTCTACATTCCCTATGATAGGCCTCATTCACTGGGATCCTCAAATGACATTATATTATCAGGAACACGGGCATCTCTTGGGAGTGACAGCATGGGGGTGTGAAATCATGTCCCCTTTCATCAAAAGAGTTATGATCAGTCAAGTTGGGCTCATAACAAATAGCAGGCTTTGCGCTTTTATCAGCAATGCCATGACCCTCGACGCTGTGACCTCATCATTAATATGGGAAGGCCACATGATAGATCAAAGCATGGTTCAGTGGAGCATCCCTGGGCCAGAGCCGGCCTTGAATCGTACATCACGCCATCCCTGTGGGGACTTTACGAGGGTCCGGGGAGAAAGGACGATCTCGAGGCTGTCATATTTGTTTTACTTCTTTTGATAATGGCTCCCTTTTAAAAGATGACACGAAGGAATTTCTCATTAAAATGTTGCTGTGATTTTAACTGTGATGACATCCTCTAATGCAGATAAAACAGGATTGTCACAGAGTGGTTCTGACAATCTGTTTCGTGCTTGTGTTGGTTCAGTTTGGGTCAGGCTTTAGTCTGTTATTAGAATACTATAAGAAACGACTCTTGGAAGTCGCAGCAGAAATACAAATAAGAGGCAAAAGTGAGCTGATGCAGCTAAGTGGTTTCCAAGGACCTTGTTCAGAGCATGAATAAGACATTTCAACACTGCTCAGCTGTTGGCTGTGTGAACGCAAACATTAGTGTAAAATGTTAATTTTCATTTGCCAGTATAGATATGCAAAATACATTTAGGAAAGATCAAAGAAACAAAAGGGATGATGCAACCAATTAAAAACCGTAGATTTATTATATATTTGGCAGTTGACACTATGAAAGAATTTGTTTTCACATTCAAAGACCACCTTTGCAAAAAAAAGAAAATTATACACTTTAAAGACCCCTAGGTTACCTGAGCACAAGGTGTCTTTGTTTTTGTTTGGCCATGCTGTGTTTTGTCCTGCAGGAGCTGACTGGAGGGTAATTGGCTGGTTGAGATACATTTTGGCCCAGTGTGCTAACTGATAAATGCTCCATCCTCCCTGCGGTCTGTCTCAGAATCTGACTAGCTGTGCTACGGCACGCTCCTTGGGTTTTTTCTTTCACTTCCCACATATACCGCAACCTATTCCTACATGCTTTACACTACCGACTTGCTGATAAATGCAAGTTATTGTAGGTTAATCGTGTTTTCATACATACCGTCAAGTTTTCTCAATCGCCACCTGGTATTGTTTCCTCATTCCTTGTCACAGTCTACGAGGCAGGCTGTGACAAAATATAAACACCTTTCATACCTGCTAATTGTACGTGCGCACGTGTGTGTGTGTGTGCGTGCGTGTGTGTGTGTGTGTGAGAGAGAGAGAGAGAGACAGAGAGAGAGAGATAACGTCGTAAACAGATGCACTCAAAGGCTTAGACTGATAATATAAAAAAGGCACTTGTGTGTGCCGGGATAAGGTTTCCTAGAAAATGCTACCTATTTAATATCAGTAAATAATTTAATGTGAAACAGTTGTGCAGGCAGATTAATGAGTGACCCACAGTCAGAGGGGCTAAAAGAAGGTTAACTATAGTCTCTTATTTTATACTAATGTGAAAGGTACATACTAATTTAAGTCAAGCTTTCAATCATTTAGAAACTATTCCTTGTTATTATGGAGTCTCCTCTGACAGACAGTTATCCTGAGTGAACAAAGTCTCATTTATGAGGCTGTTTAACTTTGTTGGTACCATATTGTTTGCTATGGTCCAATAAGCACAGCTAAATATATATATATATACAGTGAAATGCCTAATGGAGTTTCCATGACAATGTACTTTTCCTCAAACTACCTTTGAAATCTATTGCAGAAGTCATCCAGGACTTCCTCTCATTGACCAGCAGGACTTAATGTTTTGTTAAAGTCCAGTGAGCCATATCCCTCAGGTTGCTTTTCACCTACAATCATGGGGACAGTTTCTTTCAGCTCAGAGAGACATAGCTCAACTCCTACAGGTAGCAGCTGACATGACTATTAGTCTTTCTTCTGGTACTTGCAGGTGTCAGACTCGCCAGTGCTCACTTGTCAGTGCTGCTCTGTGTGCTGTCTGAGGTGATTCATCTTCTTGCCAGCATCATTAACTTCCTTGTGAAAGGACTGGCAGAAGGAGACTCAAAGCAGGGCTCCAAAGAGCTTATGTGCCTTGTCAGGAGCTACTTTCCCTCCTTTGTAATCAGATTGAAACTTCTTTCCCTTCTATATAGTTTTTTCGTAATTATTCCTTTTAATTGTTTTTCTTCGTTTTCGCTTTCTCAGATTGGAAGACAGCGTCCTGAAAGTCCTTCATTCAAATGTATAAATGCAATATTTGGATGACTGAAATTCTCAGAAATGAATTATCTCATCTTGACACCATTCAATAAAAGAGCAAATGCTTGAGTTGTGATTACAAAGTTAAAGAACAAAGAGAAAAATGTGGTCATATTATTAATGCAGGCACATTTATCATGAGCCAAAACAAACAAATGGACAATGGCATAAAAGCACCCTCGGCACTATTCTATTTTGTTATTTTCCCATTAAACTAATGAGTTTCTGTTGTTTGCCATTAATTGCTTCATTTCATTTCTTCTGCAGATATTTATTTCTGCAATAGCATATATTCACTGACTGTTTGCTTTATTTAGGCTCCTAAATGAAACAAGTTAATTAGTGATCGAAATACAAAGACCTGTCAAATTAACCCTTTTTTTCCAGTACATTACACTTCTGAATTAAACCAAAATGAATTCTTACAAGGTTGGCGCAAGATATCACTATATAGGTCACAGTTGAAAAAATGACATGTCTGGGCTTGATGAGGCTCTCAAAACGAATGTTTAAAGATGTCATCATGTGCTCCTGTGAATGAGAGCAATGGCCTGCAGCATCAATAATATATTCAAAGCATATCTCCTGCTTTATTAAATGTAGCAGAACACTCAGGAGTTTATGAGAATTACTGAACCTGAATAAAAATGATATTACTCATGTAGAAATGGTATCGATGGGTGCACAGTTTATTTCTATTGCTTGTTTTTTCTGTCCTTGCTTCTAAAAACATCTCTTAAACATTTTTCTTTAAGTTAACAGCAAATTAGACGGTTAGCTCTCCCAGAGTGTTTTCTTCTGGAAGAAAATAAGCAGAAGATCACCCCGTGACCTTTTCTCCCAAACAAACCTCTTTTTCAGCTGCTCGATAACAAGTTATTATCCAATATGGATTCTAAAAGCTGGTGAAAAGTGGCAGAGGGTCTGTACAGGGGAATTATTAAGCTGGAGTATGGACTCTTAAGGAGTGCTATAGAGTGTCCTTCAACCTCCAAGTGTTTTATTGTGAAACCACACAGCTTCAAATTCAGCTTAGGTCTCGTCTTCTGTGCTTATTATTAAAAAAAAAGGGAAATATTTCGCTGGTCTGCTTCTGAAGCTAGCTGAGAGGTGATGTAGATCAAAATTCTGAAAATGTATTACTGTCAAACACTCATTTCGTTTTTATCAGCGCTGCCAATGCCTTTATTTGTGTCATTGGAATTTAATAACAAAGGGGAATGTACCTGCCTTCTTTTAATCTGATGGAAATACTGGTTGTTGCAGAAATAAATACACTTGGCTTTAATGGAGCTGTCACCCCTAATAGCTGTAAGTACATTCTGTGTATAAAGGTATTACACAGTACCGTGTGCCTGGTGCAGAGGATGATGGGGTAATGTCCCCTATAAGCACTGCAGAGCAGCAACACTCCCAAGATGATTCGCACTCTTTTTTCAATAATGCAGCTTATAGAGAATGCACAAGCCATTTGTTTGGGATCATTGTTTGCTCTATATGTGTTGCAGACAATTGAGCCAGCAAACCTCCTCCTCAGATTTACAGTGTTTGTTAATAGGGTTATAGAAAGGGAGCAAAGGGAGAGAGAGACGGGGAGCGTGCTAATAGGAAAAACACCAAATACAGGGGGAGTTTCATCTCTTGTGTCTCCACTTGATTAGTTTAACAGCTCCTTTGATCTTTTGCTGTGATTGAAGTGTTTAAGTGGAACATGGGGGGCAATGGCAGAGCCAGAGAGCAGGCGCCAAGTAATGCGCCACCAAATGCCTATGAGGCACAACATCTTAATGTCAGGGGGAAATTAAAACACTTTTCCATTACCAAGGCCCTTGAATCTTAATTCATTTGTCCACACACAATATAAAGTAGGTGACAAGGTCAGTAAATACTCATTGAATAAGATGTGAATGTTGACCTTTGAGCGCAGGTAGAAATGAGAATAATTTCAATATATATATATGAGAGGGAGAGTTCACCTGCAGTTTAAAAGCAAATGGACTAACCCTGTGCACTGAGCAGCAGGGTCCACATTGATCGCTGCAACATTCAGCAACTTTGCACGAGTGACTTTTTAACTTTTGAAATTACAACCTCAGATTTTATAAATTGTGCAAATATCAGTGACATCACACTTGGGTTTATCAATCTGGAGGCTCACATTTAATGCCAAATTATTAGGCCTTTTTCAGTTAAATGCATTTTAAACCAACGCTGTGTCTAAGTATGGCCCACTGTATGTTTACAGGCTCACCATGGACATCTCTAAAATGAATTGCATGGACGGTTAATTTAAACAGTATCATTTATCTTCTGGTCAGTACCTTGCTACTGTATTTTGAAGGCACGAGTCCCTGCGTTTCTGTTCTATGGCTTGCATTTGTTTTCTATGTTAAGTGGCTGTGGTCCTTCAGACACTTTACTGGTTATTCTGCTTTGCAATATGGTGTATGCCAAGGCCAGCCAGCTGGGTTGACATAGTAATCTTTCAGTTTGGCTTGTAATACCATAGATGATGCTAACAAAATATGTGTTTTTTATTGCTAGCTTTTTCCTTTTTTTAATGGTCCTTGTAGTGGTTATTTTCTCAAAGTTAAACCAATCACTGAGTGTCAGCCAGCAGTTTTTCAGAACCAACTCAGAAGCATCTGGAGTAAGTACTCTTTTCACCCCGGAAACAGCCCTGAAAGAAGTCCTTCAGGGGTGCTTCCTGTGATGGGAACATAAGCACAGGTGCAGGCAGTCTTAAAACAGATAGCTCCTGCAGTGGACAGTAGACAGGATTTTTTTTATGCCCTTCACATGTTGGAATGCTTATTAACTAAATGTGTGTAAGTTTTGTCTGTTAAAATTAAAAAAATTCCTGACAATCATTTGGCTCTAGTAGTAAGTCCTACTATTATAGGAAGAAAATAATATGTAAATATGATTAGATATATTGTTGTATGTGTCGCTGCTTATACACTGGGAGAGTTAAACAGAGGTTTTTGCTGATTAGTGTGCTCCACTTTTAAAGCTGCAAAGGAAAGGGATTTTAGGAGGACAACGAACCAGTAATTGTAATGCTGTCACAGAAAACAGTTTTGGCTGGGGTTAGTGGAGTGTAAACTGCCCCTAAATCCAATCCAAAGAGCACACCACAGCTGGCACTCTAACTCTAAGGGCCCACTTTGGAAAAGTGGGGAAATATTATGCTCTGACGTTCAAGGCTGCGCTCCAATATTTTTACATAACAATATTGCAGTGGCTATGTCAAACCAGTGAAATACCAGAACAAGCATTGCTGAGGACAGCTTATTTAATGAATTCAATCAAAACCAGTTATGTCATTACATATTTGTCTAGCAGCCAGCGATCAGCCATCATCTCCTATAAAACCCTGTCACCGTCTGGAGCTTTAAAAGTCATAAGCTTGAGGTATCTCCGCGACACACTTCACAACACAAACAATTTGGTACCTGTAATGTTATGTCAATACCACTGGACACAAGACAGATGTTGTTATTATTTTGTCATTTCAACTTTTTTGCACCAGTTGGAGAATGTCAGAGATCCCGCTGCCCTGCGCCACAATGTCAACTAATGACCGGACATTCAGAAAAGAGCAGCAAATTTGTTACCACTGACAGAAAGCAGTGATGGATTTGAGAGTGAACATCCACAGCTCGCCGCAGACAGTCTTAAAGGTGTAGTGACACTGTGAGCACAAAGCATTACTGCTGATATAAACGCAAGAAGAAAACTGGAAATGAAATGAATTTTTATTCATGTTAAACTTTACCTAATCGTAATAAAAATATTATACTGCACTGTTTACTGATATTTCCTCAGTCTATTGTGGTTCAATTAAAGGGGTAAAAGCAAAAGTTACTCTTTTATTATTTTGTAATGTTGTGAAACTTTGTCCTTGTCCTGTTGACTCACAGATAGTACGAAGACAGCAAACATTGTATTCCCTGAATGAATGGATGCAGTTTGATTTTGTCTCCTGGCTACTTACTGCATGGCTTTCAGCTTTTGCTCCTAAGCAGACCTCATACTGTACAGTTTCAAAGTTTCCAATCACATAATTAATAATGCTTCTCTTATTATTATCTGTCGTAGGTTATATTAGACAAATGTCCTCATAATATTATTAAGAGGAATTATGTTTCTTATAGTGCGTGATTCACACAGAGCATTAAAAGAAACTATTATTTATTGGCTTAAAATATATATATGAACTTTAGCGGTGCAAGAATTTATAAATAATGATAAAACTTAAAAAAAAGTAAAATGAGTAAAATTAAAAGTGGCTACATTTGTTGTTCTTTTAGTTTAATGCTAACCTCAATCTAAAGCATTTGGTAAAACAGACCTCATGTAGTAAAGTGATATTTGTCTCAAAGGAGCTTTTTAGGATTAAAGCAAATACACATCCATTAAACTCTGGAATAGTGTGAGAACCATGGTTAAAATTGCACTTTCACGCTCCAGTACAGATGCATAATATTAGATGCCAGGATGTTGTATATGAACCGAGAACATGTTAGATTTTATGGGGAGCAGACTCAGTTGTAATTCATTGTAACTGTTTGAATATTAATGTGTTCTCCCTTTTGTGTTGGTTTGACATTGATACTGAAGATAGAGGCATATATGGAGCATGCTACAGACTTTGCCATTTACATTTGACATACCTCATGTTTTTTATCTGAAGAAACTCACATCACTTAATACAAAAATACAAGAAGAGGAAAATACATATTAATGATACGTGGTCTTAGGTTCATAATACATCTATAAAAGTACTTTTGGTGAACATACTTGGGCCCCTCTCTTGGACATCTAGATGAAATCATCTCAGCTCCATACTGTATATGGCATAACAGTGCCAACCTCTGACTTTTGAGGTTTTTGTTGTTGTTGTTTTTCACATTTTGAAGTTCTCATTAAGCACATTGTCTGCATTAGCGCAAGCATCAACTCAGGAGAGATAATCCACTGATTCTTGTTAGAAGTCCAATCACTCCAATTACATGTGCTCCAAAGTGACTTTTCCCAGTCATCCGGCCAGGGATTTCTTTAGCCATCAATTAGAAACGTCGCTTCTAATCTGAGCCGGCTTCCCAGACACTGGTCATTTCCCATTAGAGTCATTTTCCCCAGGATCCCATGGAGCGATAGACATCTCCGCAGCTCAATAGAGGAGACGTGGAGGAGACCATAATTAAAGAGGTGGCATTTACTCTCAGTCAGGCCCTCTCAGAGATCTGAATCTGCAATTACCTTCCAGAAAATAGCATTGTCAGGACAGGACCCACGTTAATAATGGCCCCCATCTCTGGGGCAGGGTACAGAATGCAATCATTTCCACTGAAGCCGCGCTTTGATTGTTTATCGCTTTACCCAGGGTTATCAGCCACTCTACTGTAGCGAATGTACACAGAAGGAAATAATCCTGTGGGCCACAAGAAGGGCTATTCAAGTATTTTGCTGAGTGGTGACAGGACTCATAAAGGGTAACTTTACCACCATACTCATAAAGGTTGTACTATCATGGATAGTATTAGCCATCCAGCTGTCTCGCTAAGTCTCACTATCTGTGAACATGCATCACCCCCTCTATTTTCACCCACACTTTCTGTCTCATTCACACATGCTGCAAGTGCATAGGCTCCCTCTACCAGTCCGTGCCTGACTTTCCAGATACTTTGTCAAGTGCATAAGGACCATTTGCACAGAAGGCAATTAAAAGCTTTACTGGTTTCTGCAGGCAGAAGGGTAGTTTGGGGGCCCCAGTCTACACATGAGCCAGCACCTTATTAGAGGGGGCTGGCTTTGTGCAGCAAAATGGCTCCAGTAATTTATACCAAATAGACTGCAGGTAGGGTATGAGAGCCAAGAGGAACGCATCTGCATTAATCAATATGAAATTATCCTGGACGTAATTTGTGGAGGGCAGCCATGCACCTGCCTAGAAATGTGATTGGGGAAGCCTGCAGACAAATAAGTGACTAAACACTGCTGAAAATCTTGTGGCTAGAACAAGAAAAGAGATCCAAATTTCAGTCCAATTGTCTGTCAATTCCCAAGAAAAGAGAAAACTGAAGAGTAAAACTAATGAATGTATAACCCATTTGAAAACAATGGGTTTTTGAAGAATGCTGGATGCTTCCGACAGTAAGTCTTAAAGCTTTATAAGAGTTTAATAACACCTGTAGAATATTTGATGTAAACCTCCACGCTCACTAAATGTGACTTCTAGATGATGAGCATCCCCGAACAAATGCAAATACAGGGGAGATGATTGTCAAGGGTTGTAAGGAAATAAATCTATTAGCATGGTTCCAGAGATAAGCGCGTCCTTAAAATGACCATATGCAAAGGTAGTGATAATGAGGATGTCCAGCGGATTTTCACATTTGCATATCTTCTAATCAATCCACTTCCCATCTGCTGCTTCGTGTAAAGGCCAAGATCACTGTGTCAAGATTTTTGATTCAATCTTTTGTTTACTCGATTTCTGTTTTTTAAGTAAGTCAGGCAGCTAACTTAGTGCGCCTGCACCTTTCTTTGTCCTTAACGTACTTGTGGTTTTTTCTGATATGCTTCTCCATGACAGTTTCCCAATGTCATTAGTGTCAGTAAATAGAGGAAAAGCTGAGAACAATCTGGAGCTGGTCTAGCCCGTCTTTGGCAGCTGGTGACCTTCCTGGTCTGTATGCTCCATGACTCTCCAGCCTCGTTTTTTTGTTTTTTTTTTCAGTTTGCAGACAGCCCGACTCTCTTTATCACTCTCCAGGATCAGCAATTGCTCACCGACAGTCTCTCAGTAATGGACATGATAATACAAACTACGGTATAACCTCAAGAAACAAGATCTATATTTTCATATAACAACACAACAGGATGTGTTGAATTTCACTATTTTTCATTGACTCGAATAAGGCTTACCAATTATGCAGAGTGAAATACTGAAAACGTTTAGAGCCCTTCCTGTGATGCATGGTTCATAAGCATAGTACCACAGGCTTAATTGGTTGAATTCCTCTCTTGGCAGACAAGGAACTGTACCCCCAAGCATAGATAAAAGGCTTCTAAACTCTCTTTTGTGGAGCGAAGAGATGAAAGGGCAAAGAAGACAGGAGCTTGTCAGAAAGAAGCCGGTTCCAGCAGCCTGTTAGTGTGTAGGTGTAGCAGACCAGAAGAGCGACAGGTTATCATCAGCTCCCTGCTTGAGGAATGAGACGCCTCGTCATCAAATCATGATGTCTTATTTCCCCCTCGACTCTCGCACCCAGTCATCTTCACTTCTGACATGACAGACGGCAGTGTTGTTTACAAATATGAGATGCTCACTGTACAGAGGTGCCTGCTCAAATTTAACTGCCTCATTTTGTCACGGTTACTGTAGCTCCAAATCGGAAGTGGAAAAAAAGAAAAATTTCCCTATGAAAGCCTATGACCTTTTCCTTATGTTGCTTAGTAGTTAGAAAATAAATGATAGATACTAAACTCTAAATAAACTTTTTCACATGATGTTTTCCACATTCGGGGATATTAAAATAGTTTGCATTGCTTGAGATGCTTAAATAAAAGGTTGCTTTACGTTTACATGATCCTAAAATACTATGGACTGTACAGCCAAGGCAAGCTAGGATCAACATTTACAAAGAAGAGAGAGAGAAGGAGAAGAAAAGTATAAAATGCTCTCAGCTGACCTAACCCATTACCTGCTTCCGCCTATCTAAGGAGAAATTCTGCTGTTTTTAGTCTTTTAGTCTTACCTCTTTTCTTCCTTTTTTTTCATCCCACTTAAAATTGGGTAACTTGAGGCCACCAACAGTGTTCCTCTGATATTGTAAAACTGAGGCTGAGGCTGAACATTATTGTCATTCCATTTAAAACGAGTACACTACGCTGCCAAAATGTGTTCCAATTCTCATGATCAATTTCTGGGACTCCTTCATATGTTTTTATCTTGCTATATTAAGACATATTGAATATAAACCTTATCTGCACATTATTTTTTATTACATTATGTTATCTAAAGGATTTAAAATGTTAATTGAGAATTTTTTTATTATTTTTATTTTCAAATGTTACCATTTAGATCTGTTAGTTAACCATCATTCCACTTTCCTACCAAAGCTACCGCCTTTTGAGTGTTTCTGGAGCTAAAGTGTGGCAAAACTAAGCTTTCAATTTGCACTACTTCATCCATGCCCTGTATAAGAATGGCTAATCAGATGAAATTGTGTTCCTCTATTTGAGAAGCGCTCGCACACGCGCACATGCACAAACAAGCAAACATGCTCAACTAGTGCTATACAAAATCAGCTTGTCAAGTTGGACGTTAGATTTTTTTCTCCCTAATCAAGTGTAAAGATGAAAGAATGTGGCTGAAAAGTGTTAATATCACATCTAATAACTGTAATACTTTTTCATGAATGTCTTAGTTCATTTGATAATCAAACTAGAATAAAAAAGATGCATTTTGGTTAAATTAGTGCCTCATTTCCATATCAAGCGGGGCTATTAATAACATGGAGCCAGTGTGCAATTTCTCTCAGTGCTCCATGGGAAATGAGCTATGAAGAATAGCAATAATTGTCAATGGACATCTTTGCAACAAAGCATCTGCTTCATGCAACATAATCAGCCCTGTCAAAATTCTGAAAGGCCTCAAACACTGAGACAGAAAACATGGAAAGCACTTAATTAAGAAGAACGAAAATGGAAACAAATGTAATTTAATCTTGTTTGGAGTTTCATTACACTCACACTCTTGCACTCCCCTCACAGTTAATTTTCTGCCAACTCTGGTGTTAGACTCCAGCGTTATAACGCTACAGATACTTGGCTCATCAAAATTTTTGTAAATGGGGTTTTGAATCTACTAAAAAAAAATCATTTTCTTTTATGAATAATTCTTTGCTGAAAAATAAATCCTACTATCTCTCAACTAAACAACTCAGGTATCAAATGTTACCAACCTAATAAAACCAAAAACAGGTTTTCAGAGCTATTAGTAATGCTTTAATAATCATAATTAAGTAACTGTAAATAGTTAATTAAACTTTAGTTAACTGTTACTTCATTGCTAACAAATATTGAGATGGCCAGATGTAACGTTTTCTAATCATTGTGGATAATATCATTTGTGGTGCAGTGTTACAAGTTTCTGTAATATAAAATGATAAGTGTATTGTATAATTTCAATTCATAGCTTACAGCCGATAAGAACTGTACCATGCTGTATGCATACTTCATATTGTATCTACACTATTATTTTTTTCATGATTAATGATCCTATCTACACTTCCAGAGTGGCATATATCGCCAGTTTGTCAAATATGCTGGAGTCTCAGAATTTCATACAAACTGACCAAAACCTGCCACAAAAAGAAAGAAAGAAAGAAAGAAAGAAAGAAAGAAAGAAAGAAAGAAAGAAAGAAAGAAAGAAAGAAAGAAACCCTTATCACTGTCTCCAGATTTGAATTTAATCACCACCTGCCTACTGAACTTAAAGGTATTAAAAACATCAGATGCAACCTTACAATAACCATGCAGATAATGTTCATAAATCCTTGTTTTATTATAAACCACTTATTAGTATCAAATTAGTTCATTCTTCATTCTTTTACAGTAATCAAATGCTGCAACAGAGGTCTGTGAACCCTTGCCAGAAATTCTGCTTTAATTACTTATTAAATGTAGTCTAGTCTTCATCTTGTTGACAGTTATAGACAAATACAGTCTAACACACACAAAGCATGCTTGTACTTTCATACTTCTGTTGAGCACACTCAGTAATCATTTGCATTCCAGGCTGGAAATAGTAAGCGAACTTGCGTGCTAATGAATTCTTCGGATGTTACTGTACTTAGTCGGGTGTGATCTTATGTCAAATTTTCACTATAGAGATCCCGTCCTACAGTTTGAGGAATTTAAGGATTGTTACTTTTCTTCCTACGAGTGGTTGCCCTTTAAACGTTATATTAAGAGCACAACATATGCAAGGACTGCTTTGTTACCTCTGGCCCTGGAGGTCTTGTGATCATCGGGTGAACAAATAATGTCAAACTGTATCAAGATTATTTACATAAGGCTTTCAAGGAAGCAGTGTCTTACATGAAACCCAAAGCACACAGGAGGCAAAATGGCTCACATGAACAGAAGTTAGCTAATTAATCTAGAGAATAAAGTTTTTTGCAATTCACATCCAAGTGTTCAATAACGACATCAAAGTACGGCATCTGTGTTATTAACTTAGGCTATGTTTGTGTATGATTGCTACTTATATGAAGATCATACCCATTTTATGAGCGACCAATTTAAAAGTCCTGGCTTTGTATAGCAGATGAATTTAATGCTCAGCTTCAACAAAAATGCACAAGTTAGATAAGTTGAGCATAAAGTAAAATGGTTTTGTGTGTTTCAGTTTTTCAGATCTCAGTCAAATTTACAAATTTACACACAGACAGACGACATGCTGCAGGATTTAATGAATGTTATATATTAACTGAATGTATGGTGACCTTCAGTCACAGAGCGAGTTCTACATTTATTAGAAATATATTTAAAATTAATGCTTGCAGGGATGGATTACTAAAATCTACAGTCTATGCTGCGGAGACATCCTTGTGACATTGCGTTGAGCATTCAGTGCAGTGTTACTGAGATTAAAAGAGCTATGTGTACCGTTGGTGGGAAAAAATGGATTACAGTGGCTCAAGCTTATAATGAATGAAGATACTAAGAAATGTGTGCATGGATTAAACAGGCAGCCCATGTATGAAATCTGCTGCAGGCTACTACAAGACACAAGTGTCAACTTGGACTTCAACTGCCTTACTATTATTCATTTTACAAAAAAAGATTAGAACATTTTTATGGTGGATGCCAGGACTCTATTAGTCATTGTGACATCATCAGTTTCTTTTTAATTTGCCACAAACAATAAGACTGAGCAGGAATTAAATGCCACAGTAGAAAAAATTCAGACTGGAATTCATAATTAATTACATGGAGTTGTAGTACACAAACAATACAGAAATGAGTGTTTAGCGGCTAAAAGCATCACAGAGTTGGTCTCCTTCAACTGTCATGCAGAATGTTACAGCTGGAAGATATTAATATACCACATGCATTTCAGTGTCGTAAATATGGGCAATAGATGTGATATCCCACCTACATAAAATTTTGATGCACTTGGAAATTAAATATGGGACATCTTTGGCAAAAATTATGTTCTTGGGGTACGAGAAGACAAATTTTCCACCTTACATATTTTTCATGAAATAATCCATCAGTTCTCTGTCAGCCAGTAAGATTATTTTAAGAAGGTGACTTGAGGTTATACAGTAAACAAAGTAAAGGAGAGTGTAAAGAATTGCTGGATTATTTCACTGAGCTAGGATTAGATGATTATTCCATGTTCAATTTTTTTATTTTAATCTAGCCTTTAATCAACCTACAGTTTTGAAGCTCAGAACTTTTTTGGGTTGTTAATAATAATTCTAGTCCTCTCAAAAATAATTTTACATATACGCTACAACACCATTAAGAAGTTTGGAAGTATCAGTCCCTTAGACACCAACATCAAATGCTTTTCTAATATCAGAATTTTGGGCCAAAATTCATTGATTAACCACAATGGAAACAATTTCCAACAAGACAAAAGCATAAATTTCTCTAATGACAGCATATTTCAAGTTATGTGACAAAGTAAGTGCATTTAGGCATGTAAGTACAGGTATGATGTTCTCTGAAACTTTGTCTAGCTATGTGTATGTATATATATATATATATAAGTTCATATCCACAAAAATGTGACATTTTGTATTTTTTCTTCTAATTTCACTCAAATCAAAAAAGGAAACTAAAACCTAATCAAGTTATGTGGCCATGGGCAAAGCTATCCAGGAGCAACAGGTGTAACCTGTCGTATTTAAACCTCTGTCAAGTTGATGCTAGAGAAGTGGGTGGTGTCAACCTCCCAAGATCTTAAGCCCTTAAGGAATATGTAGTGAATACTTGAAAGTCTGGCAGATGATTTAAGATCTCCAAATTAATTGAATTGATCCTGTAAGCAAAATGATCTACAGGTCACATATTTGTTTAATTTTTACCTGACACAAGCCACTCCAGCTACTTGAGCTCAAGAGGAGAAAAGGAAAGGAAAAGAAGTCTCAAAGAAACTCAAAAGTCAGTGAAGTGAGTTTTTTTTTTCCATATGAAAAAGTAAGTAATTTCTAACTTGGGATAAATAAATTATTCTGTAGTCTTTTTTTTTTTAGTATAATGACTATAAAACAAAATACAAAACATCCTCACAGAATATTTGCAGAAGGTGGAAGAGTTGAAAACTACTACACAAGTAAGTTTCTCAAGGTCTAATGATCTGTTTGATCAACTACTAGATTTCACTTTCCATCCAATGATTATTTGAATTTTTATTACATAGATTAAAATCAAATTAGAAGAAACGCTGGATTCTCGGGCTTTTCTACAATCTCCATTGTTCAGTATTATGACTATTTCCAAAGCAGTCTGGAAAAAAAGTATGTGACTAATGTCAAAATCAATTTTTCTCTCGCCGCCATGTTCTGATAAGGTCACTGGGACTCATCTTGGCACTGTAGCCCTTTTTTCTCCTGCTCATAAGTTCTGTCTATATCAGTCTCCATCACTCAAAGCACTGAATACTTGTCAGTAATAATATCAGTGATAACTTGAATTTTTTTTTAATTAGAAAAGTACTTGAGATTGGCAGTAGAGGACTGCTACAGTCATTGTTCAAGGGTACATTATTGCAGAGGCCTATTCATACATGATCAATACAGCAGATATGACAGAGATTAAACAGAGATTCATCTCAACGAGCCAAGAATATGATCGATATTACTTATTTTCTTTATTTAAACAAGCAAAAATACTGAAAACAACCTAATTTACAATTTACATGATATATCTTTTGCAGAATGTCTATAGAATAGGAATCATCCTGTTCTAACTTTGAGTCAGAGCGCACAACGGCTTTGGAGCTAGCATTAGCAGGTGGATAGTACCTTGGGTGAGTTTCAACAAATGCCATACATAAACTACTAAGCGACACATAGAAAATATGAAAAGCAATCTGAAGAAATAAGCTTTTATTTATTTATTTACTTGTAAATGAAAATTTTAATGCACCAAGTGTATGTACTGTGCACCATACACACTAATGAAAAGCCGGGGCTGTTAAAAGTCTAACAGACTAATACAATGAAATGATTATTCTTGAGCCGTCCTATTCTTGAATTGTTAGATTATGTTGCCTGTGGTCACGTTCAGTAAAGCCTGTTTCCCTGCCCTTAAATTAAACTGATTTAAATGCTCGATAAGCATCGCCTCTTCAGCTGTGATCTTATCATCCATCCCTTCCACTTCAAAATGGGTCAGTGTATCATCGCTGTGATATTAAAGGCATTTGATGTGGGCTGCAAAATGTGACATTTCACTGCTGTGTTTACAGTATATTTGACTAAAACCCAACCGGCTCAGATATTTGGGTGTTTTTGTCATTATATGGTGCAAACATTCAAAAACTGTAACATATTTACTTGTGAATCGAGACTAGTGCAAGAAGGCCACTTATTGCTCATTCTGTACAATAGTGTCCATCCATCTGAAAGGGAATTAGTTATCACGGGCCTGCAGGGAGCCTTAACAGAGTTTTGTTTCAGAGAATGGCATACCAGAAGCTGCTTTGTGTTTGCTAAATGAGCAACATCAGAAGTAGAAAGAAGAAACAATGAGAAGACGCAGTGGGAAGTTTCATCTGTAGTGTAAATACATTAGATTTCTTTATTTGAATGGGTTTTTCCCCCCAGTTTTTTCTCCAGCCTGTGATGTTATAGCCTAACACACACGTTGTTTGCAGGTGGTCTCGTGTTTCATGTGATTTAATACATTAATTCTCCTCCTTCGGAATACAGTTCTTAAAGAAAAAAAATCCCACATGGACCTAACTTATACCATGAATCTGAATACATCCCTGTGTAAAATCAGTAAAATGCTGAAATAAAAACTTCCACATCAGTGTGGTAGTTAGTACAGTATTATACAGAAATCTGTTTACTCTCACGACAGAAGTAAAAGTGATTACACATGTTATTTCTCCTTAAGACTAACCATATGAACAGCCAGCCTTTTTAATTTTAGTTTGTGATGCTCATTTTGCACATTTTTGATAACTGACTGACAGTGTTGGGGAGTAACGGAATACATGTATTTAAAATACAAAATATGAGTAACTCTATTCCGTTACAGTTACCGTTTAAAAGGTGGTATTTAGAATACAGTTACTTTGTTGAAATAAATGGATTACACAGAGGTATTTTCCTGTTTCATATTGTGGCGGGTCAGGACTGTTTGGGTTTTGTTTGACAGCTACGTTCTGTTGTTCCAGGCTGCAGGTTACGGTTGGTTACAGGGTGACGCCCTCACTCTGCAATAGTGTGTTTCATGCGGGAGAGAGCGCCTTATTGTTGTTGTTGTTGTTGTTGTTGTGCTAAGCTAATAGGCAGAATGCTACAGGGGTAGCTCTAAAGAATGTAGCATCATGGTCAGTGTAGTCTGTGCTGCAGGGAGAATGGACTACACGTGTCGATCGTGGATCAAGAGTTGGGAGTTGCCTTGTTATCGGAAGGTTGCTGGTTTGAGCCCTGGCTTGGACAGTCTCGGTCGTTGTGTCCTTGTGCAAGACACTTCACCCGTTGTCTACTGGTGGAGGTCAGAGGGCCCGGTGGCGCCAGTGTCCGGCAGCCTCGCCTCTGTCAGTGCGCCCCAGGGTGGCTGTGGCTACAATGTAGCTTGCCATCACCAGTGTGTGAATGGATGGCTGGTTGTGTCAAGCGCTTTGGGGTCCTTAGGGACTAGTAAAGCGCTATCCGGTTGTTCAGTGATGACGCGACGAATCCTACTTCCGGGTCTAAAGTAGTCTGCGTTTAATATGGCTTTTGTGTTGTTAACATGTTTAATGTTATGTATTTTCTTCTATTTGATCTCAAAAAGCTCCTAAAACAGTCAGTGATCCCTGTTGACCTCCCTCGGCTTTTATTACCGCTAATCATTTATTTAAGCTCAGTTTTTAAAACCTTAGGATGTAACTGCAGCCCAGCCCATGCAGCAGTACATGAATGACTAACCTCGTATTGTGGATGGATTATCTCAGTTGTTCTCCTGGCTGAAGTTTGGTCCTTTTACAGCATCCTGCCATGCGATTACATTTGTTCCTGACCACCGAGAACACTCACGTTAACTTTTATCGAGTGGAAAAAAAGTTAGCTTGTTTATATTATGCTAACATAGCTGTGTCGCTAGCGGTCACGTAGCACATCATTATATACCAGCTAGCCCAACTTCAGTAACCCTACAAACTTCACTGCTGTTTAGTTTTCTGTCTTCATTTATGCTGGAAGTGATAACAGAGCTGTACGTTCCAAAACCCCGCAGACATGCTATATTGTATTTAGATAGAAGCTAGCGAGCTAACTCCCTGCTAACTTCTAACTCCATTAAATGTCATAAATTCCGTTTTCATGGATGCCTGGATGTTAAACTCAATTGTTACACCTGGTAGAGCAGAACGCTGATCATTTTATTAAAGATGAAAGACTTAGACAGTTTTTCAACTCTCAGTAATGCCATAGTGATGGTTTGATATATGGACCTGCAGCGGAGTTTAGGTCCAGACACGGCTAGTGACGTCCGACTGAACAATCGGTCATTTACCATGTGTCCGTGAGCGCGAGGAGGGAGTTGTCACCCTGCAGAAACAGGAGCTGGAAGCATGTAAATATAATAATAACCACTGCAGCCAAAAAGAGTGCCTGACAAGCCCAGTTGTAAGTAAGCTATTAATACTCGACTGTACACTGTGTTCGTGTTTTCCTCTAAAACAATAAGCTCCGTTGGAGCAGCCTTTCAACTGCTAGCAAAGTTGACCCAGACAACAAAGTAAAGCTAGTTTTCAGCTACAAACCGGACATATTAGCCAGAGGTCCCTTTACTACGGTTCGGAGCCGCAGACCTTCAGTAACAGTAATCACACAGCAATAGTACATTTATGTAGTTGTAAAAAGCATGATAATATATTAAGTAATCCAAAGTATTCAGAATACATTACTTTCATTGAGTAACGTAATGGAATACGTTACAAAACAATACATTTTGGCGCTTTAATCTGTAGTGGAATACATTTTAAAAGTAACCTTCCCAACACTGCTGGCTGAGCATTATGCTGCTGAACTTTAGCTGACACATCATTAGAATAGTAGCTTGGGGGTATAAGAGAAACCATATTACTTGCAGGGCCATACTTCTTGTATTGCTCTTGGTCAGGACCATTACCACCTGGGAAGGACCACTATAGTGCTGATTGAATAGTGATAGCAATCTCATTAAGAGCTGGCGTTATCAATGCAAGTTAAAATATCAGCTAAGTTTCTTCTTAGCTTCTTCAGACTGGATCTCATGAGATCTAAAGCTAAGAAGAAACTTTCCAACACAGAGTCACAGAGGTGCTTTTAAAGGGGAAAAGAGAGAGAGGGGGGGGGGGGTGTTTAAGTTTAAACTACTCATTTATTTGTACTGCAATGTACTTAATTTTGTTGTAAGGCAATGTGTATATTCTCACCAGCAAAAATGAAATAACCCTAAAAAGATGTGAGAACCTGTAGGTAAATGTATAAATATATGAGTGCACAATCCTTTCCCAAAGTTACCAAGTCAAGTCAATTGATTCATATGTAAAAAAAAATTTAAACAACACTTGCTGGCTAATAGGGTTTTACAGGCACACACACTTGTAATCCAGGTCTCAAGAACCCAATTACAAACATGGAACTTACAAGTTACTTGATCTAAAATAAGTATTATAAGTCCACGTGGATGCTGATGAGGTACTATACTATCCAGTGTCTCAAAATGGCAAAGATTCACACTTATGTGTGTGTGTATTTGTGTATGTTTGTAATCCTATTGCCTGAATAGCCTAATCAATAGGTCTATCTAGTCTCCAGAGTAACCACTGCTATTTTCAGTTTTTAAGATCAAAGTTTAGCTGAAAGGGGAACATTATTATTATTATTATTATTATTAGCAGTAGTAGTAGTATTATTATTAGTATTATTATAGTTGAGATGGAGGAAGACATGATCAGTTTGTGGACATTATCCAAATTTCGCGCCTGCGCAGTAGCTATATTTTCTAGCCATTCAAGCTACCCCAGCCAGCTAGACAAATGTAAGCTAGCAGAGATATAAATTAGACAAAGAAACCTTGTAAAGAGACTGAATGAAAAAGAGTTCAAAGTGACGGACCGTGAAAGGAGCAGGTGTAATACAAAGCTTTATGCGTTATTCGATATATGTGGGAGTATGAAATTGAGAGGTACGCAGTCACCACGTCTTTTTAAACTTTTTTGCCAGCAGCCAGTGTAGAGATTAGCTAGCTAGCCGCTAGTTAGCCGATGTTGTTTTCCCACCAGCAGGCTGAACCAAAGCGCTTCGTTAGGTAGCATCCTGTCTCAGCGAAGGCCCTTTTGTTTCACGCCGGCTAATGCGGGGTCTAAACAACACGGCACGGAATCAACTTGAGGTATCTTTAGTTATTTTGTGTCGCAGATGAGAAGTAATACAACTGATCTAAGTGTGCTGGGAAACATGCGAACAGATTTATTGCTAACATGTTGTGTGCTAGCTGATGACTGTTCGCCGTATTTGCGGTCTGCTAAAGTGAAGTTAAGCTTGCTAATGAAAAGGTTAGCTACATACATATTGAACATAAAATCGATAAATATCTAAAATATGATGCTTCCCCTTTTATTACTGTTCTTATTTGAGCAAGTTTGTTGTTAAATGACGACATATGGTGAAGCGGCGTAAATGATGGTCTGGAAATTTGTATTGATACTTTAGCTAACATTGAGCTGTTGCTTTATTTGCTATTTATTTTTTTAATGTTTTTCATACTAACTTACTGTTAGTCACACTTGTTTACATCTGGAAAACCGTATTGGGTAATGTAAGTTGTGAGGCTCAATACAACTCCTGCGGTGTAACTTTTAGCTAATGCAATCCAGCTAGTTGAATGTTAGTCCGCATAGCATCATCTGTGTTGTGTTACAGGCGAGGTAGCACAACTCCAGCTAATGTGTTGGCCAAAGAAAGTTGCAGGTGAATCTTAAGTTTAACACACAGACCTATCAGCCGAGCAGCCACCTAAAGGATGTGGCGAGCGATAAATTGTCCTAAATTATCGTTAACGTTTAGCAAAATACTACAAACCTAAATTACTCATCCGGATAACCAGTATGTTGTCGTGAGTGCTGCACTCAGTTTTTAATAACGTGGCATTCACGACTGATTTTTATTTATTTATTTAAGCAATCACTTTCCTGTGGTTCAATTTGACTTTTTGGGGGGGATAAATGTGACGGGTTTGTTATGAGCATTTTCTTCATTTCTAGATGCTTCTGTAGCATGGGGGCTCTGCAGTTACTACTAGATAGGTTGAACAGCTCTATATTCAAGGCCTAATATTTGTTTCCTTTTTTTTTCTAGTATGTAACATCAGGATAAGGTCATGAAGGATCCAGTGATAACCTAAAAACATCCATCTGTGTACATTTCAACCATTCAAGAGGTGATTATAAGGAGTTGGTTCTTGCTCTTTAGGGCACTAGGCTCAGATGTGTGCAGACTTGATTGTGTAGATTCAGTTTGACTACTCAAAGCACTGATACAAGGCTTTATACTGGAAACCGCACATACACATTAGCATGAGTGAGCGCTATAGCTTGCAAATTATATCACAATATTTCTAGGAAATTTGCCATAGCGATAATTCTGACATTACAGAGAAGGTAAAAAAATACTGAAAGATGTTTAAATGATGCTTGCAGGCAGCAGCATTTATAAGTGCAAGTAAATGATGAGCATTTTCCATTCTGCTTTTCCAGTGAGCTACTGTCACTGATGACATACTTCCTAATTTAAAACAATGCAGCGTTTATAGTGCAATAGTAGTGACAGTATGATTTAGCTGTAAGCAAACAAGTTGCTCGGTAGTGTTTTTCCTGAAAATTTTAACAATAACTACAGTGACATAAACTCATAGCTGTACAATACTGTACAGAATAAAGGAGAAAATCTTCCACCTAGGATGTTGCATCTTGGGTCCAGCTTTTATTTATTTCTTTATTACATGGTTCCACCATGTAAGCGCGTCAGTGATTTCCATCCACTGTTTGCCCTTGCTGTCATATGGAGCGCAAGCAGAAAGTCTTCCTGTGATGCTTGGTGGAGTCATTTGTTTTCTTTTGAGTCGGAAATCGTCAGCGCCTGCTGTCTCGTCCTTCTTAGCCTGGTTGTACTTGCAGTGTGTTTTTTTTTTTTTTTTTTTTTTTTTTAAATCTCAGAAGGTAAAATATGTTTGCTATTTCCACCTGTAGCAGGAACAGTTTTCTTGGAAATTTTTAAAAGTTCTGTTCTTATTTGGAAATTGTGGAAGTAGCTCCATTTTTTAGGTACCAAAGTAACAGAGTAGGGAGTGTAAATGTATAGCATTGATATAGCAATCATATCACGATATATTTTTATAGAGACATAGAAAGAAGTCTCATCGGAGTCTACAATAATCCAAAACAGTTTCAGTCATACTGTGTCTACAGCAAATTCACTGACCGCTGGTTTTTATTTAACGAAATGTTTTCTTTAGGTGATAAAACTACATAATGTATGATCGTGTGCTATGGTTAAGCAAAGTCATAACACACACAGAGGAGTACAAGAACATTTTTAGGTAAAACATTTATGCATTTAAGATTAAGTTTACATTATTAGTATAATGTATTATAAAACATGGAAATGGCGACATCAGCTTGCCCTTTGACACTGGATATTGTCTCAGAATTGGAACACTTTTGGGCTCAAATTAAATATTGGAAATTAAAGAAATTTTACTTAATTTTTTTATGTAGCACATGGTAGGAGGGAGGTACAAAAGATGATTAATGCTAGGGATGTTTGCCAATTGTCTAAAAACATGACCAGTTTCATCATTTTTAATAGAAATTTACTCCAAGAAAGTGTGATAAGGATCACAGGGCTTTAGAGACTTTTGAACTTACTGCAAGAAAATATGAACTTAAATGATCTTACGTTAGGAGAAAAATAAAAATAAAACTGTGTGATCCAGCTCTGATAAATATGAGCAGTTATATGTAGGTTTTGGTATATTGCTGTCATAAACATGCACTGAATAAGTGAAATAAAAATGGCATTTGTATCTTGCCATTGTTATAAAAATAGTATGGAGCACTTGATTTTTTTTTTTAAATTGTATTTTATTTTTTTCAGAAATTTGTGGAGAGGCATGTCTTGTAGGTGTCCAAACATTAGACATACAGTTCGGACGAACTATAAATCCTGCTTCAATTCCTGTTCTGAACAGCCAACATTGTTTTGACCCTTTTTTTGCCAGCCACAACTGCTGAAAGATAACCTTTTGATTTATTTAGTTATGTAATATTGGCTGTTTTCATTGAAGCTTTTCTTTTTTTTCTTGCTGTAATCATATTTGTAATAAATCACGCTGACTATAGCTTTACTCAAACTTTGGAGATGTGCTTTTAGGGTGACTGGCTGTCAAGTTATGGTACTTTTTACATAAAGGAAAAGTACAGAGAATACAGTTAACTGTACATGAGGATGGTTTCATTTTCATTTTGTTTACTCATGTTTCAAATGTGTTTCCAGGCTGATTCATGAAAGCTAAACTTTATGCTGTTTAATTCTCGAGAAATACTCGTTGTTTATTGTTTTCTTGTAATGTTAGTGCTTTAAGGACGCAAGTGAGTGGTACCACAGAGCCAGCGATGTCACGGGTTCCCACTCCTCCTCCTCCTGGGGAGATGTCAAGTGGACCTGTGGCAGAGAGCTGGTGTTACACACAGGTATGGTCACAACAGTACTCTTTTTGTTCTTTTCTGCACCTATTAATGATAGAACTATTTTTATTTTTTATATAATTGTATTTAAAGTGGCAATCTCATACACATGTAATTACTGGTAGTAATGAAAAATAAAGGTAAATATAATACTACAGGTCACCAAATTCTGGGGGCAATAAAGAAAAATATTGACCCCCCCCCTTCCTAAATGCTGCACATAGCTGAGTCTGAATAGCAGGGCTGTAGCCTGACACCTGCAGCTCCTCATCTAACTGGCTACACCCACTTTTTGCATTTGATAATAAAAGTCAATTCATCTCTTGCACACAGTGTGAAGCTGTAGCAGTAAGAACGGCTTATTTTACATTTGGGGTAACTTAATACAGCGTTTTACTCCCAAGTATGTTGTCAGAGCCACAGTATTTCTAATATTATAAACATGCATATAAATATTTTGGTACTTTAATAAGCAAATTGCAGAGTAAATCATTATCAGGTTATCTCATTATAAATAGGCAGTGACCCTACAGGCATTAGAAAAATGAAAGCTTCTTGGTTGCCACTTTAAATGCAGATTTTTTTTTTAATGTTAGTTTTAAAATCATATTTTCCTGTATTTTATTCTCCTAAGAATATTATTACTGAGGTCGGGGGTGGCACAGCTGTTAAATATCAACAGTAATCCAGCATACAAAAGATTACACCATACAACAGCAGCTAAATTGAATTTGGTCTTCATTAATGTTACAATTTTACATCTTTTGGGATTTTTTTTTTCTCTCTCCCCATAGTGACACTTTCCAAGTGATCAGAATTTACTGTGGGAGTATGTTAAGTTTCACATTAGGGGTCTGATGGGTCTGTATGTGTCTTATTCTTGTTCAAGGTCAAAGTTGTGAAGTTTTCCTACATGTGGACCATAAACAACTTTAGCTTTTGCAGAGAGGAAATGGGAGAAGTGTTGAAGAGCTCAACTTTCTCTTCTGGCCCTAATGACAAAATGAAATGGTTAGTACTCAAGATAAACCTTTTACTGCTGCTAGATGTTTGTTGTTTTTTCTTCTTCCCTTTAGTTTCTGTGGCCATGAAAATCACTGATGTGTTGAATAGCTTTTAGAGTTTTGGAAATGTAAACATGGTTTAGCTTTTTACTATTTATATCAAATTTTTTGCCTGATTGAGTTCCTAGAATTTTCTAGAACAAACCAGCATGTCAATAAAAAGTATATTTGTTTTCAGTATGTGAACTCTGCACATAGGTGATAATTACACACAGCTGCTCAGAAACATGAAAATTGCGCCTAAGGGCGCGTCGCAGTACTGTTTTAAGTTTGTATGATAACTGACGTGCAGTGTTATCTGTTCGCTTGGCAGGTGTCTGCGAGTCAATCCAAAGGGACTTGATGATGAAAGCAAAGATTATTTGTCATTGTATTTACTTCTTGTTAGCTGTCCAAAAAGTGAAGTCAGAGCAAAGTTCAAATTTTCTTTGTTGAATGCTAAACGAGAGGAGACAAAAGCAATGGGTGAGTGCAGGATTTTGAGTGTTTTTTGGGTTCCTTTTCATTCCCTACTTGTAAAAGCTATAACAAGACTGCAATTTTGTTTTTTTTTCCTCTTGGTTGCAGAAAGCCAAAGAGCATATAGATTTGTCCAAGGCAAAGACTGGGGCTTCAAAAAATTTATACGGAGAGATTTCCTCCTTGATGAAGCCAATGGACTTTTACCAGATGACAAGCTCACCCTGTTCTGTGAGGTAATCTTTCCTTTTATTCTTCAAATTAAAGTGCTACCATTTTGTCTTTTTTGGTCATTATATTTAGCAACATTACAAATGACATGAACCACAATTTCTCTACTCGATTGCAGTCAAAAGTTCTATCGATTGTAAAAATTGTAAGCGATTAAATTCATATTGGGTTCTTTCCACTAACATTTGGCTAGTGGAAAGAACCTGGTTGTCTTCTCTTTTTTTTTTTTCTTTTTTTTTTTGTACCAGTTGTTGTGTTATATATGGCTTTATAAAGTATTCATTTGTTATGTTAAATTTTAAATGAAGTCTTCAACATTAGACCACTCTTATATGAACTTAATTACACCCATGTTGCGACCTTTTAATGGATTAGAGCTCTTGACATGACCACATTACACCTGAGTGCATGCTGTGGTGCAACTTATTGTTAGGATTTGCTTCAAATGACATTGAACTGTTGGCAAAAGAAATGCTTCCCCCATCACACATCATTTGTGTTGGATCTTGTTTTCTGAAATAATTGAATTTGGTGTGTCAAGAAGAATGAACATCTACTGAAATCTTCTTTCAAGGGACAAGTTAAGTGAGGTGGCAGTGAATTTTCATGTACGTGCAATTGAGTTAGTATTGCTAGGATTACAATTTGCCAGCCGGCGTTTCCAGAAGGATTAAACAGTTTCAGAGAAATTGCCACTTTGATAAATAAATTGCATTCAAATTAAAGACAAACTGTCTCTTCCCATCAATTAGGGATGTCAGCAAAGTTAATTAATTTTGGATTTAAGTGGTTGTATGTTTTCAAGCATTTTGCCATCCAAATTGTAGGTTCCCTAGTCTGGATAATACACACTAAAAAGAAAGAAATCAAACACATATTGGCTGCTAAATGTTTGCTACATATTTGCTGCTGGATTTGTTAGCATGTTTTGACTTGATACAACAGCTTTAGTTTGTTTGTTTTTTTGTTTTTTTTTCTCTCTGCTATACAGGTTAGTGTTGTCCAGGATTCTGTTAACATTTCAGGCCAGTCTAACATGAACATGCTGAAGGTACCAGAGTGTCAGCTGTCTGATGACCTCGGGAACCTGTGGGAGTGTTCACGCTTCACAGACTGCAGCCTCTATGTGGGAGGGCAGGAGTTCAAAGCCCACAAATCCATCCTTGCAGGTAAGACCTCCCTGGCCTCCACAACTTAAGTTTGTAACAACTCAGAGAAAAGCCCTCAAAATGGGCCAAGACAGACACATCTGTGCCGCCTCTGAACAGCTTCTGTGGAGAGCTATAAGTACCTCGAAAGACTACGAGCAGTCTGTGTTCATGGCTTGATTTGTAGCGGCCTACTTCTGCAGTGGGTGCTAATCCACACCACTACCCCTGCTTGGCCCTGCTTGACCCAGATGACTGTAAGATTCAGGAGATTGAGAGGCTGGCTCTGCTCCCTAGTTCATCTTCATTAGACATGGTGGAAGCCTCAGTGCTCAAAGAGGAAGTGCTAACAAAGTGGCAGCAATATAAATTTTGCAGCATTTTATTTTAATAGTATAGATATTTGTGGACTTTTTACATCTGTCTTCTAAGATCTTAGTAATTTATGTGCTGTTTCCTTATGTGACATTGATGCTTATATTCCTGGATGAATTAAGACATTTTTATTTGCTTTGCTAATGTGCTCAATATTGTTGACGAGTCATTGGTAAATGTCAAAAGTGTATATTTTTTAATATATATTTTTATGCATTTTTTTTTTTTTTTTTTTTGCAGCGAGGTCACCAGTTTTTAATGCTATGTTTGAACATGAAATGGAGGAGAGTAAAAAGGTAGGAGTAAAACTTTAATTGTCACATCCTCAGCAAATCCTTTCAGTACTGTTATTGCTTTTGTGTATATATACATACTAGGTTCTGTGCACTAAAGAAAGCCGTCTAAATTTGCAGAACCGTGTTGACATCAGTGATGTGGATCCTGATGTCTTTAAGGAAATGATGGGCTTCATCTATACAGGCAAAGCGCCAAATTTGGAGAAAATGGCAGACAATTTGCTGGCAGCTGCAGATAAAGTAAGTGCCCAGTGAGATTATGCTTTTATTTGACCAGACATCTACTGCCAGTTTCTCTTGTAAAAGTAGAAAATTAACCTTATAGTCTTATGGTCTTGCTTTGTATTGTATTCAGTTACTAACTCACTAGTAACTTAAAGAGTGAAACTGTAAAGCTGAAATGGTAATTGTATGCAGTATTGTCATGGACAGTAGTGTACCTTGTGAGCGTTTGAAGCCTCCAGCTGTTCAGTGAATGGAATATGCAACACTATATGTAAGTCAATGAGGCTTAAGGGCTAATGCGGTCAGTTCTGTAATTATGTAGCTGTTAGCCGTCGTAGTCTGTATTTTTTACCTTTATTTATTTATGTATTTATGGGGGGGGATGTGCTCATCCACAGTGTGTGCTTCCAAACACATACTTGTAGGCAGCTTTTCAAACTTTAAAGGGCTGATTTAACTAAGGTTGCTGATATGGTGATGTGGTTTCTCTTCTGTGTTGAGACTGATTTGTCTAATATTTTCGTCTAGGGCTGTTATTGTGTAGCTGGAAAAGGATAAACTGTTAGAAGAATCAAAACTGTACTGAGTGAGCTTTCTGTCATTCCCGTAAACATCCGTTCTCAACATGTTTAATGGTTCCTTTATTGTAATCACCTCTAATGGTAAAGCATCTCCAAGTATGAGGACATAGAGTTTTTGCACACTTGTACTGTAAACACAACACAAATTTCTTCATTCTCCCTTACATAACTCATAAGTTTAAACTGGATGTAAACTGCAACTCTACTGGTCGACAGAGGCATAGAACTGCAAGGTAGTGCTTTTAGTTTTCTTTAAAATGCTTATTAGAGAGCCTTCTGCTTCAGCATTTTGGATCCTCGTCATTTTTTCTCCATTTCTATTAGGATTGCTGAGTCATCCATTCCAGTAAATGATTGCATCCGTAGTCTTAATGTGCATTTGCACTAACTGTGATAAAACCGTAAGTCACCGGCATTTATTTAACGTGTAGACTATAATCGCTGCTCTCTGTGTTCCCCCCCTCGTTCCATCACCTCCACCCCAGTATGCTCTTGAGCGTTTAAAGGTTATGTGTGAAGAGGCCTTGTGCAACAGCCTTTCAGTGGAGAATGTGGCCGACACCCTCATCCTGGCTGACTTGCACAGTGCCGAGCAGCTCAAAGCACAAGCCATAGATTTTATCAACAGGCAAGTATCGCAAAAAAGAAAAAAAAAACTCCAGTGATAAATTCCTGCTGCCATTTCTGTTTACCAGCCCTGAATGCTTACCTTTTTATCTCCTTGCCATAGGTGCAGTGTCCTGAGACAGCTGGGCTGTAAAGATGGAAAGAACTGGAATAGCAAGTATGTAATTAGCTGATATATGTGACACAAGATTAATACCACACTCTTATCTCTTTCCCCAACCAGATGCATTAGAATTCATTGTTTTAGCCCAGGTAGACAGAGTGCTATTTGCCTTTTCAGTTTGAAGCTCCATATCTTTGTATCCAAGTTATTAATAGACTCATTCCTGGATAAACCCTGGAAATGGAATATTTGTAGAATTTTAAAAAGAATGCAGGTGGTTGCCGTGGGAAGATTTTTTTTTCTTACTTCTCTTCCAGATGATGTAGTGCAGTGTTACAGGACACCTTGAAATATTAAGCTTATTTCTCTCTGTTGTATTCACAGCGCGACGCATTCCACCGCTCTATTAATTTTAGTTTATGCATGTGTGCGGAAAGCACTAATGGCCCTTTTTCAAGTTTAGCATACAACTCACAAATCAAATCCCACTTATTTGCTTAGTCATTACAATCTCATTTATGTTTATTGGTTTTTAATGTGCAGATTATCATGTCTGAGTATCTGACTTCATTTTTGCATGTGCTTACAGTCATGCTACAGATATAATGGAGACTGCAGGCTGGAAGTCAATGATCCAGTCCCATCCTCACTTGGTAGCCGAAGCCTTTCGTGCCCTGGCTTCAGCACAGTGCCCACCCTTCGGTCTTCCCAGGAAGCGCCTAAAACAGTCTTGACTGCCCGACTGTGTCCCAGGACTTTACTGGAGGTGTGAAGCATGGGTTTACAAAAAAGAAGGACTAGCAAGGATGCCACTCTTTATTTCCACCAAAACTGAACACACTTGAATAAAGAAGAGTGGGGCTTTCTGGCCAGGGATGTGGGGGAGGCTGGCACGTGGAAGACTGACATCAATTGACTGGGGGGAGGAAAAAAAAAATTGGTTCACTCGGTGTTGCTTGCTTGCTTTGCTGCCCGAACTGAATTCTGTTCAGACTGGGTAGCAAGTCAAGCTCTCTGCTACAGTTTTATTTTTCCTGTAATTTTCAAAATGGCCTTAATATATCTGCCATTGCTCTGGAGCTGCTCTGGAGTACTTTGTCTATTTTACTCTGTGCCTGCCTTGTCACAAAGACCAGGCCTCCTCCAGGTTGCACTAGTTCCCATGAATAGTCATTTTGATATGGAGTTCTATAGGAACGTAACAAAGGTTTAACTAAATGGGAAATATTATATATTTGTAATGTTTAGCCCGTTTTGTGACTAGACATTAAAAAGCATGAACACTTTCAGTGCAAGGTCAGTTCTTTACACTTTTTAAAAGATGTGTATGCCCCATATTGATGGCACCATTTCTATGTAAATGACAGTTGAACCATCTTCAAAAGACCAATGTACAAGAAAGTGTGTCCTATTGCGTATTTGTGGGGGGAAATAGTGATCTGCCATTATGAAGACAGTGTCGATCCTTGTGAAACATGTAAGACAAAAGTGTCTGTACTTTGGCCCTAATATATTAAAACATTGGAAGTATATGGACATATTTACTCAGTCTCCCATTTGAATGACTTTTTCCAGATCATACGTCTGTGAACTGTTATAGATTCAATTTTGAGAATTTGTTTCTTTAGTATTGCCAACATGCAAATATTATATATTCTCAATATATTGTGGTTAACTAAAAGTGGAGAGACTAATGCATGGTCATGTTATTGTCAAAAGAAAGTGTCCAAGTACCAATTTTGTTTTAACCATTTTTTTTCTGCAATTATCTGACATATTTGTGCAGAATAAAATTAATTGAGTATGTGCAAAATCTTCCTCTAACATGCTTGGATATCTGTAGGATGCTGAGCATCACTTCTACTGGCAATGTTGTTCTGTGTTTGAATGAGGGGTTGTCATTTTTTATTCGGTCCGTCTTGTATGTTGTGGCGTGACAGACACTTCAGAGGATTTTGTAAATTACGAGTAGCATCATTTTTACATGATATTACTCATCATTCAGCGTCATGTTGAGATGTTGAAATGTTGGAAGCAAAAAAAAGAAAAAAACAAAAAGATGAAGTTGTTGTCTGCAAGAATGCCTGCATTAACCCATTAAAACATTTTCCAGCAGTCTGAAGTGGCCTAGGGTTTTTTTTTTTTTTTTTTTTTAATATGTTTTTAACTGGAGAATGTTGAGCTCATGAAGAGATTTCAGTCTAAGGAAGGATGGTTATTATCCACACCGTTTCTTTTAATGGTTGTACTAATGGGTGCAGGTATCAGGCTGGGGTGATTTTTTTTTTTTTTTCTTTTTGAGGGGTTCTTGTTTGGAAAAAAATAATAATTAGACAACAACACCACTGTGATAATCAAAAGAAAATGTGCTTTAACTGCATTAGCATAGTGCCATGTTAAATGTTGAACCTTTGTTCAGCACATAAAAGACGTGCTTCCCCCCCCCCCCTATTTTATGTGTGAATGCTTGGCACAAGCCCTAATTAAAGTGAATGTGAGGCCGCTCTTTTCTGCTGGAAGAGAAGTCTTCATCAGCAGCTCGCTGATCCTCATCCGCCCCTCTCAGCACAGATCCCAGGAAAAGACCTGATACCATCTCTGCTTTAGGACGCCTCTCCAACCTTTTATCTTCCTCCTTCGCGTTCCTCTACTAACTTTAAAGCTTGAAAGAGAGAGATGCCTGCAGTGTCAAAATTGAATTTTTCCCTTATATTGATTGTCGGAAATAAGCGTTGAATGCTGAGAAGTGAAACGTATGTTAACATTCCTTGTAGTTTTCCAGGGGATTTGGGTGCATGCAGCAGGAAAGCGTAGTGTGACTTGATGCCTATAAGGAGTAGGTGCCTCACCCTGATCAGATAAGAGTAATGGAAGCGAATGAAAAGACCCCTGTCCCTGATGGCCACGGCAAAATGGATGTGCTCCCTGAGGTGTACCTCTGGTATCATCCACGCCTGTGGACACAGATTTATTGCCCATTAAAAAGCTACCCTGAAATGTACCTCTTAAAATTGTGTGTTTATCCTGTTGAGAAGTCCTTTCAGGAATGAAACGAGACAACTACGAGCACCAACAGACTAGACCTGACTCGGTGTGACAGCATGCTTTGAGCCAAGTTCAAATAAGGTTTAATGCCATAAAAACCTAAATTGATCTTTACAGTTACATTTTAACAAAATCTGAAATCAAATATTCCAAAATGAAAAGTGTAATTACACTATACACAGAAGAGCTTTTACTCCTATTTTACAAGGGAAACTATTGAAACAATTTTGAGCAAGCAGAAATCAAACTGGGTACAATCTGCAGTTACAAAAAATGAAATCAAAGCAATCTAACCATCAGCTGAAATATGACATTTATCTACATGATATTTCTTAACAAACACCAAAAAATAAGGTACAGTATACTTGATAGAGTTCTCTGGAAAAATTAGGATAATCTGACATCATATACTTTGAAACCATAATCAATAAACACGTTTAGTTTTACACATTAACACACAGCATTTGCACAAAGGAGCAGAACCAAAACATCAACATAGATCAACTCCGAGTTAAGTTCCTTATCGTACACCTCACCTCATGTATAAGGTGATGGAATCATTTACAGCTGAAGTGGAAAGACATGAGATACATCCAATAAAATGACGCTAACAGAAATGTATTCTTTGTCTTTAGTGGCACATGCCCTAACCTAAAAACCCTGGGTATCTCCAGATAACAAAACTCATGCCGTTTAAAATCCGAATGGTTTTTAACAAAAGCTTTAAAAAAAAATTTGAGTGATTTCTGAGTCGAACACATTACACCATGTACTACAAGACTGAATGTTATCCACTTTTACACAAAGTCAGCCAACTTAAGCCTGCTGTACTATTGGGAAATGTCTTATATTTCAAATTTAGTCCCTCTTCTCATTAAAATTGCAGATGGATTTTGTACTTTTGCCTTTACCCCCACCTTTTTGTTTCTCCACTCTTGGTAAATGAAATTTCCCAGGCTAATTAAAGCCTATTAAAGACAGGTAATGTCAGGGCTGGTGGCAGAACCATGACAAAGTGCTGATAATTGTCTGCCAGACTCACTAAATCCACCTGTCCTGCAATTATTGCTTCCCCCTCCCCACCTCTCCTGACACATTAATCCACTGTGGGGCTCACTAGGCAGGCTGATGCCTCAAAGTGCATCCTGCAAACACAGATGTTGGATCTCAGACTAGTTTAGCATACACATGCCTTATGATAATTGTAGCAGAAAACCAACACATTTTAAGGCGCAAACAAGGCTGCAGCCATGTTAAGCTAGGATATGTGCCTACATACAGTTTGTTAGTAATGTATGATCATGCTCTAAAGTTTCTTATGCATTAGATTAGTTGGATGGACTTATTTTGTCATGAGCACTTTAGGAATTGGTTTGAATCAGTCAAGTCACTTGCTTTTAGTCCCCACAAAAGAACGATAACAGATCAGTTTTAAGACCATATTAATTATTCATTCCTTAATGAAATAATTCCATTGATCAAAATAATTTGAAGTAATAGAGACTGTCCTGTCTGTGTTCTGTTAACAGGTATAAATGGATGTTAGCGCCACTTCAAAGGCAATGATCATTTTGACTAATCATTCTTAATGCAGTGATCTTCCAAATGGGATTTCTTTTTTTCATTTTATGCCCTGTTGAATAGCTTTATTAATGTTTAGGTATTGTAATTGTTAACATTATTTAAAGTCCTGTCATATTTTGTCACATTACTATTTAAACAAGGTTCGAAAATTGTTTGAAAATGTTGGCAGGAGTGCAGCTCTTCCAGAAGCCAGCTACACGCTTCCAACTCAGCAGGGCTCCATGCCTATAGTCTAGCCTTGAAGGAAACATCTGGACAACATACTAATTATACCCGTGGTTTACAGAGAACATGTGCTGTTGTGATGTGGTGGATTCTTCCAGGGTTGGTAACTACCTTTTGAATCCCAAGCCAACCCCTAAAGCCAAGTCCCTGTACACCTAACTATCTGAAGTGTTAAACTTGTGTATTTGTGTAGTATATACAAAAGTTTCACCAAATCCCTCCAGTGTGCGTCCCTTCATAAGTCGCACTTCCTGCAACATGTCTCAGGTATTTAGGTATTTTGGGATAAGGAGTTTAGAGCTTGACATTTACATTATTTGAAGATAAAACAAAAGGCTGATGCAGACTAACAACTACTAGGTCACCCTGTTGAGGAGTAAGGTGTGTCACTGTGGTAGTTGTAGTCAGGGCATACCTTCTGGACCAGTTTATAGTCTACACTGTAAAAGGCTATATAGATGCATATGACTTTGAAGGGTTTTGAGCATAACCATGACACATGGCTCTGCGTCTGCTCCTGATAGCACACCTTGGATGGATCAAAGCTGCACAAGGCAGTCTTCTTGTTGCGATCCGTCTTCTCATATTCAATGCGACAGTTGAAAGATTTGGTGTCTTTGGTCTCCAGTGTGGACTGCTGGGCGATCTCAAACTCCACCACCTTGGAAGGTGGCACCAGGCTCACCGACACATTCCCCAGACCTGTGGAGTTGTGGCGGAAGTAAACGCTAAAGGTGCCGTTCCCATGGTCCACAATCTTTCCTGTGATCAGCAAGTTGAGTTTGACAGTCTTGATATTGGAGTGGAAGTCTCCCCAACCAAACATCTTTTTGAATTTGCCAGTCTTGACGATGGGTCTGCGTTTAGTTCTGGCCTGTGCGCCCTGAACATCTGTCTGGTTAGATAACCAGTCCCAAAAGTCCTCCATGCTGTGTAAATATGTCATTTCCCTTATGTTACTCTTGAACTCGGGGGAGCCCCTGGCAAACAAACGCAGGGGGTTGAGGATCCGTGGACTGGCCCCGGTGGGAGATATCTTCTGTTCATTATCGCTGTCCCTCCACTCGATGAGTTCTGTGACTCCTCCATGCACTTTCCTGCACGAGACCTTGATAGGAAACAGAACAGAGATAGATAGAAAAAACAATTAACCAACGTGAAAACCTTTGTGAAATGCAATTTCATTCATTCAAATTCATTGCTTGTTAACGTGACGTGTATAAGAAAGTTTTGACAAAACTCTGTGCAGTCATGTGAAAAGGGTAGATAGCAGCCAAGTGCTGCTAATAATAACTGATCGTTAGCAAGTGTGATCACCTCTATAAATACATTTTAGCAGTTTGTTGGTCTGGAGCATTCAGGTGTATCATAACACAATGCCACGATCTTCCCAGGAGTGCCAAATTCACCCCAAGGCCATCAAAACAGCCACAGCATCAGCTAAAGGTTGGCCCAACTAGGTCGCGCAATGATCCCAAGCATGCCAACAAATCTACAAACTGCAACTGTTTATGTTCACTTCTTAAGAGAACTGCATAAATGAATGCTCACAAAGCTCAATGAACTGAAGCAACACTGTAAATAAGAGTGGACCCACAATGCTGGGAGAGACTGATAAAGTTACACAGAAAACAATTACTTCAAGTTATTGTCCCTAAAGATGCTCATGAATCATGGGGTGTACTTAGTTTTTCTGATATGTTCTTTTTCAGATGGCAGTAGTGTTTTTATACACTTTCATTTAAAAGTGGCAGCCTCAAAGCCAGAAAGTTCTGGGTTTTAACTTCCTGTTCAGCTCAGGGACTTTCTTTGTGGAATTTGACTGTTCTCCTTGTGCTTGCATAGGTTTTTTCTGTGTGCTCTGGTTTCCTCAAAAAAATTTATGCATGCTAGGTTAATTTGTGATTCTAAATTGCCCATAGGTGGGAATTTGACTGAGAATGGTTGTGTGTCTTTTGGTCTTATCCCTGTGATGGACTGATAGCCTGTCCAAGGTGTTTACCTGTCACTCACTGTCAGCTAAGAGGCTTCCTCTACTACCCTAGTTGGTTAAGGGTTTAAGAAAATGGATTGATGGGTGTTCTTTAAAAACTTTCTATTTGGTAATTCTACATAGATGGATTCACATTCATTATACTTTGCTACTCTGCTTTGCATTTGTCTGTTTCACTGACATGTAGCAGAGCAGAGAAAGAGAAAGGTACATACACAAATAATGAAAAAAGCACAGAAAAGCAGCAAAGCTGCGGCTGTAGAGAGCTAAAATGATAGCGTGCATATAGACAACATGAGCCTATGAATAACTAATATGGTTAATGTTAGATAAACCGTACGCACGATTGCCAGTTCTGAAGAGCAACTTCCACCTCACAAGTTAACAGTAATAGGTTCTTGGGTTTGGTATGTATGAAGTTTCTGTGTTTTTGAGAATTGCCATTGGTATAAAGCAGATGGTAAAAACATTTACCCATAGAGTAAATATAAATAAATAATATTCACAAGGCGTCACCACAGAAGGTAGCTCCACATGTTTCATTTGGCAGATTTTTACACCTCCAAAAGGTTTGGGGCTCTTCCTGGAATCGGTTGCCAGCTAAAACTACTGCTCTAGGGGCAGTATGGACAATTTTCACATTCATCTTCTAGCATATCCTAAAATCCTTTGTTATAGATATTTATGAAATGATTCATTATGGGTTCATTAATAAAGAAAAGGGAAACAAACAGATATTCACAAATGAAATAAAGATTAAATACAGAAAATTCAACAGCAGCATCTCGTAGTATTGTAAACTCAGTAATAGAATACTGAAGATTATTACAGGTCTGTGCAAGAAGCTAAATAGCATTCACTGGACATCACTTAACAACAACCAAATAAATAAATAAATAGAAAATAATCATTAATATAAATATAGCATTAAAAAGTGCATGCACATGCAAATAAATAGCATGTAATACACTACTGCTAGATAGCAGGGGCACCACAGAAGGGAGGAAACAAGAAGTTTGTATTAAACTGAACACATGATGCACTGATGAACTCAAGCAGATTCTGATATTTAGAGTGCACAGATATTCCCATGGACTTCAGGGAAAGGTGAATCTAAACTTTAGCTCGCATCCACCTATAAACACTCTTCCACGGTAGTGTCATGAAGTACGTACGTATAAAGTGTATACGTATATAAAGTATAGTGCTAAGTGCTAATCCAGACGCAGCAATGAACCGTGATCCCTCCTTGTACCTCAAAGCCGTTTAGCTTTAGGAACGATTCCTGGTCCACTTCAGATAAAGCTTTAATAATTCACAGCAATAAGCTTAGCTAGTTTTATTAGTAATTAGTAGTGCTGGGTTTTCCCCGGGCCCAGTTATAGGGATCACTGAGAGAAGCAGATGTTGAAAGTACAGAGCAGCGGCTGCTTGAATTCTCACAGAGATGCTGCATACTATTTCCAGACTAATTATATTTTTGCTGTAAGCTGAACGGAGGCATATGTGTATAAAGCTAACAAACTAGGTCTGTCTAGCACAATTTGTTTTGTCACATATACCCAAACCTTTCCATCTGAAATGTAACAGGGCTACATTCACCTTAAGCTGTGCTGCTGTGTCTTATAATTACAGCTTTGCTTTACTGTGCTGCTTATGTCCGAGACTGCGGTAACACTTTAATGCCTAAAGCGGAAGGTAATGGCTCGCCTATCTGGATATGTAATGTGAAATCAATGGGTCTCCCACGGACAGTGAGCCCGGCCCATTTATCACCTCTCACAATGCTTAATTAAGACAGTTGCTCCCTGTAAACATGGATGAATGAGGCAACACTGTAATAATGCCCCTATGTGTAGTTCATCACATCCAAAGTCATTTAATCAACCAATTCCAGTGGCGTTATTCCCCACTGATACAGCCACTTAGTAATACCTTATGTGAGCTCAGCTGTTAATTTGATTTGACTCTTATAACATCACAACAGCAGATGATGCTAAGCATAAAATCTGCAGGCTCTCAATAGGAACATTTTTCCTCTGCTGTGAACAAGGAAGATTCGGCACTTGTCTTCCCGCCAGCTCAAACTGTTATATCTTTAACACGTTGGGTGTCATGCTGCGCGGCTTCAGAGGTGAAACCAAATTGTCTTTCTGCGTAAATCTCAGGTGTGCTTTGTATAGGATGATTATAATGGAAAAGAGAGAGGAGTTTAAGTATGATGAGCAACTGGGGAAATTGCTGTGACAACAAGGGGATCAGCAGAGGGATATCTAATACTTAAATGCCCCAAGAGAGATGAAGCACTAGGAACTTGAAAGCTGGCACTGACACATAGGCTTTGGTTTCTTTCTCTCTCGCTGCCTCCCTGCACAACCACAGCACCAACACACACTCGAGCACACCTTGTTCATTTAGGCAGCAGCGATGTCTCTTAAAACCGACTAAAGGATTCTGAGGTTTTGTACAAAAAAAAGGGGAAAAAAAGGCAAGGTCTGATGAAGGAGAATCTACAAAAGCTTAATTAAGATTTCTTAATCGGTGCTGCCGTGCTAGAGGCGTTTCAGGGCAACTTGAAACAAGACATTATTATGATAATAACTGTAGACTTATAGAGCTGAAAACACCAGACCTCATTTCAACAGCACAAGGCGCAGTGACTCGTGGCAAACATTACGGATATCTGCTAGTGTGGTTTAGCTTCTTCCTTTTCCTGCATGTCCTACATTAAAACACAAAGACATGCGTGAACTTCAGACACCCCGGCACAGATATCGCGCTTTTACACCACAGCAGTCAGTGTTCTATCTGCCCTATAAAGGACTATGTTTAGTGATACAGCAGTAAAGATAAAGGCCTATGCACCAAACAGTTTCCTGGTAATTTTAATGTACATCCACCAAGATGAGCAAAAACAGTAAGGTATCACACAAGGTGCTAATAGCTGATATTTCCAGTTCACTATCAAATGTCATGCATAAAACACACGGTTCCTCTCTGAAAGAGCACCTTAATCACTCTCATTAGCTGAGCTAAGCCTTCTTTTTTAATAGACACTCCATCTTTAACGTTATAGTGACTAGAATTCTAAATTCAAATAAATAAAACACATTTGGACTGGTAAAAAATGTATATGTATATACATATATAATGTCAGGAGTAAAATGTTTATGCTTGTATATGTTTGCATTCAAAACAGCTTTTTTTTAGGAAATTATGGGGCCATATATAGTTTACAACCCACAATTAAATTTAAACGGTAAAAGACTGTTTAAGTAATGCATTCTTATACATAAAAAAGAATCAGCTACTTAGAGATCTATCAGTATTATCTACTTTATTCTATTTTGTTTTGAAAATGCTTAAATATCTCCAAAGAATACAGAAAAATACATTTTTAACTGAAAAACATTGCACATCCTGACTAAACATTTTTTTGTAACCGACTTTTAAGGACTCGTATTTTTGTCACAGGCTTACATTAAACTGTTAATATTGGCTGACAAGTGGCGATCACATTTTTCATATGTGCGCATTAATTTCCTGCATAAATGAACGGAAAAAAGGTTTTCAAAAATTAATCTTCAACCACATCCTCAAAGTACACACCCTAGTGTAGCTGTTGAAGACAGAGTGGAAAATACACATTTGTGCCTAAGTCAGAGTTGGGTGAATAGTCTATGAACCTCCAGCTTTTACGCTGCTTTGCATGCAGGACTACCTGTTTTTACTGTGTGTAAAAGTGCATTGTTATTATTACAGACATGAACATCTGTGGCTTTTATTTTTCACCTGTCATTTCTACACCTCGGGGGCCTTTTCTTACAGAACCATGCATAAATAGGCAATTCAATCTAATGTTGTGGCAATCAGTACAATCAAGAGCTTTTCATGAAACTTACATCCTGACAGTAGCTTGAGCAGCAGCGAACCACACAGCGAGTCAGGATGAATCAGCCTCGACATTCATCTGTAACGAGCATTATGGAGCTGGCTGCCTGCTTGTCCCGTGGGTAGACATATCTTTTAGAGGCTTGACATAAAGGTAATTGCCATAGTGACCAGAACTAGCCTCTAGAAAGTTATTAAGAAACCAGTGACATCTGGCTTCTGGATCATCTAAAGAGATGCCGTTAAAATGCATTTGGAGAGAGAAGCTGGTGGCAGTGTGTTTGGTTGTGATGGGTTCTGGTCCACGGGCAGGTCTACAGCTTTTGTACTTTGATGGTGACCAAATCTTTCACAGCCTTTCACAACTGACAATGTGGCCAACTCATGATCTGAAGTCTGCTTTTCTGTTTCTGTTTTGGTTTTTAAATCACATTTTTGCTCAGGAAATGAAGTTGATACAGAGGCAAGCTAAACTAATCTGTTTCTGGGTTTTCCATAGCTGATTTTTTTTTTCCCAGTGCATAAGGCTGAGATATGCGTCTGGGGAAAATTGGTTTCAGGCATCTTTCTCACAATAAACAAAATGGGCAATTAACCTGCTCATCAGTGCAAACCGAGCAGTTCCAATGATGCACTCGACTGTTCTTCATGGATTTATCTGTGCAAATTGACCTCACTTTGGTGGTGAAATTCATTTCTCTGTTAATTTTCTGTGTCTGAAGCTTCATTAACTTGATGCGCTTCCACATAGTAAAAATCTGGACACCCCACAAAAATTGCACCGCCTTCGCCACTGCCTTTCGTAATACTTACCCAGCTCTATTGCGACGAAACACCTGTCATATTAGGAGCTGCTCAGCCAGTGCTGCTAGCATTAGACCAAAAAAAAATGTAGCAGAGCTGGATGGACTGCAGACTCTTGCTTTCAAACATTCAACATGACAAGTAGCATCTTTCAGATTAAAACTATTCTCAGCCTGCAATCGTCTGCGCAAAGTCCTTCCTTAGCCATCTTCCTCCTGATGTTACAGGGCATATCATTTGTAATGATTTACACCCAGAGCCGGTTCCATGAGAGGAGGCCCTGGAGGCGCTAAAGCAGCCCACAGAGAGAGTCTACATTCTGCTGAAGAATAGATTGGTGCTCAGATCGCTGGGACAGCCTCACGCTCCAAACCCATCACTTTTAATCAGAGGCCGTCCGGGGAATCACATGGCAGGTGCTTCAGCACTGTGGTGGATCGTAACAGCAAATCGACACACCGGGGGCAGCTTACCAATCACAGGAGGCTACAGTTAGTGAGTGAGTGTGCATGTAGCATATCTGCTACCCCCCAGTATAATCCTTTAGGCCATTACCACCTGACCTCTGTGAAAATGAGACAGACTACAGCCTCTAGTGTCATGACATTCCTGCAAAAGATGTTATAGATCTCAATTTTAATTCATCTTCAGCGTACACAGCTCACATTATTTGTGGTGAAAATATATTGGTACAATTGGTGCCGAGTAGAAATTCAGTGCATTTCTTTAGTGGTTACATTTCTGTGTAGTATATGATTTTCATACTGACTGTAAAGACACTCCTTTAACCACTGCCGTGTATTTACAGAAGGCCAGTCTGTGGCTGTCTACACATTCTGTACAAGTGTTGACGATGAGGAGAGGGCAGGAAGACAAGCTCAAAAAGACGTGATGCTGATGTTTTCATTTCTATAATCCCAGCTGTATCGCTAGCTCTGTATCTACACACTCATCGCTTCTCCTTCTTACTGTTGACAGATTTGCCCGAAACATAGAGGATCATCGCATCGCTATCATAATATGTAACAAGTCCGCTGGCGCTATCAGGATATTCGGTGGATGGGCGAAGAGGCATATCTATGAGTAAAATAAAATCCAACTTTGGTGCTTGAGCACAGAGATAATAATAAGTATGAATATTGGATTTCTTGCTTCGCACGAAATATGTATTGAAACCTTGTTGATTTAATTGCAAGAAAAAAATCCGATGTGTGTGACTTTGCAGATTGTTATGGTGCGTTTCTCCATGTTGGCTTGAAGCAAAGAGAAAAGGCAAACGCAGGCACCCAGCCACATAGAAATCCTTGTTAGTTTTAGGTTGGATCTTTTCTAGCCGTGCAATATTTAATGGAGCGTAACTAAAGCCTAAAATTTGAGAGGCGTGTGAAAAGAGAAAAATTGTTACAAATTGAGAGCTTTGTGTGCAAAAAGCAGCAGAAAGAAACATAATATATCTGATTGCTTTTCCCAAAAGTTGGATGCATATTTTCATCTATTAAAAATATTACACTTAGTTTTCAGGCTCGCCCCTCCGCCCACCTTTTTTAGGAAGTTAGGAAGAATTGCAGCTGTTGCTTAGACCTTCTGTTGTGTGTTACATCACTGAATATTAACTACTTGAAGCCATTTTTCAGAAATTATCTATGAAGACAGCAGAGGATGAGGGTTAATGTCTTAGAGCCGACATCAGCGAGCATTCATCTCAGTGAGAGACACTCTTATTTCCACTACTTGCAATGCTGTTGATCTAAAGCTGACCTTGACCCTAAACCTCTTTTGATGAAAAAAAGAAAGGGTAATATGTCTCAAAAGAGAGCAACTCCAACACCTGCCCACATTCATCTTCAAAAAAAATTCCAAGTATGCCGAATTTAAAGCAGTAGAGTTTGTCTCCAGTCAAGTCCTATTTTGCTTTCACACAAATACAGTGCAACAAATCTGGCCTTGTTGAGTTATTATAGCATCTAAAGCATATTGAACCCAAATTTATTATTTGTGCCTGTTTGCATGCACACGTTGTGGCAAAACATTATCTGACAGCTCATGATGTCACTCGGGGCTGCTTGCAACCTATGATTAGCATAAATTATAGCACGTAATATAACCCTCCTTTGGCTAGCATAAATCATACGATGTGAGCCATTAGTCATGTTAATAGTGTCAGCGTTGTTCTTGTCTGGCTCGATCACACAATCCTCTTTTTCCTCTGCATCTGAAATGACAATGACCGAAACGTCGCCTCGCCTCAACTCTTTTGGACATTTACTATTGCCCTGCAGGAGACAATGTACCAGGCAGTCCAAATAATACACAATTGCTTCTCCCGCCGTGTCGTTGTGGAAACATGCTTCAGCGACTCCTGTTAAACTGAACAAATTACAGGAAATTACACCACCGTTAGCTCGGGCCTGTTATACTTTGATTGCGATGAGAGGCAGAGCCTGTCCTGTTAGAGCCTGCCATGCCAAGAGACGCATTATGTCTGCTCACTTGTCTGACCTTTTGCTTGCAGCCACTGTAAAGCCGTATTTAAGGCTATGAATTATCTGTTATCTGTCAATGCATTTGACAAGAGAAATCACAAAATTTCTGTTCAGTATAATGCAGGGCGTGTCATTCATGTGGGGGGGGGAAAAGGTCATCTTGCTATGAAGTGTATTTCATGTGTAAGTCAGTTTCAGTAAGAGTTCATTTAACTTCCTACCAGATCCAATATATTTGTTTTCTTTGGGTAAAATTGTTCTTAAGACTTCTTTATTTAAAAAATTACATTTTTGGGAGGAGCCTGTGTGTGTGTGTGCATGTGTGTGTGTGTGGGGGGGGGGGGCATCACAACCTTCAAATCTTCAAATTAACTTAAAACTGGATTGAGCAAAAAATGCTTTAAAATACTTAAAATATGACATTTGATTACCTTTTACAGATGTTTGCAGCTGTAAAAATGTGGAAACCCACATGATAAGTTTAGGATGAAATAGACGTTTACATGCAGTGACTTTAGCAGAATAATAACACATAAACTTTGACTCTGTAGTTCAAAAGACAATGAAAATCATCATCATCTTGCTATAAAATACTCAGTATCAATTAAAATGCATTCTGACAGTTTGTTAATTAACTGCATGAGACACGGGGGTGAAAATGGGATGTTAGTGAGCATGGCTCGGTGTGGAAACTTTGAATTCAGCGATGATGTCAGGTGTTTCCAAAGTGTTAACAAAGATCCCACCAAGAGAGAAGAGAGAGAGAGTGACGGGAGGCTCTGGGAAGAGAGCCTCCAGGTAATCTGGATACTAGTGTTATCTCGCCACCTGCCACATATGACAGCTGCAAAGCCCTGAACACTTCACTTTTAGGCAGACGTTACCTTTCAACGCATCATCAGTTTCATAATCCCCTTACATGGTCAGAGCGCCAACTTCTGTGCTGGCTCCTGACACCTGCCACGCACCTCCGTATGCCTGATAGCTGATAGGGATTGAGAAGGATAATACCACAAAGCACATTGGACTCAGTGTAATTACCATTCTCTTGACTGGTTTTAACACCTTATACTTCGTACGACAATGGTAACTGTGCTTGTAAAACTGCTCAGCTTAAGGAGGCATGGCATGTTGTTGTTAAATTAATACTTCAAAGTTCTACTTTTAGGTTTTTTTCTGCTTTCATCTCAGGAAGACGTAATCTAAATGTTTCTCTCTCTGAGCTCCTTTTCTGTGAGCGTGCGACTACCCCAGTTTTACATTTTCTCCTCTTCAAATCCGCGCCGTGAATGATAGGAGTGTTTTATTCCAAAATGTTTTTGCTTGATTTGCTCAAAAGCACGTCCGCTAAATTTGACAGAGCAAAATGTTTCTGTTCTCCGAGCAGATTGCGCCGTGGCTGATTTCACAGAAACAGGGCTCTTTGAAGAAGAAACAAGAGTTGGAAAGACGTTGCTTCCTTTTTCCTCTGAGTAGCTGTGAAGGCAGGTACTTCACAAGAAATATACAAAGACAGAGGGGAGCTGACAGTGCTTTGTTATGGCTGAAAATGACATGTTGAAAAAGAAAAGGGGGCTCAAAGCTTGGAGGCAGAGGAGGAAATGCAAAACTGAGAATAATCAGAAGGGAGATTTATTGTACTTATTCTATAGCTGTCACACTTTTCCTTTAACAGAAAGGCAATACAGTTTTAATTAAAGAGGTCAATCATTTCTCAGAGCTTTGACATGAAATGTGATTGCCTTCTCCAAGAACCACACAGACGGTAATTAACAACTTCTTATGTCAGAGTTTTCAGGAAATTTGAAAATATTTAAAGAAGAAACATCGCCTGTTAAGTCACGATTTCGTGTGATTGCAGTGTGGTAGCTGGTAGACGTAGTGTTAATGTAAATATTTGACTAATTAAAAGAAAAAGTGGCACCGTGGCATCATACTCCATCCCCTCTCTGGATGCGGGCAAAATTTCTTCTTCTCTCCATAAACTGATTGCGACATTTAGTTTTGTTGCAGCACGGCAGTAAAGAGCAATACAGACAACAGTCTTCAAAACACTGGCGCTGTGCATCAGTGAGTGCTGGATGCTTCTGACACTGCAGAGAGGTAATGACAATGCTATAAGGTAGCAGAGCCTCTAGATCTAACACCGCCTCGGGCTGCACATCGCCCATAAAAATTCATAGCTGTGGACCAAGATCAGGAAACTCAACATCATATTAAACATAATGTTTCCTGCACCACTAGAGAGGCTCTGCACTTCATCCTAAACAGTTCACATCCCACGAGCAGCTAGCGGGAAAATAGCCGTGCAGCTTATAATTGTTTGACTAAAGTCTTTAATGGGCCATACCGTGGCGTGATTAGGCTTATTGTCAAAGCAAAGGGCAATTGTGTCATAGCTATCAATCATTTGGAGCTTCTTTCTCTTCATTTCAAGACCTTTATCATGGATTTATTGCCGGTACAAACACAATTATGACTGATGATTGGGAAAGGAGCAGGCTGCGGGGCTCAATACAGTCAGAAGAACCTGTAGTGGCTGCGAGCTACATTTGAGGGATTTCACTCGGAGAAGCGACAACCTTTTCTTCAGAGGTCTGAGACAACATACAAGCTGAGGACTGAAAATGCCACGGACAGTATTGTTTATGAGGGATTATCTAGTCAGGCCTCCTGGCTAGAAAGATTGTGACCCCAATATGAGCACAGATACAGATCAGCTCCATGTAAGCTCCAAAATGATTCCTGGAAGGCAGCGCATGCATACAAGGCCCCTTCACTCTGTCAATCCAATGTTTAATCACTTCCACAGAAATTTCTACTGGTCTGCCAGACGTGTTCTCTCATATTTTTTTTTTCTCTCTCCACCCAATTTCTCTGGTGGGGTTTTGAAGACTTAAGTTCCACTCTTTTTTTTCTCCCTTTCTTACAAGGCAAATCCTGGGAGAGGTTGATGTGAAGACCAGGCAGAGCAGGGATGTGAAGAATATAAACACATTTTTTTTTTTTTTATTGTCCAGAGGGAAAGGGAGGTGCAGGGGGTTGGGCGGTGGGGTCTGTAAAAGAGACGAGGACCTTATCACAGCCCAGCAGCTCTGTAATTCGCCGCCATGATAAAGTGGCAGCGCGGAAAACCTTACAAGGCTGGCACAATCCAAAGACGGATTAGGTTTTTCTGACATAAGCTTCCTGAAAAACTAATCAATCAGCCCATGCAGTATTATCAGAAGCGTGAGATTAAAGAGCTGCTCCTAATCCCCCCACTGTACATTTTATTACACTTCCCAGTGTTAGTTGCCTTTAAATATACAATAAATAAATAATAAAACCAAACCTAATTGAGCATGGGGAAGGGGAAAAGGGTTAAAGAGCCCTTAGAGATGGATTTTATGTAGAATTTGTGTTTTGTTATGAAGACAGGGATAAAACTGTTGTCCTTGCCAGAACCCTTTCTGCCTTTGAATAGAGCATCACTGTCTCACTCTACCACTGCAGAGAGGGGGGGGGACACAACTAGGGGGAAAATCCTCTGGCAGAATTTTACAGCAATATCTGTGTCTAAAATATCTGATTGTTTGTAACAAAGACTTTTTTAAATATTCGCCTGACCAAATAAGTAAACACATGTTTTTAAATAAATTATTAACTGTAGAAAATTAAGGCTAAATCCTTTGGGAAATGACTCGTAATCCCTTAAATCACTGCACATCAAAGTTGCAGGGATGAACTCCAAGCCTGGCGTGATCTGGAGTACAAGACGCATTCAGCTTACTAGTAACCAGCTAAGCTTCGTCTCGCTAGTGCGTCACACCCATCTTTTAAGACGTTCTTGTCTTCCGCGCTCAGTTCAACCCTGGGTGGTGTTTTCGGTAACAGAAAAGGCAGCAATACATCTAACGCTGCGACTGATCCTCTTGGCATGGGCCATATAGATGCTGTGTTGTGACATAATATTGCCAGAGGAGCTCTCACCCTGGCAAAAAGACATAAAGGCGTAATAGACTTTGTCAACGTCTCCTAACACTTAATCCCAAGCAGAGTTGAAAACCCCACTTTCCCTGCGTGCAGTCTCTGGTATAGACGTAGGGCAGGACGGGCTGAGATGGCAGAGAGCATGGCTCTCAAATATGTTTCATCTTCATCTACATTGTTCTGCTGTCATTGCACAGAGGATAACTGCAGCAGATGTCAGGGGGAAGAATGGATTCTCCCAGGATGGCTTTGACCCTCTTATTTGTCCCTGGGGCATGGCACAGATGCTGGGTCCAGGGTTACATTTTCACCGTTTGATTCATGTTCTAAGCGCTTTTTAATTGAATGTGCATGTGACGAGCGATGGGAAAAAAAGTGTGATTTTATCTGGGGGTCTTTGAGGATTTGGACCACTTTTTCAAACTCTGGATTTTTACTTAAAACAAGAAGCTTAAAAATTTCATATCAAGGGGTTTAAGTGTCCTGCGTGCAATCCTCTATCACAGAATGCTTCTCGGGTTCAAAATCTGGCCTTGCGCTGATGGGCGTTATCCTTGTGCATCTTTTCAGTGGTTCATACACTAACAAAAAAGAAATCTTATTCATACATCATGATATATTGCAGCACGTATTCCATTCCTTTGCTGAGGGTCAGATATTTGGGATTTTTTTGAACCTAAGAAGGTAGGGTAATATTGATAACGGCCACTACATCCCCAGTCAGACATTGGTGAATCTGTTGGGAGGGAAGCTACTGAGGCATACAAAGAGAGCCTCTCCAGGGAGGCAGTCTGTCTCTCTCTGGAGGCACAGCTCCCAGAAGGCACAGGGCTGATTACAACCGCAGCCAAAGCAGACAGCACTTTGCTGCTGCAGCTGCACAGTTGAAGGCTATCTTTAAAGAGGTCCTCTTTGAGGATGGCACAGATGTGAAGAACTTCTTCGATCCCATGGCATTTTTGGTGCAAGTTTGATCATGGCAAGAATCCATAAAGCAAGGATGAAAACGCTAATACCCTCGCTGTATTCAACTATCTATAGGGGACAACATCACGATATGATGGGGGTGGGGAAAGGGCAGGAAAGGCCTTTATACTCCCCAAAAGCTCATGAACTTTCTTCCGAGTGCTTGCTGCATTAAAACCTGAACTAGACTACAGAAAGATTACGTCTAGAAGCTTAACACAATCATTCTCTGGTAAATCCTAAATAATTTTCTTTGGATTAACAGGGACATCACCGTTATCATCAAGCTTTTAAAATCCCTGGGTTTTTCAATTTCCATCTATTGTTCTCAGTTGTCTTGAAAGGGGAAAAAGTAATAATAAAAAAAGAACTCTGGCCCCAATTTGAGAGCAAAGACACTTAAAACAGGTTAGGGGTTCAACACAGACGTCTAATGATTCCAGTGATCACCAAAGGTGCACCTGAAGGGATGAAGAGGCAGGTTGCACTTTCAGATGAGCTGTGATTGAGAGAAGCAACACACCCAAGGACATAATACTGAATATAAACACTGAAAGAAAAGAATATTTAAACTTTGCAAACCAGCACAAAAATTAATAGCATATTTTATAAAATATCTTCAGTAGATTTTTTTTTTTTACCTCGGTAATTCTGTGTCTCTATTTAGAATATTACCTAATTGTTAATTCTAACCTATTACCTTTTGCAACACTCTGCTTGTAATGTAAAATTTCCATAGCTGAGAAAGCTGATGGTCTTACAAAAAGCCACAATATCAAATAGAAATAATAAACTCAGATGCTTTTATGGTAATTAACTGCATATTGTAGAATACATGATGCGCATTAAAGCAAAGCTGGAGTCTTTCCAGGATTACTAAATGCATTATGTTTGCATTATGTTATTCATTGTGTTTGTTTTTACCATATTTTTCAGTGGCTACAGAAAAGAAAGAAATGATGCCATTTCTAAGGGTATTAAATTATTTACTATTTTATGGATTTAAAAAAAAACACATGAAAAGTATTTCACTGAATAGTGTGCGAGCCCTGATAACATAAAACAATTAAGCTTATCCCTGTAAGACTGAATGAGGAGTTCTGCTCGGCAAATGAATTTGCTCCTGATGACTGTGCCAAATAAAATTTCATGCCAGGAAATTATTCAGTTTGGCACAATGTGGAGATAGACAAGTCTTGCACAGCTGCGTGATAAGGATCCACATAAAAGACAGGCCAACAAAACAAATATAAGCAAAAGAAGTTTAAACCATTACCTAGAGTGAAGAAATAATTATCTCGTAAGAGTCCTACAGCATAATAAAAATGCTTCATCTCTACTTTTTCGCAGTCGGAGACACGCTTCTGCATAATTAGCCTCTTTTCATTCACTCATCTCACTCCTCACCTGGTGCAGGAGGAAAAACAACAAGAATGTTTGCAGAGGACTCATCTTCAACGACTTGTCGACTTATTCAAGATGAGCGGGGATTAAATCCTCTCTGGAAGATTTGGAGAGGTGAAGACGCTCATGGCACTGAAACATCGCTATGATCACCTGCAAGAAAGAGAGAGGGGGGGAGAGAGAGAGAGAAAAGTGGAAATATTTACGTCGTTAAATCATTTAAAACGTCTCTTTTTAATTTGGAAATACATCAAAGATGGAGGCAGTGAATTATTCAAGAAATATACTAAACTTTTCCTTACCGTTTCGTAAAGGCAATACCTCACTTATTTCGGTAAGGCGGCTGCGATCATCCTCTCAGTCCACGTTCAGCAAAGAGACCTAAAATCCTCTCAAAACGTCTCTCAGGATGTCGAGGTACTTTCCCCCGAGCAGCTGGGACTCTTTGGCTCGTCTGTAGTAGTGAAGCGCCTACATTAAGCAGTTCAGATGTAACAACGCTCCTCTAAGTTTAGAATCCAGGCAAAGCGAAATAAACTGTGGACTATATTTTCCCTTACTCAATCCGGAGCAATGTTGGTCTTAAGTTGTCAGTATGCGCAGTAAAACACAGCCAAGCGTGCCCGTATCCCAGTGCCAGGACTGCAGTCAGACAGACAATAGTCAGCTCGCTGTCTTCGCTTTTAGGCTCTGCTTGATTTCAGTGCGCAAAATCCTCTTCTGCGCGTCTGGAGACTCCAAGGTTGGCGCGCATCCGTTCAGAGACTCAGACCTAAAGATGTACCTTAGAAGTCTTACTCTCTCCATCTAAGAGACAAGTAAAAGCTTGATGTCACCGTTGTCCGGTTTTGTTCATCATAGCGCGCACGTGTTTAACCCCTTAACGTTTAGATGCTTCATCGCAGAGAACAGTTATGCCGTGATTTTCGTTGGAAGTTTTGTGTGATGACTCGAATGCGTACATGTCCAGTTATATAAGAGTGCATGCAAGCCGTGTTTAGCAGAATGTATAGAAAAGCCTTTAAAATCGTTGCATGTATTAAACCCATCTTGCAAACGCAAGATGTGTGGACATTCCTGTTTGCATCGTGCAGCTAAAAGCACAGCAACCAGAGACACTTATTCTTCTGGAAACTCAGCTGATGCTGCAATCATGACCACAAAGTGCAGGCAACAAAAGGTCAACCGCTGTGCAAGTACAGAGGGGTGATAAATGAAAACACACAACAAAAAGTTTCTTAGGCGTTGAGCCATCACATGATGCCAAAACATCTTTGGCACTGAATGTGCACATCTCCAAAAACTCCAGTGGAGGGATGAAACAACCTTTTTCTAAAAGATGTTTTAAAGATGGCGGTGGAGTGGAAAGGAGCGTTAGGTGTGTTTCGATCGGTCGATTTTAAAGTCCACAGCTTACACATTGCAGATCATTTTCATATCAATCTAACCGCTTGTTGACCCTCATCTGGAAGAGACCACTCTCACCAGAGTAGAGATCTTTCATTAGAGAATAAAAAGGTAATCGCTCATGATAACTTTGTATTGATTAACAGTGATTTTCTGTAAAAGCACAAATGGAACCAGACCGCAGAGCAAAATCCTTCAACTGTTAAATAGAGCTGCGGAGTGTCCTCCTCACTGCTGGGGCCCCGTGGCTGTGCAAGCAGATTTTCTACAGTGACTAGTATTGGTTTAGCGATTCTTTTGAATTTGGCGCCATCATGTGGTTAAAGCGAAAAATGTCGCTTTACAGAAAAGGCTGCAGCAGCAGAGTAGAGGTGAAATTAGTTTGTACTAAAAGCATCAGTTTGTATCTTTTCATTTCAACTAGCGAATATTTGAATTTATTAAAATTTCTATGTAAACATGAATGCGTGACAATTATTTTGGCAAGAGAAGGTTTGTGCTTGAGAAGTTAAAGTCCAAATATGAAGGTGAAAGAATGAAACCCAGTAAGAGCAGATCAGCACAATATGTTGCTGAGTAAGCCATCAAGGCAGTATCAGATCAGTGTGATTGTATCACCTGATATTACTTTCTTTTCTATCCCACAAACAGACTTTATGCATGCATACACACTCACACTATGTTTTAGTCGTGCTATAGGCTAAATCTTATTTAGCCGTATACAAATGAGCTGGATTTTTGTCAAGAAAAATTCTTACATTAAAATGAAACATGTACTTCTAAATTGTACACTGAATACCTGGTGTCAGGTGTATTACAAATAATTAAATCATAGAGTTAAGTGACCTCTTCATATGACAACACATCCTTTTACTGGCTCTCATTGAAGGGAGAAACTGAAAGAGATAAACCAAAGGAAAACAATTAAGAACAGTGATTTAATACTGTTCCTATATCAAACTTTGCACTTTAGAGCCACCAGCATTTGATTTGAAATGTTTCAATACAGGCAATCCTCTCTTTTTCAGGAAAACAGTGTAAACAGTGCCCCCTCAATCTTTACTTCACATGTACCACAAATACTTTTAATGGTGTGCTGGCTGCGCACGTGCAGGTTTAACTGCCATGAGGTGGATCAAATGTCACTCTCCTGAACATTAAACTCATATCAGTTTTCCTGCTACCTTTCATAACACCTGGATTTCAGCCATCGGGACTCTAAAACTTCTAAAAGTTCCCTCATAAGAATTTGTAACTAATTAAGTCTTTCACTCAGTGGCAATGTTGCAACCACACTGTCTAATCAACAAGGGTGTAAAGCAGGTCAATATGTTTGAGTCAATGTTAAAAAGTTATCAACAAAATGATAACACACGAAAGGGCAAGCTTATACTTTAAATTCTGAGGTTAGTAAGGGAATCATTTTGAACAGACACCTGTTTATATTAGTAGCATTCACCTGTTAAATGAACATTTCCAGAGCTTTCAGCTTCCAGGCTCCTCCTCTGTGGAACCTGCTCCCAGTTTAGATTCAGGAGACAGACTCCCTCTCTAAGTTTGAGACCAGGCTTAAACGCTCCTTTTTAAGTTTATTGTCAGGGCTGGTGACCCTAAATCCTCCCTTAGTTATGCTGCAATGGGTCTAGGCTGAGTGTTTCTTCTTCACTCACATTGTTTCATTCACTATGTGTTTGTACACCACTCTGCATTTAATCATTAGTTATTATTAATCTCTGGCTCTCTTCCACAACGTGTCTTTGTCCTAATCAGAGGATGGTGCTTTGGTAAAGAGGCAGCAAACCAACAGAAAACTTCAACTTGGAGGGTGTTTCAATGATTTGGCACCATGCCATCTAGGTGAACAGCAGAATCAACTTCACAGTTTTGTCAGTCAGCATGATATCAGCACAGCCTTTTTGTTTTTTCAGTTTGTTTGTTTGTTGATTGTTATGCATGTGTCTTATTTGCTAAAATGCCACATGGCATAATGTGGTCAAGGTCAGGAACTATAATATAGTCCCGTTTGTATGATGTTTTATTACACTGTCACAATTGTTTATTGTTTTATGATTGTTTATCTGTGAGCACGGAGAGTGTGTTGCGTGCCGAGGCTTTCTTGTCGCAATAGCATCTAGCCTTTTTAGATTTTCAAAAACAACAACCCTTTCACACATTAAACAGACTTTACTCTGCCGGCTCCTCAGTATAGCCATTGTATTTCCAATTATATAAAAGTACTCAGGTTACTGCTCAGTAAATCCACACATGCAAGGAAATGGATGTCATGTGTCTTGCATCCTGGATGCTCTATGCAGGTTCTATACTCACATAAAAAGTATTTCCAGTAGTGAAAATACATCTGGCACAGACAATGTCCCCTTTTTTTTGCTACTAGTGAGAAAGTGAATCTTTCCAACTTTGGTTCTTTTGTGAAAATGTCTCTGTCAGTCCATTCCCAGTGTCAAAGGGCCGGTGTTCTGTATCAGGGTGACAATTCCTCACCCTGTTTTCAGAAAACAAAAAGTCTTTGGATAAGAGAAAATATGTGAGACCACAGTGGCAGACTTCCCAACAGTTTACAAAAATATTCTAGTTCCAGTTACAATAGGGCTGGTAATTAATAGTCATTCAAGTTCAAGGAAGGTGAGGAGAGTAGTCACACCTCAAGAGTCCTTTACAAGTATAAATATCTGCTCTTCAAGTGTCAGTAATCTTGAAACTGCCAGGTTTCTGCATTTTGTCTTCTAACCATGTCTGAAGGCTAAAACATATTTTTTCTTTAGAGCCACAGAGGACTATGGAATGAAAAGCCTGCTGTCTAAGTTTCAGTAGAGATAACAGATAATGCCACAAAAATGTCATTTTATGAAAAACTGAAGATTTGTCTGCCAATGATGAGAGTTGCTTTTTGTTTTTTGTTGCTTTTTTCTTGCACAGTAATTTTACACTTCACTTCAGTGGCTGCTAACTTGTAATTGTTTCAGCATGTCCTATTGCAAAAGAGTTGAAATGCAGTTCATGTGAAAGGTCAATGACATCATTATTCAGACTTTAGGACAATAAGGCTTGTTCACTATAGTGTAAGTCAAACATTCCCACTGTTAAGTTGGCTGTTGTGCAGAGAAAATGTCTAAAGTGTTTTGACTGTCGATGGATGGATGGATGGATGGATGGATGGATGGATGGATGGATGGATGGATGGATGGATGGATGGATGGATGGATGGATGGATGGATGGATGGATGGATGGATGGATGGATGGATAGGGTGCCATTGTTGTTTTTGCTGAATCTACAATCCTGATTAGTTAGTTACTTACAGAAATTTATTTTTTAAGACAAAGCGATGTTTACACAAAGGTAAAATTCCACATAACTGTTCTAGTATGTGTGGGTTTACGTGCCACCACTCTCACTTGTAGGTTATAGGTAAAGTGGAATAAAGGGCAGGCTCTCATTATATAGATAGTTTTCTGTTATTTAAAGAACATAAAGCACACACAAAGCAAATAAGGACCTTTGCCCTTATTGATAATCAGTATATGCTTTGCCACCATGACTTGCAACTCCTACTGACTGCTAGAGTTTGACATTTAACCCATTAGTGTTCAACAGTGAAATTTCATGGATTAATTTAAAGTGACTAAAACGCTTGCTCGGCTGAACAAATACGTAGAGGCTAGACTGAAGTAGTTTTTTTTTACAACATCCTTTTTGTTACTTATCATTCAAACAAACACAGGTGCAAACAGACACACGCATGCATGCAAACAGTCAGGAACAAAGTATTGTTCAGTTTTTCTTGTTCACTCAGGAATAAAGTAAACCAGGCTTTATGGACCACAAAGAACACAACCACAATTATTTGATGTCTTATTATAGCTGGATAATCATGGGAGCCTGCACCTCTTGTAACTAACAACTAAAATGAGATACAATACAAAAAAGGCTGCAAATCGAACTGCAGTTATATCACGAGCAAGGATTTCACTGGATTTAACAGATTTGGATTTAAGGCGTGCAATGAAATGAATACCACATATAGTCTTGTATTTTTATCAGTCAAACACAAATACATGATTTTGTCACATAGTGCAGCCACATGTTGTGTCAGTACCCACTGGAAATTTTGTGTTTAAACCCCTAACAAGAAAACAAAAACACACAGAAACAGTTTTCAGTCATTTAGGATCGAACAAACAATAATCATTTTTAAAAAGCCTTCAGACTAAATGACTGCAACTTAAGACTTCTCCAAACAGGGTGCCTACATTCTGGATTGGAACTTGTTTCTACTGAAGAAATTATTTATTTAAAGATGGTCAACAATGTGGCCAGTAGGGAACCCCTCCAACCCACTAAGACCTCCTCCCTTTCCCTTTAACCCCTTCTTTTTTATGTAATAACAAAATCACTGCACTGAAAGTTATAAAAGTATGTGTGTAACCCTGAATCGATTCATAATTTCCTTGTGAAAACTGCAGACACAGCGAGCCACAGCACATTCCAGGACATGGGAATTTGTTGCTGTGACTTTATTCCAGATATTGTACTCTTGTTCTCTATAAATCTTACCGCTCTAACAAATATTTAGCACTATGGTTATTCAAATCAGCCTCAAGCAAGTTGTAACCAAAGGTAAAATTCCTTACATATGTTGTTTCTTTGATAATATCAAACCCCTCCAAGAAGAAGGGTGTTGGTGTCCTATTACACTTGGCTTCGCACGCCATCAGTCTCATTACAATGGCTCAAGGTTTGCGTGTCTGGAGGAGAGAGAAAAAAAGAACTCCCTTTAGCCCACATGTGCCGGGGGGTTTTTTTTTCAGGGGGAGGGGAGAAGGAACATCCAAAGTAAATAAAGATGACTCCGCTCAAACTGGCAGGCATTACATGCAGTGTGTGACTTTCTGATCTTACTAGAGTTTGGCGGTGGATACGATTATAATTGCTGTTAAATCACCTGCCATACAGGTTAGCATGATAAATGTGTTGAGTGTAAGCGGACTTCACAGGACACAAAAGAATGATTAACAGGAGATGGAACTGTGCATGCTAGACTTCCCCCACTTCCCTCCCATAGGAATCCCTTCCCCGCCTGTCTTCCTGTTGTGTAATAGGCCAAGCCCAAATGCAGCCTGAACTTCCTGCAGAATTTAAGCACACACACACCCCCTCCACTTGCCCAAATACATAAATCCTCCACTACGTCTCACACCAAACCAGCTTGCAGTACAGAGAGGAGGCAATGAGCAATGGGGTGTGGTTTCCTACTCTGGGGCTGCTGGCCATGCTATGCTGCTTCAGCATGGGGCCGGTTCAAGGGGGGAAGGTGCTGGTTGTGCCTGTGGATGGAAGCCACTGGCTCAGCATGAAGATATTGGTGAAGGAACTCATCCGCAGGGGCCATGAAGTCGTAGTGCTGGTGCCAGAAAGCAGCCTGTTGATCCAAGGCTCAGAGAGCTTCAGGACAGAGATTTACAAAGTGCCTTACACCAAAGCTGAACTGGATGGATCTTTCAACATCTTCCAGAATGAAGTCTTCCTCAAACCCGCAGAATTTGAAGATTTGATAGTGAATTTGAGGCGACTGGTCAACTTTACTTCACTCCAGGTGAAAGGTTGTGAGAGTTTGCTGGACAATAAGCCTTTGATGAATCGACTGAGGGAGCAGGGTTTTGATCTTGTGCTTACAGACCCCTTCCTTCCTTGCGGGTCTGTCCTGGCTCATATGTTTTCCATTCCAGCTGTTTATTTCCTTCGCGGGCTTCCATGTGAGCTGGATATGAAGGCTAACAAGTGTCCTTCTCCTCCTTCCTATGTTCCAGTGTTTTTCTCTGGAAATAGAAACTCGATGACTTTCCCAGAGAGAGTAAAAAACTTTGTAATGTATGGTGTGCAGTCCTACATTTGCACAATACTCTATCCTCACTTTGATGATCTAGTCAGCAGGTATATAGGAGAGATTTCAACTTATCAAGAACTTGTCAGCCACGGGGCTATCTGGCTTCTCAGATATGACTTTACCTTTGAATGGCCCAGACCTCTCATGCCAAACATGGTGTTAATTGGAGGGATCAACTGTGCAAAGAGGGCTCCCCTGCCAGCGGTGAGTATGTGAATATATGAACGCAAGTGTAAACAAGCACATGTCACGTCTGGATGTAATCAAGCCAAATCACATATGCTCAGAGCTTACTGAAAAGCAGAGAATCAGCAGTCATTAGTTTTATATGGAAGAGGAGGTCAGAAACTTTTCTAACAACAACTAACATGAACTGCTTAGTGAAGTGATCATTCACATTAATGCTTGCTAAAGGGTTCTGGGACTACAAGAGATCTGTTAGTTTCAGAAATAGAGATGCAAATTATTTTTGACAGTTTTACCAAGAAATGAGTTATGATACTAAGGCACAACTGGTTTTTCTGCTCTTCTGGAAAACAAAGAAAATAAATGCTGATTCCCGAACAGTGGCCAGAATAGTCTAGGAAGAGAAGTGAGAGGCAGTGTTATGTCAACAGAGATCAAAAGCTGTACAGAACCAAACGGTTTGTTTATACACAAACAAGGAGGCTACAATACACAAACTGGTAATCAAATGAATTCTTTTTAGTATATTTTAAAATAATGCATAAAAGCTGTTGGAAAAATGTCTTTGTTTTAGATTTTTTGTCTGTTTTTTTCCTCCCCTCTCTGCAGGACTTGGAAGACTTTGTGAATGGTTCAGGAGATGACGGCTTCATTGTGTTTAGCATGGGTTCAGTGGTGTCCACCATGCCTGAAGAGAAAGCAAAGCACTTCTTAGACGCTTTTCGAAAAATACCTCAAAGGGTAATGATAACCTGAGTAGCTCACTGTACATCAATGGAATCGATTCACTTTTTTATACTTCTGTTTAGGATAAAGCTGGTTAATACACAAGATTCAGCCACACGAGCCACACAAACATTTACACAATACCCAGAGATTTTCACACTGTGCAATGAGGCCAAATGTCTAATCAGATTAAAGTGCAGGACTTTGTCCTCTGCCTTGCCTTGCTCTAAACATACAAAACCCTCCATTTATTACTTATGTACTCTGCACAATGAACAGAGATGGTTTTATTTGTGTTTCAGGTTGTGTGGAGATACACTGGTGCACTACCTGATGATATACCCAAGAATGTCAGAGTTATGAAGTGGTTACCTCAAAATGATCTCCTAGGTATGCATAGTTAAGTGAGAAAATTATGGTGTGCTGCTGTAATATCACACCTTACAAGCTAAAAACATATGACACTGAGATGAAATTATCTACATGTGATTCATGGTTGATTTGACCTGTAACCGAGTTTGTGTCTGTGCTCCCTAGCCCATGCCAAGGCTAAAGTCTTCATCACTCATGGAGGCTCCCATGGTATCTATGAAGGTATCTGTAATGGTGTGCCCATGTTGATGTTTCCACTTTTTGGAGACCAGGGAGACAACGTGAATCGCTTGTTGGGCCGTGGCGCTGCTTTGAAACTCAGTATATACGACATGACAACTGAACAGCTACTGGGTGCGCTAAAGAAACTTATCTATGACAAAAGGTGAGGAAACTGGTTATTGAATTGAAATGCACTGAAGAATGCAAAAAAAAATGGTGTTGAAATACTGTGATTAACATATTTATTGGACCCACATCATAAAAACAAGACTAAAATGACTAAATTTATATTTTTTATCGAGTTGGCACACTGGAAATTAATCAAGCATAACCTTCGACCACTAAAACTACTTTTCCTGTTAAGGAACGCAAGTTAATAACTTTAAACCTACGTGGACGTGCTTGGTGAATCAGTAACTGGAAAACATTAAACCTTTAACAAAATATTACCTGTCCTCAGGTACAAAGCAAAGATGATGGAGCTTTCAGCGATACACCTAGACCGTCCCACTGAGCCTGTGGACCTAGCTGCGTTTTGGACCGAGTTTGTCATGAGACACAAAGGAGCTTCGCATCTCAGAGTGGGCGCTCATGATTTGAACTGGTTCCAGTACCACAGCTTGGATGTGCTGTCGTTTTTCGCCGTCATTCTCATAACAGTTGTGTGGATGACAGTGAAATGCTGCCGATTTTGTATCCGCAAGTGTTGCAGGAAAGGAACTGCAAAAAGAAAATGTGAATAGCGTTTATATTCATTTGCATTCTTTAATTTTTACATATTCAGTGACAAAGCTAATGGTTGAAACACTGCACTGAACTTTCAGCTGGATGTACTGTACGAGTGTTTTATGTGTGAAATCTCAGCCAAAGTGCTATTACCAGTGTTGGGTAAGTTACTTTAAAATAGTAACGTAGTTACATTACTAGTTACTGCTATCAAAAGTAACTCAGTTATTTCAAGTTACTTGTTACTTTCAAAGTAACTAGTTACTAGGGAAAGTAACTTTGCTTTTACTCAGAATTCTCTTGTTAATGTGTTGCTTCCGTAACTGGATACCCAGCAAGAGTGCCAGTCTTCTAGCTTGCTTACTTGCCACAAGTGCACTGTGCCACCTACCAATAGAAAGGAAAAAAATAATGTGTATATTTCCACGAGAGAAATCCCACGCCTGGACCGTCGTTGACCGCCGCCATGATTCTAGCCTACGTCACAGCGTCATGTGCGCTTTTTACATCCAACACAAAAACTGCAGTCGTGGTGCTTTCGATTGTACTATGAACTCGGAAATTCTGCCTTCTGAATAGGAAGATGTAGGTAACACCAGACTGCAGATGAGCTGCATACAGGGCTGGACTGGGACAAAAAATCGGCCCGGGCGTTTTGACTGACCGGCCCGCCATTATTGGAAAAATCATAAAGCCTTTGAATGAAAACAAACGCTGTTGTGACATTGATGTACACTGTTTTGATCTATCAATCATTTGTTGTAAGATTCAGATAATTATTTTTTAAAAGCTAGACATTTTAAATGAGAATAAGAAAGAAAAGTATTTCTTTGTGCCCCCCTTTCCCTGTTAATGCCCTACCTGGACCCCTGGCAACACTTTGCTAGATCCACACCTGCACAGTTACCAGCTGTCAGCTACCTAAAAAAGAATCCTGGGGTTATTTGTCTCTCAGAAACAGTTCATAACTTCCCTTCAACTCATTCATGTCACCTAAAAGGTAAACTTGTTTCTCCATCACCTGTTCAGCTCTGATGATTCAGTAAGGACATCTCCTGGTTTCATCTTCATGTTTCCCTCTCACCACATATCCAAAACCGATATCATGACCAGCAGCTTTTACAGCTGTGGCTCCTGCAAACATCAGCTGATACTAGAAATTAATATTAGATAAATTCTAACAACAGCTGATCAAGCTTAAACGTGCTGCTGTTGTTTAGCGCGACATCCACTGGTTTCTTCTTTCTGGCACGAAGTGGGCGATAAACAAACAAGAGAGAAAAGCCGATCAGCTGATCATTGATCAGTTTCATGATTGAAGTAGAAACGGGAGAGGGAGGGGGAGAGAATGAGAGAAGAAGAGGCAGCTGTGCAGCGTAAGGACACAGAATAAGTCCAGCTTTGTGTGTTTTTCATGCTAGCTGAAGTACGGGGCAAACTGTTCCTTTTCACCTCAATACCAAACGAAAATATTACGAAACGCTCTCTGAATATGGAACAATTCGGGATGGTTGGCAACTCTAATAACTAACCTTATGAACAAAATAAAGTTTAACATCAGTAACATCATAGCACCCACCCAGCATGCTAGCTAGTACGCAGCTTAATGTAACTGACTGTAAAAAGTCAGCACAACGAAAATAAACTCCACCTAAACTGTAACGCATTACTTAATAACGCGTTAGTCCCAACACTGGTTATTACTGACTTTAAGAAGTGAAATATAATGATGAATGACATAATTCCAGGCAAATAAATGATGCTTTTAAACAACTTATGTGTGGATTTAATTGTAATATTTCTGAAAATTTGAGAATGTTGTACATGGAACAATACTTTGAAGACTGAGGGACCCTTCATCAGTCATCAGTCATTCATCGGGATTGTTGAGTGATTGGATTACTAGTGCACTAAATGGCTGAAATTCTGTTCCTTGTTAGTAAGCAGAATCCCAACAACTAACAAGACAACATTTCTAGTGTTATTTACACTATGTATTTGTTAACTGGCATCTCTCCCAGAGAAATAACTCATATAAAAACTGAACTTATCCACTTGTTTAACAGAACAGCTGACTGAAAGAGCCTTTTTTACTCTCCATATCAACATCTTGTAAGATTATTTCAAAAATAAACCATAAAACCTGGAGTTTTTACCTTTGAAAGGCAAACATATACTTTAGTTTTCAAGAATGTACCAAAGAGGCTGTGGCCACAAGTGGTCGCTGAGTGTTGCTCACTGTTAGGTGCAAAACAGTGTGACAGTAACCTCATCTTTAAACCACGATAATGAGAGTGCCCGCTGTTTTCACTCTGACTCCATCTCTTTGATTATAACTCAGGAGCCAAAAGATGTGTTAAGAATGCAACACTGGCTCTACAGCGCAGTCCTGCCAAGAAGTTTTCAGGTGTGTGAACGAGGAAGAGAATGTAAAACCTTAGAAACTAATTGTTAGGTATTTTAGTACCATGGGAGCATTTACTGGATATTGTTTTATAGTGACATTATACAGGAAAACTCTGTCATTCAATAAGGCCCCTTTGTTTTAGTTATTTTTCTCTTTGACCCAAGAATTGATGTGTGAGAATCACAGGCTGGTACAAGGTTGAAATACCACAGAGATCACTCCCTCAGCTCCATTAGTTTCTAAATCTCTTAGGAGACGCCTGTTGAAGGCCAGATGGTTTGTTTCAGAATTCACTAATGAAAGAACTCTTTATTTCGTGCCTTGAAAATATGTCGCTGAGATAATCATAATTGTAGCTGAACTGATAAACTACACAAAGGGTGCTTCTTCACCCAAGGTGATCTTGGTCTGTACTGGTTTAAACTGAGAATCTGCTGACTCATGAATTTTACCCTCTATATAAACTGTTGTACTTGAGAATAAAGTTGAGTCGATTTGGGAAGACAACCTGAAGCAGTCTCTGTTTTCTTGTTCTCCCAAGCTGCTCCCGAGCTCGTACTAACACGCTGAATGGCATGCTTGAATGTTACTTGAGAATATATTTGACTGTGTTACAGATTAAGGGACAATCTCTGCTGATAGGTGAAGGTACAATCTCTGCTGATAGACGCCCACGCCTCGGAGGAAGCCGATCCACGGATTAGGCCCTGGAAGCCGTTTCCTTCACTAATCATGACACAAATATCAATAATAATGAGGACATTCAGGCTTGTTGGGACATGTGCTTTTGACAAGTCAAATTATTCAGTTTCTGTTTATCTGAGAAAAAATGTATGGCTTTACCACCTGTGTAATTGGTGTATGACTTAATTTCTTTACTTGTACAGACAAATCTGAATGAACACAGAGCGATGTAGTTTAGTAAGTGAAACTAGTATTTTAGTAATTCCCCTGTGATTAACTGGAATTTCAATGTGATTATATTTACCTACATGTATTTAAAGGTGGGTAGACTAGAATAAAGGTTGTAACAAGTCAGTTTTTTTGACAGGAAACAAAGAAACTATACTAGAAATTTAAAAAATGTTTTAAAAGAATATTCAAAATTCAACTGGTGTGTAACTAATTTTAAACACAGCATAAGGTTTTCTTTTACATAACCTAAGGACTAATTTTAAGTATTGCATAAATTCTGGTATTTTACAGGAAAGGAAACAGATGATCAAATGATGCTGTAATTTTAAGCAGTGCATTATTTCATGTTAATTTGGAAGAAAAACAAACTATATTTTCCCATCTTGCATTTTGAGTAAGCTGTACCTTTTGTTGTATCAGGTCCTGCATGTGCAACAAAGTTTTTAACACCCTGACACCAAAGTTTCCGTTGTGGCACTTGGAAGCCTGACAGCAAAAACAGTTAAGGGGCGTTGCAAGCCAAACTTTTCAGCTTTTGCTTCAGTGCCATCATGATCTACTGCATCACATGCATCTTTCTACAAGTCTCCCTCACAGGTAAGATAAGGTCATTTTTGAAAGACAAGTGAATAAAGCATATTCCTTTACTTTATATAATTATAAGGTCATGAGCAAGAAATGGGCATGATTTTGATATAATCAGTATATTGATTCTACATTCTTTTCTTATGTAAGGGGCTGCTGAGAGCAGTATAATTGGTGGCAGAGAAGCAAAGCCCCATTCCAGACCTTACATGGCATCACTCCAGTATCAAGAACACCATTCATGTGGTGGGATGTTAATCCGAGAGGACTTTGTTCATTGCATTCATGGCTTCTCAATCATATGCAAACATTTGAGGTCAGTTTTCCCCTGTGAAACCAGTCATCTGCATAGAACGTCTGAAAAAGATCCCCTTAATCTCAACTTAATCTCAACTTAATTCATATATTTAAAAGATACTTCCATTTAGCAAAATAATTATAACACTGTGATACGCGTACATACCAAGAACGAAACAAATGTGTTCTAAGAAGACTAGCAGATACACATTCATTTGAACAGGCAGGGTATTTGGGTTTATGCAGTTCTGGGAAAAAGAGTAGCACTTCAGGCACAAATCAAAGGTGTTTAATCAGGTCTGACAGTTTCATGTATGGAACGCGAAAGTGAAAACAACACAAGGATCCTAACAAATGTGTGCTTTTTACTATGTTTTAGTTTATACTACCACTAGATGTTGCCAAAGTCACCAATTTTTAAACGTATACCAATGGGCCACAAACTGTGGAGTGGCCTCCTCTGGTGGAGCAAAGAGCTACTGCTGGGATGTTCGTTACCAATACATTCATTGAGTTATATTAGGAAATTAATGAAAAACTGCAGTAAATATATTTTAGAATTGAAAGCATCAATTTGATTAAAGAGCTCCCAAACACTGTGGATTAACCAGTTTATAGAAACATAAACCTTACACTTTGTGGTGGTCTAATGAAAGTAGTAAACTAGTTAAAGAGCATATTTTTAAATCTGCAACATCTGTCTCTCAGTCACTGCATGGTCCAACCACACTCTCTTATGCTGGTTGGTTAGGCCTCTTTTCTGGCCAATGTGGACAAGTACACTGTGTGCTTGGCTGAATACTCTGCTGTTCTCTGTACTGTATTGTAGAGGTTTCCTGTGGATATGTTTTGTACTCAGGATCAGATCTGTTTCAGTTCTCAAGAAAACTGAGACACTGTTTAGACAAGTGAGTGTTGCTCACAAATCAACACTTACCTCATCCTTAAACTATGAGGTGAGAGTGCCCACTGGTTTCACTCTAACTCTGCCCTTTTGATTATGAGTCAGAAGGTGTGTTAAAAAGCAAACCTGGATCTACAGTCAGTGACATTTACACTTGTAGGACCATGTGCTGTTAAAAAGATAAACAGTTCTGTTTCTGTTTTGTTTGTTTTTTTCAGGAAAACCTTTGTGGCTAACTGGTGCATGGCTTTTTACCCATACAGACAAATCTGTATTTATACATACAGCTATTTAGTTTAAAAAATAAAACTAATGTTTTAAGTAGTGCTCTTAGTTTTCGGTTTATCCAACTTACTCTTTGCAAATATTAGTTTGAATGAAATGTTATCAGTGTCAGCGTTTTCATTGCCTATCATCTTTGTTATTGTGGTGATCACACAGCAACTATAATCACATTTCACTCTGTGGTAGCCTCTGCTTGCTGCGATCATGTGGCTTTTGCTAGGTTGGTTAGCCCATCTGACTGCTTTCTATATATTGGGATCATGTAAAACCCCTTAACCGCTGTAGTATTATATCCTGTTCTTCAGGAAGCAGCTTGAAAGTGTAAACAAAGTTTCTGTATTTTACAGCATGTGCAGTAAAAAAAACAAGTGTAGATCGAGCCGTGCTAGATTTCCCACTAATTCCCTGATGTTACAACAAGTAATATTTGGCATAATGTCTAATTAAATGTGAGTTATTGGCTTTGTTAGATCATTTTGAACTCGTGTATTTAAAATAAAACATAGGTGTTTTGTACTAGAGCAAGAGTGTTTTGAAGCTTTTACGAGTTAATGAAATGAGGACGGGCTGCCAGAGGGGATCATCTGCTGTGATTATTAAATTTATGTTTCTGTGAAATTTGTCAGTGACACCCTCAATTATGATGAGAGATTGAACACATCTGAGAGAACATAGAGAGTAAATCAAACATCGAAATTTGTTCAGCTGCACAGATTCAAAGGCAAAATGAGAACGTAAACTTTTAACCTTTTGTTGTGTAAGGCAATGAATGTACTGTTCAACTACGTTTACAGCATTTAGTCAACAAGTTCATGTCCTTATAGAGAATGCTGTAAAGACACCCACCAAACTGGGCTTTAAATAATAAGTTATTATTAAATAATAAGTTCAGAAAAACATGTGCACTGTATGTGCACATGTGATGAAACAAAAGAAAAAGAAAGAAAGAAAAAAGGAAGTAATGTGTGTATAGGGTTCATAGTGAGAGGTGTGAATATCTTTGTACACACCGTGGTTACTATGACGATAATACACGCTTTCCATTTCACGATTTACCACCAACCTTCACCATCTTCCTTTAAAATAAATGTGATCGACAGAAAAAAAAGGAACTTTCATCAGAGCAAAAATTGGAATTATCCTCTCATAGAGGTGTGTGATTTTTAGAGAGGACAACCACAAAACGTAGGATTTTGAATTGAATTAATCTGAATTGCATAAAACCACATGAAGGTGCAAACACACATACAGTATAGAAAAACAATAAAGCATTGACAATTTAACAACGTTTGATGCTATCTTGCTTGAGAAGATGGCTACAGACGATCTTTTTTTAATATGTTTTTTCACAGTTGTGTTTCACATGTAAAGCAGTGAGCAGGGTGTGATAGCAACTCCTGCCCGTGCAACAACGTTTTTGACACCTGCCCACAGCGTTTCCGTTGTGGCAGTTGGAAGGCAGACAGCAAAAAGGGTTAGGGGGGCTTTGAAAGCCAAACTTTTCAGCTTTTGCTTCAGTGCCATCATGATCTGCTGCATCATATTCATCTTTCTACAAGTCTCCCTCACAGGTAAGATTTTTGGAAGAGATATAATTAAAGCATCTCACTTTTCCTTTTTAAGGTCATAAACAAGAAATGGGCATGACTTTGATATAATCAGTGTATTGATTTTACCTTCTTTTCTCTTGTGAGGGGCTGCTGAGAGCGGTATAGTTGGTGGCAGGGAGGCAAAACCGCATTCCAGACCTTACATGGCATCAATCCAGTATCAAGCCCAACATTCATGTGGTGGGATACTAATCCGGGAGGACTTTGTTCTAACGGCAGCACACTGCAAGTGAGTGCAGGGGCATTTCTTTTGTTTTGGGTTTCTTTGTAAATCAAGAACTAAAGAAAAAAAGTCCTAAAAATTGGTATTTATGTAACAATTACCCCCCAAAAAGTTAAGGATTTTATCTATTCAAAATATATCACTACTGAGTTATGTTATAAACACAGTTTAACACACATGTTGTAGGTCTCCACTAAGATCCAGCGGCACATCACTTTCAGACTCACCTATCTATTCAGCAACACATTGTGTCCTATGACACAGGCATTTTAACCCCAGAAAATAAAAACCACACACACACAGATGTCGGTCTAACTATTTCATAATACTGTAAAGATGATTTCTCAGCCCAAATTTGTAGAGTCGTGAGCTTTGTAAGACAAATGGATGCAAACTACACTGATCAAATATCCACCACAGCATAACAGTCAAGAACTCGGGTTTTTCCTTGAATTTGTCACCTGTTCAGTATTTAAGCATATTGTAACCTGGCTGAAGAAAATTTGCTGTTATGAGTGTTTCATGGCTGTACTTTATAAACCTTTATTTTTATGTATAATCAGTGTAACTGTATGAGATTTCAGGACATAAAAATGTTAGCTTTTTTCAGATATGACAACAGCGGTCCTTGCACAGTGGTGCTTGGAGCACATGACATTAGCAAGAAAGAGAAAAGTCAACAACGCATCAAAGTGGCCAAGTACTACCGTCATCCAAAATTCAACGGGAAATACGATTATGACATCATGTTGCTTAAGGTAAAGCTAATAGGCCATCAAATTTCATTTTAAAGCATTTTTGTGCAGTGTACCTATTCACAGTTAAAGCTTTGTTATGCAATTTCACACTTGTGCTAGGTAGCAGGTGTGAGTGTGTGTTAATTGCTGACCTTTATATATAGAAGAAACTCCCCTTTCAATAACACGTTGATGTCTTTCACAGTTAGAAAAGAATGCCACACTGAATAAGTATGTGAAGACCACCGGACTACCTAAGAAGAATGGGAAAATACCTGCCAATATTAAATGTTATGTGGCTGGCTGGGGTCGGACTGGAAAAAATAGGCCCACCTCAAATGTTCTAAAGGAAGCCACAGAGAAGATGCAATTCAGCAATGAGTGCAAAAGTATTTGGCAAGCATATTTTAATTCTAATCAAATGATATGCACCAAGTTTACCAAGAAGGATGGAGGAGTTTGCCAGGTAATCAAATGTTAAAGGCAACCAGTACACCATTATTAATATTCAGAAAAACTAGTTTTTGTTTTTTATTCATAACAAGAAAAATGCAATGTTTTCAAAGACGACTTAATCAAGTCTCTCTGCTCTTTTTTTTTTATAGGGCGATTCTGGTGGACCACTTATTTGCAACAAGATGTCTCAAGGTTTAACAGCTTTTACTTTGGCAGATGATTGTAATAATCCAAAATATCCTCATGTCTACACTAAAATTAATTTCTTCATTCCCTGGATCAAGGAAAAAATGAAAGAATAGAGGAATGTTGCATGAGCCACTAGTGAGTGGAGAAGTGGGCTTTTTTCATTTACTGATTAAACAATTTGGTTGAATGGTCTTTGTATTAAAAAGGAATTCAAAAGTTGAAATGTGTATGTTAAGCATTTGGATAAACACACCTGATTACACGCAGATATTGTGTAATAAACTTTAAACTGTACCTTTTCATTTTCTGAACTTTTCTTTATTTGCCTTTTCAATTTTGATTTCTAACTTTTAGGAACTTTTTATTTACTTTCATTACTTAATGTTTAAGCCAATGGAGCATGAGGCTGGGGTCTGATCACACCATAGTTCACAGTCATTGCATTCGTGGCTTCGCAATAAAAGTGAAAACCTTTGAAGCTGAACAGTTTTGCTTCTGTGAAACTAGTCTTCAACACAGAAGTTCTTAAAAGTTGCCCTTAAACATTCTGTTCCTCTGTTTGATTCTGTTACATGTATTACATGTTTAAAAGATCATTTTTATTTAGCAAAGGTAAGACAAAAATAAAGACTAAGCAAAACTAACTGGACTTGGATCTCTTTGTCACATAATTATTTCTCTATTACCTATTACAGAACAGACATGTGCATACCTAAAACATTAGAAATTTGTTCTACGAAGACTAGTTTTAGTCTGTTTCACACCATGTTTTACAGCACTTGATGTGTCTGCAGCAAAGTACCTTGGGTTCATGCAGTTCTGGGAAAACAAAATACCGCCACAGCCACAAACCAGGCATAAACCAAGGGTGTTTTGTTAACAATCTCACGTGGAATGTGAAAGTGAAAGAATGGATGTTGTGAACATGTGCTGTATGACATGTTTTAGTCTACCACGAGGTGTCACCAAAGTCAGTGTCTGTTTTAAATCATACCAGTGAACCAAAGACTGTGAAGGGGGCTCCTAGTTTGGACAACCAGGAAAAAAGCTGTGCATCAATCCATCCATGGAATGTCATTTATCTCAATCTGGGTGGTGGAGGCACGAGTCTAAGCAGAGGCACCCAGCCCTCCCTCTCCCTCCACCTCTCCTTGGGGAACACCAGTATGTTCTCAAGCCAGCTGAGATATGTAAAGCTTCCAGTATGTCCATCAGAGTGTGCATGTTACATATAAAGTGCTTGTATGAATGTGTGTGAGTTGTCTTTGTGTGTCACTGGTTTTGTTTAGTTTGCACTCTTAGCTTCTTCAAATGCACAGGAAGCACGGCAGCATATAAATTTAAAGCCACATATTTAGGGGTTTTTTTTCTGAGTGTCTGACACTGTGCCCACTGTGTGTGCAGATGATGGTTGAAGCTGAAGTGATTTACCTGCTCAGCTTTTAGAAGAAAAAAAAACACAGAAGCAGAATTTGCCCTTTCCAAGAACCACCACTAAACACCTGAACTTCCAGGCAAGTTTGTGCAATTGTATCATGAGTGTTCATACAGGAAGCTGCACAAACGCACTACAGTCGCTGAGGGAGAGAGAGAGAGCGATGTGTCATTAACACTGATTTCAATATCAATTTATTTATTCATTGCCAAATCACAACAATAGTCACCACAAGGCACTGCAGCCCTCTGCTTACTCAGAGAGAGGTTTAAATCAGAGCTAGAATAAGTGACAGTATGGGCTAGATGTACTAACACATTGCAAACTTTGTGAAACAAAAAAACACAAAAAAGTAATGTCAGTATTTACTAAAAATCAACAAAACTCAAAATGAATCAACAAAATGTCTTCAACATACCGTGGCTTCAGTTGCAAGAATTGCTCAGTCCATGTAATGGAGTTCACAGCTCTGACAGTGTGTGAGATATAGATCACAAAAACGCATACGTGCATATGTTGTGCCCTCAAACTGGAGATGAATGAAGATACTTACATGCAGCTCTCGACTTCTGTATAGAGTGTCAGCTACAATAGACACAACCAAACCCGTATTCTCTCTGCAATGATAAACTCTGTCTCAGAACCACAGTTTCCAAACAAAGTTACTGTTATTTTCTGCATTAGCTGATGAGAAGACTTCAGGCAGTGCACAACATGAACTGTGACATAAGATAAATACATCTAATTAACTCACATATTTTAGCTGACACTGCCTTTCCACAGTAATTAAATAATACTTTAGTTCTGTATGTCTTTCAGTAGTTAACTTAAATATACAGACAGTGGCAGAAAAAACATCATTCAACATGGTGGGACAGTATTAAAAGCTAGCTTACACAGCTGAAACAGTCCACCATTCACCTCTTCCCTTACAATGAACAATGAGGATGGAGTAAAAAAGTTTGTAGAGTTTTGTGCATGGCAGTTACCTTAAACAGGGGAAATAGTGAGGGGAGATGAATGACTACATTCCTGTGTACTGTAGTCCCAACCAAAGACAGTACCAATGGATCTAAACACAGTCAACCCAGGCACAATTCTCACCACTCCCTTTTCATTCCTACTGCATATTCCATACAGCAACACATTCAAAACAACAATTAAGTCAATCAAAAAAATATAAGGAATAAAAATGTACAACCCTGAAAGGAATCAAATTTCGGATCCACCACACGCCAAACATTCCCCCACGAAATCAGCAAACCCATTTTTTTTCAATCACACATTTCCCATCATCAAAACATGATGTCCAATTGTTACTTCTTACAGTCCTACATTGGACTCTGTCAGTTACTGAAGTTTGTCTCCATTATAACGATTCTCTGCTAGACTGCCACTGTAGGCCTATATTTAACGTACACGTTCCATATTAATTTACTTCATTTTCTGTTTACAATTACAATGCTGCACCTGTCCTGCTAGAAAATTATCTTAAATTACCATCTCTTATTTTTTGACTGTGCTTGAAATTGCATTGCCTTTGGCAGACTGAGTATGTCATATTGAATTGACTGCATCTGTGTTTAGAAAACCAACGACCGAACTAACCACACCTGTAAGCAGTAATTTGTGGATTTTGCTCCCATTTTTGCCTCAATTAATAACTCTTGCAGAAAAAATTCAAAAACGTTTAACACTAGAATGCTAAAATAATCGAATCAGGCCCCAAAACTACAGAAAAACACACACCGGTACCAGAATTTAATGATATCTAAAGATTCAAAGCGTTGCATTTTTAGAATAATGAAACCAAAACTGAGCATCCCAGTATCGATCAAGGCCCGTCTGCAGTGTACTCTAAACCTGATTGTGCTGATGGTGGTGGAGGCTTTGCTACAGGTGGTACCGGACTCCTCATCAGTGTTTATTCACTCATAGCTGGATGTTTGATCTCTTTTATTTAACATTAAGCTGTGTTTTTTTCTTCTTTTGGGTGGTTTGTGCAGCTGTGGCTTAATGCTGCTTCTGTTTCTTAATGTGAATATATAGTATGAGTGAAGATGAGACTAAAATGACTTTAAGCTTTTAAAACTCAACTAAATATATTTTTAAATTATGTTTTTAAAGCAGCTACAGGTACTCTGATTGCAATCTGATTACACTGCACATTAAGCCTGATTGCTGACATATTGTTGCTGACATACTCAAATCAGTCTCAGTGGGTTGACCGACAACCTGATCCACCAAAAGGTATCATAGGCTCTACTATAAACTGTGTCTGGATTGGAGTCTGCTTGCACAGAACCAGAAGTGTATTGCTATGTGTTTAATTAGCGCATCCATCACGCACACACATGGCCGTGCACGTTTGAGGTGTGATTTCCGCCTCTCTTTAACTTTGATGCCATCTCTCTCCTTCACCTGCTCTCTGGTGAATGTTGCGTATATGGGGTAAGACTGTCAATCTAATGCACTTGATCTTTCTGAGTCCCACTAATAGCAGCCTCTTTGAAAGAGACTTGCATACAACCAATCTGCGAAAAAAAGAAACCGCGCAAAAGTGATCTGTGATGTTGCAGAGCTGTCACTCGCTCCCTCACAGTCTCTCACTGTGTGCTTATTTCTGAGCCGCTAATCCACTCAAGTCAGGTAATCATTAAGATGTACTGACTGCATCTTTGCATGGAAATCAGTGCACCGTTAATAGATCAACAAAATAATTTTCCACTTGCATGGGTGCAATTTTGCAAATGCATCGTAACACTGACATCTCGGCCTAATCTGGCCCTTGATATCATGATGACAGCTTTGATCGCTTGTTATTACGTTTCTTGCAGGAAATACTCTAACAGTAGAAACTGAATTTCAACCAGTTCAACTAACTGAATATTTTATTTCCTCTCCTAATTTTCCAGCTCATCCTACCCAGATCGGTTTATAACGTCACAATATTTTGAATCATCATCTGTGTACATCCTCCCAAAACTATACTGAAATATTTAAAATCTATAAAAAACAAGACATTTGCCTTTACTGATAAAGCTTTACATTCTTTAAAGACTTGGAAAGCTGCCCTGCATTCTTTGAGTTATACGTGAAATTGCTCTGAAACGTCTCTGTTGTGGCTGTAAGAGATCCATCATCTGTGAGTAAAAGTGGGATTGGCTCATATTAGAAATGATTAAACTGGGAGACATTAAAGCAAATCTAAGGATATGTATCCACTAACGGTAGAAATAACAAAACCCTCTCTTTAAAGAAAAAAGGTTTGTAACATTTAATTGAGACATTTAAATTTTACTAAATACTCATTAAAACAACGTAATGTTCATAAACTGCTACAAAAACAGTTTTTATTTAATACACTGTATTCAGGGCAGATCCACCTTGGGGTCTGATGCTATCTGGGTAACTAATATCTCGATCCATCAGTAAACTGCGTGTGATCTATTTCTTCAAATTTTGAACTTTAGTTTCCGTGTCCTACATTTTATTCCTGTTTTGTTACAGCTAAATAATTTAGATGTAAACATCAAATGTAAAATTTAGATTTCAGCCTATGTATTTACATTCTGCCCGACACCGATTGTGAAAAATGAAGGGGCCCTGCAGTGAAATGTAGAGTTGATCCTCCGAGTGTGCGCCTGTAGACTCAGCCTATAACCACCTGTTGAAGGTAACATGCTAACATATGGAGCACCACAAGAGCCACGTGCATCAAGTAAGGACTTTTTTTGCTTAAATAATGAATTGTACAATAAGTTATGCATTTGTAAATTCATTTACAGATTCATTTATTTATTATTTTACTTATTCAAACGTTAATAAAGTTATTTATTATTTAATAATTGAATTTAAAATAAAAACACTATTTTTCGGTGTGTGTGGCTCTGTGGTCCTCCATAGATGAGGTCTTTATTTCAGAAACATGAGTTCCTGCTATGTCTTCTATTTAGTGTTTTCCCTTTATTTAGCTACATCATCAACTACAACAGCTGCAGGATCAGGAGTGCTGTCTTCCAATGGTGCAGGTTCATTGGCGCTCAGTTGTTGTAGGCTTTGTCCTGAACAGTCTCTCCCTGCAAGAAAAATGATTCATGTATTAACTTTCAACAGAGCAGCTGTGTACGGCATATGTGTGGATCTTTTTCCAATGGATCTCAACAGCGTAAAGGGTTGACACAGAGCAGAGACATCTGTGCCTGTGCTTAATTTCGTGTTCTGAGTTCCAATGGAGGAAAAGTGGTCTTCATGAAGTTATAGTTTGAGGTTATTTTACACCCTGAAATGTTTCTCTCTCACAAACTTTGTGTTGTAGCTTTCATTGGTAACTGCTTCAGAAGGTGAGCTAAAATTAAGAGATTGATACTAATTTTCCACAGCGGTTTAAACCTGGTGCATTCTCTCAAAGAGGTTGCAAATTAAAGGAAGAAAAAAGCAAAATAAGTATGTACTCAGTTGTCCAGTTGTTGCTGCCAGTCACTAGTGTCAAATCGGTTGCAAAGAAATATACGGTGCCACACAAAAAAAATCCTTGTGATTGCATGAAAAACACCAACTTGTCTGCAAGCATTGCAAATGTGTTTTTTTTACTTTAAATGGAAACTGTCAGTTTCCAGTTTGTGTCAAACGTTACACACTTTCATTAAAACTCGAAGAGTATTTGGGTAGTATTTGCAGATAAGTGGACGTCTTTCTTGCAAACTACAGGCAAGTGCAGCAACCTTATGGTGTAGCACTCTCTTTTTCATAGCAAATGCAAGCAACCACTCACCAGCCAATCAAGTAATAACACATTTTTACCCAGCAACCAGAGTTTGCTAAGGGGTCAGAGTCACTTTGTCATTTTCTAATGATGTATATAGTCATACATTTTACTCAGTACTGCTGTTACTGATCCTCCGCACAGTATTTGATGTAACCAATTTTTAAACATTTAATTACATAATTAATAATTACAAAGGAAAAGGAGCAAAATTCAAAAGTTTACAGACTTTTCCTTTTTCGGCAGCCAATGGTGGCTCCTGCTCCGAGTATTACTGCAAGTATTACCGGTACTCCAAGAACAGCTCCCAAAGGCAGACTCCAGCCTTCATCTGTAAATCAGGAACAAGACACAGTTACAACAGTCAGTTGTGTTACTTTACCTACAACTTCAACACAAAATTAATCCTTAGTGCAAAAATCATCTAAATCTAAACAGCACTGTAAACTGAACTTTAGGTTAACTGCTCATGGGAATCTGTATGAATGAAACACAGAAAGCTTCCACGAACTGATGGGAATTGATGTGCATCTTGAATTCTCTTGCATGAAAATGGTAACGTTGTAAGCTACTGTAATTCAAATCAGGATTGTTGGGGGCCACACTTTTTTCAAAAAGTTACTTTAAGAACTTCTCTGGTTTGAAGAGATTAGTGTTAATATAATTATGAATTCATTCACTCAAATTGTATCTATAAAAGATTTGCTACTACTAAGTCTGCAATGGAGAATTTGGTTATTTTCTAGGCTTGTCAAGGCTTTTGGCTCGATGACATGAAATTACAGGGAAACAGACCTACAATTGATGTTATTCTGGGATGAGATGTATGTAATTCCGGCAGTTTCAAATTTCACAGTGCGTTTTTAAATTTACAGCAAAATTACATATATATATATAAAAAATTTTTTGTCTGTGTTTAAGATGAACTGTGACTTAAGACTTAGAGTTCTGCCTCAGGAGTTGAACCTCAAGTTATTCTATGTTTTTGTCATTGTTGGTTGATTAATAAACACAGTGGTTTACATATCTATTTCAAACCTATGGATATGGATTCTGAATTTATTTGAAAAGTCAACTTCAGGCTGAAAAGCAAAAATGATCCTTGGAGTACCTGTAATTACGTCTTTAATTACACTCAATGTCTCCTTTGAAGTCGGGTTGTAAACGCTGCATGTAACTTTCTGTGATCCTCTGATGTTGGCAGTACTGGTAACTCTGTAGGTGCCGTCATCTTCCTTGTAGATCTCAAGGGTCTGGACATCAGGTGGTTCAAGTGTACGTTCATGTCCCTCGTGGTCCACGGAGATCCATGATAGCTCTGGTTCAGGAAAGCCCCCCTTTGTTGCACACATAGCCATCATATCTATGGTGTTGACCACGATATTTGGCATCTCAAAACGAGCTGGAAATGAGTCAGAGATTTTTCACATGTATAAATGTTAGAATTTTCATACAAATTTTAAGAAATCAGAGATCATT